>NC_080417.1:53292472-53968024 GCF_029873635.1 Malania oleifera
ACTTGAATTGCAAGACACCTTAGCTTGTGTTTTTGAGTGTGCAAAAAAAAAAAAAAAAAATTTTTTTCAAAAACTCATTTTTCGAATATCTCTTGTGCTCAAATATTGAGAAAATATTTTTAGAGATATTTTGATTACTCTTGGTGAAAATCTTTGAAACCCTAAATTGTTATTGAGATTTACATCTATACATTGTTTCAAAGATTAGCTTGTTAATACACCTTTATGCTTGATTGAATACATACATTATATGGAGTGTTGATTGCACATATATAGCACTGAGCTTGTAGTTCTTATATTATTGATGTGCATTGATTAATACTAGTACGAATCTGCTTATTAGAGAAGCATAAATTTTGTACACATCTTGTGTTGTGAATTGGTTGTATTACAGGCGTGGCCTGAGGGGGGCGTTAATCTAACCCCGAAGGATTGGTTGTAAATGTTGAGGTCAATCCTATGTTAATTTGACCTGGTTGTATCTCGGTGCCGCTTCACCCGTGAAGTGAGCCTTAGTGGAATTCTTGTACTTGTGAACCAAGGCAGAGACGTAAGCACATTTTCCGAACCTCGATAACATATCTGAGGTCATCTCTCTTTACTTGTTTTTCTGTGCATGCGTAATTAGTTTATGTTGACCCTATGGGTCATACCCTATTTTGATTATGACAAATACTCAGGTATTTAATGACTACGGAGTTGATGTGCAGGTTTATCTTGGTAGTATCTTATGATGGCACTCGGAGACCTGGAGGAAAACGAAGACCCTAAAGAAGACTCTAGATATAATTTATTTGTTGTAATTTATATTCGGGTCTATAATATTTAAGTAGGAAAGGTCTGTAATAGTAACTAGGGCTCTGGTTTGTAATAAGCTCACACACATCACATGCATGATAATACGTAAGCTCAAACAAACCGTGAATGAAAAATGCCCTTAGAAAGACATTAGAGTTTTCCCTTCGGTCGACTGACATTGGACTTTTTCGGTGTCTTTTGGATCCTAAGTGACCCTAGGACACACACATTTATACATACTTGTTAGGCACTTGAATAGGGTTTGTATGATTCGAAACGGGACCGAAATGCAAACTTGGTGCACTTTCGGTCGACCAGCACAGTCAGTTCATTTTGGCCTGGTCGACCGAAACCTCCTTAGGTCAAAAGTTTGATCATCTGGTCGACCGAACCAAGTAGTTCAAAAAGCCCTGGTCGACTGAAACCTCCCTGGGTAAAAAATTTGACCATCTAGTCGATCGACCCTTTTTGTACTCCAACTACCTGGTCGACCGAATGGTCCTTGAAAGAATTCCCAGCGGTCTGATCAACTGAACCAGGTAGTTCAAAATGTCTTGGTCGACCGAACCTCATAAAATTGAGAAATCGCCCTCTCCTGGTCGACCGAGCCTTCAGTTCAAAAGTCCCCTAGTCGACCAAAGCATATGAGTCTTGGTCGACTGAAACATTTCTGGTCGACCGGACCTCTCGGGTTGTCCTGATTTTTTACCGCAGTTAATATTTTTTAAACAGGGTTAAAATGCTTTAAATATCATTAAACTTTCCAAAGAATACCTAATAAGTCCCCAACGGTCATATTTTCTCCCATATCTATATATGTGAGTTCATTGGAGAAAATTAAGGGTGATTAGCCACCTTGATTAGAGAAGAATTCTCTGAAAAATAAAAATCATATACTACTCATTTTCTTACTCAAATCACTCAAGCTTACCTTCTATTATCGCCTACATCTTTTGTAAGTGGATTGAGTTTGTGTTTGGGAAGGTTTACTCTCCGTATTTTATTTGTTTGACATAATTTTATTTGAGAGCAAAACTTAAGGATTCTTAGTGGATTTTGTTGATAAGTCTACCCTAAGAAGACTTTGTTGGATCTTCTAAGCTTGCACCTTCATTGCAATATTCTGAGAAGATCTTATAGTATTTTGTTTGCAAAATCTTTTCAAAATCATTTTCAAATATCTAGTGTGCTTTATATTGATAAATATATTTGAAGAGATATTTGTTTATGAGATAGTGGTCTTTGTTGCAATATTCTTTTACTCATACATTATTTGTTGAATACAAAGATTATGCATCTTTTGCAAACCGAGCTTATACTTCATTTGATACTCACATGCTTGAAATATCCTGCTGATTGAAATACTTGAGACTAGACATCTTTGTGTGAACTTATTTATTGAACATATCTTGTGATACAAAGACTGTTTGTTTGTCACTCTCACGTACGCATTACACTGATGGAAAATAGCTTTGAGAGTTGAACCATTTAGACCACATGGAGCTTACATATTGAATCATATTGTAGTGTATGTTATTGCGCGCATTTGGGTACATATCTGCTTTACACGAAAGCACAATCACTGTACCATCTAATTATATACACTTTTGTTGTATATCCATTCACATGCTTGAAGAGGAAGATTAGCCCTAGAATAGTCCCGGATTGGCTTAGACCCGGTTAGGAAAGTTAGGTGCATCGTCTTGTTAAGGCATGTAGGTTGAGGTCAGCCCCGCTAATTGACCTGGTTAAGGTTGAGGTCAGCCCTGTGTTAATTTGACCTGATTGTAAATGGTGTCGTTCCACCCTTAAGTGAGTTATTAATGGAATCCTCTAACTTGCGAGTTAGAGGCGGGGACGTAGGCACAGTTGGCCGAACCCCGATAACATATCGTGTGTTGTGTATATTGTCGCACTTTATAATTATCGCACATGTATGTTATAATGTAAATGTTGCGCTTGATTTAAATTTCCGCATATTATATTCATCAGTGTATTTGGAACTGCATAGAAAGACCCTAGGTTGTTATATTCAGCTGACATCTAGTTTAACTTAAGAGAAAAGTTTAAAATTCTAATTCACCCCCCCCCTTTTGGGAATACACCAATTCTAACAGTTTACTTGTGTAATTTAATTTCAACTGAATATATTGATTTATTTTATATTTTTGCATTAGATTGACTCTAGGGTTGTGTAATACTACTGCTAGATAATTGACTTAGGGGAGAAATTTTTAAAATACCAATTCACCCTCCCTCTTGGGATTACATTAAAGTTAACAATTTGTATCAGAGCCTAGTAGCTTAGACTTAACCGTTTTTCTACGAATGATCTAGATGACTCATAATACTGTAACCCTTTTCCCTGAGGGACCCTCTTCCATATGTCCTCCTATTTTTAGCAGTGTCAATTACAAATCTGGAAAAAAAATATGCGTATTTACCTTCAGAATATTGAATGGAAGGTGTGGAGAGTTGTCTCTAAGGGAAACTATGTTCGCATGAAAATTGAAGGTAAAATTAAAGTTCATAAGACTTAAGATGAATATACTAATGAGAATATGAAAGTTGTTAGTATAAATGTTAATGCCATGAGTAATCTTTATTGAGTAAGAAGCATTTAGAATGAATACTGGTGAGTCCATTCAAAACATGTACATTTGCTTCGCACACATTATTAATTCACTGCATGCATTGGGTAAGACAAATCCCACATATAAAATGATTAGGAAAATCCTTAGGGGTTTGCCTCTTGTTTGGGAAGCAAAGGCTATGACCATATCTGTGGGTAGAGATCTTAAGGCTATGTTACTAGATGAATTGATAGGTTCACTTATCACCTATGAGTTAGCTATTAATGAGAGACTGAATGAGCATAATAGAATGAGAAAAGTAACTACATTAAAAACATCTACTAATATATCTAGTGAGTGCAGTGAACCTGAATCTAGAGATGACATGGCTATGCTTACTAGGAAGTTCAGCAGGTTCTTTAAAAAGAATAGTAGGCCATATAAAAAGTTCAGAGATTCAGTATCTGAGAAGGGAGAGCCTAGTAAAAGAAAATAAAAATCAAACGCTCCCACGTGCTATAATTGCAACAAGGTTGGACATATCAAACCTGATTGCCCATTGCTGAAAAAAGAGTCTAGGAAAAAGAAGAAAGCCATAAAAGCAGGCACCTCATGGGATAGACAAAACATCAGTGATTCAGATTCAGATTTCAGCGACTCTGAGATTGCCAACTTGTGCCTAAGGGCATAGGATGATGATGTATTGTCTTCTTCCTTTTAACTTCATATTATTCTGACAATGATTGTGATTATGATAGCATGCCTACATTTAAAGAATTGTAATATGAATATATTCATGTATCTAAATTATTAAATAAAATGACTAAGGAAAATGATGTTTTGAAAAAGAAATGTGAAAATTGGTCAAAAATTTTTGATATTGCAAAGAAGTCTCATGCCTCATTTCTTAAAGAAAAAAGATTTAAAAATTGTCGAGCATGAGAGAAAATTATAGGAGAGCTCCAAAATTATTTATAGATTTGCTAAGGGTTAACGCAATTTTGAAAAACTTCTTGGGGTCTAAAGAAACTCTCTTAGCAAAGAAGGTCTCTAATTTAAAGGTATTAAAAATGTGAGACGACCTGATCTTTATTTGGGACATTTTACTTGAAAATCAAAATCCCAAATTCCACCTAATGATCTTCGGTGTTGAACGATATGCTTTAAATGCAAGCAAATTGGTCATATTCAGCTTGACTGTCCACTTAGAAATAGATATGTAAGAATTAAAAGGGTGTGGAGAGTCAAGGGTGAATCAAGCACTAACCCCTATGAACCCAACAGAATTGGGGACCAGCTTCAGCTACTTAGATTTTCTTGCAGGTGTGCTTAAGATCATCCTCATCTAAGGACAAGTGATACTTGGATAGCGGTTGCTCATGACATATGATTGACAACAAAGCCAAGTTCACATCCATCACTCCCATGGATGGAGGGTTCGTGACATTCGGGGACAATGCAAAGGGCCAAATTATCGGTATAGGTAAGGTTGGTAAGGAACCTTCCCTCGTTATTGATAATGTACTACTTGTTGATGACTTGAAAAATTTGTTAAGTATTAGTCAATTGTGTGATAAAGGGTATAAAGTATATTTTGAAAACGATAAATGCATTGTTGAGAGTAAATCTGATAACAAAGTATTTTTTACAGGTGAACGTCATGAAAATGTGTACATCACTAGCTTTGATAATTTAGCTTCTTAACAAGTTACATGTTTTTTTGCTATAAACGAAGTTAGTTGGTTGTGGCATAGACGTTTAGGACATGCTAGTATGGATCTTTTGTTAAAACTTGTGAAAAAGGACTTAGGTAAAGGTTTGCTTAAAACACATTTTGTAAAAGATAAAATTTGTGATACATGTCAAATGGGCAAGCAAACTAGGTCAAGTTTTAAGAAAAAGAAATTCATATCTACCACTAGACCACTTGAAATGTTACTTATTTGGTCCTAATCAAGTTCAAAGTTTAGGTGGAAAATTGTATGCTTTTGTTATCGTGGATGATTATTCTAGATTCACATAGGTGCTATTTCTCTCTCATAAAGATGAATCATGTGATTAATTTACTAAACTATGTAGAAGAATTCAAAACGAAAAAGGCTACAAAATCACACACATATATACGAAGTGATAGGGGAACTGAATTCAAAAATGATGACATAGAAAACTATTGTGACCTAGATGACATTTCACATAATTTTTCTGCACCTAGGACCCCACGAAAAAATGGAGTTGTAGAAAGAAAGAATAAGTCTTTGCAAGAAATAGGTAGGACAATGCTAAATGAATATAAATTACCCAAATATTTTTGGGCCGAAGCTGTGAGTGCTA
The DNA here is from genome assembly GCF_029873635.1 of Malania oleifera. Classification (NCBI taxonomy): domain Eukaryota; kingdom Viridiplantae; phylum Streptophyta; class Magnoliopsida; order Santalales; family Ximeniaceae; genus Malania; species Malania oleifera. Next base: position 53,298,175 of record NC_080417.1, read on the forward strand.
CATGTTATGTTATGAATAGAGTGTTAATCAGACCCTTACTTAATAAGACTTCATATGAATTGTGGAACAGTCATAGACCTAACATTTCCTATTTTCATGTCTTTGGTTGTAAATGTTTTGTACTTGGAGATAATAAGCACCTAGGAAAATTTGACTATAAATTTGATGAAGGTATTTTCCTAGGCTATTCACTTTACAATAGAGCATATAGAGTATTTAATAAGAGAACATTAACTGTTATTGAATCTATTCATGTTGTGTTTGATGAATCTAATCCATTTTCTAAAAGAGATGATGAAGATGATATTGATATTAGAAAAGGATTAGATAAGTTATCTATTAAAAATAATGTGGACAAAAATTCAGAAATAAGTGATAAATCAATTGAAGAAAATAAAACTAAAAATGAGGTTCAGGAGCTTCCTAGAGATTGGAAATTCATTAGGAACCATCCTATAGATCAAAGTATAGGTGAATCCTCACGTGGTGTAGTCACACAGTCTTCCTTAAGAAACCTAGTGAGTCATTTTGCATTTTTATCCTAGGAAAAACTCAAAAATATCAAAGAATCCATAGAAGATGAATCTTGGGTGATGTTTATGCAAGAAGAGCTTAACCAATTTGAAAGAAGCAAGGTTTGGACCCAAGTTCCTAGGCCCAATGATCATACTATTATTGGAACTAAATGGGTTTATAGAAATAAAAAGGATGAAAATGGGGTAGTAACTAGAAACAAAACTATACTAGTTGCCTAGAGATATAATTAGGTAGACGGGATAGACTTTGAAGAAACATATGCTCTTGTAGGTAGAATGGAAGCCATTTGTATGTTGCTTGCTTATACCGCTTTTAAGAACTTAAAATTGTATCAAATAGATGTTAAAAACACCTTTCTAAATGGCTATATAAATGAAGAAGTCTATGTAGAACAACCTCTTGGTTTTGAAAATTATAAATATCTTGATCATATATACCGGTTGTCCAAAACCTTGTATGGATTGAAACAAGCTATTAGAGTATGGTATGAGAGGTTTACTGGTTTTCTTATAGAAAATGGTTTCACTCGAGGCAAAATTGATGCTACACTCTTCATCAAATCTAAAAATGATCCATGCTCCTTATGCAAATTTATGTAGATGATATTATATTTGGAGCTACTATAATGATGAGCTGTGAAATAAGTTTTCCAAGTGCATGCAAAGTGAATTTGAAATGAGCATGATGGGTGAATTGAGTTTCTTCTTAGGACTGCAAATTAAACAAGCTAAATGTGGGACTTTCATATGTCAGTCTAAATATGTTAGGGACTTGCTCAAGAAATTTAATATGGAAGATGGTAAAACTTTGGGAACTCTTATGAGCTCTTCTACAAAACTTGATAAAGATGAGCAAGACATCCCTGTTGATGTGAAACTATATCATGGCATGATTGGTAGTCTCTTATATCTCACAGCTAGTCAACCTAATATCATGTTTAGTGTGCGTATGTGTGCTAAGTTTCAAGCTGCTCCTAAGGATTCTCATTTGTTAGCCGTAAAAAAAATACTTAGGTGCTTAGTTGGGACTATAGAATTAGGCTTATGGTACCCTAAGCATACGACATTTGAGATTGTTAGCTACATCGATGCTAACTTTGCCGGTAGTAAGGTAGATAGAAATAGTACTATCGGCACTTATCACTATTCAGGTCAATCTCTGATTTCTTGGTTCTCCAAGAAACAGAACACAGTTGCCTTATCCATAGCAGAAGTAGAATATATTGCGACTGGAAGTTGTTGTGCTCAAATGCTTTACATGAAGCAACAACTAATGAATTTTTGATTGCACTATGGTACGGTTCTAATTAAATGTGATAATAATAGTGCAATTAATATATCTAAAAATCCAACCTCACATTCACGAACCAAACATATTGAGATTAAACATCATTTCATTCGTGATCATGTGCAGAAAGGGGATGTGGCACTTGAGTTTGTGTGCACTAGTGAATAGTGGGTTGATATTTTCATCAAACCTATTCAGGAAGATAGGTTCATACATATTATACATGAGCTAGGTCTAATGCATAGTAGAGAGGTCACATAGAAGATTGATAGAGTGCACAAACTTAGGGGGAGCTACCCAACATAGAAATATATGGCTTTGAAAACTTTAATAAATTTATCATTGCCTTTATACCTTGTGGATTTGTTTGTGATTTGCAATGCATGACTATCATATCTCTTGTATGTTGAGATCTATACTTATGTTTTTTGTTTTGATCCATACTGGACTGTTTGAGTTGTTTATAGTGAATAATTGTAAATTTGAACTTAATCAAGTCATTCAATACAGATATTTTTGAGAAAATGTTCTATTTTCAAAAGACATACTGCTGAATTTTCTAAAAATCTCCTCAAACCATATATTATATTTAAATGATTCCTACTCAATGCCTTGCCTATATGCTTAAAATTTATCATGGCTCTTTTTGCTGTTATCAAAAGGGGGAGAATAGGCAAAATTGGGTACTTGGGATAAATGTATGGACTTTTAAATCTTTAAAATTCTCATTATGCATATTGTTAGGGGGACCCCTTTTTGGCTGTACCCACTTTTGCATGATGTATTTGTCATCATCAAAAAGAGGGAGAATGTTGACCTTATTGGTCATACCTTGTTTTGATTATGAAAAATACTTCAGTATTTAATGTCTATAAAGTTTGTACGCAAGATCATATTGGTAAGATCATATGATGGCATGAGGTGACTTAAAGAAGATAAGGACCTAGAACATTTATTTTCTTTGTAATTTATATTCTCTTCAATTTGGTTCTGAAATATTTTTTTAAGAAAGGTCTGTAATAATTGATGCATATCATGCATGTAGGAACTAATAAGATCAAAGACCTTATAAAGACCCTAGGACCTTACACATACACTTAGAACAAGTCCCCACTTTCAAATATGCAATTGGGGGAAACATATTTTACTTAGGTCCCAAAACTGTGGGATTTCGGGCGATCGTACCTTGGTGTTTAAAACACCTCAGTTGACCGAATATAAAAAAAGTCAGCGAGTTTATCTAATCACTTTGGGCGACCGAACCAAAAGGACCTTAGCATCTTCGGTCAATTGAACATTTACCCTAACCTTTTCCTACAACTCGGGCGCCCGAACGTTTACATTTAAAATACCCTCGGGCAACCGAACATGCAAGTTCGGCAGATCAAACTTGAGGGCAGGCGACCGAACCTCAGATAGTTTGGAAAATTGCTTTGTTCAGCCACCTGAACCATTTTTCAGGCACTCGAAATTCAAAATTGTCTTTTTCTCATGTGTCAATTTGGCGACTGAAACTAGGGATCGGTAGGCCAAAACTCTCGGGTTGACCTAATTTTTACCGTGGTTAATTGGGGTTAAACAAGGTTAATTTTTTAAAACTCAATTAAAATAATTTTAATAATTCCCTTGGTATCCTCAACGATTATAATTTTGGCCAGATCTATAAATATGAGTTTATTTGCTCAGATTAAGGATGATTAGCATTGTGAATAGCATTGAAACTCTCTGAAATTTTTCAAAGCTCAAAAAACCTATACCCTCACATACTACTATTCCTTTGCTAAATCAAGCCTCATGAGAGTACCTTGAGTGATTATACTTTATTTCCATTTTCTAGAAACTCTCATTTTGCTTATTGTTTGTTTGATTTTTAGATTGAGAGTTGTGCATAGGTTTTTCCCCAATTTAATTTAATAAATATTTTGTGTGGGAAAACTTAAAGTTTGTGGGTCTTGGCACTTGAATTGCAAGACACCTTAGCTTGTGTTTTTTAGTGTGCAAAAAAAATATTTTCATAAACTCATTTTTCGAATATCTCTTGTGCTTAAATATTAAGAAAATATTTTTAGAGATATTTTGATTACTCTTGGTGAAAATCTTCAAAACCCTAAATTGTTATTAAGATTTACATATATACATTGTTTCAAAGATTAGCTTGTTAAAACACTCTTATGCTTGATTGAATATAGACATTATATTGAGTGTTGATTGCACACATATAGCACTGAACTTATAGTTCTTATATTATTGATGTGCATGGATTGATACTGGTACAAATCTTCTTGTTAGAGAAGCATAAATTTTGTACACATCTTGTATTGTGAATTGGTTGTATTCCAGGCGTGGCCTGGGGGGGGGGGGGGGCGTTAATCCTGTCAGGAAAGATTGGTTGTAAAGGCTGAGGTCAACCCTGTGATAATTTGATCTGGTTATATCTCGGTGCCGCTCTACCTGTGATGTGAGCCTTAGTGGAATCCTTGTGCTTGTGAGCCAAGGCAGGGACATAGGCACATTTACCGAACCTCGATAACATATCTAAGGTTGTCTCTCTTTACTTGTTTTTCTATGCATGTGTAATTAGTTCACTTGTGTAATTTAATTTCAGCTGAATATATTGATTTATTTTATATCTATAGTAGATTGACCCTACGGTTTTTTTTTTTTTTTTTAAGAAGGGCGGCACCTCTATTTATTTATTGATAACCCCTCATTTTTGGCGGAGGAATACCGTGTTACAAGACAATCAATGGGAGATAACAAAAGATAACACGTTAAAAACCTCCCAAAGAACAACACCACATCCAGCCAAAAATCGGGTTACAAGTCCAAACAAAACAAAACAAAACGGGCCCTATAACACAAACCTCACGCAACAAAACAAAACAAAAGATAAACAACATAAAGCATAAGTTAAAACCAAAAGGAAAACAGTTAAACATACCGCATATAAGTCGTACCCATCTTCTCCAATTTATACAAACTATTACTAACTCTAGGGAGTTGACTACTATTTGTAAAAGAACTATTCCTCCCCATAGCACCTTGTCAAGCCAAGGCATCTGCCACTTTGTTCCCTTCTCTATACCAATGATTTATTGAAAAATCTACTCCCTCCAATAAACCAATAAGCAGCTCCCAAAAATCCCACAAATACCACAAGGAGCACTTCCTGTCTCTTATTCAATTAACTACAATATTCGAATCACATTCAATATCGATACAGGTATGACCCAAACGTTTGCAAATCTTTATTCTCTCCAACATAGCTCTCAATTCAGCTTAATTATTTGAACAAGAACCAAAATATTTTGAAAAACCAAACACAAAAGAACCTGTATGGTCTCTAAGGATGCCACCACCACTTGCTGGCCCTGGGTTCCCCAGGCTGCTCCCATCTAAATTTAGTTTCAACCTCCTTTGCCTCAGTTTTAGCCATCTCACAATTTGCATAGTTTTAATTCTTTTATTCACAATTTGCACTTCCAGATTCTGCAATACCCGAAAATCAGCATCCTTTAACTAAACCATTTTTGTCATGATCCTACTCAAAACCCCCACCCAATACTTAATGGAGAGCCATACATCAGTACTACTCTCTAATTTTCCTCCCATTCTAGCCACACATCTCCTTCTCCACAGCCTCCAAACTACTAAATAATGAATCAAACCCATCAATGAACCCAGTTGAGAGAACCTGGAAACCCTATTAAACCACATTTGGACTATTTCTTTCCAACTTTGTTATCTAAGGAAAGGAACACCTACCTCCACCGAAACCTTCCTCCAAACCTCAGAAGTAAGGTCTCCCTTATGTAACACATGCTCCAAATCTTCTGATTGCCTTATCTCACAACAACTACACGCTGAAACAAGTGAAACCCCCACCCTTCTCACCTTCTCATCAACACTTAAGCACTTAAAAGCAACCTTCCACATACAGATAGAAATTTTCTTCAGTAACCATTTGTTCCAAACCCACTTAGTCCAATCAAATTTTGGAGCTCTAACTCTGATAACATTCCATGCAGATTTTGTATTAAAGCAACCATCCTTTTCCGGGAGCCATAACAGAATGTCCGAAGAATTTCTAAGATTACCCACCTTTTCCATCACTTCATCCGCTTTACTAAACCCCAAAATCCTCTGCAAATTTCCATATCCCACGCATTATTGATAACCAAATCTTTTAATTTGATATGAGATTGTGCACCATTTGGACAATCTGCAAACAAAGGTCCCGAATTTAGAAACTTATCATACCACAATTTTACATCTCCTTCTCTAACTTTTCACTTAGATTTACTTAACAGTTTAGGCATACCCTGCAGAACTTTCCTCCAAAAGGAAGAATCCGATCCATGCAATCTGCAAAGAGCAATATGACCTCATTTCAAATATTTTGCTTTAAAAAATCTAGCCCATAAAGAATTTTGCATTAATAAATGCCAACCAAACTTCATGAACAAAGACCGTTGCACTTCCAAAATGTCCCTTACTCCTATGCCTCCCTCCTCCATAGGAACACACAATTTCTTCTAAACCCTCCATTTCATTTTTTCTTTCCATCCTTAAATCCTTAGGAAAAAGAAGCAAACATACCTTGAATCTTTTTAATCACCAGTTTCGGTACATTTAGAACAGCTAACATATGCAATGACATACTTGAAAGCACATGTCTCAACAAAACAAGACGACCTCCTTGAGACAACAGTTTACTTTTCCAGCTCTCAACTCTCTTACTGATTTTTTGGATTAAAGGGTCAAAATGACAGCCTTTCAATTTACTATCTACTATTGACACACCCAAATACGTAAAAAGAAATTTACCCTCAATAAAACTAGTTTCTTGAAGAATTTATCCTTTCCTCTGAACACCCAACTTGTTTGAGAAAAAAATAGTTGATTTATCTTTATTCACCCTTTGGCCAGTCCAGTTTTCATACTCCTTAATCACCTCCATTAACTGAGTAACAGATTTTTTTCTAGCATTAGCAAAAATAACAACATCATCCGCGTACATTAATTGCGATATAATAGGTGCACCACACGGGTGTGCAAATGGTAAAATTAGCTTCTCAGACAACTTTTTTTGAATTAATTTAGAAAGAATTTCTTCCATGATGATGAAAATATATGGCGACAACGGATCCGCTTGCCTCAAGCCCCTTTTTGACTTGAAGAAACCTCTATAAGTGCCATACATCATAATAGAAAACCATGGAGTGGAAATACAATATTGAATCAACTTACAAAACCAATTTGGAAAACCAAAAGCCTGAAAAATCTGATCTATCACTTGCCACTCCACTCGATCATACGTTTTGCTCATATCAAGCTTTAGCATTAAAGATAATTGACCTAGGAGAGAAATTTTTAAAATATAAATTCACCCCACTCTTGGGATTATAGTAAAGCTAACATTGCGGTTACTAATACTTATTAGTGACGAATCCTAAAAACGTCACTAATAATATAGTATTAGTGACGAATTATAATCATCACTAAAACCCTAATACTATCACTAAAAATTCTACATTAGTTCAGCTCAAAGTCGTCACTAATAGTAGAGTATTAGTAACGAATTTAAAACTGTCACAAATAGTTGGGCTTTAGTGGCGCTTTTAAAATTCGTTACTAATACGCAACTATTAGTGATGATTTTGAAACCTTCACTAATACTTAAAAATGGATAATTATTAGTGACGGTTTTAAAACCATCACTAATAATTTAAAATTAATACTTTTTTTTAATCATTAATTCCTCTAAAAATCTATAATTATATTTTCACATACATAATATTAAAACATAATTACTAAAAAATTCATAAATTATTTAAAATTCTAATTCAAATTCAAATACAAATACAAATTCAATTAAAATACAGAAATTTCATCTGTTCAGATAACAAAAAAAATTCAAAATTTAAATTCAAATTCAAATACAAATACATTATACAAATTTAAATTAAAATACAGAAATTTCATCTGTTCAGATAATAAAAAAGATAAAAAAAAATAATCAAAAGTTGCATCCGACTGTGTTGCATGACATCGTGCTGATGTTGTGACAATTGCGAACCCTACAAATTAAAAAATATAAAGAAAAAAATTAGTATACAATTTTTGAACATATATGTATATGTACCATAAGTATCAATGATTTGATAAAAAAAATAATCGGACATTCGGATACTAATGCGAAAGAAAAAACTACAAAAAAAAAAAAAAAACTCAAGAGAAGTATAATAATTTAAGTGTGGTTATGGGAAACGTGCATCAGAGGAATTATTGATGAGTTCACAAAATGATTTAGTTATTTGGTGCATTATGAATAGTAATTTGCAATGTTGTTCACATAAAGGATGAAGTTTAATATTTGTTTAACTTTCACTCATCCTTTCAAAAATATTTTAACATTCATTTTATCATAATTATCTTTGTACATGATTTTATTTTAAAAAAAAAAAATTAACGAAATTTCGACAGCATGCTGTCTATAAATTGGACATTTTTCTATAAAACTTGTACCTGAAACCTGATTGTTTTCAGCAAATAAATCATTTCAAGCATGCAACAACCTAAATCCACCACCAGCATGCAATTTACAATATATTGCACCAGCCATGGAGTTTAACACAAGCATATATTCCAATAGTAGTAAACAAAGTTCTTGGTTTTTCAAATTATCACCAGGGGTGGTGGGGTTAAGAATTTTTTAATGAAGCAATAACTGTAAAGGGTTTAAAAGATGAAAATTTGTAGTTCATAAGCTATGAGTTTCAAGAACTAGCATCAGCAATGCAAAGAATTCGTCTTCATAATTGAGCGCCCTATGAAGGAATGATCTTCTTAATGCCAATACCTAAAAGATCACATTTATCCTTAATTTCAACAACATAAAGAAAAAGTAGGCAAGATCAAAAATAGAATCAGTCAAGCATTAGAATAAGTTAATTGTGTGTGCATTAGAAGCAATCAGTTCTACATTTTCTTTTTATTTGTTATACCTCCCAACACACTACATGGAAAAGAACAATAGTGACAATAGAAAAAAAAAACAACAAGATTCAACAACAACATAAGCACTGATCAAAGGTCCAATTAAAATTTAATCAGTTCAGTATATTTCACAATGTATTCGAACAACAAGATGGATCTATAGTGCAAAGAACTACAAAAAATTATTAAAACTATAACAATATTAAAATATGATCACGTTCTCAAATGCTTTGCCAATACACTAATACCAGAAAAAATAAATTAACCCAATTAAAACAATCAAAAGTACATTTTACTAATGATAGAACAACCAATTTCCACAGGCTGATAGGCCCTACAAGCACCAAATTTTTTTTTTTTAACCCTATGATTATGCTTTTAATGAGAATAAAAGCTATTCTATAATTATTCAAATGGGTTCACTTCTTCTTGTTACTTCTATATCGTCAAAAATTCACCTTTTTTGCGTCATCGACAATTATCCAAGTTAACCAAGATACCATATTCTAGTAAGTGTATAAAGTCCTTTAGCCTAAATTTTGTTTGCCGAAATAAACGGTCTCTTCTACTGTAATAGTGCGCTTCTACTATCATAGTGCGGATTGGGCAATTAGAACAATGAGGATGCATATTAGTAAGGGTAATACCTTCACCATGAATCAAGTATTTAAGCACACACTCAACCTCAATGAGCGTACGATATACAAAAAATTAAGTAGCAAAGCAAGTAATGTCAACTAAGTTTGAATCAAGTATTTAAGCACACACTCAACCTCAATGAGCGTACGATATACAAAAAATTAAGTAGCAAAGCAAGTAATGTCAGCTAAGTTAGCCAGCAAAAATACGTGCCTAAATATTAGCCAATGCCATGATATTTTGCCCAATAGGCATCAGAATTAGTAGAATTAAGCCATCTCTATAATCCAATATCCAAATCAAAAAGACTATAATATCTACAGAAAATATCTCAAGTTTTAAACAATAATACAAGATGTTGCAATACATTGCCAAATGTCATAGTTCAAGTATTCTATAATTTATGATTTTTCAAAATCCCCTCTGAACTTATATAGAATTTTTGCATGCTGCAAAGGAAATTGTGTGTTGTGCGTAGGAAAAAATTTTGGGTGCGCAAACAATAGAAATTGTGTGTGTTGTAGGTACAACAAAGAATTGTAAGTGTGTGCTGTGTGTTGGCAACATGGAAGTATGTTTGCATAAGGAGACCGTGATAAGTAGGATTTCCTTATTGTGTAGTGGGCTCATTTTGAAAGGCTCAAACAAGAATAAAGATATAGAAATTAATTTGTGTTTCACTGACTTTAGAGGTTTATATTTTTCTTAACTTCATCCATTTTTAGTCTTTTTACCTTTTATTCTCTAGTCATTTTTGAATTTTTATTTCAAAAAATATCTCTCTACGATGTAAAAGTGGGAGAAGCTCATTCACGTGGAAAAGTTGTTGTCATCAAAATAATAGAAGGATTCTAGCACAATGGCATTACCATTCACCACATTGCTCCATTTTCATGCTTACATGTATTCGTGTTTAAATTAAAATTACTCAATTGCATTAGTTTGAGCAAGAAAATTCAAATTAGACTCAAACTCTAGTCCAATTAAAAATGTAACAAGTTTAGACATGATAAAGCTCCAATTGTCTCAACTTACTTGTACCCTAATTCCATTATCTATGATTAACTTCTCATAGCCCTTATTTCAACTCCATTAAACTCAACTCCATAATTTTAATTTCTCTTTTAAATTTTAACTTTCAAAATTAACTTTTAAAAAAAATACTAGATTTCAAACCTACTAAATTTCAATACCATCTATTAGTCCTAGTGGCTAAGGGCTTTCATTCTAACTTTTTTTGAAGACAATGACCCATTAGTAGTTCTTTAAGGTTACTGAAAATTTTCTTCTAGTCTAGTTCAGATACACAGGACAGTTCCAAAGCAAGCATAAGGGTTAAACGTGTATCAAACCGGCAAAAGAGCAAATGACCATCAACAAAGTTCAACATATGACATATCCGGAACTTAACCACTCAACCAAAGCATTTATGGATCTTACTTAGTGAGCACAAGCTTTGGGTTGTGTGTGTGTGTGAGTAAGGAAGGTTGATATTGTAATTCCTTGCGTATGGTGCTGTTCAAAAGTAATTAGCAAGAGATGGACAAATTGCATATGCATTTAGTTCATGATAGGCTAGAACATAGACACTGGGCTCGCATATGCATATCAAGTCAATTAAACTGCATAAGATGTCTAAATAACTTTCAAACATATTTTATTAACCCAAGACATCTTAAAATGGATTAAACATTATTTCTGAACAAGATGAAACCTTTACTTTAACATAAACCAAAGTTTGAATAGTTTTTAACTGATAAGTAAAGGGTTCATCGACGAATATAGGGGATTCGTCGATGAACACAACAAGGCACCTCGTCGACGTACACAGGGTTCTTGTTGATGAAGATATACCGAGACCACCTAAAATTTTAGAGCAGGTTCATCGACGAATACAAGGGATTCTGCGATGAAGACAATGTTGTGGTTCGTCGACGTACACAGGGTACTCATCAACGAAAAGATACTAAGACCACCTAAAAGTTTAGAGTAGGTTCGTCAATGAATACAGGGGATTCGGCGACGAAGACAAAGTGGTGGTTCCTCGACGTACATAGGGTACTCGTCGACAAAAAGAAACCGAGACCCATGTGAATTTAGAATAGATAGTTCGTCGACAAACACAGGACATTGTTGACGAAGGTACACATGGGACTCGTCGACGAAGTCGTGACCTCGTCGACGAATGTTGGGCTGCAGATTGCATTAAATGCGCTTAAATGACTAGTTTTCAATTTGTCTTATGTAAATTAATGCCCAATGGCTCTCCGGCGCTCAGCTCATCTCTTTGGCCTTTAAAATTGGTCTTATGCATTTATTTCAAAGTAGTTAAGCAATTTGGTTGTTGAGAACAGTTATTGTGCATTCATAGTAAGGTTTTACTTTGTGCTCTCTTGCCCTTTTGCTCTTTACTCTTGTTTACACACCATTTGCAAAGAGGAAATAGTGTGAGGTTTATATTGGGATATTCAGCTCAAAGAGTCATTCTACATTGTATCTATTTGTTTTCTAATTTATTGTATTGAAAGGTTCTTTGTGAGCCATTATAAGGTGACTCTAGGTGAGCACCATTGTTAAAGCTCTTTGTGAGCAGTTGGTTGTAAAGGCTTCTCCACCAGGAAGGAGGGTTACATAGTGGATTTGGGGAATCCTTGAGATGGTCTCAAGGCATGGGCATAGGCTCAGTGCCGAACCACGTTAACATCGCTACGTTAAGCTTCTCTTATCTATTGTCTCTTGTTTTGCTCACTTATTGCTATTTGCTTTATATACATGCTGTTATATAATATCCATGCTCTTACCAAGAAAACTTTGTGATTGTAGAAAAAGTTGTATATCCGCGAAAGACGTCTATTCACCCCTCCTCTAGATGCATATCCGGGCCAACACCATCACTTAGGAAGGGTGTGTGTATAATGCTATTTTTTTTTCTCCATTTTCGTTATTGAAAACATAATATGGCTTTACCTTACTTCCTGGACAAAGGAGAGAACCCAATGTAGTTGGAAAGTTGATTGCATTAAGGTATGTCTAGATACGACATTAGCAGTAAATGGGATTGTGAAAATGAAGGAAAAATTCAAGTTCCAGGAAACTCAGAATTTAAATATCTTATTTGGGAACTTTGTGAGGAATTTATAAATCCATTTCCAAAATAATAATTAGAACTATAATTTAAAGAGTTGGCGAGAAAGGACCACTTTAGTAAATCAAACCCAACTTCCATCTCTGGTGATGTCAGGAGGGTGCAATTGCACTTGGGTGGAGTGGGGGAAGCAAGCACAGGAGGCTTCGTCTTAAAGCACAACAGTATGATTAGTATAATACCATCTCCTTGTGTTTGGGAGTACAGATTTTGGACTTTAAATTTAAATTTCTGTAAATTTGAATCAAATGAAGTATAAAATAATATTGACTTTTGCCTAAATTCATACAAATCTGAATACAAGGCCTAAAATTCATGCTTTTAAATACCTCTAAAATTATTTTGAGTTCTATAAATCCTCTCTTCCGGTAACCAAATAAGGAAATTTAACAAAAATGTTACTTATTTCTAGTACTTCTTACAAATGAAATGCCTCTTTCAAATACCATATAAAAAATGGGGCATATGTTCAGCCTTCTCCACTCCTATGCACAAATGCTGACATGCCCAAGTAATTCTAACAGAAATCCATAATTTCCATAAATGAACATTATCAGTTACTCCGATCCATGCAAATGGCTAGAGAGAGAGAGAGAGAGAGAGAGAGAGATAGAAAGATTTACCTGACTCTTTGCTTGCTTGAAGCCTTCCATATTTAAAGGCCTTAGGGTAATTACTCTTTTTTCTTGACCGCCTTCCACTGTGCCTAAACCGTCCTCTGAATTCTGCCCTTCCTCAGCTTTCTGTTTTCTTTCGTGCAGGAAACAAGTCAAATGGCATAACCAAAATTGAAAGTTGCTTTTGCAAGTATTCAAATTTAAACAACGGACTGCTAGGATTTTATTTATTTATTTTCCTGTACGAGAAAATAATAGGAAATAAGGGACGAAAAGATGAGATGGTTGAGATGCATGAAGTTCTTACTAAATCCTTTAGTCTCTCTTTCTGTATTAACTCTCTAACGGGCCGATAAGCTGCTGTTGTGCACGGGTTCCGGTTTCAACAGTAATGGAGGTCAATACCACATGATTTATGCATCAAAACACTCATTCCATTACTGAGAAAATGCAAACCTTTAGATCACTTCCACTAAATCCTTCTGTCATAGTTGCAAGCTCCTTGAAGTCTAGTCCTTCTGATACTTTTTCTTTAGATAAAAAGAGTTCCCATGATCATTTCTCTGTTCTTTGCAGATGGGAGGCCAACCATGATCCTGTTCATCACAGTAAACATCAGAATAGGCATGCCTCAAACCCAAAAACTTCATTGGTGCTAATTCTTTAACAACGTTTTGCAAACTTAAATACTTGTGCTAGAGATGTTCATGGCAAAATTTTATGATCACATAAAGATCAAAGATGGAGAATTTTCATTTGGTTTTTAAGTCCAAGTGTCCAACATTTGTTAGAGAAATAACATCACACACATGCTTTTTATTTTTAAAATGTTAATTTATCTCCCTAAAATACCCTTATACCTATGTTAGTATATCTCCCTTACCCTTGTATGCCTCCTCCTAGGATGGTCTTGTACAATTGTTTGTGTACAAAAAATTAAAAAAATTTACATTAATCTTAACATGGTATCATAGCCAAGTTAAACCTAATTTTTTTTTCTTAAACCTCCTGCTCGCTGCCGTTCGGGACGCCACCGTCGTCATCGTCTCTCCTCCGCTCGGCCGCCGTTCTGGATGATGTCGTCGTCCTCGTTGGTAGTCGTTCCGGACGACGTCGTCGTCCTCTCGCCACACGGCTGCCGGTCGTCCCTTTGCGTCTAGCATCCACGGCCATCATCCTCACCAGTCTCTGTCTGGCGCACAACCTCCTGGGGTAGAGAGTCTCTGTTCTCCCGTTCTCTGTCTTCCACGACGCGAGTTCACCGTCATGCTCCGCCCTTGTCTCCGTCGTTCGTGAACTCGCTGCTGACGCAACAGCCAGCCCACCAGCAAACCAGTGCGTTCTCTCCGTCTGTCTTCCACGACGCGAGTTCGCCGTCATGCTCCACCGCTTGTCTCCGTCGTTCGTGCACATGCTTCTGAGCCTCACCCAGTGCATCAGTTACTGGTGGGGTGGTTTGGGCTCCGGGTTTCTTCACCATCATGCCAAACCCGCCTGTCGCCGGCGAGGGAACCTTCGATTTCTCAGAAAAGCTCTTGCCTTTGATCTCCTCTTACCAGCTAAATGGAGTCTGTGTTTGTGTTTGCCTGTTCTAGGGTTTCTGCGAATGTAGATTGAATTTTCCAAGGTGGCATTTGAGCGTCCATTCTGATGAGGAGAGAGGCGCTGAGACTTGGTTCATCTGCCAAGGAGAAACGGTTTGAAAGCAGAGCGGGGGCTGAGACTTGAATCCTTTTTTTCTTTTTTAACTGTGCTTCAATTTTTGACTTTTATCCATTATTTTTTATGGCGTCTTTAACTAATGTTGTCCCCCTCTAGAAATTATTTTGAATGATTTCAACTACAATTCTTGGGCCCAACAAATGTTCATTTTTTTTATTGATAAGAGATTATGACGTTTTGTCATTGGAACAAAACAAAAACCCACGAAAACTGACACGCAATCACCAGAAGCGTTTGATGAGGCTCTTGATGAATGGAAAAGTACTCACTGTAAGATCTTTTCTTGATTTATTAATACATCCATTCCTACTATCTAGAGTCTACTTCCTAAATTTCGTAATGCCAAACTTGCTTGGGATCCTACTATCTAGAGTCTACTTCCTAAATTTCGTAATGCCAAACTTGCTTGGGATTTTTTGGCCAAACGATACAACTGTGGTAGTGATGTTACTCTTGAGTTTCAGTTGGAAACTCGGCTTTCCCTGATGTGTCAGGAACCTGGACAATCTATTGCCGAGTTTCATGCTCAGATTAGTGACATTTGGGATCAGCTTTCTCAAGCTGACCCTCCTTTTTCTGATGAGCAGTCGATTAAACTTTTTGCTGCATACCAGGATCATCGTCAGTTTATATACTTTATGATGCATATCCGGGATGAATTTGAGAATACTCGAACTTCCTTGTTACATCGTTCTCCTCTTCCTACACTTGAGGTTGCTTTTGCAGAGCTCATTTCTGAGGAGACACGCTAGCAAACTCGTCAGACTCATTTTACAGATATGGTTTTAGCTACTGCTCCGTCTCATTCCTCTACTCCAGCTACTCTTGCTGCAGCTGTTGCATCTTCTAAACTGCATCGTTTCCATGTCCAGTGCCACTATTGTAAGGAATATGGTCACCGAATTTTCGATTTTCTAAAAAAGAAGGCCAAGGATGCTAGGGATGCTCTCAAAGCTAAGATATCTTCCTCTTCCAAGCCTGTTGCTGCTGTCTCCACCAGCTCAATTTTTGCTCCATCTTCCACGTCTCCTTTGTCGTCTCTTTCTGCAGCTGACCTTGAAGCAATTATCACTCAAGTTCTATCCCGCACTTCTACTCCCTTATAGGTCTCCATAGGTACCCTGACATCTTGGTTTATTGATTCTTCCTGTTGTAATCATATGACCTCTAATTCCTCTTTAGTAGCACATAAATAGTCTTTAAATCATGTTCTATTAATTTATACTGCTGATGGTTCACAAATGTCTGTTAGTCATCTTGGTCATATTTCTACTCCTACTTTTTCCGTGCCTGACACATATGTTGTGCCTAACCTGTCTCTTAATCTCCTTTTTGTTGGTCAACTTGTTGAATGTAGTTTTATCTTAACCTTTTCTCAAAAAGGTTGTGTTGTGCAGGATCCGAAGATGAGCAAGCTTGTTGGGACCGGGCGTAAAGTTGGTCACCTTTTTGAGCTCACATATCTACATTTGCCTCGTTCGTGTTCTCCTCCGTCTCTTTCTGCAGCCATGTCTTCCAGTGTTTGGCATTCTCGTCTTGGTCATGCCTCATTATCTCGTGTTCAGTCTTTAGCTTCTAGTGGTTGCTTAGGACATGTTAAATTTAAACATTTTGATTGTATGCCTTGTCAACTGGGGGAACAGAAAGCTTTACCTTTTAATGAAAGCAATTATCTGTCTTCTGCACCTTTTGATTTGGTTCATTTTGATATTTGGGGACTTTCTCCTGTCCTTACTAAGGGCGGGTCTCGTTACTTTGTCATTTTTATCGATGATTACTCTCGCTATACATGGATTTATCTTTTGCATGATCGCACTGGGTTACTTAATGCATTTCGTGACTTTAAGAAGATGATTAAAACTCAGTTTTCTCGCACCATTAAAGTATTTCGGTTCGATAATACCCTGGAATATATTTCTACCCCTTTCATTGAAGAAGTTCGGGAGGCCGGCACCTTATCCCATCGATCATGTCCATCCACCTCCCAACATAATGGTCATGCAGAACGTAAGCATCGTCACATTCTTGACACTGTTTGCTCTCAACTCTTCTCTGCATCCCTCCTAGAATCCTTTTGGGGTGAAGCTGCTCTTACCATTGTTTACACTATTAATCGAGTTCCCACCCCTATTCTACCCAATAAATCTCCATATGAAGCTCTATATGGAATGATACCTTATTATTCTCTTCTCAAAGTCTTTGGTTGTGCTTTCTTTGTTTTGCTTCCACCTCATGAACATACAAAACTTGAACCTTGCTCTCGTCTCTGTTGCTTTCTTGGTTATGGCATTGAACACAAGGGTTATTGGTGTTATGACCCCATAGTCAAGCATCTTCGCATCTCTCGCCATGTTCAATTTTGGGAACACAAAATGTTTGCTAGTCTCTCTCCATTTTCTTCCAATTGTCTCTCATACTCCCCCATTTTCACTGATTCTAGCCTCGATCCCTCTCCCATTTTCTCTTCTAATGCAGGTCCTGCCAGCTCATTAGGTGATCCCTCTGCGTCTGCCGCTCCTGACCCTAGACTGTCTAATGATCCTGCCGTCGCTTCCACACCGCCTAAGTCCACTGATTTGGATGTTCGTCGTTCTAGTCGGCTAAGGGCACCTCCTACATATCTTAGTGACTTTCACTGTTTTTCTACTCTTAACTCCCTTCACGAACCTCGCAATTATCGCGAAGCTTTTTCTGTTCCTGTTTGGCAGCAAGCTATGTCTGAAGAACTTGACACCTTTCACGAAACTCATACTTGGGACCTGGTTGACCTTCCTCCTGGTAGGACTGTAGTTGGGAACAAAGAGGTGTATAAACAAAAAACAAATTCCGATGGTTCTAAAGTACGACATAAAGCTCGTTTAGTGGCAAAGGGCTTTACTTAGGAATATGACATTGATTATGAGGAGACATTTGCTCATGTTGCTCGTATTACCTCAATTCGCTCCCTTTTGGTTGTTTCCTCTGCTCGGCAGTGGCCTTTATTTCAGATGGATGTCAAGAATGCCTTTTTACATGGTGATTTGGATGAGGAGGTCTATATGCAGCCCCCTCCTGGGTATCCTCATTCTCTTGGTCAGGTTTTTCGTCTCCGTTGTGCTTTATATGGGCTTAAGCAAGCACCTTGTGCTTGGTTTGCCAAGTTCAGCTCCACTATTGCCCAGCTTGGGTTTGCCTCTAGCCCTTATGATTTAGCTCTTTTTACCCATCACACTGCATCTGGCATCACTCTTCTACTACATTATGTTGACGATATGATCATTACTAGTGATGATACTTCTGGTATTCATTAGCTTAAGCAGTTTTTGTGTCAGCAGTTTGAGATGAAAGACCTCGGTTCTCTTTGCTACTTTCTTGGCTTAGAAGTGTCTCCTACCTCTTATGGCTACTCCTTGACCCAAGTCAAATATGCCTCTGATCTTCTCACACGTGCTGTACTCACCGATTGTAAGATAACTGATAGACCGCTGGAGCCCAACATCAAACTCTATCCTATTGATGGGGAGCTCCTTCCCGATGCCACTTGTTACCGACAACTTGTTGGGAGCTTGATTTATCTCACTGTCACTAGACCAAACATTGCCTATGCGGTGCACCTTGTTAGTCAGTTTATGTTGGCTCCTCAGTCTGTTCATTATGCAGCTCTTCTTCGCATCTTACGATATGTGAACGGCACCTTATTTCATGGCCTCTTTTTTTCTTCTCACTCATCCTTGACGTTACAAGTTTATTTAGATGCTAATTGGGCAGGGGACCCTACTGATCATTGGTCTACCACTAGTTTTCTTTTTTCACTTGGTGACTCTCTTATCTCTTGGTGGAGCAACAAGCAGACTATTGTTGCTCGCTCTAGCACTAAGGTTGAGTATCGGGCTCTCGTTGATACTACTTCTGAGCTTCTTTAGCTTCATTGGCTTCTCCAAGATATGGGAGTTCCTCAGCCCTCGAGCACTCCACTTTATTGTGACAATCATAGTGCTGTCTAGATCGCCCACAACAATGTTTTTCATGAACGCACCTAACATATCAAGATCGACTGTCATTTTGTGTGTCATCATCTTCAAGATGAGACACTTCGCCTCTTGTCGGTTCCTTTGACTGATCAATTGGCTGATATCTTCACGAAATCTCATCCACCAGGTCGTCATCGTGTTTTAGTCTACAAACTCCATATGTCATCTTCGATACCACCTTGAGTTTGAGGGGGGATGTTAATACATCTCCCTAAAATACCCTTGTACCTATGTTAGTATATCTCCCTTACCCTTATATGCCTCCGTCTCCTATAAAAGGATGGTCTAGTACAGTTGTTTGTGTACAAAAAATTTAAAAAATTTGCTTTAATATTAACATAAAAGTATATATAAAAAAAAAAAAAAATTATCCAAGCACTCTACCTTATCTAAAACAAATAAGTGGATATATTAGGGTGTTTTTTTAAAGAATGTTGTGTGGTTCTATTAGAGCTCCTAAAAATGTAGCAAATACTTGCACTCAAAATGCCGGATAATGGCTTCGTCAAGGTCAAATGGCCTGTTGGTTGTGGCGAGAACAAGGATACGCTCACCAGGTCCAGTCAGGAGCCCATCCCAATGAGTCATGAACTCATTTTTAATCTTCCTTATGGCTTCATACTCCCCTGCTTTATTCCACTGCCCAAGCATGCTATCAACTTCATCTACAAAAATAATAGTTGGGGAGACCTTTGCTCCAAGAGTGAATAAAGCTCGTACTTTATTTTCATCCTCTCCAAACCATTTAGAAGTGATGGTAGACATGGACACATTGATGAAGCTTGCTCCAGCCTCCTTGGCTATGGCCTTGGCTAGCATCGTCTTCCCAATCCCAGGAGGCCCAAATAATAATACTCCTCTACAAGGCTTTAAGAGGCCTCCCTAAAAGAGATCTGGTCTTCGAAGAGGGAGCATTACCATTTCCCGAAGGGATTCTTTAATGTCTTCCATGGCACCAATATCGGTAAATGTCGTGAAAATCTCATTTGCCTCTATGACCTCTAGCCTTATGCACTTCTTAAATTCATTGTCAGGAGGAACATCCTATTAGGAGTTTTAATATACCACACCATATTATCAGTTCTGACAAATGGGTTTAAAGATGAACATTGCCTACTTTTTGAATAGATGATCTATGTAGAATTGTGCAAAATTGACAATGCTAATTGTATCATGCCATAGAATCATTCTATTCTTCTTGTTAGGGTACTTAAAAATTTGAACAATTTTTTTTATACAAGTTTGTGCAAGTATTTTTGTAGAAAATTGAACCAAAAAAATAAAAAAAATAAATAAGAAAAGAAGAAGGGAAAAATAAAAAGGGGCAAACAGTAGGATTCGTCAACAAAGCCTTTGATTTCATCAACGACGGTTCTCCTATGGTTCGTCAATGAAGTTCAGAGTATCGTTGACAAAGAAATCCTGAGTGATAGAAAAATATTAGACTTAACGTTCATCGACGAGACCCTTCATTCGTCGATGAATGGTCTTCTATAATTCATCAATGAATGCGCTAACTGGTCGACAAAGTTGGTGAGTCAACGACCTATAAATAGATATTTTAGTTGCTTAATGGTTAAGAAATCATATTTACTCTCTCTCTCTCTCTACAATTATTCCTCATTTGTCGCCAAAATAGACGACCGAAAGTTACCATGAGGATCAAAGGGAAATTCTCTACTAGTCTAGCGGAGTAGATTCTTGAACAAGGTCTTTACAGGAACCACTCCAAAACCAGGGTAAGTAGGAATTTTGAGGTTTTATTGTTGATTTAGAGTATAGGGAGCCTGGGGAATGTTTAATGATAAGTATTTTGTGGGTTAGGATGATTAATTTAGGGAAAATGTATTTCAGGGTTTTGAGCTTTGAACGCCTTAGGGCATGGATCTAGGGTTTCAGAAGACTTTTCCAGTAAGTTAGGTAAGGGGATTAAGTTAAGTCAGAAGTTTTATTAAAAATTGAGCCTAACAAAATGCTATATTTGTATAGCTATGTTTACAGTTGTTTTTTCAAAAACCAATCGGTCAAAATGGACTTTTCAAACCTAGGATATATGATACGATATTTTCAGTAAAAATGAACAGTGGGAAGTATAGTTTGACCTTATAAATAGGATGTACTGTATATGAAAAATTTTGTGGCAGATGGATAAAATTGGTTGTTAAATATTGGAATTGTTTGTGAAGTACTTAAATGTTTTTGAAATACTAGAACTGTTATGAAAATGCATCAAATTTTATATGATGGCCACGAGGGTTGAGTTTTGTATGATGACCATGAGGGCTGAGTTTTATATGATGGCCATGAGGATTGAGTTTTATAATATGACAGGTTTTATATGAAATGAGTTGAAACACAGTTTTTATTACTTAAATTACATGATATGCTTTAGGAACCTTGAGGACCAGTTATGTTATGGGCACGATACCGTTGTTAGAGTTCCAATATTAGACCATGTGCGCCCACACTGTTCACGGGGAGGTGTAGGGTGGTCTCAGTTGATTAGCCTCAGTAGATGGGGTACCTTCCCTAGAAGACTGAACTTCTAGGATGTGGTGGGGCAATCGGACTCGCAAGCAAGTTGCGGAAGCCTGCGTGGTCGAAGTTAGATGCAGACGTATGTTTTGACTTAGTCTGGGTTAATCATCTCAGGCTTAGTCTAGCTTTTGGCCGCACAACCCGTGTTATGGGGAAAGTAAATGACGTTAGTCATAGGGAGTGTCTTTTATGCATATCTGTAAATTTACGTAAATTTATGTAAATGATGTTATTTAATTACTGAAATGTTTATATCATGGAAGCGAGATAAGTATTTTTAGTAGTATAAAGTGAGTATAATGTATGAATGCTATTTTCAGTTAAATAAAGGATGAATGTTTCTATAAACACCTAATGCATGCTGACCACACACTGATGTTAACTTAATCTTCCTTATTGAGAAGTGTTTCACCCCAATATATAAATTATCTTTTTAGGACCATCTCAAGCTTGGGTTTAGCGTACTCTGGGGTAGATTGATCGCTAGACAGATCTTTGTGAGTGGCAGTAAGAACTTTGTTGTATGTAGGCTAGGTTTTAAGCCTTGAGTTGTATTATGGTTGTATAGAGTGAGATGGGTTTTGTTTTGTATTATGGATTATAGTATGGATGTTTGGAAACATTTTTATATAAAGGAAATTTAGAACTTTGGTAATGTATGGTTGGAGAATGTTCATTATTTCCATTACATTTATTATGATGTTTATGGTATTAGGTACTCAGACGTCACTAAAGTAGCACCTCGAGCCCATGTGGCGGGTCGGGTGTTACAAGTGGTATCAGAGCCTAGGTTTTCTAGGTTATGCAAACTTTGACAGTTGATAATTACCAAAGTATAGGTTGAGATAAGTTAAGGTTAAGAATGGGTAAGTTAGGTTGAGTTTTAGTCTGGAAGCTTAGAGGCGAAGATTCATTGATGGTCTTCTGTGTTTTTCCTAGAATGACGATTTCAGAAAAAACCATGGTAAATTCATCAATGGTTTCGTTTCTGGGTTGAGAGATTGGAGATAGAAAATTTAGGTTGGGAACATTAGGCTGGGGGAGTATGTACGTAGTGTCATCGTTATGATTAAGGGTCGGTACCTTAGCAGTTTTGTAGTAGAAGTGTGTAAATGATTCCTTTAACTGCAAACTCATATGTTTTAAATTATTAGTTATTCCATACTTTCATCAACTATGATAAATGTGGAATTTCTATGTGGGTTTCTATCCTCTCTTTAGGATGGATTCTAGGGGAAAGGAGGTCATAGTTGGAGGGGATAATTATGTGGATACCTCTAGTGAGGATGACGTCAATGCCTCGGTAGTGCTATGCAGTATAGCACGGCAGGCTAGGAAGAAAAATTGGAGGGATTCCCGAGATCAGAGTCAACTATCAGCTAATAGGGGTTGCATGTTCCATCAGTTTACTCAGGTGAATCTGTCGGCATTTTCTAGAGGACCGAACCTGATTGTAGCTGAAGACTGGGTTTAGGAGATGGAGGAGCTCTTGGGTGTGCTAGAATGCACAGAGGAATAGAAGGTGAGGTTTTCCACCTTTAAAATGGTGGGGGAAGTAAAGAGATGGTGGAGATTGGCTAAATTAGTGGAGGAACAGTGTCCAGGGTATATGTCTACTACCTGGAGTTGTTTCAGGGAGGTCTTCATTGGCAGATACTTCCCTATTACCACTAGAGACGCGAAGGCAGAGGAGTTTCTTCATATGACCAAGTCGCCCATAATTGTACAACAATATGCGGCCAAGTTTGTGGAGTTGTCTCATTTCACTCCACATATGGTCCCGGATGAGTCGAAGAAGGCTCAGATGTTTGAGAGAGGTCTAAGGTAGAGTGTGCGATCATAGGTGGTGGCATTATTGACGCAAAGTTTCAATGAGCTGGTGGACAAGGCCATGGCAGTTGAGGCCAACATTTAGGAGGGGGAGAAAGTAGTAAATCAGAAGAAAAGGCCTTTGCCTCAGAGGTTTCAGTCTAACTCAAGCCAGAGCCCATGGAGGCGGCCGGTAATCTTATGGGCCAGACATAGGAGATAGGATCTCGAGCCCCTTAGGAGAATTCTCAGCGTCCTACCTATCCCAGATGCCATAAGATGCATTGGGGCGAGTATAGGATTGGATCAACAAGTTGTTATCGGTGTAGTGGGGCAGGACATTAGAACTAGGACTACCTGACGACATTGAATTATGCAACCCCATAGGATTAGTATGGGAGAGGTGCTCAGGCACCTCGAGGTGGTCACCAGAGGGGCACCGCCCAGGTGCAGGTGTATTCCATAACACTGGGTGACGCCGAGCACGCAAGAGATGTAGTTACAGGTAATATTTATAAGCTTTTAAATAAATTTGTTGTGCTCTTTGATTCAAGTGCAACCCAATTGTTTGTATCTTAGGGGTTTGCTAAATTGTGCAGGATAGAAATAGAGCCATTAGATGCCGAGTTAGCAATAGTTACGCCGACTGGGTCGGTTAGTATATGTAGTAAGGTGATTAGAGATTACCTAATGGAGATTCAGGGGAGAAAGCTGCCTGCTAGTCTAATCATTATTGATATGTATGGATTTGAAATTATTTTGGGGATGGATTGGCTAGCATCCAGCTATGCAAGTATAGATTGCCACAGGAAAGAAGTAGTATTTAGACCTCTAGGGGAGTAGGAATTTAAATATGTTGGCTCATGTGTGCGCTTTGCACCATGAATCCCTTCTACAATTCAGGCGAAGAGGTTGCTTTGAGAGGTTGGCTGGGTTATCTTTCTTTTGTGAAGAATCCCCGCACCAAATGAAAGGACTGAACGGAGGAGATTCCATGTGATAAAAGAGTTTTCAAGATGTGTTTTCTAAGAACTTATTGGGGTTACCTCCAGACGCGAGGTGTAGGTTCGCCCATGAGTCACTCGAGGGACGGGGTCACCTTCATGCTCCATGACCGAATGCCCCAAATTTGAATTAAAGGAGCAAGGAGCAACTACCGGAACTTCTTGAAAAAGGGTTCATCAGACCAAGTGTATCACCCTGGGGAGCGTCGATGTTGTTTGTGAAGAAGAAGAATGGGTTAATGAGGATGTGCTTGACTGTAGGGGGTTAACACAGTGACTGTGAAGAATAAATACATTTTTTCCCTCCATCCTCGCTTGACGACCTAGTTTGACTAGCTGAAGGCTCTCCGGTTTTCTCTAAGATCGATTTGTGATCCGCTATCATCATTGAAGGTGACTTAGAGATGTTATCGAAGACACTTTCGAACCCGGTAGCCCCTTTACGAATCTTTGATTATGCCATTCGGTTTGACGGATGTCACCTATAGCATTCATGGATTGATGAATGGTTGAGTTCCATGAGGACTTAGAATTATTTCATGGTAAGTATGCATTGATGACATCCTAGTTTTATTCGAGGAGTCTGGGCAGAGCAGAAGGCTCATTTGAGGCTAGTACTCCAGGTACTCAGGAGAAGATATTATTTTTCTAAATTCAAGAAATGCGAGTTTTTTGGCTGGAACATTTGCATTCCCGGGACATTAGTAATCCAAAGATGGAATCTTAGTACCCGAGTAAAGTGGACGCAACAGTAGATTGTGCGAGATTGAAGAACATGCATAAGATTAGATTTTTTCTTAGGTCTAGCCAGATACTATCGTCGGGGGGATTCGTTGAGCTTTCTAAATTGCAGTCCTTTAATGTAGCTTACGAAGACGAACATAAGTTTGAGTGGGACTAGGAATGCAAAAAGATCTTCTAGGAATTGAAGCAATGGGTGGGGTTAGGCCATGACTCCTAGTGTTGACCATTCCTCAGGGGATGGTGGTTACATGATCTAGAGTGACGCATCCTAGAAAGGCTCGGGTGTGTTGATGCACCAGGGAAAAGTTATGGCGTATGCTCTCTGGTCTAACCAAGAAGATATGAGCAGGGGAGTAGAAATGGAAGGAAGTAAAAGCAGAATGAGAGTGATGAAAAAGTGATCAATGAAATAGAGAAAGGGGAGGCGGGGGGACCGCAAGTCGTTGTGAATGGAACGTTCGGAGGATGATCAAGGGAGGTGAGGGAAGACTAACCCTTATTATTATACACTAACTATCCTATGGCATGAACTTAGAGCTGGAAGTAGTGGTATTTACACTAAAGATCTAGCGACACTATCTATACGGTGGAGAATGGTGGAAAATTCTTTATGATCATAAGAGTCTCAAATACTTCACTGCAGAAGAGTTGAATATGAGGGAACATAGGTGACTTGAATTAATTAAGGACTACCACGGCACTATTAGTTACACCCGGGAAAGCTACGTGGAAGTGATGCTTTGAGTCGGAAGTTAGTGCCTGCATCAGTCTCAACAATTAGGATTCAGCACCATATTAGGATGGACTTGGAGTAGGGTTGGGTGTATAGTTCGAAGAAGGAAAACCCCCCCCCCCCCCCTCACCAACATAATGTGCTGGCCTGGTATGCAACCAACCTTATAAAGATAGGATTCAAATATCAGCTCATATGAAAGGGGGATGTAGAGCTGACAGATATTGTAATGGAATATAGGATGGGTTAATTCAGACTTCATGGTCTCGGATGTGGGATATTGAGATTTTCACACCAGGATCTACGTACTCAAATGATGACTGGTATTAATGGACCACTCTTGGAAGAGGCACACGCTCTCTATATACGGTGCATCCAGGGATCCAAAGATATACCAAAGCATCACATGGATCTTCGGGTAGTTTAACCATGAAAAAGAGATCTCCCATAATGTGGAGGAGTGCTTGATTGTCAGCACTAAAAGTCAAAGCACAGAGGCCAGCAGGACCACTTTAGGTCACTTGACATATCCAAAATGGACGTGAAGCATATCTCGATGACTTTGTGTCAGGAGACATTGCCTTCGGGGGGCGACACATGGTGTCAGAATGCTATCTGGGTTATTGTGGATCGGCTGACGAAGACTGCACACTTCATTCCTGATCAGATTCATTTACTCCATGGATAGGCTATCAGAGCTTTATTGTACAGGAGATAGTACTCTCTTCATGGTGTCCTCAGTTTTCTTTAGTTCAAATTGAGATCCACTTTCACCTCTCGATGTCTGGAAGAGTTTGGGGCAGGACGCCTTGGGATCTCAACTCACCTTCAGTGTAGTGTTTCACTCCTCATAGCGAATGAGTCAGTCCGAGAGGCCCATTCAATTCTAGAGATATGCTGGCGGGCATGCGTACTAGATTTCGTGGTAGTCTAGATTTGGTATCTACCACTCAATAGAGTGTGCATATAACCAACAGTTATCAGGTCAGCATTTAAGATGACACCATAATAGAGGCTTGTACGTGTCCCGTGCTATTCTCCGTTGTACTAGGATAGATTAGGTGGAGCGGTAGTTTTGGGGCCGAAATTTGGGTACAGCAGACCTCTGTGAAGGTCGAGATTATTTAGGAGAAGGATAAGCGCTCAGAGTTGGCAGAAGGTTATGGCATATACTCACTGACGGCACGTATCGTTCAAGATCGAGAATATGGTATTCATAAGGTTGCTCCGATAAAGGGAGTGCATGTGTTTTGGGAGAAAGGCAAGCTGAGCTTGGGTACATTTGGGCCATTTGAAGATCCTGGAAAGGATTGGGTCTAGTTGCCATCGAGTGTCGTTAACCCCTAGTATTTTTCTAAGTTATAACAATCTTCCACGTATCAGGCTAGGACGTGTGTTAGAATCCTCGCATGTGATCAACTATGAACCCTTAGAGATCGGGGGATGTTTTGCATACGAGAAATACCAGTTCAGATTTTGGATCGGAAAATGCAGGAACTATGTACTAAGAAGATACCATATGAGTGGTTGTGTCGTAATCATGGCAGTCGAGGTGCTTCATGGAACAGAGACAGAAATACACGCAGAATACCCACCAGCTTTTAAGAGAGATCAGCATTAAATAGACCAGTACAATTTACTAGGTAGGTTTTTTTTATTTGCAAGTCAGGCAAGTAAGTGAGTTTAGTTTTGTTAGTTGTTTATGGAAGATTGTGGTATGGATCATCTTTGGGTGAGAATTTTTTATGGTATTGGTAATCTTCCGAAACAATATATTTAACCACGGTATTCCACTGCCATACGCGTGAGGGATAGTTAATAAACTTGGGACGGGGCCGCTATGTTGGTGGTCTACCGACTTCTTTGGTAGAGATGGATAATGAGATAAGGATATGATAGAAATCATTGTTAGCAAATTTCAACGGATGACATTCCTTATGAAAAAGGGTGGGGGGGGAGTGATTTAGAAACTCAAACCCAGAAAAACTAAGGAATAAATAAGAAAAGAAGAAGGGAAAAATAAAAAGGGGCAAACAACAGGATTCATCAATGAAACTTTGATTTCGTCGATGAAGGTTCTCCTATGGTTCATCAACGAGCAACCGGAAAATATCAGAGTGTCGTCGATGAAGAAATCCCGAGCAACCGGAAAATATCAGACTTAAGGTTCATCGACAAGACCCTTCCTTCATCGACGAATGGTCTTCTGTAGTTCGTCGACGAATGCGCCAAATCATCGACAAAGGTTGCTGAGACAACGACCTATAAATAGATATTTTAATAGCTTAATGGTTAAGAAATCATAATTCTCTACTTTCATCTCACTCTCTCTAGACGGCGCCCCTCACACACACTCTCTCTCTATGATTCTTCATCGTTCGTCACCAAAATGAAGATTGGAAGTTACACGAGGATTTGGGGCAAGTTCTTTGCTAGTCTAGCGGAGTAGATTCTTGACAGGGGTTTTTGTCCAGGGCCCACTCCAAAACCAGTGTAAGTGGGGAATTTTGAGGTGTTGTGTTGATTTGGAATAGGGGAGCCTTGGGATATTTAATGACAAAGTATTCTCTGGGTTGGGGGGGATTATTTTTTAAAAATTTGGGGAAAATATATTTCATGGTTTGTGAGTTTTGAAACGCCTTAGGGTGTGGATTTATGGTTTTAGAAGACTTTTCCAGTAAGTTAGGTAAGGGGATTAAGTTATGTCAAAAATTTTATTAAAAAATGAGCATAACAAAATGCTATCATTTGTGTATTTTAGGTTTTCCTTGTTATTTCAAAAACAATCAATCAAATGGTCGTTTTCATAAAACTAGGGAGATATGATATGGCATTTTTCAGTAAAAATGAACGGTGGGGATATAGTTTGATGTTATAATAGGATATATTGTATAGGAAAATTGTGTGGCAGATGGATAAAACGTTTGGTGAAATACTGAATTGTTTGTGAAATACTGGAATTGTTGTGAAAACGCAGGAACTTTTATATGATGGCTGTCGGGGGAAAAAAACGACTGGCGCCCGCGAGGGACCCTGATTTTCAGGGTCTCAGAAAAAGAGAGTGTGACATTGGGAGAGAAAGGACAGATAATGGGTATGACGTGGTGTTTGAATGTCTCTAGAGGTTTTCATAGAATTAGTTTAATTTTCCGGTGGCTTTGATCCATCCTTCAATTAGATGATGAGGAGAGGGAAAGGCACCGATGAGACTTGGTGCAATCTGCCAAGAGCAAACTTTGAACACAGTCGGGTTTGGACTTGAATCCTTTTTTTCTTTTTTTTAACTGTGGTTCAATTTTTGACTGTTTATATGTTCATTATTTTTTATGGAGTCTTTATACGGCTGTCCCCCGCTACATATTTTTGAATGATTTCAACTAAACAATTCTTTGGCCCAACAAAGTTCGTCATTGTTTTTATTGGTCGAGAGATTCAAATGGTGTTTTGTCATTGGAACAAAAAAAACACACGAACTGACCACCAATCACCACCACGAAGCGTTTGATTAGCCCTTGATGAATGGAAAAGTACTCACTGTAAGATCGTTTTCTTGATTTATTAATACATCCATTCCTCTTCTGGAGTTACTTACTAATTTCCGCCTGTAATGCCAAACTTGCTTGGGACCTACTAGTCTGAGCGTCTACTTCCTAATTTCGTATGCCAAAGTGCTTGGGATTTTTTGGACGCAAACGTACAACTGTCTGGTAGTGATGTTACTCTTGAGTTTCAGGTGAAACTCTCGTCTGCTTTTTTCCCTTTGTGTTAGGACCTGGACAATCTATTGCCGATTTCATGCTCGATTAGTGACTTTGGGTCACGCTTTCTCAAGCTGACACCTCCTTTCTCTGATTAGCATTCGATTACTTTTGCTAGCTACCAGGATCATCGGCATTTTAATACTTTTGATGCATATCCGGGATGAATTTGAGATACTCGAACTTCCTTGTTACATCTTCTTCCTCCTCTTCCTACCTGAGGGTGCTCGTGCAATGCTCTCCTCTGAGGAGACACGCTATCAAACCTCGGGTCGATCTTTTACAAGATATCGGTTTTAGGCCTACTCTCCTCCCGTCCTCATTCTCTCTACTCCAGCTACTCTTGCTGCAAGCGTTGAGCATCTTTCTCTCAAACGCATCGTTTCCATGTCCAGTGCCACTATTGTACAAAGGATATGGTCACTCGAGAGTTTCTGATTTTTCTAAGAAGAAGGCCAAGGATGCAGATGACTCTCAAAGCCTAAGACATCTTCCCTCTGCCCGCCTATTGACCTGCTCTGCTGCTGTCTCCACCCAGCTCAATCTTCTGTTCCTCTCAGCCGCCTCCTTTGTCCTCTCTTCGACACTGACCTTGAAGCATATCACCTAGTTTCTTCCCGCATCTTCCCTACTTCCTTATATGTCTCCAAGGTACCCCCCTGACTCTTGGTTTATATGATTTCTTCTTTCCCTAGTTGTATCTAGCCTATAATTCCTCTTTAGTAGCCAACATAAATAGTCTTTTACATTCATGTTCATTTTTTATACTGCGGATGGTTCCCAATGTCTGTTGTCATTCGGCTCATATTTCCTATCCTACTTTCCGTGCCTGCCATATTTGTGGCCTAACCGGTCGCGTATCTCCTTTTTGTTGGTCATCGTCCCCTTGTTTGAAATGTATTTTTTTTATCTTCCAAACCTTATTCTCAAAAGGGTTTGTGTTGTGCATGATCCGAAGATGAGCAAGCTTCGTTGGACCAGGGGGTAAAGTTTGGTCACCTTTTTGAGATAAAAAAAAAAATATATACATTTGCCCTCGTTCGTGTTCTCTCCTCCTCCTCTCGTTCCCTGCCAGCCATGTATTACAAAGGTTTTTGAAATTATAGTATTGGTCATGATCATTACCTCGTGTTCAGTCTTTAGCTTCTACATGGTTGCTTTTAGGACATGTTACATTTAAACATTTTTGATTGTGTGCCTTGTCACTGGGGGAACGAAGCTTTACCTTTTAATGAAAGCAATTTACTGTCGTATGCAAAAAAAACCTGTTGATTTGGTTCGATTCTGTATTTGGGGACCTACTCTTTATCCCCTTACTAAGAGCGCAGGGCTCTCGTACTTGTCGATTTTATCGATGATTTGATAGCTATACATGTATTTATCCTTTGCATGAACGTCAATGGGTTTTAGCTTAATGCATTTCGTGAACTTTAAAAGATGATTAAAACTCATTTTCTTCAATCCAGTTAAAGTAATGTCGTGTCCACTATGCCCCTATAACTTTTTCTACCCCTTTTCATTGAGACTTCGGAGGCCGGCACCTTATCCATCGATCATGTCCATTCTCCACTCCCAACATAATGTTCATCTGCCCGAAACGGAGCACTCCGTCCTTCTTGGACAATTGTTCGCTCTCACAACTCTATCTCTGCTCCCTTCTAGAATCCTTTGGGGTGAAGCTGCTCTTACCATTGTTTTACACTATTAATCGAGTTCCCACGCCTATTCTTTCCAATAAATCTCCATATGAGGCCTCTATATGGAATGATACCTTATTATTCCTTCTCAAAGTCTTTGGTGTGCTTTCTTCTTTGTTTTGCTTCCACCTCATGAACATACAAAACTTGAACCTCGCTCTCGCGTCTCTGTTGCTTTCTTGGTTATGGCATTGAACACAAGGGTTAATCGGTGTTATGACCCCATGTCAAGCGTCTTCGCATCTCTCACCATGTTCAGTTTTGAGAACACAAAATGTTTGCTAGTCTCTCTCTCTCCATTTTCTTCCAATTGTCTCTCATACTACCCCCATTTTCACTGATTCTAAGCCTCGATCCCTCTCCCAATTTTTCTCTTCTAATGCAGGTCCTGCCAGCTCATTAGGTGATCCCTCTGCGTCTGCCGCTCCTGACCCTAGACTGTCTAATGATCCTGCCGTCGCTTCACACCGCCTAAAGTCCACTGATTTGGATGTTCGTCGTTCTAGTCGGCTAAGGGCACCTCCTACATATCTTAGTGACTTTCACTGTTTTTCTACTCTTAACTCTCCTTCACGAACCTCGCAATTATCGCGAAGCTTTTCTGTTCCTGTTTGGGCAGCAAGCTATGTCTGAAGAACTTGACACCTTTCACGAAACTCATACTTGGGACCTGTTGACCTTCCTCCTGGTAGACTTTAGTTGGGGAACAAAGATGTGTATTAAACAAAAAACAAATTCCGATGGTTCTAAAGTACGACATAAAGCTCGTTTAGTGGCAAGGGCTTTAACTTAGTAATATGACATTGATTATGAGGAGACATTTGCTCATGTTGCTCGTATTACCGTCAATTCGCTCCCTTTTGGTTGTTTCCTCTGCTTCGCAGTGGCCTTTATTTCAGATGGATGTCAAGAATGCCTTTTTTACATGGTGATTTGGATGAGGAGGTCTATATGCAGCCCCCTCCTGGGTATCCTCAATTCTCTTGGTCAGGTTTTTCGTCTCCGTTGTGCTTTATTGGGCTTAAGCAAGCACCTTGTGCTTGGTTTGCCAAGTTCAGCTCCACTATTGCCCAGCTTGGGGTTTGCCTCTAGCCCTTATGATTTAGCTCTTTTTACCCATCACACTGCATCTGGCATCACTCTTCTACTACATTATGTTGACGATATGATCATTACTAGTGATGATACTTCTGGTATTCATTAGCTTAAGGCAGTTTTTGTGGTCAGCAGTTTGAGATGAAAGACCTCGGTTCTCTTTGCTACTTTCTTGGCTTAGAGTGTCTCCTACCTCTTATGGCTACTCCTTGACCCAAGTCAAATATGCCTCTGATCTTCTCACAACGTGCTGTACTCCACCGATTGTAAGATAACTGATAGACCGCTGGAGCCCACATCAAACTCTATCCTATTGATGGGGGAGCTCCTTCCCGATGCCACTTGTTACCGACAACTTGTTGGGAGCTTGATTTATTCTCACCGTCACTAGACCAAACATTGCCTATGCGGTGCACCTTGTTAGTCAGTTTATGTTGGCTCCTCGGTCTGTTCATTATGCAGCTGTTCTTCGCATCTTACGATATGTGAAGGGCACCTTATTTCATGGCCTTTTTTTTCTTCTCACTCATCCTTGACGTTACAAGTTTATTTAGATGCTAATTGGGCAGGGGACCCTACTGATCATCAGTCTACCACTAGTTTTCTTTTTTCACTTGGTGACTCTCTTATCTCTTGGCGGAGCAAAAAGCAAACTGTTGTTGCTCGCTCTAGCACTAAGGTTGAGTATCGGGCTCTCGCTGACACTACTTCTGAGCTTCTTTAGCTTCATTGGCTTCTCCAAGATATGGGAGTTCCTCAGCCCTCGAGCACTCCACTTTATTGTGACAATCATAATGCTATCTAGATCGCCCACAACAATTTTTTTCATGAACGCACCTAACATATTGAGATCGACTATCATTTTGTGTGTCATCATCTTCAAGACGAGACACTTCACCTCTTGTCGATTCCTTCGGCTGATCAGTTGGCTGATATCTTCACGAAATCTCATCCACCAGGTCGTCATCGTGTTTTAGTTTACAAACTCCATATGTCATCTTCGATACCACCTTGAGTTTAAGGGGGGATGTTAATACATCTCCCTAAAATACCCTTGTACCTATGTTAGTATATCTCCCTTACCCTTATATGCCTCCTTCTCCTATAAAAGGATGGTCTAGTACAGTTGTTTGTGTACAAAAAATTTAAAAAATTTGCTTTAATATTAACATAAAAGTATAAAAAAAAAAAAAAAAATTATCCAAGCACTCTACCTTATCTAAAACAAATAAGTGGATATATTAGGGTGTTTTTTAAAGAATGTTGTGTGGTTCTATCAGAGCTCCTAAAAATGTAGCAAATACTTGCACTC
This sequence comes from Malania oleifera, assembly GCF_029873635.1. Lineage (NCBI taxonomy): Eukaryota > Viridiplantae > Streptophyta > Magnoliopsida > Santalales > Ximeniaceae > Malania > Malania oleifera. The sequence continues at coordinate 53,331,821 of NC_080417.1, forward strand.
AAAACGCCGGATAATGGCTTCATCAAGGTCAAATGGCCTGTTGGTTGTGGCGAGAACAAGGATATGCTCACCAGGTCCAGTCAGGAGCCCATCCCAATGAGTCATGAACTCATTTTTAATCTTCCTTGTGGCTTCATACTCCCCTGCTCTACTCCACTGCCCAAGCATGCTATCAACTTCATCTACAAAAATAATAGTTGGGGAGACCTTTGCTGCAAGAGTGAATAAAGCTCGTACTTTCTTTTCATCCTCTCCAAACCATTTAGAAGTGATGGTAGACATGGACACATTGATGAAGCTTGCTCCAACCTCCTTGGCTATGGCCTTGGCTAGCATCGTCTTCCCAATCCTAGGAGGCCCAAATAATAATACTCCTCTACAAGGCTTTAAGAGGCCTCCCTCAAAGAGATCTGGTCTTCGAAGAGGGAGCATTACCAGTTCCCGAAGGGATTCTTTAATGTCTTCCATGGCACCAATATCGGTAAATGTCGTGAAAATCTCATTTGCCTTTATGACCTTTAGCCTTATGCGCTTCTTAAATTCATTGTCAGGAGGAACATCCTGTTCGGAGTTTTAATATACCGCACCATATTATCAATTCTGACAAATGGGTTTAAAGATGAACATTGCCTACTTTTTGAACAGATGATCTATGTAGAATTGTGCAAAATTGACAATGCTAATTGTATCATGCCATGGAATCATTCTATTCTTCTTGTTAGGGTACTTAAAAATTTGAATAATTTTTTTTATACAAGTTTGTGCAAGTATTTTTGTAGAAAATTGAACCAAAAAAATAAAGAAAATAAATAAGAAAAGAAGAAGGGAAAAATAAAAAGGGGCAAACAGCAGGATTCGTCAACAAAGCCTTTGATTTCATCAACGACGGTTCTCCTACGGTTCGTCAATGAAGTTCAGAGTATCGTTGAGAAAGAAATCCTGAGCGATAGAAAAATATTAGACTTAACGTTCATCGACGAGACCCTTCATTCGTCGACGAACGGTCTTCTGTAATTCATCAATGAATGCGCCAACTGTTCGACGAAGTTGGTGAGTCAACGACCTATAAATAGATATTTTAGTTGCTTAATGGTTAAGAAATCATATTTACTCACTCTCTCTCTCTCTCTCTCTCTCTCTCTCTCTCTCTACAATTATTCGTCATTTGTCACCAAAATAGACGACTGAAAGTTACCATGAGGATCAAAGGGAAATTCTCTACTAGTCTAGCAGAGTATATTCTTGAACAAGGTCTTTACAGGAACCACTCCAAAACCAGGGTAAGTAGGAATTTTGAGGTTTTATTGTTGATTTGGAGTATAGGGAGCCTGGGGAATGTTTAATGATAAGTATTCTCTGGGCTGGGATGATTAATTTAGGGAAAATGTATTTCAGGGTTTTGAGCTTTGAACGCCTTAGGACATGGATCTAGGGTTTCAGAAGACTTTTCCAGTAAGTTAGGTAAGGGGATTAAATTAAGTCAGAAGTTTTATTAAAAATTGAGCCTAACAAAATGCTATATTTGTATAGCTATGTTTACAGTTGTTTTTTCAAAAACCAATCGGTCAAAATGGACTTTTCAAACTTAGGATATATGATACGATATTTTCAGTAAAAATGAACGGTGGGAAGTATAGTTTGATGTTATAAATAGGATGTACTGTATATGAAAAATTTTGTGGCAGATGGATAAAATTGGTTGTTAAATATTGGAATTGTTTGTGAAATACTTAAATGTTTGTGAAATACTAGAACTGTTATGAAAATGCATCAAATTTTATATGATGGCCACGAGGGTTGAGTTTTGTATGATGACCATGAGGGTTGAGTTTTATATGATGGCCATGAGGACTGAGTTTTATAATATGACAGGTTTTATATGAAATGAGTTGAAACACAGTTTTTATTACTTAAATTACATGATATGCTTTAGGAACCTCGAGGACCAGTTATGTTATGAGCACGATACCGTTGTTAGAGTTCCAATATTAGACCATGTGCGCCCACACTATTCACGGGGAGGTGTAGGGTGGTCTCAGCTGATTAGCCTCAATAGATGGGGTACCTTCCCTAGAAGACTGGACTTCTAGGATGTGGTGGGGCAATCGGACTCGCAAGCAAGTTGCGGATGCCTGCGTGGTCGAAGTTAGATGCAGACGTATGTTTTGACTTAGTCTGGGTTAATCATCTCAGGCTTAGTCTAGCTTTTAGCCGCACAACCCGTGTTATGGGGAAAGTAAATGGCGTTAGTCATAGGGAGTGTCTTTTATGCATATCTATAAATTTACGTAAATTTATATAAATGATGTTATTTAATTACTGAAATGTTTATATCATGGAAGCGAGATAAGTATTTTTAGTAGTATAAAGTGAGTATAATGTATGAATGCTATTTTCAGTTAAATAAAGGATGAATGTTTCAATAAACACCTAATGCATGTTGACCACACACTGATGTTAACTTAATCTTCCTTACTGAGAAGTGTTTCACCCCAATATACAAATTATCTTTTTAGGACCATCTCAAGGTTGGGTTTAGCGTACTCTGGGGTAGATTGATAGCTAGATAGATCTTTGTGAGTGTCAGTAAGAACTTTGCTGTATGTAGGCTAGGTTTTAAGCCTTGAGTTGTATTATGGTTGTATAGAGTGAGATGGGTTTTGTTTTGTATTATGGATTATAGTATGGATGTTTGGAAACATTTTTATATAAAGGAAATTTAGAACTTTGGTAATGTATGGTTGGAGAATGTTCATTATTTCCATTACATTTATTATGATGTTTATGGTATTAGGTACTCAGATGTCACTAAAGTAGCACCTCGAGCCCACGTGGCAGGTCGGGTGTTACAAGTGGTATCAGAGCCTAGGTTTTCTAGGTTATGCAGACTTTGACAGTTAATAATTACCAAAGTATAGGTTGAGATAAGCTAAGGTTAAGAATGGGTAAGTTAGGTTGAGTTTTAGTCTGGAAGCTTAGAGGCGAAGATTCATTGATGGTCTTCTGTGTTTTTCCTAGAATGACGATTTCAGAAAAAACCATGGTAAATTCATCGATGGTTTCGTTTCTGGATTGAGAGATTGGAGATAGAAAATTTAGGTTGGGAACATTAGGCTGGGGGAGTATGTACGTAGTGTCATCGTTATGATTAAGGGTCGGTACCTTGGCAATTTTGTAGTAGAAGTGTGTAAATGATTCCTTTAACTGCAAACTCATATGTTTTAAATTATTAGTTATTCCATACTTGCATAAACTATGATGAATGTGGAATTTCTATGTGGGTTTCTATCCTTTCTTTAGGATGGATTCTAGGGGAAAGGAGGTCATAGTTGGAGGGGATAATCATGTGGATACCTCTAGTGAGGATGACGTCAATGCCTCGGTATTGTTGTGCAGTATAGCACGGCAGGCTAGGAAGAAAAATCGAAGGGATTCCCGAGATCAGAGTCAACTAGTAGCTAATAGGGGTTGCATGTTCCATCAGTTTACTCGGGTGAATCTGTTGGCATTTTCTAGAGAATTGAACTCGATTGCGGCTGAAGACTGGGTTCAGGAGATGGAGGAGCTCTTGGGTGTGCTAGAATGCACAGAGAATAGAAGGTGAGGTTTTCCACCTTTAAAATGGTGGGGGAAGTAAAGAGATGGTGGAGATTGGCTAAATTAGTGGAGGAATAGTGTCCAGGGTATATGTCTACTACCTGGAGTTGTTTCAGGGAGGTCTTCATTGGCAGATACTTCCCTATTGCCACTAGAGACGCGAAGGCAGAGGAGTTTCTTCATCTGACCCAGTGGCCCATAATTGTACAACAATATGTGGCCAAGTTTGTGGAGTTGTCTCATTTCACTCCACATATGGTCCCGGATGAGCTGAAGAAGGCTCGGATGTTTGAGAAAGGTCTAAGGTAGAGTGTACGATCACAGGTGGTGGCATTATTGACGCAAAGTTTCAATGAGCTGGTGAACAAGGCCATGGCAGTTGAGGCAAACATTTAGGAGGGGGAGAAAGTAGTAAATCAGAAGAAAAGGCCTTTGCGTCAGAGGTTTCAGTCTAACTCAAGCCAGAGCCCATGGAGGCGGCCGGTAATCTTATGGGCCAGACATAGGAGACGGGATCTCGAGCCCCTTAGGAGAATTCTCAGCGTCCTACCTATCCCAGATGCCATAAAATGCATTGGGACGAGTATAGGATTGGATCAACAGGTTGTTATCGGTGTAATGGGGCAGGACATCAGAACTAGGACTACCTGACGACATTGAATTATGCAACCCCATAGGATCAGTATGGGAGAGGTGCTCAGGCACCTCGAGGTGGTCACCAGAGGGGCACCGCCTAGGTGCAGGTGTATTCCATAACACTGGGTGACTCCGAGCACGCAGGAGATGTAGTTACAGGTAATATTTATAAGCTTTTAAATAAATTTGTTGTGCTCTTTGATTCAAGTGCAACCCAATCGTTTGTATCTTGGGGGTTTGCTAAATTGTGCAGGATAGAAATACAGCCATTAGATGCCAAGTTAGCAGTAGTTACGTCGACTGGGTCGGTTAGTATATGTAGTAAGGTGATTAGAGATTACCTAATGGAGATTCAAGGGAGAAAGCTGTCTGCTAGTCCAATCATTATTGATATGTATGGATTTGACATTATTTTGGGAATGGATTGGCTAGCATCCAACTATGCAAGTATAGATTGCCACAGGAAGGAAGTAGTATTTAGACCTCTAGGGGAGTAAGAATTTAAATATGTTGGGTCATGTGTGCGCTTTGCACCATGAATCCCTTCTAGAATTCAGGTGAAGAGGTTGCTTTGAGAAGGTTTCTTGGGGTATCTTGCTTTTGTGAAAGAAGCACCAAAGGAAGGACTGGAACTGGAGGATATTCCAGTGATAAAGGAGTTCTCAAATGTGTTTCTAGAGGACTTACTGGGGTTACTGACTCACTCGAAAAATGAGCAGCTCGTAAGCTATCCCAAGTATAGGAGTTCTGTCGTGTAATATTAAGCCCAAGGGCTAGATCGTCTCCTCAGGGAATGCGTTTTAATTTCAAATTTTACATTCGCCCAATCGAAATTAAAAAGGTACTGAACTCAGTTCAGATTCGGGTTTTCAAGATTGTGGAGACTTAAATGAAAACACAAATTAAAGTCTTAAAACTATCACGCACGGAATTAAATAACAATAATGAAAACCCTAGTCTACTTAAGGAAACACTAGATCATACTAACTAAAAATGGAAACTTTAAACATGGAATTAAAATAACAATAATGAAAACCCTAGTCTACTTAAGGAAACACTGGGACACGCGTTAATTAAAAATAGCAACCTAGAACATGGAATTAAAAACACACAATGGAAACTAAACTAGACACATACTAAAAAAAAAACCGAACCTACTAAAAATCGAACCTTTAGCACAATTAAGAGATCAAATCAAGACTCACAATTTAAATGCAAACATGAATTCAACGGAAATTTAAAAAAACGTAAACAATAACGGAACACAATAAAAACATAACCTTTACTAATCATAGACCCTAACTAAATCGAATTTCGACAAAAATGAATTTAATTAAGAATGCTAAATTAAAATAACTATCAATTAGATAAACAAAAAGATTAATTTAACAATAATGAAATACCCAACATTACTCAACTTAAACAAAAAGAAAGAAAACTCCAATAACATTAAAAAAAAAAAAAAAACTAAACTTTCTTCAATATTCCAAGATTCAAAGAAAAGTAAATAAAAGAACGAAAGAAAGGAAAAGAGAGAGAGAGAGAGAGAGAGAGAGAGAGAGAGAGAGAAACAAATCCACGGAGCTGTGGCAGCAGCTGCGGCTGTGGGGGGGTTGGTTTGCGGTTGTGGCATGGAGTAAGGAACAGCGGGAGAGTGGCTCACGGATTATCTGGTGCTATTGGTGGTCGCCGGAGAGAGCAACAAAGTGCAGCAGGAGCTTTTTGTGCTACGGCAACAATAGGAAAAAGAGGTTTGAGCGAGAGAGAGAGAGAGGGATAAAGGGAAGGAGAACAGAGAATAGAGAAAAGAGAAAGAGAGCAAAGCAGGATTTAAAAGAACAAAAAAAAAAAACAAATTAAAGAAGAAGAAGAAGAAGAAGGAGAAGAGGAGAATGGGGAAGAGGAGAATGGGGAGCCCTGGGGGCTGCCTATGTAGAAAAAGGAAGAGAAGGGTTAAATAGGATAGGGGGGAAAGCCCTAGACCCGGATAGGAGACCCGACCCAGCAACTTGACCCAATTGGAGTTGACCCAAATTGCTATATTTTTTTTTCATTTTTTTCATTCTCTGTTCATCGCAAATTTGACTCTTTTGGAACCCGTATCTCACAAAACTAAAAACATAAAAGTCGTAGATAATCTTTTCCTATTTCTCCAAAAATTTGAATCGTCTCGATCAGAGTTCAGACGGAAAAGTTATGCACAAAATACGAACAGGTATCGGTTTTGGTTCCCGAGAATTTTCCTACGACAAAAAAATTACCAAAACTTAATAAATAATGCAATAAAGTTCAAGAATGATAATTTTGGCACTTTATAAAAATATTGGACAATTTTAGACATTTAATTAAAAATATAAACCGTAAAGTTCGGGTTAAGATGCCCAATTATGCAGTTTTGACGCTTAATCACACCCCCCAACTAACGTTTGGCTAGTCTCTAGCAAATGACGTGAATGAATCTTAGGGTTGTGCCTACAACTACAAACTCCGGTGATCATGAAATCAATGCACATGTGACATAACTATACCACTTCACATACTAGAACATAACTGAATTTCACACAAGTGTTTTCATATTCAATGCACACGACTCCAAAGCACGCCACTCATGCAAGTTTCATCGTTTATATGTGATTGGAGAGCAGTATACTCACATGAAGTTAATTAGTGGCACATTCAGAGTTTATGCAATCATATAAGTTTGAGTATAAACAGGTAAACTCTCGAGGTGTGTGTGATGTGTGTGACTCAATACACCTAGGACGCCAATGGACACCTACAGAACGGTCGCTTTGACTCGGCCTAACTGGTATACCCTCAAGAACACTCAAAGAAAATGGGTTCACTCATCATATGTGAGGAGGAGTGTCGCGATCAAACATCCCACATATTAAAAAGAACAACGCTTAGTATATGGCGTGGACTAGTCTGGAAAGGATCTAGCCTATCTATGAGGTGTTGGGTCCTTCACCCTAGCATCTTCTTACCTACTCGCCATATCCAACCGAGACCACCCTAGATCAACTTACTCACAAACTTGTCATGAATACATCTGAGGCATTAACCGGTTGAAGCATCTTCATACATGGAAAATATGTGTCGTCCTTGACTTTTTGTGATATGTATTTGGGCCGGCATTGACATTTCATTTCATGCGCATGTGTATTGCTTATTCTTTTTTCTGCTCATTCTTCATTTTCTATCTTTTCTTGAGCAATAAGGACAATCATAACACTTCTTTTGTAATCTTCATACCATCAATGAGAATTTAGCTCGAACAGGAGTTCATGAATTAAGTCTATCTCTAGGGGTGGCTCAGCCTTCACATTTTGAGTAAGCTACAAGACCTAGGTTTCTATCTCCCCACTAGGTGTCACCTCTAGGCTAGCAAATCAAAAATAAAGACTAGAGTACAAGGAATCATCCAGAAAAAGAGAATTGAGTTCTATGAACTCTGATTTGATATTAATGCTCAAAAGGACGATAAATAGCTCAAGGATATCTGACAAGGTGTCATAGTCTCCATGGGTGTTCTCTTAATGCTCACAGGAAACCCTAAGTGCAATGAATCACGTGAATGTGTTTATTCAGCCTCGTGAGATGCCGTATAAATACAGGAAAATATATAGTTAAATTAACACGAATGTACTACCAATCAATTCTTCATGGAGTCATAAGATCATATAGAGAGAAACTACGCATGATTGACTCAAGTGTGTCATTCATAAGTTATATACAAGTATGTAAAGGGTATACAAAGTATTAAGCATGACATAGTGCAGTGTAATTCCTCAGTGTTCCTCCTTTTTTTCTCTCTTTCTTTGATTTTTTTTTTGATTTTTTTTGATTTTTTTTTGATTTTTTTTGATTTTTTGTTTTTAAAACCCAGTACGTGTACGTGTACAGTGTCACATGCGAATGCTCATCCCCCCCAACTAAAGTGGAACATTGTCCCCAATGTGAAAGCATAGGGGAAATAGAAAATACTGTGCACGGGAAAAGTAAGGTGTACCTGAGTGCCGAAATAATGGAAAACAAAGATCGAACTACGAGAAAATAGACCTGAAAACTAACTACAAATAAAATAAAATAAAATAAAAGGAAAATAAAGGAAAGAAAAACATCACAATTGTCTTGGCGGAGGCTCTGGAGGAATTTCGTCTAGTGGTAGTAGGTCTATAAATTGCACCGGCGGTTCTCCAAATTTAAGTCGCCACAGTGGATTAGTCTTCATACCTGCATGAAAATCAACCTCAAATGAATTAATGCGTGTCAAAGTACCAAACAATTTGTGTGCAGGTCGACGCTCGTGTGTGGATAAGAAAGGGACTTTATTCAACATTGTGTCCAGGAAATGTGCTTCTTTACGAACTAACGTGTGATGAGAAGTTATTGGAGCAATTACCTGTTGTTCTTCAAAAGCATTAACATTAAAAGTTTTACCTAGTTCTTTGAAAATTATATGCTCACCATACTGGTCACCCTCTTTATCGGGTGTACATATCACCATACCACTGCAAGAGTCTGCCTCCACACTAGGCTCCTTAACATATGATTCAGGTGGGAGTGACGGTTTCATGGTTTTTGAGCTCGGAGTATGAGGTACCACAGGTTGGTACTCCGTATGAGTATCAGTCTCCTCATTAACTAACTGCTTCGCTTCTAGCCCCGTTTCCTCTTATTTTTCTTTGACCTCTTCTGGTTCAGCCGTGACTTCTAGTTCTGGGACAACTAGTTGTTCGACGATGAGCATCTCAGGTTGGGGAAATTCTTTCTCGCTTCTCGAAGTAGTGGTGGCCGCTGCTGTCTGAAGAGAAACATCGTTTATTTTTTAGTGTGGCTATTGGTACTCTTGAGGACTAGGCTGAGGTTCCACGGGCAATTCATCATTTTCTAAGATGTCCAACTGCGTGCTTATCGCATTAATGGTATCCCGCAATTCATTATTATGATCGACTTGAATTTGCATGAATTGTTGGAGCATGTTCTCCATCTGTGTTATACTATCCTTGAAAAGGTCTGACGACGTACAGCTCGGAGAGATCTGTTGTGGCTGATATTGAGGCGGAGGGTTGTTTGGGCATTTTGGTGGTTCATATGCATCACCACCACTAATTGTGCTGATAGGGTGTGCAGTCATGGGTGCCTGAGTGCATCGTGTGTTCCACTGTGGGACATTGTCAGCTAAGTAATCAAAGAATGATAATACCTGATCTGGATCCTCGCTGACGGGCTCTCCATTAGACATAGTCTGGACAAAACACTTGTAATCAGGGGTAAGAGCAGTAGAAAAATAATCAGCTAACCTCCATGAGTCAAACCTGTGATGTGGGCAAGTACTTAGCAGATCCTTGAATCGTTTCCAGCAAGCCCGAAATGTCTCGTCATCCTACTGCAAAAAATTAAGAATCTGTTCCTGCAAAAATTGAGTTTTTTGTGAGGGACAAAATGCATGCAGGAATTCACGCTCCATATCAACCCAATTAATGATAGAGTGAGGTCTCAAGGAATGAAACCAGATCAGTGCCCTATCCTGCAAAGTAGCAAGAAATAAATTTAGTCGAATAGATTCATCAGTTTTAGCATGAGAGAAAAACATGTTGCAAGTTAATTCAAACTCTGCTAAGTGCTGATATGGCACTCAGATTCCGTCCCGTAAGACTCGGGTAGCAATGATGTCCTCCCGCGCTGCATCATGAAATTAAACTCGTCATAAGGCAAAACAGTGGAAGAGGATGCAGTGGCATATTCAAGCTGCAAAAAATTCATTATCGTGCACGGTGCAAGTGCAGCCATTTTTCAAAACTCAAAATTTTTTTCTATTTTTTTTTCATAAAACTAACAAAAATGACTGGAAAAATACAAATTTGAGACTAAGACCGACATTCCCCCGCAATGGTGCCAAAAACTTGACTCACTCGAAAAATGAGCAGCTCGAAAGCTATCCCAAGTATAGGAGTTCTGTCGTGTAATATTAAGCCCAAGGGCTAGGTCGTCTTCTCAGGGAATGCGTTTTAATTTCAAATTTTATGTTCGCCCAATCGAAAAATAAAAATTACTGAACTTGGTTCAGATTCGGGGTTTTTCAAGATTGTTCAATTTCACTTTTGATGAATTAAATGACACGTAATTTAAAAATCTAAACTAACATGCACTAAATAAAAGAAAATAAGAATAGAAATCCTACGTCTACTTAAAGAAACATTGGGACACGCATTAATAAAAACTGGAAACCTAAAACATGGAACTAAAACATGCAAGAATGGAAACTCTAATCTACCTAAGGAAATATCGAAACACGCTCTAATTAAAAATGGTAACATTAATCATGGAATTAAAGCATGTAAAGGAAACTCAATCAGATTCAAAGCATACAATAAAAATCGGAACTTTAACAATTCAAGAACTTAAACCAAAATGCAACACATAAAAAAAAAGAACGATGACAAAAAATAAAAATACGAACTTTTATAAAACTAGTCCTAACTAAACCGAACATCGAAACAAAAATTAAATCTTGGAAAGAAAAAAAATAACTAATTTAAATATGAACCCAAGCGTAATTAAATATGAACTTCCAACTAAATCTACCAATAAAATAAAATACCAAAGACAAAAATAATTAAACAATCAACTATTGCAAAGATAAAATATTCAAAATCCAAGCGTTTTAAATACCTTCAGTAAATAAAAAAACAATACTATCCTATATCAATATTAAAAGAGAAAAGATAAAAGAGAGAGAGAGAGAGAGAGAGAGAGCAGGGGCCTCTCGGGTAGCCAAGTATTGCTGCTGAAGTTGCTGATAATTACTGTGGAGGCTAGAAGCTCATGGCTTGGCTGCGTGTAGTCGGAGTTGCAGAAGACGGCTTCTGTGCTCTGCTATGGTGGCTGCTGTTTGGAGGAACAGTTGTGTTGGAGACTGGCCGAGAGGCTGGTTCTAGCTGCTGAAAAATTGCAGCAAGTTGCAGAGGACCTGTTGCTGCCGCTGGAGTGGAACAGGGACTTGGGTGCTCGGCTGCTGGAAGAGAAGTCTGCTGCGGTTGTCCTAGCTATGTGGAGTTGTGCTCGGGTTGCTTGGCTGCAGCAACAGATTTGGCTGGAGAAGAGGCTGGTACAAAGGAGCTGGGATGAGATCCAGAAGGAGAGGAAGAGCAGGGGAAGAGAGGAGAGTTTGAGGGAGAGAAAGTAAAGGGAAGAGAAGAGAGCAAGATGAAAAAAAAACAAAGCCAACTAAAGAAGAAGAAGAAGAAGAAGAAGAAGAAGAGGAAGAGGAGAGGAGAGGAGAACCCCCATGGGGCTACCTACACAAGGAGAGGAAGAGAAGGAGATTTAAAGGAGGCATTGGGTGCCCTAGACCCGAATAGCACTGACCCGAGCCATTTGGAAAGGGTTGACCCGGTAACTTGATTTTTTCATTTTTTTCATTCTCTGTTCATCACAAATCTGACTCTTATGGAGCCCATATCTCACAAAACTCAAAACACAAAATTTGTATACAATCCTTTCCTCTTTCTCTAAAAATTTGAATTGTCTCAATCGGAGCTTGGAAGGAAAAGTTATGCACGAAATACAAACAGGTGTCGGTTTTGGTTCCCAGGAATTTTTCCTGCGACAAAAAATTACCAAAACTTCATAAATAGTGCAATAAAGTTCAAGAATGATGATTTTGGCACTTTATTAGAATAATGGATAATTTTAGACATTTAATTAAAAATATAAACCATAAAGCTCGGGTTAAACGTTCAATTACGCAATTTCGGCGCGTAATCAGTTACCTCCAGATCGCGAGGTGGAATTCGCCATTGAGTCAACTCGAGGGACGGGGTCAATTTCCAAGGCTCCATACTGAATGCCCTAACTGAATTAAAGGAGCTAAAGGAGCAACTACAGGAACTTCTTGAAAAAGGGTTCATCAGACCAAGTGTATCACCCTAGGGAGCGTCGATGTTGTTTGTGAAGAAGAAGGATGGTTTAATGAGGATGTGCATCGACTATAGGGGGATTAACAAAGTGACTGTGAAGAATAAATACATGTTTCCTAGTATTGATGACCTATTTGACTAGCTGAAGGGCTCTCAGGTTTTCTCTAAGATCGATCTGTGATCCAAGTATCATCAGTTAAGGGTGAAATTAGAGGATGTATCAAAGACAACTTTTAGAACCCGGTATGGCCTTTACGAATTTCTGATTATGCCATTCGGTTTGACGAATGCACCTATAGCATTCATGTGTATGATGAATGGTGTGTTCATGAGTACTTAGATCATTTCATGGTAGTATTCATTGATGACATCCTAGTTTATTCGAGGAGTCTTGCAGAGTATGAAGCTCATTTGAGGCTAGTACTCCAGGTACTCAGAGAGAAGAGATTATTTTCTAAATTCAAGAAATGCAAGTTTTTGCTGGAACATGTTGCATTTCCGGGACATGTAGTATCCAAAGATGGAATCTTAGTGGACCCGAGTAAAGTGGAGGCAGTAGTAGATTGGGCGAGATTGAAGAACATGCATAAGATTAGAAGTTTCTTAGGTCTGGCCAGATACTATCGTCGATTCGTTGAGGCTTTTCTAAATTGTCAGGTCCTTTAATGTAGCTTACGAAGAAGAACAATAAGTTTGAGTGGACTAGGGAATGCAAGCAGATCTTCTAGGAATTGAAGCAATGGTTAGCCATGACCCTAGTGTTGACCATTCCATCAGGGGATGGTGGTTACATGATCTAGAGTGACGCATCCTAGAAAGGGCTCGTGTGTGTTTTGATGCAACAGGGAAAAGTTATTGCGTATGCTTCTCTCTAAGTTAAGGAGTATGAGAATAACTATCCTATGCATGACTTAGAGCTGGAAGTAGTGGTATTTACACTAAAGATCTGGCGACACTATTTATATGGTGAGAAGTGTGAAATTATCTTTACTGATCATAAGAGTCTCAAATACTTCACTCAGAAGGAGTTGAATATGAGGGAACGTAGGTGACTTGAATTGATTAAGGACTACCACTGTACTATTAGTTACCACCCCAAGAAAGCTAACGTGGAAGCTGATGCTTTGAGTCGGAAGTTAGTGCCTGCATCAGTCTCAACAATTAGGATTCAGCACCATATTAGGATGGACTTGGAGAGGTTGGGTGTATAGTTAGAAGAAGGAAATCACCAGACATTCATTGCTGGCCTGGTAGTGCAACCAACCTTAAAAGATAGGATCAAATCAGCTCAGATGAAAGATGCAGAGCTGACAGATATTGTGAGTGGAATATAGGATGGGTTGAATGCAGACTTCAATGTCTCGGATGATGGGATATTGAGATTTCACACCAGGATCTGCGTACCAAATGATGCTGGTATTAAATGGACCATCTTGGAAGAGGCACGTCGCTCTCTATATACAGTGCATCCAAGGAGCACAAAGATATACAAAGATCAACAGGGATCTTTCTGGTAGTTTAACATGAAAAGAGAGATCTCCCATAATGTGGAGCAGTGCTTGATGTGTCAGCAAGTAAAAGCAGAGCACTAGAGGCCAGCAGGACCACTTTAGTCACTTGACATCCCAAAATGGACGTGGAAGCATATCTCGATGGACTTTGTGTCGGGATTGCCTTCGGCGACACATGGGCAGAATGCTATCTGGGTTATTGTGGATCGGCTGACGAAGACTGCACACTTCATTCTGATCAGATTCAGTTACTCCATGGATAGGCTAGCAGAGCTTTATGTACAGGAGATAGTACTTCTTCATGGTGTCCCAGTTTCTTTAGTTTCAAATTGAGATCCACGATTCACCTCTCGATTCTGGAAGAGTTTGCAGGACGCCTTGGGATCTCAACTCACCTTCAGTGTAGTGTTTCACCCGCATACGAATGAGCAGTCCGAGAGGACCATTCAGATTCTAGAGGATATGCTGCGGGCATGCGTACTAGATTTCAGTGGTAGCTAGATTTGGTATCTACCACTCATAGAGTTTGCATATAACAACAGTTATCAGGTCAGCATTAAGATGACACCATATGAGGCTTTGTATGGTCCCAGTGCTGATCTCCGTTGTACTAGGATGAGATAGGCGAGCGGTAGGTTTTGGGGCCGAAATTGGTACAGCAGACCTCTGTGAAGGTCGAGATTATTAGGGAAAGGATGAAATCAGCTTAGAGTCAGCAGAAGAGTTATGCAGATACTCACTGACGGCAACTATAGTTCAAGATCAGGAATATGGTATTCATGAGGTTGCTCCGATAAAGGGAGTGATGTGTTTCGGGAAGAAAGGCAAGCTGAGCCTTGGGTACATTTGGCCATTTGAGATCCTGGAAAGGATTGGTCTAGTTGCCTATCGAGTGTCGTTACCCCTAGTATTTTCTAGAGTTTATAACATCTTCCACGTATCAGTGCTAAGGAAGTATATGTTAGATCCTTCGCATGTGATCAACTATGAACCCTTAGAGATGGGATGTTTTGGCATACGAGGAAGTACTAGTTCAGATTCTGGATCGGAAAATGTAGGAACTATGTACTAAGAAGATACCATTAATGAAGGTGTTGTGTTGTAATCATGCAGTCGAGGAGGCTTCATGGGAACTAGAGACAGAATTACGCCAGATGTACCCACAGCTTTTAAGAGAGGATCAGCATTAAATAGACTAGTACAATTACATAGGTAGGTGTTAGTTTAATTTGCAGGTCAGGCAAGGTAAGTGGGTTTAGTTTGTTAGTTGTTTATGAGATTGTGTATGGATCATCTTTGGGAGAATTTTTTATGGTATTGTAATCTTCCGAAACAATATATGTAACCATGGTATTCCCCTGCCATAAGTGAGGGTAGTTAATAAACTTGGGACGGGGCCGCTATGTGGGTGGCTACCGACTCTTTGGTAGAGATGGATAATGAGATAAGGATATGATAGAAATCAGTTAGCAAATTTCAAGGATGACATTCTTATAAAAAGGGGGGGGGGGGAGATTGTAGAAACTCAAACCAGAAAAATAAAGGAAATAAATAAGAAAAGAAGAAGGGAAAAATAAAAAGGGGCAAACAACAGGATTCATCAACGAAACTTTGATTTCGTCGATGAAGGTTCTCCTATGGTTCATCAACGAAGTTCAGAGTGTCGTCGATGAAGAAATCCCGAGCAACCGGAAAATATCAGACTTAAGGTTCATCGATAAGACCCTTCCTTTGTCGACGAATGGTCTTCTATAATTCGTCTACAAATGGTCTTCTGTAGTTCGTCGACGAATGCGCCAACTCATCGACAAAGGTTGCTGAGACAACGACCTATAAATAGATATTTTAATAGCTTAATGGTTAAGAAATCATAATTCTCTCTCTCTCTCTCTCTTTCTAGCCGGCGCCCCTCACACACACTCTCTCTCTATGATTCTTCATCGTTCGTCACCAAAATCGAAGATTGGAAGTTACCACGAGGATTTGGGGCAAATTCTTTGCTAGTCTAGCGGAGTAGATTCTTGAACGGGGTTTTTCCAGGCACCACTCCAAAACCAGGGTAAGTAGGAATTTTGAGGTTTTGTTGTTGATTTGGAATATAGAGAGCCTGGGGAATATTTAATGACAAGTATTCTATGGGTTGGGATGATTAATTTGGGGAAAATATATTTCAGGGTTTTGAGTTTTGAACGCCTTAGGGTGTGGATTTATGGTTTTAGAAGACTTTTCCAGTAAGTTAGGTAAGGGGATTAAGTTATGTCAAAAATTTTATTAAAAAATGAGCCTAACAAAATGCTATATTTGTGTATTTATGTTTTCAATTGTTATTTCAAAAACAATCAATCAAAATGGTCTTTTCAAAACTAGGATATATGATATGGCATTTTCAGTAAAAATGAACGGTGGGAAGTATAGTTTGATGTTATAAATAGGATATATTGTATATGGAAAATTGTGTGGCAGATGGATAAAATTGTTTGTGAAATACTGGAATTGTTGTGAAAACGCAGGAAATTTTATATGATGGCTGCGAGGGCTGAGTTTTATAATATGACAGGTTTTATATGAAATGAGTTGAACCACAATTTTTATTACTTAAATTGCATGATATACTTTAGGAACCCTGAGAACCAGTTACGTTATGGGCACGGTACTGTTGCTAGAGTTCCAGTATTAGACCATGTGCGCCCACACTGTTCGTAAGGAGATGTAGGGTGGTCTCAGCTGATTAGTCTCAGTAGGGGGGGTACCTTCCTTGGAAGACCGAACTTCCAGGATATGGTAGGGCAATCGGACCTGCAAGCAAGTTGCAGATGCCTGCGTAGTCGAAGTTAAATGCAGACGTATGTTTTGACTTGGTCTGCATTGATAACCCTAGGCTTAATCCAGCCTTCAAGCCGCACAACCCGCGCCATAGAGGAAGTAAATAGCATTAGTCATAAGGAGTGTCTTTTATACATATTTGTAAATTTCTGTAAATTTATGTAAATGATGTTATTTAATTACTAAAATGTTTATATCATGGAAGCGAAATAAGTATTTTTAGTAGTATAAAGTGAGTATAATGTATGTATGCTATTTTCAGTTAAATGAATGATGGATGTTTCTGTAAACACCTAATGCATTCTGACCATGCATTGATGTTAATTTAATCTTCCTTACTGAGAAGTGTCTTATCTTAATATACAAATTATCTTTTCAGGACCATCTCGAGGTCGGGTTTAGCATACTCTGGGGCAGGATGATAGTTAGATAGATTTTTGTGAGTATCAATAAGAACTCTGCTGTTTGTAGGCTGGGTTTGAAGCCCTGAGTATGTATTATGGTTGTATAGACTGAGATGCGTTTTGTTTTGTATTATGGATTATCGTATGGGTGTTTGGAAACCTTTTTGTATAAAGGAAATTTAGAACTTTGGAAATGTATGGTTGGAGAATGTTCATTATTTCCGCTACATTTATTATGATAATTATGGTATCAGGTACTCAAACGTCACTAAAGTAACACTCTGAGCCTATGTGGCGAGTTGGGGGGTTACAGTTTTAGAGCATCCACGTACTCTATTTTTATATACAGAAAAAGAATGAAGCATTTAAAAAAAAAAAATGATGGAAGCATGACTGCACAAGTACATTATATAAAACACAAGACAAAACTTTTCTAAAAAAAAAAAAACATATCTTTTTGGAAGGTTAATGAAAGTTGGAAGCAAAAAAAATCAATCACAATATTTGCAACAAAACATGAGTAATATTATGTTCAAGTGGATTATTAAGAAAGCTAGACTGACTGCAACTTTTGACGGTGAGTTGTCACCATCTTTCTTTGCTGCTGAAGCTGATGATGTATCTCCTCCAGTTTTTTTTTTTTTCCCCCTTGTATGTTCACTGCCCCCAAACTGCCAATAAAACGGGAGAAGGACTACGATAAACCTTAGAATGTTCAACTTGTGTCTCCAGCTGCACCTCCAGCTTTAAATTATCTTTGTCTGCAAACTTACCTTGCTGGAATAGACTTAATCCATGGGACAAACTGTTTCGTGGCCACAAAAATGTAAGTAAACAGAATTTAGAAAAACAACATGGAATAATATGTTAACCATACCTCTTGGATGAAATAATGAGCTTTCCATTTCTGTACTCAGTATTCTTGTTGTTCATCAAATGATATGAAATTGCAGATACTACAATCTCCTGTAAGAACCTTAGTGTCTGCCAAGCAGATCGAATCCAAATCATCACAGTCAAGATCATTTGCTGCAAGTACTTCCATGATATGGTTTTTGTTATCTTGAAATTTAATTCTTTTCATATCCTCCTCCAGCTGAGTTTTCCAGCTGACTAGGTGAGTTTCATCATCAGGTGGCCTAATTTCAATGTTGTAAGGGAATAGAGTAGTAAGCCTCTCATCCACTTCTCTGTAGTCATTATTTGAATCTATAATTCGTGAACCAGATAATTTCTTCAACATTTTTTGAAACAAGTTATATATCCTCTGTGATTTAAATAGGAGCATTTCGACATCCCTAAGATATAGAACAACGGGGCTAGTTTTTGACACTGAAACAAGAACTTGTAAGTCAAATATTGATTTCCATCCATCAATATTGCCACAAATATCCTTGAAGGAACATATTCAGAAGAATTTTGCTAGAATATTACATTGTAGCACATAATTTCATATTGCATATGTACATTACACACACACACACACACACACACACACACATACATATATATATATATATATATATATATATATATATATTCTTATTTAGTACAAACTACAAAATATTAATCAGAGCACACAATTTATAATTCATTTGGAGGGTAATATATAATGAAAGAAGTTAAAATATATATATATATATATATATATATATATATATATATATATATAATGAGAGAAAAAAAACAATTCATATATTTCTTGGTGCATAAGAAATGCTGTTAAAGAGGTTTATTTAAATGCAATCACCAAATGAAGGAACTGAAGGAAACCAACAATAGACCCAAGAAAAGATGCAACCAATATACATTGAAGAGCTAAATTGGAAGTTTGGAACCATGTTTAAACTTCACAATAATAAATTCTAAATTTGCACCAACTGAATTTACAAACATGGATGACAACTAAACCTAACTCAAGTAATCAGTTTCTTACATCCAAAATAATTTCATTATTCATCAGGGCATGTCTTCTATTGGTTGCGGGGAGAACAAGGATACGCTTACCAGGTCCAGTCAGAAGCCCATCCCATTGAGTCATGAACTCATTTTTAATCTTCCTCATGGCTTCATGCTTGTTGACCTAACTAGATTTTTCAATCTTGTTTTGATGATACCAAATGAATTATATTTTAACATGTGTTGTTGAGTGACTTTATTTCAGGATTGTATAAAACTACACTCATGTTTGTCTTGGAAGCAAGCTGAAAATCAAAGCCAATCAAGTGAAAGTTTCTCGGAGTATTGAAGCAATAAAAGACAAATGAAAACCTTAAAGGTTAAGTGGGACTTGAAGTCGAGATGAACCTCAAGAGACTTGAATACTTAGTACTTTAAAAGTCATATTCAGTAAAGTCGTTTGTAAGTACTTCAAAATCAAATATAATTTAAAAATATGAAGCTCATTAGGGTGAAAAGACTAAGAGACCAGTTTTTAAAAACCTTGGAAAATGATTTTGCAAAGTTACATTTGAGTCTTTTAAATTATAAGGGTTTACAAATCAAAATTGGAAGTTTTTGGAAAAAGAATGGACTGGTCAACCAACTGACCAGATTACACTGGGTTTACTCAGCCAACTGATAGGAATGCAATAGTTAAATAAACCGCCTAGGCGATTGACCAAATGAACTGACCTTACTCAGCCGACTAACATTTTTTAACGTAATTGAGTCAGCCGACTGATGTTTTAATGGAATTAATTTCTGGCACACAGAAAGGCCTACAACTCTAACACTGAAATTGCTACTGAATCATCAACCTACGGTTCTAACACTGAGTTTTCTCAATCACTAAAAGAACCCTTGGTGATCTCTATACTTGAGCTTCATACTTTCTATATTATTATTTAATTGAAGTATACTATGTGCTCTAACTTGTACAAATATACTCTGTTTTGAGAGTTTCATTGTACTAAAATTCTTGTAGCTTTCTTATTGTATTTTGACGGTTCAAAACTGATTTGGATCTTCGTGCCAAGCATGGGTTGATCGCTTGGAGAGGTTTCTCTTCCTAAAAAAGAGGGATTATTGTAAAAGGCTTGCTCCTCCCGGAAAGAAGCGTACATTGTGGAATTTTTTTGGTGGAATTGACCAAAGGCAAGGATGTAGGCTAAGGATAAGCCGAACCTCGTAAAACTTGGGGTTCTTCTCAACCGTGCTCTTTTCAATTTCTGCACTATATATATTCTTGTGTATGCTAAGTGCAGGTTGTAGGGCTTAAACACTGAATTCAAAGAAGACTCTTAATCTATAGAAAGTATGTTTCAATTAACCGTTTGTGGAAACCCACAGGGGAGTACGTTGGTTATTTTGCGAAAATCTTAATTAAAAGAAATGCAATAAAATTCAATCCAAAGTAGGGCTTGCATACGAATTACATGGCTAATTACAAAAGCTGAAAGCAATTCAAAGAGTTGCAACTTCTTGGTTATTTCAGTTGTTGGTATTGCGTGGTTAATTGGATCGTTTAAGTTTTCAGCAAATTGTTGTGTGTTCTGGTTTTGATTGATAATTGATTAATTTACTTAAGTTTTGCTGTGAGTACTAAACAAGTAAGTAAAAAAATTTAAAAAGAACTTAAATTTTTTAAATAACCCAATTCACCCCTCCCCCCCCCCCCCCTTTTTTTGGGATTACTATTCTATTTTCAATTGCTATCAGAGCCTAGTTATAGTAAATCTTAACAAGAAGCTATATAAAAATCATAATGGCACACATAGGATTAGCTCCCTTCGGAGAGGGTCAATCCTCAACCCGACCACCAATCTTTTGTGAAATAAACTATACTTTTTGGAAACAACGTATGAGAATATATCTTCAAACTATGGATTGGAAAGCTTGGAAGGTTGTCACGGATGGTGACCTAATACCCTTCAAACTAGTAGATGGAAAACAAGTTCCTAAGGAGAGAAACGATATGACTAACTTAGATCACAAAATGTTGCAAGTTAATTCAAGTGCTATAAATGCTTTATATTGTGCTCTAGATATTAACGAATTCAATAGAGTCATGGCCGATAAAACAGCCAAAGAAATTTGGGATAAGCTAGAGGAAACCTATGAAGGAACGGTTGATATTAGAGACAATAGGATTGATATGCTAACTAGTGAATATGAAGCTTTCAAAATGAATTCAGATGAATCTATTACTAGTATGTATACAAGGTTGACTCACATAATCAATTCTTTCAATGTCTTAGGAAAAACCTACACTACCTATGAGATGATTCGAAAAATACATAGAGATCTTCCACCTATACGGGAACCAAAGGCCAAAGCAATAACGGAAGGTAGGAATCTTAAAACCACATCACTAGATGAACTTATAGGTTCACTACTTCCTTATGACATTACCTTAAAGGAAAGAAATCCTAAACCTAAGCACAAGAAATCTATTTCTTTAAAAACACCTAAGAAAAGCTCAAGTGATGACGATAGTGAATCAAGTGATCTAGGTTAAGATGAATTAGCATTCCTTACCAAAATACTTGGCAAGTTCTATAGAAGAAACAAAAAGTTCCCTAGAAAATTTAGTAAAACAAAATTTGAAAAAAGAGAAACAAGTAAGAAAGAAAACAAAAATAAAAATGAACTACCTATATGTTATCATTGCAAAAAGCCAGGTCATATCAAGTCGAACTGCCCTCAACTCAAGAAGGAGAAGAAGAAAAAGAAAACAGCCATGAAGGTAACATGGGATGACACAAGTTCAAGCAAAATGGAAAACGAGTCAAGCGGGCAAGAGATGGCTAACATGTGCTTCATGGCACATGATGAAGAGGTAAATTCTTACTACTCCTCATCTGAAGAATCTAGTAGTGAATCATGTGATGAATCTTGTGACAACATGCCTTCCTACAAAGAACTTCAAGATGAGTTGTTTGCTTTACATAAACGATTTATCAAAGTTTCTAAAAGAAGTATAACTTTGAAAGAACAAAATGAAAATCTAATGAAACAACTTGAATCCTCTAAATCTATTGAAAAAGAGAAAGAATCTCAAATTGAAAATCTAAAAGAGAAAATAAACGATATATCACAAGAAATAGTAAAAATACAAGTAGATGATCAAAATAAGAAGAATTTAGAAATAATTGATCTTAAGAAGACACTTGAGGATAAAGAGAAAATTATCTACAATTTCACAAAAGGAAAAGAAAACTTTGATAAAATGATTGGACAACAAAGAATGCATGGAGATAAAGAAGGAATTGGTCATAATGGAATAGAAAAAAGAAGTTGTCCATGGGGTACTTTGTGAAATAAGCTAAACACTATGCTAGTACTTCTTTTACTAATATACATGAACACACCACTTGCTCCATGTGCAAGAACAAAGGACATATCATGTTTAACTGTCCTCTTAAAAAGAAGTATGTTAAAGTTAAAAATAAATGGAAAGAAAAAAATGGAATTAGATATAATTTAAAGAAAATTAAGAAAGTTTGGAGTCCAAAAGTAACATCTTATATCTTTCATTGTAGGTATGCTTTAGGACAACACCATCAAAGGAAAAGTGGTACTTGGATAGCAGGTGCTCAAGACACATGACCAGATATAGAACCAAGTTCACCACATTAACTCAAAAAATGGGGGATACATAACCTTCAGTGACAATGCTAAAGGTATAATTGTTGGAATTGGTAAAATAGGTAAAGAACCCTCTTTAATTATTGATGATGTGTTGTTAGTAGATGGTCTAAAACATAATCTCTTGAGTATTAGTCAACTTAGTGATAAAGGGTTTGAAATTATCTTTAAGAAAGACAAGTGTATAATACAAAACCCTAAGAATAATGAAATTCTATTCACATCACATAGAACAAATAATGTGTATTGCATAAAACTTGATAATTTAATATCTCAAGATGCCCTAAATAAAAATAGATGGCTTTGGCATAGAAGATTGGGTCATACTAGCATGGACATTCTATCTAAACTATCAAAGAAAAATTTAGTGAAAGTCTTACCAAATACTAAGTTTATCAAAGATAAAATTTGTGATGCTTGTCAACTAGGAAAACAAGTCAAGATAAGTTTTAAAAAGAAGAAACATATATCAACTAGTAGACCCTTAGAATTCATGCACTTAGACTTGTTTGGACCTACTAGAACTCAAAGTTTAGGTGGAAAACAATATTCTAAATATATGTGGGTATTGGTTTTAGTCAACAAAAATGAAGCTTGCGATATGTTGATAACTCTTTGCAAGAAACTTCAAAATGAGAAAGGATATAAAGTCACAAACTTTAGGAGTGATCAAGGTAGAGAATTTAAAAATAATGATGTCGAAAAATTTTGTAATGATCATGACATAAACCATAATTTCTCAACACCTAGAACTCCATAAAAAAAATGGAGTTGTGGAAAGAAAAAATAGAACCCTTTAAGAAATGGCTAAAGCAATGTTAAATGAAAACAATTTACCTAAGTATTTTTGGGCTGAAGCTGTAGATACAGCTTGTTATGTAATAAATAGGGTATCTATTATATCAAATCTAAATAAGACACCTTATGAATTATGGAAAGGGAGAAAGCCTAACATAGCTTACTTCCATGTATTTGGGTGTAAATGCTTTGTTCTAAATAACAACGATAACTTAGGGAAATTTGATGCCAAATCAAATGAAGGAATTTTCTTAGGATATTCTGCAAATAGTAAAGCCTATAGGATCTATAATAAAAGAACACTTACTATTGTTGAATCAATGCATGTAACTTTTGATGAATTAAATCCCTTTGTAAATGAAATCAAGAATGGTGAAAACGAAGATATCTCACAAAAGGTGGAAAATCTTGAAATTAAGGAAGAAAAAGAAGAAAAAAATGAAGAAACTTCAAAAGAAAAACCCACAAAAAATAAAAAATTACCAAAAGAATGGAAATACATAAGAAATCATCCTCAAGATCGAATTATTGGAGAACCTTCAAGAGGAATAACCACTAGATCATCATTAAAGAATATATGCAACCATTATGCTTTTCTATCTCAAGATGAACCAAAAAATGTAGGAGAAGCACTAAATAATGATTCATGAATTATGGCTATGCAAGAAGAGCTTAATCAATTTGAAAGAAGTCAAGTATGGAAATTAGTTCCCAAACCTAAAGGTCATTTAATCATAGGAACTAAATGAGTCTTTAGAAATAAGAAAGATGAAAATGGGATAGTGGTTAGAAACAAAGCTATGCTAGTAGCTCAAGGATACAATCAAGAAGATGGTATTGACTATGATGAAACCTTTGCCCCGTTAGCAAGAATGGAAGCAATTAGAATGCTCCTAGCCTATGTAGTCCATAAGGGATTCAAGTTATATCAAATGGATGTAAAAAGTGCTTTCTTAAAAAGGTATATAAATGAAGAGGTTTATGTAAAACAACCACCAGGTTTTGAAGATCTAAAACATCTCAATCACGTATTTAGATTAACTAAAGTCTTGTATGGTTTAAAACAAGCTCCTAGAGCTTGCTATGAGAGACTAAGTAAATTTTTACTCAAAAATGATTTTTCAAGAGGAATGGTAGACAACACACTTTTTATAAAGACCAAAAATAAAGATGTTAATAGTTAAAATCTATGTTGATGATATCATATTTGGTGCTACAAATAAAGAACTATGTAAAGATTTTGCCACATGTATGCAAAAAGAGTTTGAAATGAGTGTGATGGGAGAGTTAAATTATATCCTAGGGTTACAAATCAAACAAGCCAAAAATGGAACATTCATAAATCAAACTAAATATATTAAAGATATGTTTAAAAAGTTTGATATGGAAGAAAGTAAACCCATAGGAACCCCTATGAGTACCTCAACAAGCCTTGATAAAGATGAAAAGAGAAAACCAGTAAACACAAAACATTATTGAGGAATGATAGGTAGTTTACTTTATTTAACAGCTAGTAGACCTGATATCATATTTAGTGTATGCATGTGTGCTAGATTTCAATCAGTACCTAAGAAATCTCATCAAGTTGCAGACAAAAGAATTCTAAGATACTTGATAGGAACCCTTGATCTAGGCTTGTGGTATCCAAAGGACACTAATTTTGAAATGATAAGCTATTTAGATGCAGATTATGTCGGATGCAAAATTGATATAAAGAGTACAAGTGGCACATGTCACTTCTTAGGAAGATCATTAGTATCTTGGTTCTCAAAGAAACAAAACTTCGTGGCCTTGTCAACCGCTGAGGCTGAATATGTAGTAGCCGGCAGTTGTTGTGAGCAAATACTATACATGAAACAATAGTTAAAAGATTTCAATCTAGATTATCAAACAATACCAATTAAGTGTGACAACACAAGTGCAATAAACATATCTAAAAATCCTATTTCACACTTAAGAACCAAGCACATTGACATACGACATCATTTTCTAAGAGATCATGTTCAAAAAGAAGACATAACGCTTGAATTTATAAATGCAAATGAGCAATGGGCTAATATCTTCACTAAACCTCTCTCAGAAGATAGATTTATAAACATTAAAAGAGAGCTTGGTCTATTACACAGTGGAGAAATTGAGTAAAAGTCAAAATTTAAGAAAGATTAACAGTCAGCCGATTGATCACAAGCCCAGCCAACTGATGGAACAAATGCATGAGAAAAGCATTATAGTCAGCCACCTGACCCAAGACCCTGCCGAATGACTAAGTTACTGTATCTGAAACAGAGACCAGTTAGCCAATTGACCAGCCACATGTGCTCTCTTTCTCTCCCTTTTTTTAATTCCTCCTCTTCCAAAAAATCACCAAAATCTTGTCTTCCATTTCCAAAATCTAACACTACCTTATCAAAACCACCTTCGTTTTTCCATAGAAAAGTTCCACAATACCGAGGATCAAGTCTATAGGAAGTAAAAAACCCTCCACCTCATTTCAACCCACTGAAGATTCTTCGATCAAGCAATGGCTCATAGCCCCACATGCCAAGAGCTTTTATCGAAATCATCTAAGTACGGTGGATCCAATTCTAGGTAAAATCCTTGATGCTTCATTTTTCACATCTGATTTTCCACAAATAATTTTGTTATTTGAGCCCCTAGGATGGAAAAAATTTTCATTCTCTATCAAGCTAAGGGACACTTCCTAAACCTTGTTAAAATTTTCTATGCAAATCTCATTAAGGAAGAAAACTGACTTTCTACCAAAGTGATAGGAAAATCTATCTCTCTCACTCTCAAATCCCTTGCAAAAATTTTTAAAATCACCAATGGAGATTTTGAATGTCCTACTTTTGGTACTTCTTGGATTCTAGAACAGGACTTCACTCCAAAAGAATTCCTTGCCTTGATATTAGATACCGAGTCTGTTTCTTTTGACAATCCTCCGCTATACAAACATTTGAATCTTCAAGCTTGAATTTTACAAAAAATCATCACATATAATATAATTCCTCAAGCTGGATCACACGCATATATTTCCTATGTATACTGCTTTGTCCTCTGGTGCTTGCTCAAGGGCAAGAAACTAGACTTATTGAGTCTTATGCTTAAATGGATTATATCGCATGTAGAAGCACGGCAAGTCACCCTTCCCTATGGAGGAATCCTAAACATGTTTTTTGCAAAACTCCAAGTATCCTCCTCTTCTGATTTCTTTGTAAAACGCACCCATTATGACATTTTCAATTCCACAACTCTCAAATTAATGGGTTATGAAAAGTATGAGGATGGATGGATTTTAAAGGGAAATGGAGCTCAAGTACGTCAACCCCCTATTACGTTCCTTCTACATGGTTTAATCCATTTTACCAAAAATTCACCACCTTCAACCAAACCATGCAAACTGGGCTTCAATCCCTTCAAACCAACTTTTCTTCCCTTCAAGCTAATTACTCCTCACTTGACGAACATTTGAGTCTCATCAAGAAACACTTAGTCAGTTCCTCTCGTACCACTGATCCTATGGATATCAATTCCTCTCCTACAAGTGATGATGGAAGTGATGATGAGGACTCCAAAAATGGAAGTGATGATGATGATAAGGAAGACATGGAAGAAAGCATGGTTCTCAAGAAGAAGAAGAAGAAGAAGAAGAAGAAGAAGAAAAAGAAGAAGAATTGACTGCAGTAGAAGAAGAACTTCATTCTGATAATGAAAACTGATGTTGTTTCTTAAAAATTTGAAACTTGTAACTTTTTTATTGTATTTTGGCACGTTGTATGAAAAAACACTTAGCTTGGTTGCTTTACTTATTTCTTACGACCTATTTCTTTCCCCTTGTTTTTTGAATGATGTCCAAAGGGGGAGACATTGTGAAAAGCAAAGATGTTATATTAAATATATGGAATATTTATGATGAACATGTTGAATAATGAGCCTTATGATAAGCTAAGCTGATCTATGACTGAGTCCATTATTTGCATATTGAATATCTTATCTTTGACTTTGAGCATATTGAATAGCTTTCACATGTTAAAGAATGCTTATAATAAGAGGAAGTTTGTTTTTTTTTAAAGGAACCCTCATCTTTGCTCCTCGTTTGTCATCATCAAAAAGGGGGAGATTGTTGGCCTAACTAGGTTTTTGATCCTTGTTTTGATGATAAAAAATGAAGGATATTTTAACATGTGTTGTTAAATGACTTTATTTCAGGATTACATAAAACTACACTCATGTTTGTCATGGAAGCAAGATGGAAATCAAAGCCAATCAAGTGAAAGCTTCTCAAAGTATTGAAGCAATAAAAGACAAATAAAAAGCTTAAAGACTAAGTGGGACTCGAAGTCAAGATGAACCTCAAGAGACTTGAAAAGTCATATTCAGTAAAATCATTTGTAAGTACTTCAAAATCAAATATAATTTAGAAATATGAAGCTTAATAAGATGAAAAGACTTACAGACCAGTTTTTGAAAATCCTAGAAAATGATTTTGCAAAGTTACATTTGAGTCTTTTAGATTACAAGGGTTTACAAATCAAAATTGGAAGTTTTTGGAAAAAGAATGGATTGGTCAGCCGATTGACCAGATTACACTTGGTTTATTTAGCTGACTGATAGGAATGCAACGGTTAAATAAACTACCCAGTCGACTGACCAAATGAACTGACCTTACTGAGCCGACTAACATTTTTTATCGTGGTTGAGTCAGCCGATTGATGTTTTAATGGAATTAATTTTTGGCAGAGAGAAAGGCCTCATCCATCTGTCCAGTTGACTGGCCTTGAGAAATACACTACCTAGTCGCCTATCCAGCCGATTGACTCCATGGGATTTAAAATTTTTGAACTTTGATGGGAAAATTTAAAAAATTAGTTTTTCAAGTATGAACGTTATAAAAACTTGGTGGACACTCCAAGTAACTTGGGGAACAAGGAAAATAATCCCAAAAAGCCTATTAATACTCCCTTAATTTCAAGAAATTAATCATCAAGCAATCACACAACATTTTTGCATTCAAGCTTTCAATCTCTTTTAAAGTTCTCTATTGCTCACACTCCATCTAGGAGATAACTTCTAAAATTGTTGCTGAATCATCAACCTACGGTTCTAACACTGAGTTTTCTCAATCACTAAAAGAACCCTTGATGATCTCTATACTTAAGCTTCATACTTTCGATATTATTATTTGATTGAAGTATATTTTGTGCTCTAACTTGTACAAATCTGCTCTATTTTGAGAGTTTCATTGTACGCAGATTCTTGTAGCTTTCTTATTGTATTTTCACGGTCCAAAGTTGATTTGGATCGTTGTACCAAGCGTGGGTTGATCGCTTGGAGAGGTTTCTCTTCCTGAAAAAGAGGGATTGTTGTAAAAGGCTTGCTCTGCCTGGAAAGGAGCGTATATTGTGGAATTTTTTGGTGGGATTAACCAAAGGCAAGGATGTAGGTTGGGGATAAGCTGAACCTCGTAAAACTTGGTGTTCTTCTCAACTATGCTCTTTTTAATTTTTGCACTATATATATTCTTGTGTATGCTAAGTGCAGGATGTAGAGCTTAAACACTGAATTCAAAGAAGACTCTTAATCTATAGAAAGTACGTTTCAATTAACCGTTTGCAGAAACCCACAAGGGAGTATGTTGGTTAATTTGCGAAAATATTAATTAAGAGAAACACAATAAAGTTAAATCCAAAGTAGGGCTTGCATACAAATTACAAGGCTAATTACAAAAGCTGAAAGCAGTTCAAAGAGTTGCAACTTCTTGGTTATTTCGGTTGTTGGTATTGTGTGGTTAATTGGATTGTTAAAGTTTTCAACAAATTATTGTGCATTTTGGTTTTGATTGATAATTGATTAATTTACTTAAGTTTTGCTGTGAATACTAAACAAGTAAGTAAAAGAATTTAAAAAGAACTTAAATTTTTTAAATAACCCAATTCACTCCTTTCTTGGGATCACTATTCTATTTTCAATGCTCCCCTGCTTTACTCTGCAAACTTTTCAGAGAGAGAGAGAGAGAGAGAGAGAGAGAATCACACATTTTTAAACCCCTCATTCGTGCCGGTCTGAGTACCAAAGAAGACAGTAACCTTTGTCTTCCCCAAATCAGCTTCAGTCCCATCTTCCTCCGCCATAGCCACCATAGACTTCAACGCCACCACTGGGTTCACCTCCTTCCATTACTCCCCTGATTCAACGCCACAAAAACATCACAAGGCCGACAATCATAGCCACTAAGTTCGTCACGATCACCACCACCCAGTCAAACTCTATCGATAACCCCAGCGCCACATGGATTGAACTCACCAACTCCAAACTCGAACTCACCCTTGACCCAGCCTTCAACCCCCCCTCTTACTCCCTTTGTGATGATCGCCCGTCTCTCTCTCTCTAACTCTAGAAAATAGAGGAATTACATTTTTATGCATTAAAAATAAAAAAAAGGGAAGGCTGGAGAGGACGCGCACAGGCAAGAAGAATGAATGAGGGAGGAGGAGAGGAGGAAAGAAAGGAGGAGGGAAAGGAGGGGGATCGAAGTGGAGAGGGAAAGGAGGGAAAAAGGGCGTGCGGAGATGAATTTAGCCTAGGTTAAAGTATTTGTGACATATTACTAAACTGTCACTAATATCCTATTATTAGTGACGAATCTCCCAAACCGTCACTAATACTGTTAACTAAATTATTTTTATATTTCTTAAATAAAAAAACTATTAGTGACGGATTACTAAACCTTCACTAATACCCCATTATTAGTGAAAAATCTCCCAAATTGTCACTAATTCTGTTAACTAAATTATTTTTATATTTTTTTAAACTAAAAGCACTATTAGTGACGGTTTACTAAACCGTCACTAATACCTTATTATTAGTGATGAATCTCCCAAAATTGTTACTAATACTGTTAACTAAATTATTTTTATATTTTTTAAGTAAAAACACTATTAGTGACAAATTACTAAACCATCACTAATACCCTATTATTAGTGACAAATATCCTAAATCGTCACTAATACTATTAACTAAATTATTTTTATATTTTTTAAATAAAAACATTATTAGTGACGGATTACTAAATCGTCACTAATACCCCATTATTAGTGACTACTCTCCCAAGCCGTCACTAATAATGTTAACTAAATCATTTTTATATATTTTTTAAATAAAAACACTATTAGTGACGGTTTAAAAAACCGTCACTACTAATTGGCTATTAGTGACGAATTCTCTGAACCGTCACTAATAGTGTTAAATAAATTATTTTTATTTATTAATAAATACTAGTAGTGATGGTTAGTTATTTATCACTAATAAGTGACTTTTAGTGACAAATTTAATTCATCACTAATACCCCAGAATCATCGCTAATATTTTCCCAAAATAATTTTCGTGCGAAAAAATATTTCTCGTGTGATTTTTAGTGACGAAAGCATTAGTGACTGTTTTATAACAGTCACTAATAGTGTTGTATTACTGACGGCTGCTAAAATCATCACTAATGCTTACACTATTAGTGACGGTTTTTAAATACCATCACTAATACTAACTTTTAGTGACGAAATTGAATTCATCACTAATACTTTCGTCACTAAAAACCAATTTTTTTGAAGTGGAAGGCTAATCATTTGTGTCTTCAGCATCCACCATTAACTTCCATAGTGCTCCTATAATAAATTTTTATTGGTTGAGCAATTTATATGATATATTTATTTTATGCATATTAATGAAGTTTCTCAACATTGTCCTTAATATGGTAGGCCATTCAAATTTTATTAAACCTAGGATTTTCATATGTATAACTATTATAACTCTCTCTCTCTCTCTCTCCCTCTCTCCCCCTCTATTGTTTCGAGACATTTCTATCCTTTTTTTAGCTATTTTTTTTACCACTTTAGGTAAACTAGAATTGTCTGAAAATGATTAGGAACTATGTACAAGGTTACTATTTTTAACCTCTATATATATATATTTTTTGAATTTTTTGGCATTTTCTTGGTCCCCCTTCTATTTTACTTAATTTTTTTAAAAAAATTAAAAATAAATAATAATTTTAATTTTAATTAATTGGGGCATGGTTGCACATGCCTAGGGTGGTCCTATACGCCTGTGCATGCTAACACAACATGGACTAGGATAAAACAATATTGTTTTAGTTTTCAATATTTTAAAATAAAATGATGTTGTTCTAACCTCTTCTACCCTTTGTCTTTCCTCTTATGTGGTCATCGTTAGCCTACATTTTTGCCATTTGAATCACCATTTTTCCTGAGAGGCCCCCTCCGCTGCATGCTCTGGCCTTTTGTGCCCTTTCCCATTATGTGAAACTCCCTCCGACCCTTTTTTTCCTCCTCAAACACCTTTGCCTATGAATCCCTTCACCCAAAGTCCTCCTTTGCCTAAGGCGGGCAGCTTTGGCCATGGAAACAGAACTCTCCACTATACATTGGCTCCCCCATGCCAACTATGCCAACCCCTCAGCGTCTTGCTCCCATCCCAGCTGACCCACCCTCCTTTTTTATTTATTTTTTTGTCTCTTCTATAAAAGATAACCTCTCGACCATTCCAAAAGTATCCTTACTCTCGGCCACCCTTGGGCATAAAAGTAAAGAGTGAAGAAGTGTTGTATAGGGTGACTGACTGGCCGATCCATTTCTTCCCCATTTTTTTTTTTCACACATGCATGAAAAGTTTTTGGCTTCATTTGATAGTAGTCGACTAACCTTTATAGGATGGTCGACCGATTTAGTTAAATTCAAATTTTTTATTGTTTTGATTTGATTGATTGATCGATCTTTGTGTGCTAAGGTCAGACCCCTAGGTGAGCAAGAATACAAATTTATGGATTCACATGTGCATGCCTCACCACAATTAGTGTCGGCAATTTAGGTGAGGAAGTTGCTTTAGGGTGGTTGCTAGGGTTATATTGCATATATAAAAGAGATGCCAGAAGAAGAACAGAAATAGGCCGATATTCCAGTAGTTAGAGAATTTTCAAATGTTTTTCTAGAGGAATTACCTGGTTTACCACTAGATCAAGAGATTGAATTTATTGTGGATTTACTACTAGAGTCGGCACCAATATCTAAAGTGCCGTACAGAATGGCTCTAGATGAACTGAAAGAATTGAAAAACCAACTACAGGAGTTGATGGATAAAGGATTTATTAGGTCTAGTGTGTCGCCTTGGAGAGCACCAGTCTTATTTGTGAAGAAGAAATATGGGTCTATGAGAATGTACATAGATTATAGAGAAATAAACAAACTGATGGTCAAGAATAAATATCCTCTTTCTAGAATTGACGACTATTAGAATTGGTGTATTCCCAAGAAGGGGGGGGTGAATTGGAATTTTAAAACTTTTTCATCTAGGTTGATCTATGCAACAACGGTATGTACACAACCTAGGATCAGTCTACACAATTTCCAAACGCGTAGATTAATATACTGTGGAAATTAAGTCAAACGCATCAGTCACCCATAACATACACGTGCGGTAAATACAAAATGCAGAAATATAAGCAAACACACGATATGTTATCGAGGTTCGGCCAACTGTGCCTACATCCTTGCCTTAAGCTTGCAAGCTTGAGGATTCCACTAATAGCTCACTTAAGGGTGGAGCGGCACCGTTTACAACCAGGTCAAATTAGCACAAAGCAGACCTCAACCTTAACCACGTCAATTAGCGGGCCTAACCTCAACCTACACGCCTTAACAGGACGACGCACCTAACTTTCCTAACCGGGTCTAAGCCAATCCAGGACTATTCTAGGGCTAGTCTCCCTCTTCAGGCCCGTGCTTGGAATACAACAGGTTTGCTTAATAAAATAAAGGTACAGTGATTTTGCTTTCAAGTAAACCAGATTTGTACCCAGTTACGTTCAATCACATACACCACAATATGATTCAATATGTAAGCTCAATGTGGTCTAGATGGTTCAACTCTCAAAGTATTTTCTATCAGTGTAATGTGTACGTGAGAGTGTCAAACAAACAATCTTTGTATCACAAGAAATGTTCAATAAATAAATTCACACAAAGATGTCTAGTCTCAAGTATTTCAATCAGCAGGATATTTCAAGGATGTGAGTATCAAATGAAATATGAGCTCGGTTTGCAAAAGATGCATAATCTTTGTCTTCACCAAATAATATATAAGTGAAAGAATATTGCAACAAAGACCACTATCTCATAAACAAATATCTCTTCAAATATATTTTTCAATACAAAGCACACTAGATATTTGAAAATGATTTTGAACAGATTTTGCAAACAAAATACTATAAGATCTTCTTAGGATATTGCAATGAATGTGCAAGCTTAGAAGATCTAACAAGGTCTTCTTAGGATAGACTTATCAACAAAGTCCCCTAAGAATCCTTAGGTTTTGCTCTCTAATAAAATTGTGCCAAGCAAACAAAATAAGGAGAGCAAACCTATTCAAACACACTCAATCCACTTACAAATGATGTAGGCAATGATAGAAGGCAAGCTTGAGTGAATGAGGCCCAAAAATGAGTAGAATAGGGTTTTTATTTTTCAGAGAATTCTTCCTTAATCAAATTGGCTAATCTCACTTAATTTTCTCAAATGAACTCATATATATAGGCAAGGGAGAAAATATGACTGTTGGGGACCTATTGGGTATTATTAGAAAAGTTTAATGATATTTAAAGCATTTTAACCCTGTTTAAAAAATATTAACTGCGGTAAAAAATCAGGGCAACCTGAGAGGTCCGGTCGACCAGAAATGGTTCGGTCGACCAGGACTCAAATGGCTTGGTCGACCAGGGGACTTTTGAACTGAAAGGCTCGGTCGACTGGAGAGGGAGATTTCCCAAAATTCTGAGTTTTGATCGACTAAGGCATTTTGAACTGCCTGGTTCGGTCGACCATACCGCTGGGAATTCTCCTGAGGACCCTTCGGTCGACCAGGTAGTTGGAGTACAAAATTGGTCGGTCGATCGGGAGGTCAAAATGTTGACTTTTTGGTGGTTCGGTTGACCGGGGTCAAATGAACTACAGGGTCTCGGTCGACCGGGACCTAGGTCAACGGTTGACCCAGGGATGGTTCGGTCGACCAGGCCAAGAATGAACTGATTTGGCCGGTCGACCGAAAGTGCACCAAGTGTGCATTTCGGTCCCATCTTAACACAATAAAGCACTATTTAAGAGCCTAGAAAATATATGTGAATATGTGTGTGTCCTAGGGTCACTCGGGTCCAAAATAGAGACATCGAAAAAATCTGGTGTTCCTAGGGTCTTTCTAAGGTCCTTTCTCATTCATGATTTGGTTTGAGCTTACGTAGTAAATCATATATATGATGTGTGTGAGCTTATTACAAACCCAATACCTACTTACTATTACAGACGAATATAAATATATTACAATGAATATGATTTGATCTTCAAGTTTTTCTTTCTTTGTGCACATCTTGATCTTATCACCCTTAGTTTCTGCACAAAACCTCAAAGGCTTATTAGATACAACGAGTATTTGTTATAATCAAAACTAAGTGTGACCAATAAGGTCAACAACGACCTATTTGATTGGCTCCAGGGGACGTAGGTGTACTCCAAGCTTAACTTATGGTCAGGTTACCACCAGGTAAAAGTTAGAGCAGATGACATTTCGAAGATAGCTTTTCGAACCATATATAGGCATTATTAGTTTTTAGTGATGTTGTTTGGGTTAACTAATGCACCAGTAGTGTTTATGGATTTAATGAATCGGGCGTTCCATCAGTTTTTGGACCAGTTTGTTGTTGTATTCATTGATGATATACTGGTCTACTTGAAGAGTTTTGAGGAACATGAGGATCATCTAAGGCTGGTGTTGCAAGTGTTAAGGAAGAAGAAGTTATAAGCAAAATTCAAGAAATGTGAATTCTGGTTGATACAGGTCACTTTCCTTAGGCATGTGATCTCTGAGGATGGCATAGCAGTTGATCTGAGTAAAATAGAAACAGTAGTGAGTGAGGTGAGACCAGTGAATGTTCAGGAGGTCAGGAGTTTTTTGGGTTTGGCAGGGTATTACCGATGCTTTATAGATGGTTTTTACAAATTATTGAGTCCACTGACACGACTCACGAGGAAAAAATGGGAGGTTTGAATGGACCGATGATTGTGAGCAGAGCTTCCAGGAGTTAAAGCGGTGGTTGGTCACTACACTGGTACTGTCTATTCCATCATAGGAGGATGGATTTGTTATATACAGTGATGCATCATTGAAGGGATTAGGATGTTTGTTAATTCAAGATGGAAGAGTTATTGCCTATGTATCTCGACAGCTTAAGGAGTATGAAAAGAACTACCATGTGCACGATCTAGAGTTAGCGGCAGTGGTATATGCTATGAAGATTTGGAGGCACTATCTTTATGGCGGGAAATGCGAGATCTTCACTGATCATAAAAGTTTGAAGTATTTCTTTACCCAGAAAGAATTGAATATGAGGTAAAGAAGATGGCTAGAACTCATTAGAGATTATTATTGTATAATCAGCTACCATGTAGGGAAAGAAAATGTGGTGGCTGATGCACTAAGCCAAATGTCAGTGGGAGCAGCATTGTAGCAGTGGAGATTCAGCATCCGATTCAGATGGACCTGGAGAGGCTCAGTGTAGAGTTCATAGAGAGTGGTCACTATACATTTATTGCTAACCTGGTGATACAACCTACCTTGCAAAAAAGAATTAAAACTGCTCAGAGAAATAATGCAGAGCTGGTAGAGTTGATAGAGAAAGTGCAGGATGGTCAGAGGGAAGAGTTTAGTATAACAGATGATGAAGCCCTATAGTTTTGTACCAGACTGTGTGTTTTGCAGATGTTGGGATTAGGAAAACTATCTTAGAGGAGGCACACAGATCCCTATACACAGTTCATCCTGGCAGTACTAAAATGCATCAGGATCTTCGGGAATCCTTCTGGTGGAGTGGAATGAAGAGATAGATAACAAAATTCGTGGAGTAGTGTTTGACGTGCCAGCAGCTAAAGGCTAAGCACTTGAGGCCAGCTGAACAGTTGCAGCCACTCCACATCCCTGAGTGAAAATGGAACCATATATCCATAGACTTCATTACAGGATTACCACTTGCACTACGTGATCAGAATACTATCTGGGTAATTGTAGACCGGCTAACGAAGACTACCCACTTTCTACCTATTAAAGTCAGCTACCCTATGACTAAACTGGTAGAGACATACATTCAGGAGATAGTTCAACCCCATGGATACTAGTATTCCCAAAAACTACATTAATTTATAAATAAACTTCTGAAAATACCTAACTTAATCTATTCCCTCACCTGTTTCCTGAGAAGCCTATAGAAAGCCTTAAATCACGCCTACGACGTCCAGAACTCCAAACCCTGAAATTGCATTAATGTCAGTTCAATTAACTCAAACCCCAATATATTACCATCTAACCCCTTTCCTGGGTTCACATATTCCAAATAACTGCATAAACCATAAAATAACTTACTTATCCTGATTTTGGGATGGTGCCCAAGCACCCCAAATTAGCAATTTGCTCTGCCTAAGTTGTATAGAATCTCCTCGGATCATCGTGGCAAATTCTGATTGTTGAACCAAGGAAAAACAGAGTCGAATCTAAAGAGAGAAGGAGGGCGAGCCGAAGGTAGAGAGATAAAGTGGAGAGAGAAATGAATTTCTTGCTAAAAATTTCATTTTTCGCTATATATAGGTGGTTGTCCACGTGGCCTCGTCGATGAGACACGTGTACTTGTCAACAAGTCACTAAATGGTGTTTGTCAACAATGATTATGAGTTCGTTGACAAATCCTTAATGGTCTGATTTTCCTGCTCTCGGTATCTTCTCGTCGACGAGACATGTGTACTTCATCGACAACATCTAGAAGGATGTTCATCAACGAGAACCCTAGGTTCATTGACGAACTCCTGCTGATGCTCCTTAATATAATTTTCTTTTCCTTTATTATTTTATTGCTATTATTTTTCTAGGTCTCTACATTCTTTGCTCCTTTTAAAAATTTTGCCCTCGAAAATTGCTAACTATACATGTACCAACCTCTAAAGGAAAAATTCGATGTACCTTTGTTAATTACCGTCACTTATAGTAGAGGAATACTGTGGTTACATTTACGGTCCTAGGAGATTAAAATAATTTACCAAAATTCTTCCCAAACCCACTATATCCTATCAACCAAAAACCCAACTATATACATTAATTATCCTGCACTATATAAAGCAAAATTGAAACAATTCTTACTTTATATGAATTATTACCTTCCTTTTCTGGCTATTACTGATTTCTACTGAACAGATGTGGGTACTTATGTCAAATCTCTTCTTCTAGCTCCTACGAAGCTTCCTCTACTGTATGATTCCTTCACAATACTTTCACTAGTGGAATTTTCTTGGTGCGCAACTCTTGTTATTTCCTATCCAGAATCTATATTGGTATTTCTTCATATGTTAAATTCTAAGCTCCAACTCTTCATAGCTAATCACATGGGAGGGATCTGAGATGTATTTTTTCAGTATATATACATGGAATACGTTATGAATCCTGGATAATGCTGGTGGTAAAGCCAATCTGTAGGCAACTGGACTCACTCTCTCAAGTATTTCAAATGGGCCAATGTACCTAGGGTTCATCTTACCCTTTCTCCCAAACCTCATAACTCCTCTCATCGGTGCTACTTTCAAGAACACATAGTCTTCTTCATTAAACTTTAATTTTCAGCGGCGAGTATCTACGTAACTTTTTTGCCGACTCTAAGCTGCACTAATTCTATCTTTAATAAATCAGACTTTATCATATGCCTGCTGTACTAACTCTAGCCCCAAAACTCACATTTCACCCACTTTATCCCAGTATAGCAGAGAACGACATCTCCTATCATATAATGCCTCATAAGGTGTCATTCCAATGTTGGTCTAGTAGCTGTTATTATATGTGAATTCAACCAGCGGCATAAACTGGGTCCAACAATCCCTGAAGTCCAACACACATGCTTAAAGCATATATTCTAGTATTTGGATCGTCCTCTCCGTCTCTCCATCCGTTTAAGGATGAAATGTTGTGCTGAATGTTAATTGAGATCCCAAAACCTCCCGCAAACTTTTCCAAAATCTGGACATAAATCATGGTTCTCGATCTGAGACTATAAATACCGGCACACCATTAGATCAAACTATCTCCTGATTATATAATTCTGCCAGCCTGCTCATGGAATAGTTGACTTTAATGGGGAGAAAATAAGCACCCTTTGTCAGTCAGTCTACAATCACACATATGGCGTTCTACCCATGCAATTTCGGGGGTAACCCTGTAAAAAAATCCATAGAAATATGATCCCACTTCCACTCAGGAATGTGGAGTCACTGCAACTGTCCCACCGATCTCTGGTGCTCGGCCTTTACCAGCTGGCACATCAAATACTGCTCCACAAATTCAGCTATCTACCTCTTCATACCACTCCACCAAAATGACTCTCGAAGGTGGTCCCGATACATCTTTGTGCTCCTAAGATGTACTATGTAAAGGGATTTGTGTGCCTCCTCTAGGAAAGTCCTCCTAATTTCAGCATCTGTAGGTACACACAGCCTGGAACGGAACCTCAAAGCTCCATCATCTGAAATATTAAACTCCTCTCCTTGTCCTTCCTACACTTTACCTATAAGCTCTTCTAATTCTGCATCATTCCTCTAAGCAGTTTAATCCTCTCATATAGGGTAGGCTGTAGTATCAAGTTAGCAATAAATGCCTGGTGCTCACCCTTTACCAACTCTACACCGAGCCTCTCCAAATCCATCTGAATTGGATGCTGAATCATCCTTGTTGATAGTGCTGCTCCCACTGATTTTCGGCTCAAAGCATTAGCCACCATGTTTTCTTTTCTCGGGTGGTAACTAATGGTGCAATCATAATCCTTAATAAGCTTCAGCCATCTTCTCTGCCTCATATTTAATTCTTTCCACATGAAGAAATACTTCAGGCTCTTATGGTCAGTAAAAACTTCACACCTACCCCCATAAAGATAATCTCTCCAAATTTTCAGTGCGTAGACCACTGCAGCTAATTTCAGATCATGGGTAGGGTAATTCTTTTCATACTCCTTAAGGTGCTGAGAAGCGTATGCAATAACCTTCTCGTGCTACATCAACACACATCCGAGTCCCTTCAGGGACACATCACTATATATAACAAATCCATCCTCTCTTGATGGAATAGATAACACTGGTGTGGTGAGAAGTCACTATTTTAACTCTTGAAAGCTCTACTCACACTTGTCATTGCATTTAAACTTCACATTTTTCCTTGTGAGCTATGTCAATGGACCCAATAATTTGAAAAAACCATCCATAAAACGCCGGTAGTACCCTGCCAGACCTAGAAAATTTCTGATCTCCTATACGTTCCCTAGTCTCTCCTAGTTCACCACCGCTTCTATCTTGCTTGGATCTACTGATATGCCATCCCCAGAGATCACATGTCTTAGGAAAGTGACCTGCCTTAGCCAAAACTCACATTTCTTGAACTTAGCATATAGCTTCCTTTCTTTTAGTACCTGTAGTACTAGTCTCAGATGATCTTCAAGCTCTTTATAACTCTTCGAGTAAACTAGAATATCATCAATAAGGATAATAACAAATTGATCTAAGTACTGATGGAATACCCAATTCATCAAGTCCATGAATGTTGCAGGTGCATTAGTCATATCAAATGGCATAACTAGAAACTTGTAGTGGCCATATCTGGTCTTGAATGTTGTCTTCAGAATATCCTCTGCTTTAATTATCATGTGATGATATCCCAACCGAAGATCAATCTTGGAGTAGACCTAGGTTTCCTGTAACTGATCAAATAAATCATCAATTCTAGGAAGAGGATACTTATTCTTGATCGTCATTTTATTTATCTCCCTATAATCGTTGCACATCCTTAATGTTCCATCTTTATTTTTTTCAAACAACACTTACACTCCCTATCTAGCGGTAGGTGCCTTAGATATCAGTGTTCCATCCTACAACTGATCTTCCAGCTCCTTTAACTCAGTTGGGGCCAACCTGTAAGGTGCCTTAGATATTAGTGTTGTTCCTAAAAGTAACTTCATGGCAAACTTAATCTCCCGATCTAGCGGTAAACCAGTTAACTCTTCTAGGAATACATATGAAAATTCCTTGACTACCGGAATATCAGTAAGTTTCAATTCTTCCTCTGGCATATTTTTTATATAAGCTACATACCTCTGACAACCATCCTGAAGTAGCCTCCTGGCCTGAATAACTGACACTAACTATGGCGAGGCGCGCACACGCAATCCCAGAAACTTGATTTTTTGCTCTCCGGGGATCTGAAGATCACTTCTTTTTTTATGGCAATCAATGCTCGTGTAGTTAGCTTCCAACCAATCCATACCCAATATCATATCCAATCCATGCATGTCTAATACCAAAAGATCGGCTAGTAGTATTTTCTCCTGAATACTCACTAGATAGTTTTTAATCACCCTTCTATATCTCACTACCGATCTGGTTGGCGTGGCTACTGACAAAACAATATCTAACAATTGTATCTCAACTCTAGTTGACTCAACATACCCCAATGACATAAACGAATGGGTGGTTCCTGAGTCAAATAAAACAACAGCTTTATATGATAAAGTAAAATTATACCTACAACGACGTCACTGACAGCCTCAGCATCTCCCGA
Organism: Malania oleifera; assembly: GCF_029873635.1. NCBI lineage: Eukaryota > Viridiplantae > Streptophyta > Magnoliopsida > Santalales > Ximeniaceae > Malania > Malania oleifera. The sequence continues at coordinate 53,372,795 of NC_080417.1, forward strand.
CATCAACACATAGACCCTCGTCGGGGTTGTGTTCCTCTATTGACCACCACCCCTGAGTGCCTGGATATTCCCTTCAAATGGTCTGGGAGTAGGAGCAATACTATACTGCACACGACAATCTTGTGCTACATGACCCGGTCCACCACATCGGTAGCAGACATTCCTCTTCGCTCGGCATTCTCCTCCGTGTCTCTTTCCACATGTAGGACAAACTGGATATGTCTACTCGCCCTGAATCACCCATCTCTTAGTCTCTTGCCTCGGAGCTCTACCATATCTATCTCCCCTCCAAAGTCCTCGGCTGGACCTTGCCTAGAATCCCGGAGGTGTGGGCCTCTTTCTCTGACTCGACGTCCCTACATCCTTTAGGCTGCTCTCCTCTTCCACTATAGCCCTGTCCACTAATTCAGAGAAATCTTACACCTTTAGGACTGCCACCTGTTTATGTATGTCATGCCTCAAACCTCTCTCAAATATTCTCGCCTTCTTAACCTCATCTAGAACGATGTAGGGAGCAAAGCATGACAGCTCGATAAACTTTGTTGCATATTGTTGAACCGTCAGTTGCCCCTGTGTCAGATTCAAGAATTCTTCAATCGTAGAGTCTCTAATAGTGGGAGGAAAATAATGATCAAAAAACATCTCCTTGAATCGGTTCCACGTCATGGCTACTAGTACGGGTCTTTATTCCTCTAGCAATTTTCACGATTGTCCACCATCTCTCAGCTGCACCTGTCAACTTATATGTGGCATAGAGAACCCTCTGTTCATCAGTGCAGTGAAGTATCGTCATTATTTTCTCAGTCTCATGCATCCAATTTTTGGTAATTACAAGATCAGCTCTCTCTAAAAATGTCGAAGGATTCATTTTGGTGAACTTCTCCATAGTACAAATTTGGTCTGCTGATGGTCCTCCTTGCTACCTAGAGTTCCGTGCAATCTCAACCATAACCTGTTAAGCTACACTACGCAAGACTACGTCTGAATCACCGCCACCCACACTAGAGGGGCATGCACCATCATTACCACTAGCATGAGCGTTGCTACCCCCAGGGTCCATCCTGAAAAGATAATAAACATAGTCCGAGGACCCTGTTTGCATAACATAACTAACATATTTATCTAACTGAAATCCCATATCATTAATTTAATCTGGCGTCCTTATTCTCAATTTAAGAATCAGCCCAAAAATTGAGAAGCATTTACCCAACAATAGTTTACTATGACTTATCTGAAATCATCACCCCAAGAAAGGCACAAAAACCACAACGAAAATCCTACTTCCTGATTACGGAACAAAACCATATATCCTCATCTTAATTTTCCCAACATTGATGCACTAAATTGCTGATCTATTCCTATACTCTAGTATTGTTTCCATTGTACACTAAATTCTACAAAACCTAGAAACCTAGGCTCTAATACCAAACTGTAATGACCCCAAATTTCTACTATATATATATATATATATATATTTCACATACTAATAATACTCTAATACCATAAAATATAGTCAAAATCAACCCAGACCCTTAGGTACCGGGGATTTACCTGTTTATATACACATGTCATCCAAGTAGCAGAAACAATAATATACTTAACTTATATATAATACTAGAGATTCACTATTCTAATACACATATATACCCCAAAATCCATCCTATCTCTAACACGATTACTTTCCCTGCAACTGGGGTAATATCAACTAACTCCTCTATAATGGAGCTTGCTCCACTCGTTTGATGGAATTTCCTGAAATATTTGTAATGTTGGGATGAGACACCTCTCAGTAAGGGAAATAGACTAATATCAGTGCATGGCAACGTGGGTTTTATCATATTATATACATATATTGCAAATAATATAACTGTAATATATCTTAAGTTGTAACTCATAACACATGAAAATCTATATTTTTAAACATAATCTTACAATATCATAATGAATTATCGTATCCTTTAAATCATCTATAAAATTTGTATATTATTGAAATATTATACCTTGGATGTATAACTAAATATCATGAGTTCACCCCCTATGATCCGGGTTATGCGGCACAAAGGCTAGACTTAACGCTAGCTAGCCTACCAGGTTAAGACAAACATGACATATCTATGCATGATTTCCCACCCATCCTGGCCTACCAATCCTACTCTCCGTCAAACCACTAATGGGTCAGTACACGAAGGGTATCCTACACACCGCCTACACTTCAGGGCTAATCGGCCTCCGACCCACACTTCCTGAATAGTGTGTTGCACTGTCGGCTATACACCAATTTGGTCTACCCAGCCTACTTTTCGTTAAACCTCTAACAGATCGGCACAAAGTGGGTATCCTCTCTCTGAACTGGCTAGCTAGCAATGGTTCCATGCTCTTAACATACGTAACCATCCGGGTTTTGTTACTTTATATTACATTTCACATAATATATTTATGTTCGTAAATAAAATTTTCATAATTATGAAATAAAATCTAGATTTTACGTATTTCAGAATAAAAGTTGACATTTCATAATTTTTGAATAAAATGTCATATTAAATCTGATCTCAGCATCTCGGTCGGCTTATCATATCACGACATCTGCACCGGCTATCATTTCACGGCATCTGCGCTGTCTGATTATCATAATATACTATAAATATCTTAGCTTCTGTATTGTCTATGATTTTTCTAAAAATTACTATAAACTTATACTTGTTTTATGAAATAATAACATATTCAGACATACTATATTTACATTAAACTTATACTCATACCACACAAGTGAGTTCTACTCCATTTTATACTATAACATACTATAAAATTTGTTTTCTCTGTTCAATACCAGTATTCCTGAAAACTACATTAACTTATAAATAAACTTATTAAAATACCTGACTTAATCTATTCCCTTACTTGTTTCCTGAGAAACCTGTAGAAAATCCTAAATCACGCCTATAGTATCAAGAACTCCAAACCTTGAAATTGCATTAATGCTAGTTCAATTAACTTAAACCCCACTATATTACAATATATTGGAATTGGTGTATTCCCAAGAGGAGGGGTGAATTGAAAATTTAAAACTTTTGCCTAGGTATATCCAAATCAGCAGTAGTAATACACAACCTAGGGTCTATCTATATAATCATAAATCCAATCAACACATGTACAGCATATAATGAATCAAGCAAACAACATACATGCACTGAATATTAAAGTTTAGGAATTTAAGTGCAGACACAAGATATGTTATTGAGGTTCGGCAACTATGCCTATGTCTCCGCCTCAAGCTAACAAGCTAGAGGATTCCACTATGGCTCGCTTAACGGGTGGAGCGGGACCTAATACAACACCTTACAGGATGGTACACTTAGTTCTCCTAACTAGGTCTAAACCAATCAAGTGCTCTCCTAATCTGGTCTAAGCAAGTCTGGGACTATTCACAGGGCTTGTCTCCCTCTTCCGATCATATGTTAGGAATACAATAGATATAAAAATTTACGTACAAATAAATTTGCTTCTTACACAAGCAGATATGTACCACTATGCACAATACAACCAATGCACTCGCAGATGATAAAGATTTAATGCTCACGTCAGATTTGTTCTAAACAGGGTATCTACTCATAGCAAGATATATTAATATCAATTTGTATACGCGTGAGTAAGTAAGGTATTTAATTCTAAAATATGTTATTCACAATATAAGCAATCACAAAATCTAAACAACCTTAATCAAGTACCTCAATAATATTTTTCACAAATAAAGCACACTAGAGGTTATGGATAAAGCTTGCAAACGATTTATCAAGGATGAATGCAAACTTTCAGTTCTTGCAATTTGTATGCAAGAAGCTCACAATTTAAAATAATTTTCCTAAAAATGCTAATCAATCAACAACAATATAGGAAAATTACGAAGCACAATCTCAAGGAAGATTTTTTCAAATGTGTATAGGAATTTGAGAGCAAATAAAAATTTGTGTAGGAAATTCCTCACAACAATAAAGCTCAACACTCCCTTTCAACTTGCAATTAATTTACAAGTGAGAAGTATAAGAAAAAAATGTACCTCTCTATTACAAAGTGATTCTTGCAAACAATGTAAGAGAGGGCATAAAAAATTTGACTTAAAAAATATGTAGTGTGACAAATGGGAGTATAAAAAATTTAGAGGATTTTTGTTAATCTTATTTGCTAATCACCTCTTAATCTTGCAAATGAGGACCTATATATAGAGATGCCCAAAATTTTTACCGTTGGGGACATAATGGTAATTCTTAAAATTGTTTAAAATGAGTTTAAACCAATTAATCTGGTTTTAAATTTAATAACCCGCGGTAAAATTAGGCCAACCTGAGAGTTTCGGTCGAATGAGCCCTAGGTTTGGTCACCCAAACAAACACATGAGAAAAAGTGAAGTTTCCATGTTTAGGTGCCTGAAGATATGTTCGATCTGCTGGCCAAGGCAATTTTCCAACCTGATGGAGATTCGGTCGCCTGGTCTCAAGTTCGGTCTGCCGAACTTGCACTTTCGACCGTCCGAGGGTATTTTGAACATAAATGTTCGGGCACCCGAGTTGTGTGAAAAGTCCTTAATAGGAGTTCGATTGATTGTGAACACTAAATTCATTTCATTTCAGTCACCCAAAGTCAGGTCAACGTTCTGAGTTTTCCTATTTTCGGTCGACTGAGGCCTTTTCAATGCTAAGGTTCAGTCATCCGAATCCTTAATATTTTAACACCTAAGTCATGTTTTTGAAAATTGATTTCCCTTGATAGCATATATGATAATGGGGACTTTCCTAAGTGCAAGTGCAAGGACCTAGAGTCTTTTCTATGGTCTTGAGCATTAAAACCCTATCATGCATGCAGATGCATTATTACATACCATAAACTAAATACATATAAAATTTAAAAAGCAAGAAATGTCTTCAATATTATTTTGCTCTTCTTGCTCTTTATGGAATCCTATCAACTGAATGTGTTCTTTGAATTCTTCAGGCTTCCATTTCTTATGTATCTTATGTGTGTGCTGCAGTGTAAATCTATTCACAAACTAGATGCACACATAAGATCCTTATGTTTCGTTAGCATCAAAATAGAGATGAGATTCAAAAAGTCAACACCATCTAACCCCTTTCCTGGGATCACATATTCCAAATAACTGCATCAACCCTAAAATAACCTTGATTTTGGGATGGTTCCCAAGCAACCCAAATCAGCAATCTGCTCTGGTGAAGTTGTAGAGAATCTCCCCAGGATCATCGTGGCAACTCACGATTGTCAAAATGGGGAAAAACGAAGCTGAATTTGAAGAGAGAAGGAGGGAGGGCCGAAGGTAGAGAGAGAAAGTGAAGAGGGAAATGAATTTCTCACCAAAAATCTAATTTTTCGCTATATATAGGCGGTTATCCACGTGGCCTTGTTGACAAGACATATGTACTCGTTGATGATCGCTAAAGGGTGTTCATCGACAAAGATAATGAGTTCGCCGATGAACCCTTAATAGCCTGATTTTCCTACTCTCGGTATCTTATTGTCTACAAGACACATATACTTCATCGACAAGATCTAGAAAGACGTTCATCAAAGAGAACCCTGGGTTCGTCGACGAACTCCTGCTAATGCTCCTTAATATAATTTCAATTTCCGTCTTTTATTTTCCTTTATTATTTTATTTCTATTATTTTTTTCGGGTCTCTATAGGTAGTCTCTTGCATCTTACATCTAGTAGTTCTAACAATATGTTTAGTGTTTGTATGTGTGCTAGATTTCAAGTTACACCTAAGGAGTCTCACTTGTTAGCAGTTAAAAGGATACTTAGGTACCTTGTTGGGACTATTGAGTTAGGCTTGTGGTACCCTAAGCACGCCTCATTTGAGATTGTTAGTTACACGGATGCTGACTTTGCTGGTAATAAAGTAGATCGTAAGAGCACTAGCAGCACTTATCATTACTTGGGACAATCTCTGGTTTCTTGGTTCTCCAAGAAACAGAACTTTGTTGTCTTACCCATAGTTGAAGCTAAATATATTGCGGCTGGAAGTTATTGTGCCCAAACGCTTTATTAGAAGCAACAACTTATGGACTTTGGGTTACACTATGACACGGTTCTACTCAAATGTGATAACACTAGCGCAATCAATATTTCAAAGAATCCCATCTCACATTCACGAACCAAACACATTGAAATTAGGCATCATTTTATTCGTGATCATGTGCAAAGGGGGGATGTGGCACTTGAGTTCGTATGCACTAATGAAAAGTAGGCTGACATTCTCACAAAACCTCTTTAAGAAGATAGATTTACACAAATTAGACGTGAGTTAGATCTAATGTATAGTAGAGGTTCCACCTAGAAATATGATAGAGTACACAAACTGAGGGGGAGCTATTTAACTTAGAAAACTACGGCTCTAAAAATTTAAGTCTATCATTGCTACATTTCATACTTTGTGAGATTATTTATGTTATTCATTTCGTATTGCTTGACTATTCTATCTCTTGGATGTTGATAGTTATACTTATATTGATTGTTTTGATCCATACTGGACTATTTTTAGTTTATTGATGTGGATTATTGGAAAATTGAAATCAATCACGTCCTTAATATACAATTTTTTTTTTTTGGGAAATGCTCCACTTTCAAATGGCATGCTGCCTAAATTTCAAAAACTTCTTTTCCCAAAACTATATCTTGTATGACTATTATCCATTGCTTGCCTATAAGATCTTATCTTTTCTACCTTAGCCCTTTTGCTGATGCCAAAAGCGGAAGAAGTAGGAAAAACTAGGGTAAACAATTTGATTGCATGTCTTCCTTTCCTTATATGCTTAAGGTTTGAAATTCCTTTATGCATATTCTTAGGGGGAGTCTTTCATGGCTATACCCACTTTTGCATAAAGTATTTGTCATCATAAAAAAGGGGGAGAATGTTGACCTTATAGGTCAAATCCAAATTTGATAATGACAAATATCTGTGTATCTAATCTATGCCTTAAGTTTGTGTGCAGGATCAGTCTTGCATGATTGGACAAAGTCTTATATCATAAGGTGGCGCATGGTGACTCAAGGATATTGAAGACAAAATTGTTTACATATGTATTTTATATTTTTAAATCATTCGGGTGTGTAATAATAATCAAAGGTCTATAATAATTAATGCATGGTAGGAACTATAAGCTAAATGACCCTAGATCGACCTTGCGTCCCTACACATCACTTGCACAAATCACGTCTATCTTACAAATCATAATTATGCAAACAGGGGCAAACTACACTCAAAATCAGAACCTAAATAAATAATTTAAAGTCACTTGGTCGACCAAACATAGCTTGTTATATTCAGCTTAGTCGAACGAACCACTCAGGGGTCAACAGTTTGACCAAGGTTCAGCCGACCGAACGGTTTTGAGCGCATCTTTCACAGTCGACCGAACTGGCTTGTGTCTGACACCCAACTGTTCAGTCGACCGAACATCTAGTTCATTTTTTCTTGAGTTGATCGAATCATATGAATAGTAGGCTGAACTTAAAATACAGTAGACTGAACCTTGAATGCTTTCATAATTGCCTTAATTTAGTTGACTATATCTGTAGTTCAAAAGTGCTCGATCGACCGAACTTGGCAATTGGGTCGACCGAACGTAAAATATAGTCAACCAAAACTCTTAGGTTGCCATAATTTTTAATCGCAGTAACTGAGGTTAATTAAGGGTAAATTAGATTAAAAGCTTATTAAACAAATTTAATAATTCCCTCTATGTCCCAATGGCCATTCTTTTTTATAAAGTCTATATATGTACCCTCATTTGCAAAGATTAAGGATTGATTAGCACCTTGATTAAGAAAATTTTTCTCTGAAATTCTTTGAGCTACACATTCCTATACAAGCCTTATTCCTCACCTTTTACTAATTCCATTGCAAAATCATATTAAGTGAGAGTATCTTGAGATTACATACATTTTTGTTTAAGCTTACACTCTCTTGTTTGTGATTGTTTGTTGATTTTTGAAGAGAGTTAAGCCCAAAAGTTTTTCCCCATTGATTTAGTCCATAAATTTATTTTGTGGGGAAACTTTTATTAGCTTGTGAGTCTTTGCATTTTTATTGCAAGACTCTTGAGTTTGTCTTGAGTTTTCTTTGAAGAAAATATTTTTTGACAAGCTTGTGTTCTAAATATCTCTCATGCTTGATTTTCTAGAAATCTTTTTGAGATATTTGATTATATTGTTGAAATCTTTGAAACCCTATTTGTGGTTGATATAGTTATATATATTGTTTCAAAGATATTATCATAGCACTCTCCCACACTTTGATTGCCACACTGACATTATCTTGAGAGTTGTAATATTGTTTTCACTGAGCTTATAGATCTTATCATTTTGAAGTGCATTGGTTATACTTGTACAAATTTGCTTATTGGAGAAGCACGTATTTTTGTACATGAAATTTGTATTGATTATTTTTTGTATTCCAGATGTGGCCTAAAGGGGTGATAATCTAGCTCGGAAGGATTGTACGTAAAGCTTGAGCTCATCCCTAGTAATTTGACTTGGTTGTAACTGGTGCCACTCCACCCTTTAAATGAGCCATAGTGGAATCTTCGAACTTGCGAGCTGAGTTGGGGACGTAGGCACATTTTCCGAACTTCCATAAAATATCTGATTTTATCTCTACTTTACTTGCTTTACTATATTGTGCAAGCCTGGTTGATTTTCTTGTGGAAATTTAATTCAGTAGTATTTATTACTTTATTTTATATATGCTCTAGAATGACTTGTAGAATATTGATGCTTGCTATTTGACCTAGGAGAGAAAAACTTTAAAAATCCAATTCACCCCCCCCCCCCCTTGGAATTTTAGTAAAGTCAAGATTGATGACAACAAATAAAGGTTGATTTAACATGTTGTGTAAGTGATGATGTTTTAGGTAAGCTTGAATGACAAAGTTCCAAAGATCAAAAGAAATGCAAGTTCAAGATCACAAGTATTATAAAGTCATGCTCCATCAACAATGTGGTCAAAGAAAGCTCAAATGGACCAAAATGTTCAAAGCATGTGAAGGCTTAAAGAAAACTCAAGCTCATGTCTAAGAGGATTCAAAGTAAAGACTTATATGAAAACTTCAAGCTTAGAGTATTTAAAGCCTTTAGGATAACCTATGTAAGTACTTCATACTAAATATCATTTTGAAATGCTTGAAGCTCATTAGGAGTTGTCATGGACTTGGAGACCTTATTTTAAAATCCCGAAATATGTTCTTTTAAAGTAACAAAGGAAGATGGCTAAGTGTTTTTAAAAACAAAACTAAAAAACATAATTTATATATGTTCAGGAAATTGAAGATTAAACCTCAAGCGCCTAAAGATTTTCCTGAAGAAATTCTGAAGAGGCAGTAAAGGCACAAGCGCCTGACCCTGGTAACCTCAGGCACCTGACCCAGTTTTCAATTGAAAATTACACAGCTTTATGAAACTTCATGTGACTAACCCCGAGACCTCAGGCACCTAAACACTGTTAATGGTTAAATTTAAAAGTTTTAAAATTCAAATTCATGTTTCTTGTGTTCCAAATTTCGTATAAAGTTGGGAAACACTCCAAGTAACTTCGGCAACACGAATTAAACCTTTTTTAGCCTATAAATACATGATTTCTCTAATCAAATCCACACCAAGCTTTGAAAATCTACTCTCAAGCCAAAATTGCTCTTGCTCTCTCAAAGCTCGCTTGGTTACATCTTCATACTGAGAATTGCTGAGATTATCTGAGTCTTTGATCAATCTTCTCTCAGCTAAAACCTCTGATTTACTGATTCACATCAAGAGAAGTATTCTAATGAATTAACTTTCGAGCTACAATTCAATTTCTTTGATATTTGTTTTGAATTATATTAGTGCTTTCAATTGAACTAACTAGCTCTATCTGAGAGAATCTCTTGTACAAAAGAAATTGTTTCTTGTTTCCTTGTTTCTTTAACAGTTCAGGTCATTAGATCGTTGTACCGAGCATAGGGTATCGCTTTAAGAGGGAGCTCCACCCTAAAAGAGGGATTGTAAATGATTTGTTCCGCCCGCAAAGGAACGATTTAGTGGAATCCTTAGGTGGTCTTGCCTAAGGCGAGTACGTAGATTGAGGATAAGCTAAACCTCATAAAAAATATTGGTCTCACTCTTAACCTTTACTCTTTAAATTTCAGCATATATAAATTGTATTTCAAAGTGCAGGTTGCTGAAAATTGAGATTGAGAAGACCTTTTAATTTAAGAAAGTACGTTGGTTAATCTTTTACGGAAACCTTAAAGGGAGTACGTTGATTAATCGTTTGCGGAAATCTTGATTAAAATAAGCACAAAAATATTCATTCATACAGGGCTATAAACTGAGATTTTGCAAACGCTGAAATAAGAAAGCGTTGCAGCTTTCACAAATTGGTTAAGTATTGTGTGATTGGTTGATTGATTGTTGTTGTTAAAGGTATTTGGTTTGTGAAAGATATTAAGTGTTGATTGTGGTTGGTTTAATTAAGTATTTAAATTCAAAACATTCTTGTGTGTTTGCTAAGTATACAAAAGATTGTGAATTTGTTAAAAAGATTTAAAAGAATTTTATAAACCCAATTCACCTCCCCTCTTGAGACTACAACTTAACTTTCAATTGGTATCAGAGTTAAGTTATAAAAAATCTTAATTAAAAGTTATATAAATGTCTAAATGGCACACCTAGGTGTATCCCTTTTTTTTGAAGGCCAATCCTCAACTAGACCGCCTATGTTATGTGGTTTAAACTATACTTTTTGGAAACAAAAAATGAGAATATATATTCAAGCCATGGATTGGAAAGCATGTAAAGTTGTCACACATGGTGACTACATTCCTACTAAACTAGTAGATGGTAAAGAAGTTCATAAAGAAGAAAGAGACTTGACCGATAATGACTATAAAATGATACAAGTAAACTCAAGTGCCATGAATGCACTATATGGTGCTTTAGACGTTAATGAATTTAATAGGGTCATAGCATGTAAGTTAGCCAAAGAAATGTGGGACAAGTTAGAAGTAACCCATGAAAGAACTATAAATGTTAGAGATAGTTGAATAGACATGCTCACTAGCGAGTATGAGGCCTTTAAGATGAATCCGAAAGAAACTATAAGTAGCATGTATGCCAGGTTTACTCACATGATAAATTCCTTAAATGCTTTAGGGAAAAATTATTCAACATATGAAATGATTAGAAAAATCCTTAGAGGACTTCCATCAATATGGGAACCAAAGGCCACAGCAATAACAAAAAGTAGAAAGCTGAAAAATACCTCCCTTGATGAGTTAATCGGATCCCTTTTCACATATGAGATGGCAATGAATGAAATAAATTCAAAGAACAATAATAAAAACAAGAAAACAATAGCCTTAACACTAGTAAATAAAGTTATAGTGACAAAGATGAAGACAATGAATTAGATGATGAAGAACTAGTCTTTATCACTAAAAAAGCTTGAATATTTTTTTCCAAAAAGAATAGGAAATTCCCTCGAAAGTTTAAAGGATCAAAAAACTAACAAAGGAGAAACAAACATTAATAAAAAATGGTGCTTGGGATAGAAGATGTTCAAGACATATGACCGGGGATAGAACAAAGTTCACCACCCTAGTTCAAAAAGATGGAGGATATGTGGCCTTCGGTGACAGCGCTAAAGGTAAAATCATCGGAATAGGTAAAATTAGTAAAGAACCCTCACTTAAAATTGATGAAATTTTGTTAGTTAAGGGATTAAAGCATAACCTTTTAAGCATAAGTCAACTTAGTGACAAAAGACTTGATATAATCTTTAAGCAAGATAAGTGCAAAGTTAAAAATCCAAGAAAACATGAAATTATACTCACAGCTTATAAAGTAAATAATGTATATTGTATAAACCTTGAAAACTTAATCTCTCAAAATGTAACATGCTTGGCTACCATGAATGAAGCCAGTTGGCTTTAGCATAGAAGACTAGGGCTTGCAAGCAAGAACATATTATCAAACTTATCTAGAAAGAAGTTAGTTAAAGGTTTACCAAATACAAAATTCATAAAAGACAAAATTTGCAATGCTTGCCAACTTGGAAAACAAATTAAAACAAGTTTTAAAAAGAAGAAACATATCTCTTCTAGTAGACCTTTGGAACTTATTCATTTATATTTTTTTGGTCCTACAAGAACTCAAAGCATAGGAGGTAAACAATATGCCTTTGTCATAGTTGATGACTACTCTAGGTTTACTTGGGTATTATTTTTAGCCTCCAAGGATGAAGCTTGTAACATGTTAATAAATTTGTGCAAGAAACTTCAAAATGAAAAAGGATATAATGTTTCAAATATAAAGAGCAATCAAGGAAGAGAATTCAACAACAAAGAAGTTGAAAAATTTTGCAATGAATATGGAATTAATCATAATTTTTCAGCACCTAGAACTCCACAACAAAATGGAGTTGTTGAAGGAAAAAATAGAACTCTTCAAGAAATAGCAAGAACAATGCTAAATGAACACAATCTACCAAAATACTTTTGGGCTGAAGCGGTAAACACTGCATGCTATGTAATAAATAGAGTTTCAATAAGATCAAGTTTGAATAAAACTCCCCATGAACTTTGGAAAGGTAGAAGGCCTAACATTTCTTACTTCCATGTTTTTGGATGCAAATGCATTGTATTATATGATAAAGATGATTTAGGTAAATTTGATGCAAAAGCTGATGAAGGTATATTCTTAGCGTATTCATTAAAGAGTAAAGCTTTTAGAATATACAATAAAAAAACTCTTACAATCTTGGAATCAATTCATGCAACATTTGATGAAGAAAATCCATTCAATAAATCAATAAAAGGTGAACAAGTTCAAACTATTCAAAAACTAGAAGACTTAGACATAGTAGAAGCAAAAGAAGAAGAAAATGAAGAAAAATAAAATAATGATGCTGTTGAAAATGCTAAACTACCAAAAGAATGGAAATATGTAAGAAATCATCCGAAAGATCAAATAATAGGAGGACCATCATGAGGTATAACTACAAGATCCTTTTTGAAAAATATATGCAATCATTATGCTTTCTTATCTCAAGATGAACCAAAGAATGTAGAAGAAGCTCTAAGTGATGACTCATGGATAATAGCCATGCAAGAAGAATTAAATCAATTTGAAAGAAGTAGAGTATGAAAATTAGTTCCCAAACTGGATAACCATTCAATCATTGGAACTTAGTGGGTATTTAGAAATAAAAAGGATGAAAATGGAATTGTGGTAAGAAATAAAGCTTGACTAGTAGCTCAAGGATACAACAAAGAAGAAGGAATAGATTTAAATGAAACATTTGCTCCTGTAGCTAGAATGAAAGTAATTAGAATGCTTTTAACTTATGTATCCCATAAGGAATTCAAATTGTATCAAATGGATGTAAAAAGTGCATTTTTAAATGGTTTTATAAATGAAGAGGTATATGTAGCACAACCACCAACCTTTGAGGACATTCAAAAACCTGAATATGTGTACAAGTTAACTAAGTTTTTGTATGGTTTGAATCAAGCCCCTAGGGCTTGGTATGAAAGACGTAGAGAATTCTTACTAGAAAAGGGGTTTTCTAGAGGAAAGGTTGATAGTACCTTATTTATTAAGACTAAGAAAGAAGACATGCTCATAATCCAAATTTATGTAGATGATATCATATTTGGTGCAACTAATGATCATCTATGAAAGGAATTTTCCAAATGTATGTAAGAGGAATTTGAAATGAGCATGATGGGAGAATTGAACTACTTCCTAGGATTACAAATCAAACAAACAAAGAAGGAAACTTTTATAAGTCAATCCAAATATATTAAAGATATGCTTAAGAAATTTGATATGGAAAGTAGTAAGCCCATAGGTACCCCCATGAGTACTTCCATAAGTCTTGATAAAAATTGAAAAGGGAAACCAGTAGATATGAAATATTATAGAGGTATGATAGGAAGTTTGCTATACCTAACAACTAGTATACCAGATATAATGTTTAGTGTATGCATGTGTGCATGATTTCAATCAGCACCTAAAGAATCACATCAAATAGCCGTTAAAGAATCCTAAGATACTTAATAGGAACAATTGATTTAGGACTTTGGTATCCTAAATACACTGGATTCGAAATGATTAGTTATTCAGATGTCGATTTTGCAGGCTGCAATATTAATAGAAAAGGCACAAGTGGGACTTCTCACTTTCTAGGACGATCCTTAGTATCTTGGTTTTCTAAGAAACAAAACTCTATAGCCTTATCCACCGTTGAAGTGGAGTATGTGGTAGCCGGAAGTTGCTGTGCACAGACCTTGTATATGAAACAATAATTAAAGAACTATAATTTAGAATATTCAGTCATATCAATTAAGTATGATAACACAAGTGCAATAAACATATCCAAAAATCTAATATCACACTCAAGGACTAAACACATTGACATAAGATACCATTTTCTAAGAGATCATGTTCAAAAAGAAGATATACTACTTGAATTTATAAATACAAATGACCAATGGATGGATATCTTCACAAAACCTCTTCCCAAAGAAACATTTATATCAATTAGAAAATAACTTGGGTTGTTACATTGTAGGGAAGTGATTTAGGAAGGTTCCATGTAAATTATAAATGGAAATTTAAAAAATTAAGCACTTTGGGTCACTGAGCTTGGATATTTAGGCGCCTGCACAGTGTATTTTTAAGGCTTAGGCGCCTGAGCCATCAGACCTCAGGCAACTGAGGTTCTACTGCCTACTAAAATTCAATTTAAGTAAATCTTCAAGTGACTAAGCTTAAACTTCAGGTGCTTGAACTCGCGGGTACTATATATTTTTAAGCGCTAAAACCCTAACTCTTCAGACTTCAGGCTACTGAACCCTACTCCATCACTCACTTGAAGCTCCAACACCTGGTCTCCCTTGCTTCCTCACTCAAAATCCCTCGAATCAAAGCCCCAAAATCCTTCTCCTACATCTTTTTCTAATGAATTTTAGGGTTTCTCTTGGCTGATTTCTTCCATCCTCCAAAAATCAAAGATGTCTCGCACCAAGACTACAACAAATCAAGGATCTTCTTCCGGAAGGGATGATAACAACATCGAACAATGGCTTGTCACCCCTCAATCGAAGCTTCGATATCATTCTCATCTCCATTCCACGGGCCCAATTTTTGGTAAGGTCGTCGATACTAACTTCTTCAATTCTGAATTTTCGAAAATCCTACCTATGTTTAGGAATATCGATTGGAAGAATTTCGTAGTTTATCAATCCAAAGGATTGAACCCAAACTTGGTCAAATTTTTTTACGCAAACATGAGCCATGGTGAAATTGTCCTAACCACTGAGTTTAAATGAAAGAAGATTGTTTTGACTCCACAAATCTTAGCTCCCATTTTGCATATCACCCCGGGTGAATTTGAATGTCCAGCCTTTGCTCAAACTTGGATTCTAGAGCAAGGCATCACACCCGAAGAATTTTTTCCACTAATTATGGTACAACAACCCCTTTATTTTGGCCATCCACCTATGTATAAGTAGTTGAACCTTCAAGTCCAAATACTTCATAAAATCATTACCAACAACATCCTACCTATGGTTGTCTCATATGATCATCTTTCCTATATCGATTGTTTTATGTCATGGTGTTTACTAAAGGGGAAGAAACTTGATCTCTCTAGCCTAATTTTGAAATGGATGTGGGCCAAATTGGAAGCTACTCGTGTAACTCTTCCGTGTGGTGGTGTATTGAACCTTATCTTTGCTCAACTTATTGTTACCACACCTACTGAATTGTTCATCAAATGTACAAGATATGACCTTTTCACCTCCACAACCCTCAAGAAAATGGGCTATGGAAAGCACGATCAGGGTTGGTATTGAAAAGGGGACGACCTCAAAGGCCAGTAGTTGTACCTCCTTCTCCTCCTCCTCCAGCATAGGACCAAGGACCTCTAGCTAACACTCCCTCTTAGTTCATCCCTGTCCATCATGAATTCTCTACTTTCAACAGAGATATGCAATCAGGACTTCAATCCCTTCAGGAGAATGTATCTTCACCTCACACTACCTGTTCTTCACTTGATTAACGCCTAACTCGTATTGAGCAGTATAGGGCTAGCTCATCTCGTGGTGTTGATCCTATGGATACTAGTTCTGCCCTTCAGAGTGATGCTTCATCCAATGAAGAATCTGAGGAAGGAAGTGAGGAAGGTGATGAAGAGGAAGCTGAAGATGATGATGATGATGATGCTAATGATAACTAATTTATTTGTCACTTTGTGTTGTATTAAAAACTCTTTATGTATTGGCTTTGTTTTATATTGCTTTGTTTGTTTGAAGTTTGGCTTGTAACTCCAGTACTTATGATTTTGTGTAATATGACTATGTTCTTTATGTGCTAAGACTCTTTATGCCACTGCTCCTCATTTCTTTTTTCATTGATGTCAAGGGGAGAGAGATATTGAGCAAACATGAGAAAGCAAACATGAGAAGATAAGATAGTAGCAACCATGAAAAATGAGAACATAGCAAATATGTAAAACATATAAATCTTGGCATATAACATGGGGGAGTAAAAGAAAAAATGAACATAAGAAGAATAAGACTATAAGCATATATGTTGACATGAGCTATAATGCGATATACTTGAATATGACTTATTTTTTGTACTTATTTATATTTGAAAACATCATTTTTCATAATAATTAAAAGGCATGCTTGTTGTAAGAGGGAGCCTTATCAAGGTTCTCTAATATTTCCTCCTTATTTGTCATCATCAAAAAGAGGGAGATTGTTGGCCTAACATTACTTTTGAATCCCGTTTTGATGATAACAAATAAAGATTGATTTAACATGTTGTGTAAGTGATGATATTTCAGGTAAGCTTGAATGACAAAGTTCCAAAGATCAAAAGAAATGCAAGTTCAAGATCACAAGTGTCATAAAGTCATGCTCCATCAACAATGTGAGCAAAGAAAGCTCAAATGGATCAAAATGTTCAAAGCATATGAAAGCTTAAATAAGACTCAAGCTCAAGTCTAAGAGGATTCAAAGCAAATACTTATATGAAGACTTCAAGCTTAGAGTGTTTAAAACCTTTAGGATAACCTATGTAAGTATTTCATACTAAATATCATTTTGAAATGCTTTAAAGCTCATTAAGGGTTGTCATGGACTTAGATACCTTATTTTAAAACCCCGAAATATGTTCTTTTAAAGTAACAAAGCAAGATGGCTAAGTGCTTTTGAAAACTAAACTGAAAAATATAATTTATATTTGTTCAGGTGACTGAAGATTAAACCTCAGGCGCCTAAAGATTTTCCTAAAGAAATTCTGAAGAGGCAGTAAAGGCCCAGGTGCCTGATCCTAGAAACCCCGGGCACCTAACCCTGTTTCCAGTTGAAAATTACACAATTTTCTAAAACTTCAGGTGACTGGCCCCCAGACCTCAGGCACCTAAACACTGCTAACGACTATATTTTTTGAAAGTTTTAAAATTCAAATTTATGTTTCTTGTGCCCCAAATTTCGTATAAATTTGAGAAACACTCCAAGTAACTCGGACAATATGAATTAAACATTTTTGAGCCTATAAATACATGATTTCTCTAATCAAATCCACACCAAGCTTTGAAAATATGCTCTCAAGGCAAAATTGCTCTTGCTCTCTCAAAGCTCTTTTACTTGCATCTTCATACTGAAAATTGCTGAGATTATCTGAGTCTCTGATCGATATTCTCTTTATCTAAAACCTCTGATTTACTGATTCACATCAAGAGAAGTATTCTGGTGAATTAATTCTTGAGCTTCAATTCAATTTCTTTAATATTTGTTTTGAAGTATATGAGTGCTTTCAATTGTACTAACCAGCTTTATCTGAGAGCATCTTTTGTAAAAAATAAATTGTTTATTGTCTCCTTCTTTCTTTGATGGTTCAAGTCATTGGATCGTTGTACCGAGTGTAGGGTATCATTTGGAGAGGGGGCTCCACCCAATAGGATGGATAGTAAATGGTTTGTTCCGCCCGCAAAGGAACGGTTTAGTGGAATCCTTAACTTGTCTTGCCTAAGGCAAGGACATAGGTTCGGGATAAACCGAACCTCATAAAAAATCTTGGTCTCACTATTAACCTTTATTCTTTAAATTTCAGCATATATAAATTGTATTTTAAAGTGCAAGTTGCTGAAAATTGATATTGAGAAAACCTTTTAATGTAAGAAAGTATGTTGGTTAATCTTTTGCGGAAACTTTAAAGGGAGTACATTGATTAATCATTTGTGGAAATCTTGTTTAAAACAAGCGCACAAATATTCATTCGTAAAGGGCTATAAACTGAGATTTTGCAAATGCTGAAATAAGAAAGCATTGCAGCTTTCACAAATTGGTTAAGTATTGTGTCATTGTTTGATTGATTGTTATTCTTAAAGGTATTTGGTTTGTGATTGATATTGAGTGTTGATTGTGGTTGGTTTGATTAAGTATTTAAATTCAAAACATTCTTGTGTGTTTTCTAAGTACACAAAAGATTGTGAATTTGTTAAAAAGACTTAAAATAATTTTATAAACCCAATTAAACCCCCCCCCCTCTCTTGAGACTACACCTTAACTTTCACAACCCTCTTGGATCTCCATATCAAACTACCCGTACCTTTACCAAAAAAGAAACCAGAAGACCCCATGGGTCTTCATTGAGAAACAAAGGAAGAAAGAGATCTAAGGTTTCAAAATTAGGGTTTCAAGCCACTCGCAGGAACAGATAGGGTAAAGAGAGAGAAAAGAGAAGAGTATTCGGGAGAAGAGAGAGAGGAGAGGAGAGGAAAGAGAGGAGAGGAATAAAAAAATGGCCTAGAACAAAAAATTTTATTTTTAATATTAATGCTTCTAAGGCCATATGTCACCACCTGTAAGAACCCGAACCGTGATAAATGGGTTTAAATATTTAAAGAGAGGGGCAGTTTGGTAAAAGAGCAGGCCTCGTTGACGAAGCCAGATTTCATCGACGAAGTCTTTGTCCTTCTCGTCGACGAAATTCAAAGACTTGTCATAGAGGAGAAGCCGAGGAGTTTCAAGAAACCAAGAGTATCAGGATTCGTTAGCGAATTCCTTGTCTCGTCGATGAGAGGACTATAGGGCTTCGTCGACGAGGGCACCATTTCGTCGACGAGTTTGCCCGGGTCAAAGGTACTATAAATAGAATTTTCATTGCTTCTCCATTAAGAAACTCAAATTCTATCTCTCTCTCTCTCTCTCTCTCTCTCTCTCTCTCTCTCTCTCTCTCTAGAACTCTCCCTACTCTCTATCTCTCTAGATTTATTCACCGATCGTTGCTGGAATCGAGAATCTGAAGTTATGACGAGGATCATGGAAGGATTCTCTACAAGTTCTATGGATCGGAATCCCGTTTCAGAGATTTTTGGGTTTTGGCATAAATCGAGGTAAGGCTCGATTTTCAATTCTAATTCGATAGTTTTTTAGGAAATAGTCTTGTGAGTATATTCTGTACTGTGATTTGTAGGTTTTCAAACTCGGTTCGCTGTTTAGGGGCCTTAGAGTTCGGGATTTGCTATTCGGGGAAAAGGTAAGGGGAACTGTGTTTATATTGGTTGTTTTTAAAATTAGACTCGGTGAAACTATGGTTTACGGTCCTATGTGTGTTTTGGCTACTCATTTTGGGGGATCTAACGGGGAAAACTACGGGTTTTTCATTATTACAATTTTGGGAAAAGGGGGCGATGGCTGCATCCCTGGTTTTGTTGAAAACCGAACGTATATGTTGATTTATACTGTGTTATTGAGATGGTCGTGCCTTGACTTGTTTAAACTGTATTTGTTGGAAAACCATGATTTAGATTACCAAAGGGTGTGGTTTGTTTGGTTATATGAGCATGCATGTGTGTGTGACTATTGAAATGCTAGTAGGAACGGGGTTCCGAATTATTCCAGGTATTGAGAGTGTATACCGGCAGATCAGACCGAAGGGTGTGCATCCACCAGTTAGCGCCGGTACGATGCCATGGGAGTCAAGGACTAGCCATGTGCCGGTGGCGTCGTGTTCGCGGGTTGGCTACAGGTCAACACCGTATGTCGCGGGCCAGCTTTAGGCCGAAGGGTGTGACGACACCAGGATTGCTGATCATGTGCATGTGTACATGTGCGTGTATACACTGTGGAAATTAGTATTGGACTGCATTTAACTGCATGTATGTTGAATCATGATAACACTCAAATGCCACACACCCATATAACCTATGTTCCTCCTTACTGAGAGGTGTCTCACCCCTGCTGTACGTACATTTTTACAGGTCCGTCGAGTAAATGGAACTAGCGTCCTGGTGTAGGGACCGTAGTGGCCGGTGTACTATGGTTAGAACTTGGGTAAGTGCTAGGACTATATTTTTGGTGGGTTGCCATTTTGAGATGTATTTGGGCACCCGTTTGTACGTTTTTGATAGAACTGTGTTCTGCGCTTGTATAGACTCTGGTATGGTACTTTATATATTTATATAGAATGACCTTTCTTCGTTGCGTATATGATTGTGTTTGTATGTGTTTAGGGTTCCTGTGAACCCCACAGGGTTGGACCTTCATCTATTGTACTGTATCTTTAGATGTTTTATCGGATACAGAGACAGGTTAGATTACATTTTCACCCTTAAGTCCCATTTTGGGGTTCGGGGCGTGACAGCCTAGTATCAGAGCTAACCAGGTTGTTAGGTCTTGTACACTTGGTTAGGCTTAGCTGTGAGTACATACCAGAGTATAGGATGTTGGATATGGGTAGAGTTAGTTGAGGGTTGTTTGGTTGCTAGACTGGGATTTGTCGACAGTATTCCGTGTTTTTCCTGGGATGACGATTCCAATAAAAGCAGGGCAGATCATTGATGACATTTGTGTCGGTGTGATAGGACATCCCTAGACCTGGTAGGGAGTAGTTAACATGATTAGTGTAGATCATGGTGTTAACTGTATTTTTCATTGGGATACTGATAAATTCCTATTGTGCTGCAGAATGGAGCCCAAAGATAATGACCTGGGAAATGGCTCCGAGGAGACTGGGAGTGATGAGTCTCCTTCTGTGCCTCGAGGTTTGACTAGGTAGGTGTTACGGGAGATTGGGCGGAGTGTGAGGAGACGCGAGCGCTCTCCTACTACTGCAGGGTGCACCATTAATAGGTTCACACGCATACATCCTCCAACGTTCTCTAAAAGACCTGACCCAATGACAGCAAAGGACTGGATGGAGAAGACTGAGAGGATTCTGGAACTCCTGCACTGCAAGGATAGGCAGCGAGTCCTCTATTCTACTTTTCAGCTGTCTGGGGAGGCGGTTTGATGGTGTACTGCAGTGAATCCGCTGGAGAAGCAGAGGGATGGTCCTGAGGAGATGACGTGGAGCTGTTTCAAGGAGGTCTTCTTCGACAAATACTTTTCAGCTTTTGTACGTGATGCAAAGGCAGATGAGTTTTCTACTCTAACTCAAGGGAGTATGACGGTGCAGGGGTATGTGGCTTGGTACATAAAGTTGTCCCACTTTGCCCCATGTTTGATCTCGAGCGAGTATGAAGGTAACTACTATAACTGTGGTCGGCCTGGTCACATGGCTCGTGATTGTCGTGCACCGAAGCGAGATGTGCCTACATTCAGTGAGAACCAAGGGAGCAATCAGATACCTCGGGGAACCATTTAGATGAATACAGCTTCAGGCAGAGTATATTCTCTTACTCCAGCTGACACTGAGCATGCAGGGAACGTGGTGACAGGTACCTTGTTATTGCTTTCGAATAAAGCTTCTATTTTGTTTGATTTGGGTGCAACCCACTCTTTTGTATCTGTGAGTTTTGTTGGACGGTGTGGGGTTGAGACCCAAGACATGAATAAGGTATTATCTATTACTACGACATTTGGGAGTGTATCTTTCTGTAGGAAGATGTTGGTAGACTGCCCAGTGGAAATTCAAGGAAAGCTGCTACTAGTAAATTTTGTTGTATATGACATGTCGGGGTTTGATGTCATTCATGGATTGGTTATTCTCCAGTTATGTTGTGATCGACTGTCATAGAAAGGTGGTAGTTTTCAAACCTCCTAGGGAACAGGAGTACGAATTCGTGGGATCGTGTGTGCGTTCAGTGCCACAGATTCTGTCAGTACTACAGGTGAGGAGGCTACTCTTGGATGAATGTCAGGGGTACCTAGCGTGTATGAAGGAACCACCGCGGGATGAGTTGAGACTCGAGGACATTCAGGTAGTTAGCGAATTCCTGGATGTGTTTCCAGATGATTTACTCGGTTTACCTCTAGATCGTGAGGTGGAGTTTGTGATAGAGTTGTTGCCTAGTAAGGCATCGATCTCTAAAGCTCCTTACCGGATGGCTCCAGTAAAACTTCAGGAGTTAAAGGAGCAGTTGCAAGAATTAATGGATAGGGGATTCTTTCGACCTAGTGTTTCGCCTTGAGGAGCTCTAGTATGTTTGTGAAGAAGAAGGACGGGTCAATGTGGATGTGCATTGATTACTGTGAGATTAATAAGGTAACTGTGAAGAATCACTATCCTTTACCTCGTATAGATGATCTCTTTGACCAGTTCCAGGGGATGTGGGTCTTTTCAAAGATCGACTTGCGGTCAGGATATCATCAGGTGAGGGTCAAAGTAGACGATGTAGCGAAGACTGCTTTCTGAACAAGATATGGCCACTATGAGTTTTTGGTCATGCCTTTTGGGTTGAAGAATGCTCCAGCGGTGTTCACGGATCTGATGAACAGGGTTTTCCATGAGTACCTAGATCGTTTCGTAGTGGTATTCATTAATGACATTCTAGTATACTCGAGGAGTACGGAAGAGCATGTGGGACATTTGAAGTTAGTGTTACAGATTCTACGTGAGAAGAAGTTTTATGCTAAGCTGAAGAAATGTGAAATCTAGTTGTGTCAGATTGCGTTCTTAGGTAATGTGGTTACTGTGGATGGTATATCAGTTGATCCTAGCAAGATTGAAGCTGTGATCTACTGGGAAAGACCGAAGAATGTGTAAGAGGTTCGGAGTTTTTTGGGACTAGCGGGTTACTATTGTCGGTTCGTAGAGGGTTTCTCTAAAATGTCAGGACCTCTAACACGATTGACCCGGAAATGAGTGCAATTTGAGTGGACCAGTGATTGTGAGCAGTGCTTTCAGGAGTTGAAGCACCGATTGGTTACTATTCCATCGTTGACCATTCCTTCAGGGGATGGCGGGTTTGTGATTTATAGCGATGCATCTCTGAAGGGCCTGGGATGTGTGCTTATGCAGCAGGGTAAGGTAGTAGCTTATGCCTCTTGGCAACTGAAGGAATATGAGAAGAACTACCCTACGCACAATTTGGAGTTGGCTGTTGTTGTGTATGCACTGAAGATCTGGCGACACTATTTGTATGGTGTGCAGTGTGAGATCTTCACAGATCATAAGAGCCTCAGGTATTTCTTCACGCAGAAGGAGATGAACATGAGGCAGAGGCAGTGGCTTGAATTGATTAAAGACTACAATTGCACGATCAGTTATCACCCAGGGAAGGCTAATGTGGTAGCTGATGCGTTGAGTCGGAAGTCAGGGCCTATGGCTGTATCTGCGGTTGTAACTCAGTGTCACATCATACAGGATTTGGAAAGCTCAAGTATAGAGTTGGTGGTTGGTGATCATCAGGCTTATCTTGCTGGTTTGGGGATCCAACCGACGACGTTTGAGCATATAAAGGCCGCGCAGGTTAGTGATGCAGAGTTGTAAGAAGTTATAGAAAAGATACAGCAGGGACTTGCTACAGAGTTTAACATTTCTGAAGGGGGTGTATTGAGGTTTGGGACCAGACTGTGTGTTTCGAACGATGATAAGATCAGAAGAACGATTCTAGAGGAGGCGCATCGTTCTATGTATGCGGTACGTCCTGGTAGTACAAAGATGTATAGGTACTTGCGCGAGACCTTCTGGTGGTTTGGTATGAAGAGGAAGATTGCTTAGTTCGTGGAGTAATGTCTGACGTGTCAGCAAGTGAAAGCTGAACATCAAAGGTCGACAGGGCTGTTGCAGCCTTTGCCTATTCCGATGTGGAAACGGGAGCATATTTTTATGGATTTTGTGATCGGTTTGCCACCAGCGCTTCACAGGCAGAAAGCTATTTGGGTGATCGTGGATAGATTGACGAAATCTGCTCATTTCATACCAATGAAAGTTGGCTATCCTTTAAGTAGGCTAGTAGATTTGTATGTGCATGAGATTGTGAGAATGCACAGAGTACCAGTGTCCATAGTATCAGATTGGGATCCGAGGCAAGGGCACTATTTCATCGACGAGTTTGCCTGGGTCAAAGGTACTATAAATAGAATTTTCATTGCTTCTCCATTGAGAAACTCAAATTCTCTCTCTCTCTAGAAATCTCCCTACTCTCTATCTCTCTAGCTTTTTCTGCCAATCGTTGCTAGAATCGGGAATCTGAAGTTACCACGAGGATCATGGAAGGATTCTCTACAAGTTCTACGGATCAGAATCTCATTTCAGAGATTTTCAGGTTTCCGCATAAAATCAAGGTAAGGCTCGGTTTTCAATTCTGATCCGGTATTTTTGTAGGAAACAGTCTTGTGAGTATATTCTGTACTGTGATTTGTAGGTTTTGGAACTCGGTTCGTTGTTTAGGGGCCTTGGAGTTCGGGATTTGCTATTCAGGGAAAAGGTAAGGGGAACTGTATTTATATTGGTTATTTTTGAAATCAGACTCGGTGAAACTATGGTTCACGGTCCTTTGTGTGTTTTGGCTACTCATTTGGGGGGATCTAATGGGGAAAACTATGGGTTTTTCATTATTACAATTTTTGAAAAAAGGGGGCAACGGGCTGCATCCTTGGTTTTGTTGAAAACCAAACGTATATGTTGATTTATACTGTGTTATTGGGATGGTCGTGCCTTGACTTTTTTAAACTGTATTTGTTGGAAAACAATGATTTAGATTATGAAATGGGTGTGGTTTGTTTAGTTATATGAGCATGCATGTGTGTGTGACTATTGAAATGCTAATAGGAACGGGGTTCCGAATTGTTTTGGGTATTGAGAGTGTCCGGCTCTATATCTGAGGGCGTGTGATTACATTTTCACCCTTGGGTCCCATTTCGGGGTTCGGGGCGTGACACTTAACGACCTTTCATCCGCGAATTTTTTGGTGTGGCGTGGTCGCTCCGAAACTATCCGATTTTTGTTTCTTCAAGATGGCTCAGATCTTGCCACATCATTGATCTGTGGCCATAAACCCAATCCCTTTGGATGTGGACACGTGCCCAAGTGACATCATCCTAACATCACCACCGTTTTATAAAAATAATAAAAATAAATAAAAGGGCAACCACTCGGATGTCGACACGTGTCCAAGGTCATGTCACCATGATGTCACCCCCTACTCTCCATTTAATATATATATATATATATATATATATATATATATATATATATATATAATCAGTATATATAATCAGGCCACGTGTTGCCACGTGTTCTCATCTAGAGCTGACACGTGGCCCGATTTTCTTACCAAGACTCCTTTTCCCTAAACTGGTTGACCCGGTTCAAACTAGATTGAAATAGTTTTTTCTTATTTATTTTCATTATTATATTACTTATTTAATTTTTAGATTAATAAAAAAATTATAAAACTCACAAAAAAAATCATAAAAATTGCGGAAAAATATTTTTGAAGTCTCGAAAATTATTTTTAAACATTTTGAGTAAGAAAAATCTCCAAAAACCTCTTGAAAATTTTAGAAAAATGTCAAAGATTCTCAAAAAAATTATTGAAAAAATTTGGGAGTATTTTCTTAAAATATTTTCTCAATTCTTAAAGGGGGTGTGTCCTTATGATTAAAAAAATGGCAATGGACATTTCAAGTCTCACCTGTATTAGCTCTAAGGGGGTTTTCCTAATGAGATCCCCTCTTTTGGGGGTTCTATTAGACATTCCTAAGTCACACTTCATTTTGATTATTTTCCATTAATTATGTATATTTTGTTGGCTTATTTATTTACTTAGAGTAGATTAAAAGGTTATTAAAATTCAATTTTGGGCATAATTTTTAGTTAATTAGGTATCATTCATAGAACGGGTGCATAGGGGGTGTGAACTCCTGATCCCAATCCTAGTATACGCAAACCGATACTATTCTTAATTAAGTAGTAATCAGGTGTTTTAACTGCATCTAGAAAAAATATGTTATTGGTGACTCCAAATTCCAATTTTTTTAGAAAATAAAACATATTTTTAGTACCCTCGCCTCCCCAAGGCACCTTGCACTTGGGATGTCGCGACACCATACATTGAGTGAAAGTCTTTTTCCTAAGGTAGAGTATAAAATTTATCTAGTGCATGTAAGGCTCTATGTAACACAACTCTAAAGGCTCTTGGATTATCTTCAAGGTGAATAAACTGAGTGAATAAATTTTCATAAGGCCTATATAGGAGGCATAGCTCCATAAAGGTCCTTACTACTTCTTTCTTCTCTTATATACTAAAAGGTAGTGTGTGTGGTGTAGTAAGGGTATATGAATAAAGGAGTTATATAAAATGCAAATGCATGAATATGGTAAGACATTTAACACATGCATGGTAAGCATGGTATACAATAACAACACAACATCGTAAACATATAACATAAATAACATGACATGGAAGTAACGAAGGCATACAATCACTCATACATTAAAACACACAAAAACATACACAAGAGGGGGTATAACTCTTAAGTGTCCCCAATGGATTCATCAAAGCAGTCAAAATCAGGTTTTGTAGACCCATTTAGGTTGCCAACATTTGATGACCGTTTAGAAACTAAAAAGGTATAGATAACCAAACCATTGGTTATCTAACTTTTCCTCTTCATTTTAGAAAATGAAGTTGTCACTTTATTTTAATTTTTTAAAAAGGCAAAATAAAGAAAAATACATGGAAAGCGATTAAGTTCGAAAATAAATTTGTGAATAGTGAAGGTAGTGCTTTAAATTCCTTTTAATTGGAATTCAAAACATTAGTATCCTAAAGCACCCATTCTTTTTAAATGGTTACTGTGATTACCTTGTGTGTGTGTGTGTGTGTGTCTTCCATTTTTAAAAAAAATTCTTCAAAGCAAGTATAAAAAAAATTTTGAAAATTTGGAGATCTATTTTTGAAAACCAAGCAGTCGACCGTCTGTAAAGACTGGTCAAATACCCTCTACAAATATACATTTCCTTGGTTTGTCATTTTAGAAAACTATCCAGACATTTAACTCCTTCGAAAAAATTTTCTAGGACTAATGCAGAGATTTGAACCTCATGAGAACCACACTACTTGAGCGCCTAGTCAAATCGAACATAGACATATAATA
This sequence comes from Malania oleifera, assembly GCF_029873635.1. NCBI lineage: Eukaryota > Viridiplantae > Streptophyta > Magnoliopsida > Santalales > Ximeniaceae > Malania > Malania oleifera. The sequence goes on from NC_080417.1 coordinate 53,400,179, forward strand.
ACAAACAATGAAGAAATATTTCAAGTTTTTATTTGGTACAACCAAATCTATCAAGTATATTGCCCAAGTGTCCTCAAAAGAAGAATCAAGCAATCTGTAGTTCTTAAAAATATCTTTCAAAACATGTTTGAAAAAAATTTTGGTGGATATTTTGCAAAATGTCCTTGAGAACTCTTGAGGTTACTTGAAACCATCATTGAAAAACCTTTCATTTCTTTGATTAGAAATAAGCTTCCTAGTATCGAGGCCCTTATTGTTATTGTGTCATGCCTTTCGGCCTGAAAAATGCGCTTGCAACAAATGGTTGGTTAACCACATGTTTAAAAAGCTGCTCAGTAAAACCATGGAAGCTTATGTAGACGATATATTAGTAAAGATCAAAGAGGCAAGTGACCACCTCAACAACCTCAAAAAAACTTTTGCACTACTAAGGGAACACCAGATGAAACTAAACCTAGCCAAGGGCACCTTTGGTGTAACATTAGGAAAATTCCTTGGCTTCATGGTTGCCTAAAAAGTGATTAAGGTGAATCGATAAAAAAATTAAAGCTTTAATAGACATGAAGTCCTCGATGTCTAAAAGATATGTTTAAAGGTTAACAAGGAGGGCAGCACCTCTTGGCCAATTTATTACCAAATCAAGTGAGAAATGCTTATTGTTCTTCAAGGCACTAAGGAGTGTAGAGAATTTTGAATGTGGTGATAAGCAAAAGAAGGCTTTTTGTGATATGAAAAAATATGTGGGCTCCACATCTCTCTTGGCCAAGCCCTAACTTAGGGGCATTCTTTCTTGTACCTCGCCACAACTAAGGAAACTGTGAGCTCGGTTTTCTTGAAAAAGGAAGCAAGAGTATAAAACTGATCTACTACACAAGTAGAGTCCTACAAGGTGTTGAGCTCAATCATCCATTCATAGACAAGATACTATATGCACTAATCCTCCACTATTCAAAAGTTATGACCTTATTATCAAGTGCGCAAGGTAGTGGTTTTGAGTGATCAACCCCTAGACCCTCCATTGACCTAAAGTCATTGGTCAATTTATGAAGTGGTCGATGGAGCTTAGTGAGTTTGATGTCCATTATCAACCATGTTGACTCTATGAGTCCAATCTTATTATGATAATGACAAATCACTTGGTATTTGATGTATGCATTTAGAGTGTGAACAGGAACATCATTTAGCATGCACGGAAGTTATGGAATTCATGGAAGCCATGAGGATTAAAGAATATACAACCAGGCACAATCCATGGAACTAAAAGAGTAGAAGAATGGAGATGCAAGCGTTAAGCTCAAGATAGTCATAAAGGTCACTTAGCGACGAAAACTTTGTTCTTGTCGACGAGAAAATACTGAGAGACCAAAAATTTCAGAGAGGTCTCTCGTCGACGAACGACGAACTCATGTTCATGTTGATGAACAAGTGTTGGACACTTGTCGACAAAGGTGTCCTCTCATCGACGAATGTCGAGCACAAAACTACAATTAAGCGGGGATACGCATGGAATTTCATCAATTTAAGTTGATCCAATGGTTGAGATTAAACCTAGGGTCGAGAACTCATATTAAATCAACTAAGAACCCTAGTACCTCACTTTTTGAAAATATCATAGGAGTGTTAAACAAAAATTCTCTACGGGCCTGCATTCCAACTTCTATACATCAAGTTTTGGGCATTCTTATTCAAACGTCAAGAGCTTTCACTCATATCTTACTGCAACATTTCATTCATCTTGAGGTTTGAGGTTTGGTAAAAGTATTTTACACATTTAAATCTTATTTTTTGTTGGCTTAACTGGGTTTTTCAATCTTGTTTTGATGATAAAAAAAATGAAGGATGTTTTAACATGTGTTGTTTAGTGGCTCTATTTCAGGTCTAAGTAAAAGGACACTCACGGTTAACCAGGGAAGCAAGCTAGAAATCAAAGTCAATCAAGTGAAAACTTCTTAGTATATTAAAGCAATAAATGAAAAATGAAGAGCTTAAAGTCCAAGCAGATCTTGAAGTAAAAGCTGAACCTCAAGAGGCTGCAAGACTTAATGATTAAGGAGATCATGCTTAGAAGGATATTTGTACGTACTTCAAGTCATTACTATTTAGATATGTGAAGTTCCTTAAGATACAAAGATTTAGAGACTAGCACTTGAAAAACTCTTCAAAATGATTTTGAAAAGTTATAATTAAGATTTTCAAGTAAACTAGATTTTAAAGAAATTAGAAATAGAAAATATCTGAAAAGAGAGGACTGCCCAACCGACAGACTCGATGAACTAAAAGTGCCCAACCGACGGACAGTACCTAGCCGACTAACCATTTTTTAACGTGATTCAGTCAGCCAACTGATAGGAAACCTTCAGCAAAGTTAACTATCCATCTTACTGACTCAATGAACTGAAAACGCCCAACCGACTGACAATGCCCAACCGACTAGCTATTTTGAATGTGGTTCAGTCAGCCGACCGATAATTTATCAAAATTATTTTTTAAAAGATAAAACGGTGTCAGCCGCCTTTCCAGCCGACTGACTAGTGCAAAAATTGACCCAGTCAAGTGGGTTAGTCGATTGACTCTGTGGGGAATTTTTAAAATTCAAACCTACGGGAAGATTTTCAAAATTGATTCTCTGATTTAATATCTTTTGAAAAGTTACCTAAATGCTCCATGTTAAATGATGAAACTTTTCTTTAAGAAGTCTATAAATACCACCCTTGCTCAATGAAAAAAATACACTCAAGCAATACATGATTTCTACGCTAAAGTTCTCCTAAAGCTCATTCTTGCTCACACCTTTGTTGGGGGAAAACTCTACAAAATTGCTAGATTAAAAATAAGGGTTTGGTTCTGAGTTGCATCTAAATCTTTAAAAAAGAATCAATGGTAACTTCTAAACCTTGAGCTTCACATTTTCTATTTAGTTTTGGTTTTGAAGTACAATTTGAGATTTAACTTGTACAACTTGCTCTGTGTTTGAGAATGTTTTTGTACGCAGATATCCATTCCTTTCTACTAGATCTTTAATAGTTCAAGGTATTGTTGGATCGTTGGACCAAGCATAGGTTGTTGCTTGGAAAGGTTTCTCTTCTTGAAAAAGAGGTTGATTTTTGCAAAAATAAGGGTTGATTATTGTTTGTTCCACCTAGAAGAAACAAGGTATAGTTAAATGCTTAGGTGGTCGACCTAAGGCGAGGACATAGGCTGGGGTAAGCCGAACCTCGTAAAAGTTGTGGTGTCACTTTCTTTCCCTTACTCTCTTTTAAATTTCAACAAAAATTATATACTGCGTGAACTGTTGACTGATAGGTCAAACCCAATTTTGATTATGACAAATACTCTTGGTACTAATGATTGTACTAAAGCTTGCATGCAAGTTCACCATGCATGTGTATTTGGACTAAAAGACATATAATGATGGTGTGTCATGTTCGTGCCGAAGAATAAAGAATAATGTGTTGTATTTATATTTATTATTTCATTTCTTCATTCTGTGATGTAAATTTAATTATGGACCATGCACTCCTATGGCTCGTAATAATTTGCATCATGCATGGTAGATAGGTTTGCTCAAATCGACCCTAGTTGGACTTTAGGTACCTATACAGACCATAGAAAGACCTTAGGGTTCGATCGACCAACACCGGATTTTCAGTGTCCTCAAAGTGAAAAAATACCTCAAAATGACCCAAGGACACTCACATATGTATGGCTAAGTGAATAGGGTGTTTGCATGATCAAATTGGACTGAAATGCACAATATATGCATGTTCGATCGACCGTACTCCATAATACAAAATTCCCTTGGTCAACGAAACCAGATCCAGGTCAACAAGTTAACCATAGCCCGGTCAACCGAACTCACTAGTTCATTTGACCCCGGACACCCAAACACCCTTGGAGTCAACATAGTTGACTATCTGGTCAACCGTGCAGAAAATACACACCAACGCCTTGGTCGATCGAGTTCCCACGTGTGGAACTCAACTGTCCAATCTACCGAACTACTCAGTTCAATGTCCCCGATTGACCGAACCACGCTGAATGAAGAAAATTGCCCTGAACCTCGATGCCCGGTCGACCGACTATGCAGTTCATTTTATTCCCGATCGACCGAACCTCAAGAACTTCGATCAACCGAACTTGCCTCGGTCGATCAATGCTCTCGAGGTGCCCCTCATTTTTACCACAAATAATATTTTTTTTTAAATGGGGTCAATTTATTTAAATAATATTAAACTTTTATAATTATTCCATTTGTGTCCTTAATAGTCATATTTTTGGGGAAGTCTATATATACCCCCCTCATTTGGAATAATTAGTAAGAAGATTAGCAAGATCATTAAAGCCAAAATTCTCTCAAATCTAAAAATTATTTTATAGCCAATACTACTTCCAAACACTCACATGCTCCACACTCTTGATCTCTTTAAGCATTGTGAGTATCTCTATTGTGCTTAATTTCTCCAACTAGAACTCTCACTTGTATTATTGCTTGATTGATTTTATTTGAGAGTTTAGCATTAAAGTTCTTCCACCGATTTCATTTGATAAATCTTGTGTGGGAAAACTTTGAGGGTTGTGGTTCTTGCATTGTCATTGTAAGATACCTAAACCTAGTTTTTGGTATGCAAAAATCCTTTTCAAAAAGCTAGTCTTTCAAACAACTCCACTGTGCTTCGTATATTGAAATATCCTATTGAGTTTGTTTGATTTAACTTGCTTAGCATATTTGAAACCCTGATCTGATTTTGTGTTATTCACATATTGTGTTTCAAATCTTACTTAGATATACACTCTAGATCTAGACTGATTATAATACTTGATTGAGTATTTACCACACATTAGAGCACTGAGCATATTTACATATCATTTGTGCTTGTAATATTGACTGAGTTGTATTGGTGCACACATTTGCTTGTCTAGAAGCGTATTTCCATGTACACATTTTATTCACATTGGTTTTATTCCAGACGCGGGCCTGAAGAGGGAGACTAGCCCTATGGAATAGTCCCGGATTGGCTTAGACCCGGTTAGGAAAGCTAGGTGGGTCATCCCGTTAAGGCATATTGGTTGAGGTCAACTCCTTGAATTGACCTGGTTTGTATAGGTGCCGCTCCACCCGTTCAAGTGAGCATTATAGTAGTTATCCTTGTGCTGGTGTGGCCAAGGCGATGACGTAGGCATAGTTGGCCCAACCCCGATAACATATCATGTGTGTTCTTTACATTTTCGTACTTTACTTTTACTGCACGTGTATGTTTATTTGTTGATTGCGTAGACTGACCCTAGGATGTATTACACTGTTGATAAAATTAGTTAACCTAGGCGGTAAATTTTAAATACCCAATTCACTCCCCTCTTGGGGTTGCGCCAAATCAATCATAAAAATAACGCATATTGGAAATTAAATAAACCATAGCCTAATTTGTTCTTAGGCTTGCGAAAAGTGAAAGGGAGTATGTTGGTTAATCAATTTTTTTGCGGAAACCGTAAGGGAGTACATGGATTGGTTAACATCCCAAAACCATTAGCTGAAGGTTTATTTAAATTTCAATTTTGAAAAAGTGATTAGATGTCATTTTAATCTTCAGTTCAAAAACCAACTACAGAACTTATACTTACATACGCAGGGCTGCTGAATATTGCAAAGCTAATTTTAATTGCTTGTATGGTGTTTGGTTGTGTATGCGGAAGTAAGAGTTTGTGTGGATTGCCTAATCAACAAGAATATAAGAAGGTTTTTTTTCTTTAAAAAAAGAATGTAAAAAGGCAAGAACTCTTAAAAAGAATCTAAGGAATTTTAAATAACCCAATTCACCCCCCCCCCCTCTTGGGACTACACCCTAGGTTTCAATTGGTATTAGAACGAGGTTATAGAAAATCCTAACAAGTAGCTATATAAAGATCTAGATGACACAAATAGGAGTAGCTCACTTTGGTGAGGGTCAATCCTCAACTAGGCCACCCATTTTTTGTAGACTAAATTACACTTTTTGGAAGCAACGAATGAGAATCTACCTTCAAACAATGGACTAGAAGGCATTGAATGTTGTTACAAATGGAAATCTGGTCCCTACTAAGCTAGTAGATGGAAAAGAAGTACCTAAAGAAGATAAAGAACTAATCAAATCAGATTACAAAATGTTGCAAATTAACTCAAGTGCAATAAATGCCTTATACTGTGCACTTGTTGCAAATGAATTCAATAGAGTAATAGCGTGTAAAAAAGCTAAAGAAATTTGGGATAAATTAGAAGTAACCTATGAAGGCACGGTAGATGTTAAAGACAGTAGAATTGATATGTTAACTAGTGAATACGAAGCTTTTAGGATGAGATACGATGAAACTATAACAAGCATGTACACTAGGTTCACACATATCATAAACTCACAAAGTGCCTTAAGAAAAACATATTCCACCCATGAGATGATTCACAAAATTCTAAGAGCACTTCCACCTATTTGGGAACCGAAAGCCACAACCATTACGGAAGGGAGAAACCTCAAAACAACTTCATTAGATGAACTCATAGGATCACTTCTAACGTATGAAATGATTTTGAAGGAAAGAAGCACTGAAAATAAAAATAAGAAGTCCATAGCTCTAAAACCCTTGAAAGAAAATTCAAGGGAAGAAAATAATGAATCTAGAAAATTAGAAGATGAAGACTTAGCTTTCATAACTAAAAGACTTGGAAAATTCTTCAAAACAAACAAGAAATTCACTAGAAAATTCAACGGATCAAAAACTAAAAAAGGTGAAAGTAATAAAAGGGAAAACAAAAGCGAAAAATGAACCTCCCACTTGCTATCTTTGTAAAAAGGCCGAACACATCAAGCTGGATTGCCCACAACTCAAGAAGGAAAAGAGGAAAAAGAAGCATGCAATAAAGGCAACTAAGGATGACACAAGTTCGAGTGAATCGAAGAGTGAGTCAAGCGATCAAGAAGTAGCAAACATGTGCTTCTTGGCACATAACGAAGAGGTAAACTCTTACTACTCTCTTTCTCTGAAGATTCATGTGATGAATCATGTAGTAATTCATGTGAAAGCATGCCTTCTTATAGAACTTCAAGCTGAATTATTCTCTCTCCATAATAAGTTCATTAAGGTCTCAAAGAAGAACATAAGCTTGAAACAACAAAACGAAACACTTATAAATCAGCTTGAATCCTCAAAACTTGTTGAAAAATAAAAAAGACCTAAGGATTGAAGAGCTTGAGTAGAAAGTAGATAACATGCCTCAAAAATTAGCTAAGCCTCAAGTGAATGAAGACGGCAAGAGAGTGCAAGAAATAATTGATCCTAAAAGCCAAATTCAAGAAAAGTAAAAGGTCATTTACAACTTTACCAAAGGCAAAAATAACTTCAAAAAAATTGTAGGACAACAAAGGATGGCTAGCAATATAGAAGGAATTGGTTACAATGGAACACCAAACAAGAAAAAGAAAAACTTGTTTATGGGATATTTTGTAAATCCATCTAAACACTATGCAAGTACTTCATCAACCAACATTTATGAGCATACTACTTGCTACATGTGTAAAAATAGAGGTCATATAATATTTAATTGTCCACTCAAGAAAAAGTACATCAAAGTAAAAAATGAATGGAATATAAATGCTAAAACTAGACAAGATTTAAAGAAAGTTAAGAGAGTGGATTTTAAAAGTAACAACATAAATCCCTTCTTGTAGGTTTTCTTTAGGACCACTCCGTCTAAAGATAAATGGTACTTGGACAACGGATGTTCCTGGCATATGACAGGAGATAAATCTAAGTTCACTTCTCTCACTTAAAAGGTTGGAGGATTTGTAACATTTGGTGACAATGCAAAAGGCACAATCAACGAAATTAGTAAAATAGGTAAAGACTCTTCACTCACTATAGATGATGTCTTGTTAGTTGATGGTCTAAAGCATAATCTATTAAGTATTAGTCAACTTAGCGACAAAGGATTTAATATAATGTTTAAGAAAGACAAATGCATAATTCAGAATTCTAAGGATCATAAGACACTATTCACTGCACATAGAATGAACAATGTGTATTACATAAACCTTGATAGCTTGATCTCTCAAGAAATAACTTGCTTAGCTGCCATGAGTGAAAATAGTTGGCTTTGGCATAAAAGATTAGGACATGCAAGCATGGATCTTATATCCAAGCTTTCTAAAAAGAATTTAGTCAAAGGCTTGCCTAACATCAAGTTTATCAAAGATAAAATGTGTGATGTCTGTCAATTAGGAAAATAAATCAAGAAAAGCTTCAAAAAGAAGAGACATATATCAACTAGTAGACCATTAGAACTCATACACCTAGACTTATTTGGTCCTACTAGAACCCAAAGCTTAGGAGGAAAACAATACGCCTTCATAATTGTTGATGATTACTCTAGATATACATGGGTGTTGTTTTTAGCCAACAAAGAGGAAGCTTGTAATTCGTTAATCACTCTATGCAAAAAGCTTCAAAATGAGAAAGGGTATAATGTTTCAAATCTAAGAAGTGACCAAGGAAGAGAATTTAAAAATCAAGACGCTGAAAAATTATGCAATGATCATGGCATAAGCCACAACTTTTTAGCACCTAGAACCCCACAACAAAATGGAGTTGTGGAACGAAAAAATAAAACTCTTCAAGAAATAGCAAGAACTATGCTAAATGAAAATAACTTACCCAAGTATTTTTGGGTTGAAGCTGTAAATACAACTTGCTATGTAACTAATAGGGTTTCTATTAAATCAAGCATAAACAAGACACCTTATGAAATATGGAAAGGGAGAAGGCCTAACATAACTTACTTTCATGTCTTTAGGTGTAACTGTTTTGTACTCAATAACCAAGATAACTTAGGAAAATTTGATGCTAAATCGGATGAAGGAATTTTCCTAGGATACTCTACAAATAGTAAGGTCTATAGGATCTATAACAAAAGAACACACACCATAATTGAATCAATTCACGTAGACTTTGATGAATCAAATCTTTTTTCAAAAGAAGTCAAAAATGAAGAAAAGTATGATATTGTCAAAAAGGAGGATGAGATAGAAATCAAAAAAGAAAATGAAGAAAACTTAAAAGATGAACCTATAGAAAATCCGGAATTACCAAGAGAGTGGAAGTATAAAAAAGATCACCCTCAAGAACAAATTATAGGTGAACCATCTAGAGGTGTAACTACTAGATCTTCTCTAAAGAATCTGTGCAATCACTATGCATTTCTATCTCAAAATGAACCTAAAAATGTTGAAGAGGCCCTTAAAGATGACTCTTGGATAATTGCTATGCAAGAAGAATTAAACCAATTTGAAAGAAGCAAAGTTTGGCAATTAGTACCCAAACCTAAAAAAATCATTCAATCATAGGAACTAAATGGGTATTTAGAAATAAAAAGGATGAGAATGGTATAATCATTAGAAAAAAAGCTAAACTTGTAGCGAAAGGGTATAACCAAGAAAAAGGGATAGACTACGATGAAACATTTGCCCATGTAGCTAGAATGGAGGCTATTAGAATGTTGTTAGCTTATGCTTCCTACAAAAAAATTAAATTATACTAAATGGATGTCAAAAGTGCATTCTTGAATGGGTATATTAATGAAGAGGTATATGTTGAACAACCCCCTGGTTTTGAAAATATAGAAAATCCTAATCATGTATTTAGACCAACTAAGGCTTTGTATGGATTAAAACATGCCCTTAGGGCTTGGTATGAAAGACTTAGTGGATTTATAATTGAGATGGGATTTTTAAGAGGAAAAATTGATAGTACTTTGTTCATTAGAACTAAGGAAGATGACATACTTTTAATTCAAATCTACGTAGATGATATAATATTTGGTGCCACTAATGAACATCTATGCAAAAATTTTACAAAATGTATGTAAGAAGAATTTGAAATGAGCATAATGGGGGAATTAAACTATTTTCTTGGGATTCAAATCAAAAAAGTAAAGAATGGAACTTTTATAAGTCAATCCAAATACATAAAAGAAATGATACAAAAATTTGGTATGGAAAATAGTAAACCCATAGGAACACCTATGACTACCTCCAAAAGCCTAGACAAAGATGAAAAAGGAAAATTCATAGATGCAAAGTATTATAGAGGTATGATTGGAAGTCTATTATATCTAACTGTCAGTAGACCCAACATAATATTTAGCATGTGTATGTGTGCACGTTTTCAATCAGCACCTAAGGAATCACACCTAACAGTTGTTAAGAGAATCCTAAGATACTTAATAGGCACTATGGACTTAGGACTATGGTACCCTAAGGATACCAGTTTTGAAATAATTAGTTATTCAGATATGGACTATACAGGGTGTAAAATAGATAGAAAAAGTACAAGTGGCAATGCCACTTCTTAGGAAGATCTTTAGTTTTTTGGTTCTCTAAGAAACAAAACTTCGTTGCTTTGTCAACTGCTAAGGCTGAATATGTAGTAGCCGGGAGTTGTTGTGCTCAAACACTATACATGAAACAACAATTAAGAGATTTTAATTTGAAATACACAACTATACCAACTAAGCGTGATAATACGAGTGCGATAAACATATCTAAAAATTCTATTTCATACTCAAGAACCAAGCACATTGACATAAGACATTACTTTCTAAGAGATCATGTTCAAAAAGAAGACATCATTCTAGAATTCATTAATACAAATGATCAATGGGCTGATATCTTCACTAAACTTCTCTCAGAAGATAGATTCATAACCATTAGAAGAGAACTTGTTCTAGTATAGATTCATAACCATTAGAAGAGAGCTTGTTCTAGTACATAGTAAAGAAACTAACTGAAAGGACAAGCTTAAAGAAAAATCCACAGTCAGCCAACTGACTCTAAAGTCAACCGACTGACTGAAGCAGTTTTTCTTGGAATAAAGGCCAGTCAACCAACTGACTCTAAAGTCAGCTGACTGACTGAAGAATTCTTCCTGAACCAGTGAGTAGTTAGCCAATTGACCCTAAGGTCAGCCGACTGACTGACAGAGCAACCCTAGACTCATTTATAAAACTCAAGTCATTTGACTGGTCAGTCAACTAACCTAGGGTTTGTCTCTTCATGTGCTCCTAGTTCATTTTGGCGTGTACTTTGATATGTTGTAAGACACAACACTTAGCTTGGTTAATTTCTTTCCCCCTTGTTTCTTGAAAAATAGACTTCATTCTTATGTGATATGCAATATGCTACATGTATATGTCTTGAAATTGGTATCTTGAAATTTTTAAAGATGATGCAAAAATATTAATGATTTATGGCTTACTATATTTTGAAAATCTAAGCATAAAGTTACTAAGAATGATTTAGAAACATGAATTTTCAAATGATTCTTGACCATGTATGCTTATGATGAATCATATGGATAAATGAAATTTGGAATCTATAAGTAGTGCATGATATTGACATATATTAGTATTTGATATTAGTATCCATGAGTACATATATGATATGAATCAATAATTGAAGCATGGGATGATAACAAGCAAAATTGGCATCAAATCTGAATATAATAAATTCAGGAGAAGTATTATGACTCATTGTTTGTCATATGATTTTTCCATAATTTTCATAAATCAATGTCAAAAGAAGAAAAGAATGATAAATTGTGAATGACAAATATGACTTTTGAAGTATTTTTCGCAAATATGAATGCTGCACAACATATGCCTGATTGTAAATTCAAAGATGCCACAACACATATGCAATATGAATGACAAATATGAAATATACATGACTATTTGACTATCGAAGCACACTATATATACTATATTGCCATATTTTGAGAAGTGTGTGTTCATATGTTCATTTGAACTTAATCTTTGTACTTTTTTGATTGATGTCAAAATGGGGAGTAGTATTGAGCAAAAATTGAGCATGATATTGAAAAATTCAAACATGAGATATTTATTAAAAGAAAGAGGATGAAATATTTGATATTGAATGATCTTGAACTTGAATAATGTAATGAGCATGATATTGTATGATGGGCATGATATTGTATGATATTGTAAATGGTCTTGAAACTACAAAAATTGTTAAAATGATGCATATTGTAAAGGGGAGTAAAAATTTTTAAAATGATGTTTATTGTAAGGGGGAGTAAATAGATGCTTGTTGTAAGGGGGAGTCTTTTTAAGGCTTACTCATATTTTTGCTCCTCATTTATCATCATCAAAAAGAAGGAGATTGTTGGCCTAATTAGGATTTTCAATCTTATTTTGATGATAACAAAATGAAGGACGCTTTAACATGTGTTGTTTAGTGGCTCTATTTCAAGTCTAAGTAAAAGGACACTCACGGTTAACCAGGGAAGCAAGCTAGAAATCAAAGTCAATCAAGTGAAAGATTCTCAATATATTGAAGAAATGAACGATAAATGAAGAGCTTAAAGGCCAAGTAGATCTTGAAGTAAAGACTAAACCTCAAGAGGCTGTAAGACTTAGTGATTAAGGAGATTATGCTTAGAAGGATATTTGTACGTACTTCAAGTCATTACTATTTAGATATGTGAAGCTCCTTAAGATACAAAGACTTAGAGACTAGCACTTGAAAAACTTTTCAAAATGTTTTTGAAAAGTTATAATTAAGTTTTTCAAGTAAACTAGATTTTAAAGAAATCAAAAATAGAAAATATTTGAAAAAAGAGGACTGCCTAACTGACTGACTTGATGAACTAAAAGTACCCAGCCGACTGACTCAATGAACTGAAAACGCCCAACCAACTAATAGTGCCCAGCCGATAGACTATTTTGAATGTGGTTTAATCATCCACTAAGAATTTATCAAAATTATTTTTTGAGAGATAGAATGGTGTCAACCGCCTGCCCAGCTGACTAACTAGTGCAAAAATTGACCCAATAAAATGGGTCAGCCGACTGACTCTTTGGGGAATTTTTAAAATTCAAACCTACGGGAAGATTTTAAAAATTGATTCTCTGATTTAATATTTTTTTAAAAGTTACCTAAATGCTCCACGTTAAATGAGAAAACTTTTCTTTAATAAGTCTATAAATACCTCCCTTGCTCAATGAAAAAAATACACTCAAACAATGCACGATTTCTACGCTAAAGTTCTCCTAAAGCTCATTCTTGCTCACACTTTTGCTGGGGGAAAACTCTACGATATTGCTGGATTAAAAATAAGGGTTTAGTTCTGAGTTGAATCTAAATCTTTAAGAAAGAATCATTGGTGACTTCTAAACCTTGAGTTTTACATTTTCTATTTAGTTTTGGTTTTGAAGTACGATTTGAGATTTAACTTGTACAACTTGCTCTATGTTTGAGAGTGTTTTTGTACGCAGATATCCATTCCTTTCTACTAGATCTTTGATGGTTCAAGGTATTGTTGGATCGTTGGACAAAGCATAGGTTGTTGCTTAGAGAGGTTTCTCTCCCTAAAAAAGAGGTTTATTATTGTAAAGGTTTTTGTTCCACCCAGAAGGAACAAGGTATAGTGAAATCCTTAGGTGGTTGACCTAAGGCGAGAACGTAGGCTGGGGTAAGCCTAACCTTGTAAAAGCTGCAGTGGTACTCTCTTTCCCTTACTCTCTTTTAAATTTTAGAAAAAATTATATACTACGTGGATGTAGTAATTCTTTCAATCATAAAAATAACACATTGGAAATTAAATAAACCATAGCCTAATTTGTTCTTAGGCTTGCGGAAAGCGAAAGGGAGTACGTTGGTTAATCAATTTTTTGCGGAAACTGTAAGGGAGTACGTTGATTGATTGGTTGACATCCTAAAACCATTAGCTGAAGGTTTATTTAAATTCTGATTTTTAAAAAGTGATTGGATGTTATTTTAATCTTCAGTTCAAAGACCACTTACAGAACTTACACTTACATATATAGGGTTGCTGAATATTGCAAAGCTAATTTTAATTACTTGTATGGTGTTTGGTTAAGTATGTAGAACTAAAAGTTTGTGTGGATTTCCTAATCAACAAGAATATAAGAAGGTTTTTTTCTTTTAAAGATTGTAAAAAGGAAAGAACTCATAAGAAGAATTTAAAGAATTTTAAATAACCCAATTCACCCCCCCCCTTGGGACTACATCCTAGGTTTCAGTTGGTATCAGAGCGAGGTTATAGCAAATCCTAACAAGTAACTATATAAATATCTAGATGGCACAAATAGGAGTAGCTCCCTTTTTCCCGAAGGAAAAAAGATTAAGTGTTCACTAAAAATAGAGTTTGAAGTAATAAACAATGATGCATAATATGAAGCCTTGATAGCTATACTGAAATTAGCTACAAAAATGGGAGTAAAGCACCTTAAAGTCTTTAATGATTCACAACTAGCAATCATATAAGTAAAGGGAGATTATAAAACAAAATATGAAAGGATAACCTTATATATAAATAAATTCAAGAAGTTGGTGGAACACTTTGAGAAATTTTAGTTGCATTAGGTAAACCAAGGTGACAATTAAGATCAAACATGTTGGCAAAGATAACATTTGTCCACACAGGTGAGGAAAAATCAACGATATACTATGAACTCTTGAATGCCCAGCCTTTACTTCTAAGGGGGTGGAATTCATAGGTGTTAAGTCCAATTGGAAAGATTCAATTGTTTCCTAAAAGAGGGACGAATCCTAGACAACCCAAAAGAGGCATTGAAATTGAGGATGAAAGCTAAAGGTATGTGCTAATAGAAGACGCTTTATATTGCATGTCATTCACGGTGCTATACTTGAGGTTCCTTTAACCAATCGAAGCAAAATATATGCTTCAGGAGATGCACGAAGGAGTGTGTGGAGGCCATTAAGGAGGCAAGGCCCTAGTCTAGAAAGCTATAATGCAGCGATATGTTGGCCTAACAAGGCTTAGAATCTTGTTTTGATGATAACAAATCAATGGTACTTAACATGTTTGTTTAAGTAAAGTTTTAGGGCTCAAATGCTTTCATAAAGATCAAGATAAAGGGCTTGAAGAGTTTCAACAAAGCTTGTACTTAAAGTTATAAGGTCTGATGAAGTTAAAGCTTAATGAAGATAGAAAGCTTCAAGTTGGATATAGAGAGCAAGCCAAGCCAAAGCATGAAAACTTAGTTCTTAAGATAGATTTATCATATATATATAAGTCTCATGTAAGTACTTTACAATTTCAATATGGAAGTTTAAAGCTCTTAGGAAATTTCAAGTGACTTAGAGACCTGATTTTAAAATCATGGAAAATATTTTTCATAAAGTCTCACTTACGTTTTCCAAGATCAAAATTAAAGTTTTGAAATCAAATTTTGAAAAACACATAAGCTGAAAGCAGGACAGACGACTGACATTTTTATGCTGATAATTCTAAGCAATCAGAGTCAAGATAGGGCACTAGCCATTTAAAGCACAGTCGACTGACTCAACATTGAGTTTTCAAAATATGCTGAACTTAAAAGGATCAGGCGACTAACCCTCTAGTCACAATCGACTAAAGTTTATGTTTTAACTTTAAAAAAGCATTTGAAAAGTTTCCAAAAATGATTTCTTGACTCCAAAACTTGGAGAATACTTGGGAAATATGGCAAGAAACTTAGGAAAATGGTAATATGCTTTATTACTCTATAAACACCTATTATTTTCCCAAATTATAAACAACAATCAAGCACATACGAATTACAAATTCGGAGTTATCCTACTGAAATATTTTCAAAAGTATTGTTGTGCTATTGCTAAACCAATCCAAGAATTTTTTATCTATTCTATTGAGATTTTCAAATCTAATCAGAACCCTAGTGATATTCATTTAAGCTTCATCTTCTATATTGAGTATTGATTGAAGTATATTGATTTTAATTGTACAAATATGCTCTAGCTGAGAGAAATTTTTGTATGAGCAAAAGTTGTTCCTTGTTTTTATTTGTTTGACGATTCAGGATTTTTGTATTGTTGCTTAGTGAGAGGGTGTTCTCGTTAGAGAGGGATCTCCACCTTGAACGAAGAGAGGTTGTAACTTCGCCTGGTAAAGAAGTTGGAAAGAAATCCTCACAGCGTGTTGCTTGGGACAAGGATGTAGGCCGCTGGCCGAACCTTGTAAAAAATCCAGTGTTCCTCTCTTTTTCCCTTAAACTTTTTACATTCTTGCAAGTATAAAAATTGCGTATATGCTTATTTAAATTGTTAAGAACTTGCTGGATACTTGGGAATTGCTGGAATACTGATTGTCTTTAATTAAAGGATCTTTATTGATTTGAAAAATCAGGTTATACTTGAATACTAAATTGCTGAGTATTGGGAGTTGGTCAAAATTCTGAATATTGAAGTTCAGAAAATATAAGTTGAAATAAACCTTTTAAATTTGGATATAATGTAGGGTTGTTTGAGATCAATCTTATCAAATTCTATCTTGATAGTAATTGGAATTGAACAAGATAATTTTAATATTGAAAATTGAATTTAGATTGTGATAATATATTTTCATACAAAGGATTTTTGGATGTGCTTGTGAGGTTGTAAATCAATATTATTGTGATTGTGTGACTATTGAAAATTAATTAGAAAGGGGTAATATTTAACTAAGGTATTTGTAAAAGTTATTAATAAAATTTTAAAAAAGAACCCAATTCACCCCCCCTCTTGGGAGTACACGTTAATTCTCAATTTGTATCAGAGCCCTAGGTTGTAGTAAATCTTAAACTAGAAGTTATATAAAGATCCCTATGACACACCTAGGCATATCTCCATTTGGTGAGGGTCAATCCTCATCTAGACCACCTATCTTCTGCGGTGTTAATTACACCTTCTGAAAACATCAAATGAGAATATTTTTGCAAACCATGGATTGGAAAGTCTAGAAAGTAGTCACACATGGTGACCTCATCCCTACTAAAAATGTAGATAACAAAGACATACCTGAGGAATAAAAAGAGATGACTGACAATGACTTAAAAATGCTGCAAATAAACTCTAGTGCAATAAGTGCACTATATTGTGCCTTAGATGTAAATGAATTCAATAGGATCATGGGATGTAAATCAACTAAAGAAATTTGGGATAAACTTGAAGTCACCTATGAAGGAACGGTTGGCATAAGGGATAGTAGAATTGACATGCTCACCAGCAAGTGTGAGGCATTTAGGATGAACCCTGAAGAGACTATCACTAGTATGTATACTAGGTTTACCCATATAATAAACTCTCTTAATGCATTAGGGAAAAACTACTCTACTTATGAGATGATTCGAAAAATCCTTAGAGGACTTCGACCAAATTGAGAACCCAAGATCATTGGCATAACGGAAGAAAGAAATTTGAAAAATACCTCCCTAGATGGATTAATAGGATCACTCCTCACATACGAGATGGCAATAAATGAAAGAAATTCTAAAGGTAGCAAACACAAGAAAACAATAGCACTTAAGGCTACAAAAGAAAGTTCTATTGAAGAAGACAACGAACTAGATAATGATGACACAGTCTTATTCACTAGAAGACTAGGAAAATTCTTCAAAAAAAATAAGAAATTTACTCGAAAATTTAGAGGCTTAAAATATGATAAAAGAGAAACTAGCAAGAAAGAAACTAAGAATGACCATCCCACATGCTATAATTGCAAGAAAGTTGGACATATAAAACCTAGTTGTCCATAGCTTAAGAAAGATGGAAAAAAGAAGAAAAAGAAGGCGATGAAAGCTACCACATGGGATGAATCAAGCTCAAGTGAATCATAAAATGAATCAAGTGATCAAGATGTAGCAAACCTTTGCTTCATGGTGAATGTTGACTTTATGAATCCAATCATGTTTTGATAATGACAAATCACTTGGTATTTAACCTATGCAACTGAATTTGTGAACAGGATTATGAGTTAAAATGCACGAATGGTAAGCTTGATATGGAAGCCACGAGGAACATAAAGTACATATCACTTGGCTCAATTCGTGGAACTAGAAGAATAAAAGGATGAAGAAGCAAGTTTCAAGTTCAAGATCTTCAATTGGAAAGGGTATTTAGAATTGATTGTATTTATATATTTCATATGATATAATTCAAAGCTCAAATATACCCTAGACAGACCTTAGGACTCATGCATTTCATGAAAGATACATTTACCTTAGTTCTAGGTTGAATCAATTTCAGGGGCAAATTTTAGAGGCCTCGTCGATGAACCACATGGCCTCGTCGAGGAACGCATGAAGACTACTCGGCGATTGTTAGCTTTAGTACAATCCCAAAAGGGGGGGTGAATTGGTATTTTCAAAATTGATGTCTTAGGCTAATCCCCTAACAGCAGTATTACACAACCTTGAGGTCAATTTAGTGCAAATAAATTAACTCAATTTAAATGTACAACAGAATTTAAATAGCACAATTAAATTAACCAATTACGCACGAGAAAACTGTAAATAAAGATGACACCTAGAAATGTTTTCGAGGTTCAGCAAACTGTCTACGTCCCCGCTTTGGCTAACAAGCACAAGGACTACCACTATAATGCTCACTTAAGCAGGTGGAGTGGCACCTACACAACCAGGTCAATTAGCACAGGGCTGACCTCAACCTTTACAGACAATCCTTACCGAGCTGGATTACTGCCCCCTCAGGCCATGCTTGGAATACAACAGTATGTTCACAATAAGACCGATATAGAGATTATGCTTTCATGCAAAGCAGTTATGTACCAAATATAGACAGTCACATACACATCAACAATACGGATATAGTGTAAACTCAGTTATATAAATAGTTGTGCAAACAACACTCAATGGGGTATGATCAATGGAATATTCAAAAGTGTTCAATTACAAACATTGTCTTTGAAACTAGACAAAGCAAATTTCAATAGCAAATCAAGATTCCAAATATATCAATTAGATATTCAAACTAGCTCAAGAAATTTCTTCAATAAGATGAGCACACTACTAGTTTGAAAAATGTTTGGACTTATTGAAAATATTTTTGCACAACAAAAATCAAAGTTATGGAAGTCTTGCAACAACTATGCAAAGACCCCTAAGCTTGCTAGTTTATCCCAACAAAATATTTATAATATGAAATTAGTGGGATAAACTTGACTAAACTCCTCAAAAATAAATCACATAATCAACAAGAATGGTGGGAGTTTAAGCACTATCTAACAATCACAAGCACACTTTCTAAGCTCTCACAATATCATAATGTATCAAGGGAATGAGAATTTGAGAGTATTTGGATAGTATGAGTATTGTCAAAAGAGAGGATTCTTGGCTAATGATTTTTCTTAATTAATTGCTAATCCACACAAATGAGCATATATTTATAGACAAGGTCAAAAATATAACTGTTTGGGACCTTGAGGCTATTATTAGAAAAGTTCTAAAATGCTTAGGGAATATCAACCCAAATTAACCAATGTTTACCTCAGGTAAAAAAAATTTAACTTGAGAAAGTTCAGGTGGCTGAACCAGGGTTCGGTCGCCCGAACAGACTCATTTTAAAAAAAAAAAACTTTAAAATAGTTTGGTAGCTCGAGTCATGATACGGTAGCCCAAACAAAAGTCAGTAGCATTTGTTCGTAGATTGGGGTGCCCAGTCAGTGGGTCAGTAGCCTGAACTTAGAGGGTCGGTCGCCCAAGCATATTTTTGAACTGTTTTCCTCGGTAGCTCAAGTTAGTGAGAGGTCCCTTTTAGAGGGTTCGTGTTCTCAAGGAAGATATGTTCAAAAAAAATTCGGTTGCCTGAGAGCTAAGTCAACTGTTGACTTTTCAACGATTCGAGCACCCGAGGAGTTTTGAACTTCTGGGGTTTGGTTGCCCGAGTTCTCTCAAATTTCCCTAAAATGTTCAATTCAGTTTATATTTAACACTCTTGAATTCAGTATGATATATGTGCATGAGTGTTGGGACCTAGAGTCATACTAGGGTCTTACTAAGTTTATCATGTATCCAGTATGCATGACATGCAGGTGATTATCATAGTTCATATACCTAGTTACTATTACAGACTCATATTACCTTAATTGAATTTAAAATATGAAAGAGAACTTTCAGGGTCTTCATATCTTGCTTCAAGTGTCATTCCTTGAAATGCTCATATAAACTTGCACATACACTTGAAAACCATCAAACACCTAAGTATTTGTCATTATCAAAACTAGGTGTGACCTATAAGGTCAACATTCTACCCTTTTTTTATGATGACAAATATACAATGCACAAAATTGGTATAGCCTTAAAAGGCTCCCCCAAACAATGTGCATTATGTAAAATTATTTTCCTTAAGTGCAACCCAATTTTTGCCTCTTATTCATCTCCCCCTTTTGGCAACAACAAAAAGGGCTATAAAAGTAATAGCCTTAGGCAATGGGTATGAATCTTTTGTATACAAGATAAGTTTGGGAATTTTTTTAAAAATTTTGGTAGCATGGCGTTTGAAAGTAGGACATTTCCCAAAAAAATCCTGTATAAAAATGACCTATTTTGAGTTTTTACACAGTTTATCCATAACTACTCAACTCAAACAATTCCAGTATGATCAATACATAAAAGATAAATGCAATCATCATCATGTAGTAGATATAAAAATTGTGCATTGCAAAACATAATCAATTTCATAAAGTCCAAGCCAAAGAAAGATATCAATAGTTATATTAGTTGTTAGACTTTGAAATTATTAGTAAACTCCCCCTAAGTTTATGCAAACTATGAAATATCTAGGAAGCATATTTACTATGCATGAGACCTAATTCAAATCTAATTTGTATGAACCTATCTTTTGTAAGTGGTTTAGTGAAAATGTCCACCCACTGCTTACTAGTGCATACAAACTCAAGAGCTACATCCCCTTTCTGCACATGATCACGAAGGAAGTGATATCTAATTTCAATGTGTTTTGTTCGCGAATGTGAAATAGGATTTTCAGAGATTTTAATTACACTAGTATTATCACATTTTATCGGGATTGTATCATAGTGCAATCCAAAGTCCACAAGTTGTTGTTTCATATAAAGAGTTTGAGTACAACAACTTCCAGCCGCAATATATTCTACTTCGGCTATGGATAAGGCAACTAAGTTTTGTTTCTTGGAGAACCAAGAAACGAGAGATTGTTCTAAATAGTGACACATGCCACTAGTACTCTTCCTATCAACCTTACTACCAAAAAAGTCAGCATCAGTATAACTCACAATCTCAATGGTAGTATGCTTAGGGTACCATAAGCCTAACTCTATAGTTCCAACTAGATATCTTAGGATTCGTTTAACTGCTAATAGATGAGATTCCTTAGGAACGGCCTAAAACCTAGCACACATGCACACACTAAATATAATATCAGGCCTACTAGTAGTAAGATATAGAAGACTCCCAATCATGCCACGATACAATTTCACATCAACAATCCCTTGCTCATCTTTATCAAGTTTAATCGAAGAACTCATAGGGGTACCAAGAATTTTACAATCTTCCATATTAAATTTCTTTAGCAAGTCTCTAACATATTTGGATTGGCATATAAAGGTTCCATATTTAGTTTTTTTAATTTGCAACCCTAAAAAGAAACTAGGCTCACCCATCATGCTCATTTCAAATTCACTTTGCATGCATTTGGCAAACTCATTACACAACTCATCATTGGTTGCTCCAAAAATGATATCGTCAACATAAATTTGAGCTAGGAGCATATCATCATTTTTGGATTTGATGAAGAGTGTAGTGTCAATCTTGCCACGGGTAAACCCATTTTCTAGTAGAAAACCACTAAGCCTTTCATACCAAGCTCTAGGAACTTGTTTCAATCCATACAAGGCCTTAGACAACCAATAAACATGATCTGAATATTTAAGATTTTCAAAATCGAGCGGTTGTTCTACATACACTTCCTCATTAATATAGCCATTTAGAAAAGCGTTTTTAACATCCATTTGAAATAATTTAAAATTTTTAAAAGCGGCATAAGCAAGTAGCATACGAATGACTTCCATCCTAGCAACAGGAGCATATGTTTCATCAAAATCAATTCCCTCTTCCTAATTATAATCCTAGGCAACTAGTCTAGTCTTATTCCTAGTTACTACCCCATTCTCATCTTTCTTATTTTTATACACCCATTTAGTTCCAATAAATGTATGATCATTAGGCCTAAGAACTAGGGTCCACACTTTACTTCTTTCAAATTGATTAAGTTCTTCTTTCATGGACATCACCCAAGACTCATCCTCTATTGCTTCTTTAACATTTTTAGGTTCTTCTTAGGATAAGAAAGCAGAATCACTCACTAGGTTCTTCAAGGAAGATCTTGTGGCTACACCACGGGATGGTTCACCTATGATTTGATCTATAAGATGGTTCCTAATGAATTTCCAATCTCTAGGCAACTCCTAAACTTCATTTTCATTGTCATTATCTTCAAATGATTTATCTTTTATTTTTGAATTTTCACTTGCATTGTTTTCAATAGATAACTTGTCTAAGCATTTTCTAATGTCAATATCATCTTCATCGTCTTTCTTAGAAAATGGATTAGATTCATCAAATACGACGTGGATAGATTCAATGACAGTCAATGTTCTTTTATTGAAAACTTTATATGTTTTACTATTAAGAACATAGCCTACGAAAATGCCTTCATCATATTTAGAATCAAATTTCCCTAGATGTTCATTATCCCTAAACACAAAGCATTTACAACTAAAAACATGAAAATAGGAAATATTAGGTTTATGGTTGTTCCACAATTCATAAGGGGTTTTATTAAGTGACGGTCTAATCAACACCCTATTCATGACATAACATGCAGTATTTATGGCCTCAGACCAAAAATATTTAGGTAGTTTATGTTCATTCAGCATAGTTCTACCCATTCCTTGTAATGGCCTATTCTTTTTTTCTACCATGCCATTTTTTTTAAGGGGTCCTAGGTTCAGAAAAGTTATGTGATATGCCCTCTAGGTCATAACAATTTTCCATGCCTTCATTTTTAAATTCAGTGCCTCTATCATTTCTTATATGAGTTATCTTATAGCCTTTTTCATTTTGAATTCTCCTGCAAAGCTTAGTAAACTATTCACATGATTCATTTTTATGTGAGAGAAATAACACCCACGTGAACCTAGAAAAGATATCAATAATGACAAAAGCATATAATTTACCACCAAAACTTTACACAGAATTAGAACCAAACAAATCCAAGTGAAGCATTTCAAGTGGTCTAGTAGTAGATATAAATTTCTTTTTCTTAAAGCTAGATCTTGTTTGCTTACCCATTTGACATGCATTACAAATTTTATCTTTCACAAATGGTGTTTTAGGCAAGCCTTTCATTAAATCTTTTCTTACTAGCTTTGACAATAAATCCATACTAGCGTGTCCTAATTGCCTATATCATAACCAACTAGCTACATTTAATGCAGAAAAGCAAGTTACTTGTTGTGAAACTAAGTTATCAAAAGTAGTAGTGTATACATTTTCATGGCGATCTGCAATAAAAAGAACTTTATGATCTGATTTACTTTCAACTATGCATTTATCATTTTCAAATGATACCTTATATCTATCACACAATTGACTTATGCTCAATAAGTTATTTTTCAAGCCATCAACTAATAGAACATTATCAATAACCAGAGAAGGATCCTTACCAACCTTACCTACGCTGATGATGCGTCCCTTTGCATTGTCATCAAACGTCACATACCCTCCATCCTTGGGAATGATTGACGCAAATTTTGCCTTGCCGTCGATAATGTGTCATAAGCACCCGCTATCCAGGTACCACCTGCCCTTGGAGAAGGACGATCTCAAACACACCTATAAGATAAACTAAGTAACTAATGCTGGTCCCCAAATTTTGTTGGGTCCACAGGGGTTAGTAACTGGATCACCCTTAACAACCCACACCTTTCTAATTTTCACATGCTTATTCCTAAGTGGACAATCAAATTGAATATGGCCAATTTGTTTGCATTTAAAACATTTTATTCTATACTTAGTATCTTTAGGTGGGACCTGAGATTTTGATTTGCATGTGAAATGTCCCAAGTAAAGATTAGGCCGTCTAACATTTTCAATGTCATTAAAACCTAGACCCTCTTTACTAAGAGAATTTCTTTGGGCACCAAGTAATTTTTCAAAATTGCGTTTGTCTTTGGTGAATTTAAAAATAATTTTGGTGCTATCCTCCAATTTCCTCTCAAGCTCATTTATAGTCACATCTTTTTCTTTCAAAATCGAAGCATGAGAGGTTTTGGCAATTCCAAACAATTTTGACCAATTTTTGCATTTCTTTTTCAAATCATCATTTTCTTTTGTCATTTTATTCAATAGTTTATATACACGAATATATTCAAATTGTAATTCTCTAAGGGTAGGCATTCAATCAAAATCACAATCATCAGACAAATCATATGAAAATAAAGAGCAAGAAGACGATACCTCATCATCATGTGCCAGCAAGCACAAATTAGCAACCTCTAAGTTGCTGCGGTCCAAGTCTGAGTCACTGCTACTTAGTTTATCCCATGAACTCCCTGCTTTCATGGCTTTCTTCTTTTTCCTAGCATCTTTTTTCAATAATGGGCAGTCCGGCTTAATGTGCCCAACTTTATTGTAATTGTAACACGTGGGAGCATTTGATTTGTCTCTCATTTATAGCTAATTCATAGGTAATTAGGGAACCTATCAATTTATCTAGAGTCATGGTCTTAAGGTCTCTACCCTCAAAAATGGTCATAACCTTAGCTTCCCAAATAAGAGGCAAGCCTCAAAGGATCTTCCTAATCATCTCATTTGTAGGATAGGTCTTACCTAATACATGCAGTAAATTTATAATGTGTATGAATCTAGTGTACATGCTCTGAATGGACTCACCAACATTCATCCTAAAAGCCTCATATTCACTAGTCAGCATATCTATCCTACTATCTTTCACATCCCTAGTACCTTCATATGTGACTTCTAATTTATCCTAGATTTCTTTTGCAGTAGCACATGCCATTACACTATTAAACTCATTCACATCAAGACCACAATACAAATTATTCATAGCAGTGGCATTCAAACTAACAGCTTTCATATCATCATCATTATATTCTTCCTTAGTTTTAGGAACTCCGGTCTCACCCTCTATTCTCATGGGAACATAATTTCCTTTAGAGACAATCCTCCACACCTTCCAATCTATATTTTGAAGATAGATGTGCATCCTCTATTTCCAGAAGGTTTAATTAACACCACTGAAAACCGGAGGTTGTGTGAAAAATGGTCCCTCATGGAAAGGGGTCACGGTGTTATGAGTCATCTAAGATCTTTTGCAAAATAAGTACTGAGTCTATGCTATGTGACTCTAATACCACTTGTTAGCTTTGGTGCAATTCCAAGAGGGGGGTGAATTGGTATTTTCAAAATTGATGCCCTAGGTCAATCCCCTAACACCAGTATTGCACAACCTTAAGGTCAATCTAGTGCAAATAAATTAACTCAATTTAAATGTACAGTGAAATTTAAATAGCACAATTAAATTAAGCAATCATGCACGAGAAATCTATAAATAAATATGACACCCGAAAATGTTATCGAGGTTCGGCAAACTGCCTACGTCCCCGCCTTGGCTAACAAGCACAATGATTACCACTATAATGTTCACTTAAGCGGGTGAGCGACACCTAAATAATCAGGTCAATTAGCATAGGGTTGACCTCAACATTTACAGACAATCCTTACCAGGCTGGATTATCACCCCCTTAGGCCACGCCTAGAATACAACAGTATGTTCACAATAAGCCCAATACAGAGATTATGCTTTCATGCAAAATAGATATGTACCCAATATAGACAGTCACATACACATCAACAATATGGATATAGTGTAAGCTCAGTGATGTAAATAGTTGTGCAAACAACACTCAATAAGGCATGATCAATGGAATGTTCAAGAGTGTTCAATTACAAACTATATCTTTGAAACTAGACAAAGCAAATTTCAATAGCAAATCAAGATTCCAAAGATATCAATCAGATATTCAAACTAGCTCAAGAAATTTCTTCAATGAGATAAGCACACTACTAGTTTGAAAAATGTTTGGACTTGTTGAAAATATTTTTGCACAACAAAAATTAAAGCCATAGGAGTCTTGCAACAACTATGCAAAGACCCCTAAGCTTGCTAGTCTATCCCAACAAAAGATTTATAATATGAAATCAATGGGATAAACTTGACTAAACTCCCCAAAAATAAACCACACAATCAACAAGAATGGTGGGAGTTTAAGCACTATCTAACAATCACAAGCCAGAAATTGTTTAGATGGTGAGATTGCTTATATACACTAACTCTAAACCCTAGAAGAACAACTTTTTGCATATTATTAAGAGCCTTGACCTTTTTTTCTACATTTTGAGAGCCTTGAACATATTGTTGAACTTGTGCCTGCACTCTAAAGATTTTACATCTAGTTTCGGGCAATTGTTACGTTGATCAAAAGGCATTCACGCACACATTTTGTAATCATCGTTGGTATTGAGGTTTGAGTATTTTGAGCATTCAAATCTTATTTTTGTTTTCCCATACTCATTATATTTAATATATTTCTTGGGATCAAAAACTATAATCTATGTATTTTTTATTCATTAATTGAATAAAATACTTGAGAAAAGTTTTTCTAAAACTAAAATCTTTGAGAAACCCTAGAACCCTACACTTAACTTAATGAAAATAACAAGGGTAAAATATAACTTGGGTTGAATATTGAAAGGGATTTGGGTGATCAAACCAGGCGAGTCGAATTGCCTCGGTCAACCGAACTATTGACTGGTCAAATAGTTGACCTGACTTTGGGCGACCAAACTCAAATGACCATAGCGTTTTCAATTAACTGAAAATACTTTTTGGAGAAATATTTGGTTTAGGGTTTAAATCTTTGAAGGCTTCATCACACATATTATGTTCAAAGATTGCAAAAATATTTTGACAAACACATCCTTGCTTTACTGAGCACATTTCATATCATAAGAGAGTGTATGTTTTATGAGCTTAAACGTTGTACATCTCTACTTGTATTTAGAAGCATTTTAATATGTACAAAAATATTTTTCATGTATCGATTGGGTTCATCCCGTAATTGAACTGGAGAGTCTCAGCCCCGTAAGTGAGACCGATTTGGTTCAGCCCAAAAATTGAACAGGGGAATCTCAGCCCCGCAAGTGAGAGCAGTTTGGTTCAGCCCAGAAATTGAATTGGGGTTTTCCCTACCCTATAAGGAGAGGATGTAAACGGCTTCTACTCTGCCCATTTAAGTGAGCAGGTTTAGTGAAATCCTTGGAGAGTATGCCTAAGGCAGGGATGTAGACTGGTTTGGTCGAACCTCGATAACAAATATGTGTGTCACTCTCTCTCTATCTTACTTAAATTCCTACACTTTAATTTCAGCATGTGTATGAATGTTTATTTGATGTCATAATTATTTGCATACACACATTTGATTTAAATAAGATATATTGCACATGTGTATGTCTTCATTTATCATTTTATTATTTTACATACACGCTTTCAATATTGAATGGGATATGAACTATGGTGAATCAGCAAAATGTTTAAATTAGCCGAAAAGTTTTAAAACCCAATTCACCCCCCCCCCCTTTAGGATCACACTAATTCTAACAGACTCAGAATCGGAAGATGACATTGCCTTGTTGACTAAGAAGTTTGAAAAGTTCCTGAAGAAGAATAAAAAGTTTAACAGAAAATTCTAGAACTCGAAATCAGGAAAAGGAGAGTCAAATAAGAAGAAACAGAAGGATGATCTGCCAACAACTGCAGAGAGGTTGGACACATCAAGCCTGAATTTCCTAAACTAAATAAAGCCTACAAGAAAAAGAAGAAGGCTCTAAAGGTAGGTTGGGACAAGCACAACACAAGCAATTCAAACACTGAGTCCAGTGATGATCAGGTAGCCAATTTGTGTCTAATGGCACATGATGACCTTGAGGTACAATCATCTTTCTCAGCATCTTCTTATTACTCCAGTGATTCTGAAAATGAAAATAGCATGCTTTCTTATAATGAATTGCAACAAGAATATTTGTACACTCTTAAAATGCTTGAGAAGAAAACTAAGAAAATTTCTTATTTGAAATGTAAAGTAAAAGAACTTTCAAAGTTTATTGAAAAATAGAATGAGTCTCATGCATTTGTGATAAAAGAAAAGGATTTAAAAATTGTGGAATTAGAAAGTAGGTTAAAAGACAATTCTAAAATTATTCATAAATTCGCAAAGGGCTAGCGTAACTTTGAAAGGCTCCTTGGAGCACAAAGAAATTCCCTAGATAAAGAAAGACTTGGTTTTAATAGAAAAGAAAATTTGAAACAAAAAAATCTTTACATGGATTATTTTTTAAGAGAATCAAAAGCTTATGCTCCATCAAAAGACTCCAATAAATATACTACATGCTTTAAATGTAAAAGGATGGGTCACACAAAACTTGATTGTCCATTTAAGAACAAAGAGGTTAAAATTAAAAAGGTAGGTATGCTTAAAAATCATCATCCTCAAAGGATAAATGGTATATGGATAGCGGATGTTCACGACATATGACTAAGGATAAAGCTAAATTTGCATCCTTCACACCAAAGGACGGAGGATTTGTCACTTTTGGGGACAATGCAAAAGAAAGGATCATAGGTGTAGGTAAAGTTGGTAACTATCCATCACTTATTATAGATGATGCTTTACTGGTTGATGCTTTAAAACATAACTTGCTAAGTATAAGTCAACTATGTGATAAAAGTTATAAAGTATCATTTGAACATGACAAATGCACTGTTGAGTATAAAACTAATAACAAAATTCTATATACTGTTGGTCATCATGAAAATGTATATACCACTGGCCTTGATAACTTAACTTCTCAATGTGTGACATGTTTCTCTACTATGAATGAAACTAGTTAGATTTGGCATAGGAGACTAGGGCATGCAAACATGGACTTAATATCTAAACTAATCAAGAGAGACTTAGTTAAGGAATTACCTAAGACAAAATTCATGAAAGACAAAATCTGTGATGCATGTCAACTAGGAAAACAAGCAAGATCTAGTTTTAAGAAGAAGAAAGAAATCTCTATTACTAGGCCACTTCAAATGCTAAATTTAGATTTATTTGGTCCAAACCCAATTCAGAGTTTAGGAGGAAAATCATACGCATTTGTTATCATTGATGATTATTCTAGATTTACATGGGTACTATTTTTAGGTCACAAAGATGAAACTTGTGAACAATTCATTAAACTGTGCAAAAAAATTCAAAATGAAAAGGGATATACAATAACAAAAATCTGGAGTGATAGGGGTAGAGAATTTAAAAATCAAGGTATGGAAGAATGTTGTGATTCATTAGGAATATCTCATAAATTTTTAGCTCCTAGAACACCACAACAGAATGGTGTAGTTGAAAGAAAGAATAGGTTTATACAAGAAATGGCCAAAACTATGCTTAACGAACATAAACTACCTAAGTACTTTTGAGCTGAGGCAGTAAACACCTCCTGTTATGTTCTACATAAAGTTTTGATTAGATCATCTCTATATAAGACTCCTTATGAATTATGGAATGGCCATAGACAAAACATCTCATATTTCCATATCTTTGGTTGCAAATGCTTTGTGCTTAGAGAAAATAAACATTTAGAAAAGTTTGATGTGAAATCTGATGAACGTATTTTTCTAGGATATGCCTTAGAAAGTAAAGCCTACAGGGTATATAATAAACATACTTTAACCATTGTAGAATCCATTCACGTAGTATTTGATGAGTCCAATCCTTTTGCTCAAAAATACTGATGAGGATGAAATTGAGATAAATAAGGAATTTGAAAAATTGTCTATTAAAGATAATTCAGATGAGAGAAATGAAGTTAAGGGAACATCTTCTAAAGATAATCAAGTTGAAAGAGAGGTTAAGGAACTACCTAGAGAATGGAAGAATATAAAGAATCATCCTATAGATCAAATTATAGGTGAACTATCACGTGGAGTAGTTACACGATCCTCACTTAGAAATATGATTAGTCATTTTGCATTCTTATCTCAAGAAGAACCTAAGAATGTGAGTGAAGCAATTGAGGAAGAATCATGGGTGATATCTATGCAAGAAGAATTAAACCAGTTTGAGAGAAATAAAGTCTAGACATTAGATCCTAGACCTGGGGATAAGGTAGTTATTCGAACAAAATGGGTATACAAGAACAAGAAAGATGAAAATGGAATAGTTGTAAGAAATAAAGCAAGAGTAGTAGCTCAGGGATATAACTAGGAGGAACGCATAGATTTTGAGGAAACCTTTGCACCTGTAGCTAAAATGGAAGCCATTCGAATGTTGTTAGCTTATGCTACTTTTAAGGATTTCAAACTATATCAAATGGATGTCAAAAGGGCATTTGCAAATGACTACATAAGTGAAGAAGTATATGTAGAACAACCCCCAGGTTTTGAAAACCGTATGTCATGCCCCGAACTCATCAGGTGGGGTTCGGGGTGTGATGAGACAATTCACCGTCTCTAATACCCTTCGCACAACTGAAAATAATAAACAACCTCCAATAAAATACCAGAGTTCTATACTATTCAACCGAAAATGTATATCCATCTGTTTATACACTTCATATTACATAACCGTCATTTAAAACATAAACTGTACATATGACTATTCTTACAACCACCCAAAATTTCCAAAGTTTTCAACCTTACCCCAGAGCTTTCTAAGCTCGATCACCTAAAGGACCTGAAAAGTTAAATAAATCTCTGGGGTGAGACACCTCTCGGTAAGAAAGAATAAACTATAATAGTGTGTGGCAGATGAGTTTCAATATATAAAAAATATAGTCATTTCTTAATCCACTACAAAAGGGAATACACATGCATATCCACGCACACGTACATAAATATTTACCGGTGAAAGTTCCCGAGGATAGGGAAGATTACACGCCCATACATGTTCCTTCCCTCTCCTCTGATACCGTTTGTAATTGTACCCTTTAATATGGGTGTGACTATAATTGATATTGGTCAGGGCACTCACCTTATTCAGTAAGCCCTCGGATGGAGAGTTTTATTTTAACATAACTATTTATACATTTAAGTTCAAATACCAATATTCACACACATCCACATTAATCATCCCACAAAGTCTGCAAACATATACATCACAGTTCATCCACACAAGATACAATACAAGCTACACATACCCATCCACACAAAATACCACACGTATACTTCACACACCCAGTATTAATCATACCACAGAGATCCACGTATACACATACATCACAACACATCCCTGCTGGTTACAGTATATTCCATTCACATCCACATAGGATTCACATCAACACAGGACACAGTACAGTCCATTGATCTCAGTACGTGGCCCAAACAAGGCAACTGCATAACTCTCAGTACGTGGCCCATATAGGGCTACTGTGTACTATCCAGTACGTGGCCCACATAGGGCTACTGCATAACTCTCAGTACATGGCCGACTTAGGGCAATTGCATAACTCTCAGTACGTGGCCCACTTAGGGAAACTACATAACTCTAAGTACGTGGCCCACATAGGGCTACTGCGTACTTTACTGTATGTGACCCATGTAAGGCAGTTAAGTCTTTCACTATATGTTTAGGTTCACAACAGACAATATTCACCTAAACAAGCAGTATTTGCAACCAAACAAAATTTACAACCAAATAGTATTTACCACCAAACAGTGTTCACAACCAAGCAGTATTCCCAACCAGACAATAATAACAAGCAAATAGTATTCACAACCGAATAGTATTTACAACCCATTAATTATGAAAGGCTATTCTCATGCCACACAGTTTTTCTCCAATTATAAATTATATTCAAAACCATCATTTTTCAAATGCCTAAATCGTTCAGAAAATCATACTATAAATACATGGCTTTTATACTTGAAACTAACCGGTTCAAAATTAATAAAAACATGTATAACTTACTCCCCTTACCTATTTTTCCGAAAATGACCCGAAACGAATGAAAAATTCGAATCACTAACCATTCAAATCTATCGAGAATTGACGACCTACATGCCAGGAAGAGGGAGAAGGAATCATAGAGGGCCCGAGAGCTACCAAGAGGCTTAAAGGAGAGGGGAAGAGAGAGAGAGAGAGAGAGAGAGAGAGAGAGAGAGAGAGAGAGAGAGAGAGAGAGAGAGAAAGAGAGAGAGAGAGATTCAGGGCTAAGAGAGAGAGAATAAATTCTCTAAAAAATTGACCTAAAATCTATTTATAAGTAGGTTGTCCCCGCAAAAAATCATCGATCGTTTTTCTAACCACTTTGAAACCGTCGACGGAAAACATAAGCTAAAGAATCCCAAGAGCCTTTCTAGAGGAAACCAGCGATAGTTTTGTTTGGGGTTCCCCAAACCATCAACGGTTTTGTCCTATCCTTCACCAATTTCTTATTTTTCCTTTCCTTTATTTATTTCCCTTTTCTTTTATTTATTCATCTTTCATTTTCTAGGTTCGGGTTATTACATTTTCCCCTCCTTACAAAATTTTGTCCTCGAAATTCGCTAACCAATATACTCTAACATGTGAACATTTGAATCACTTAAAATTAAATGAAAGTTATTATTTATCCCAAACATAAACATGTTACCTATGCCTCTAGCAATGTCTGTCTCAGCTGGGACAAGCGTGTAGACACCCGCCGGTTTGCCGCGAAGACATGCGTCGGTCCGCCGCGAGGCACCAAATTGTTCCTCCGAGTATGATCGGGAGCGGGTGCATTGTTTAGCGGTCCCTGGTTTTGACCCAATAGCTCATGACAATCTCAAGCTATATGGTCATACTTGCCGCACCAGTAACACATAGGACCCTACCTTGGCATTCTCCTCAGTGCTTCCGATTACACCTCGCACAGTAAGAGGGTGTTGAGTTACCCTGATGGCCTTGATCACTCCTAACTGGTCTCTGACCCCCACTATCTCTGTATCCCCTCCCAGAACCCTATCTGATATCTATATGGGAATTGGGAAACATGGGTCTCTTCCTCCGCTCTAACACATTTGCACTTCTCTGCAGACTCGACTCTGCTATGGTGGCTTTATCCACCAGTTCTGAAAAGTCTTGTATCTGCAAACATACCATATGGTCATGGATTTTTTTTTTTCATCCCTCTTTCAAACCTTCTTGCCTTATGATATTCATTTGGGACCATGAAGGGAGCAAAGCGAGAAAACTCCATGAACCTAGTAGCGTACTGCTGGACGGTGAGGCGCCCTTGAGTCAAGTTGAAAAATTCCTCCACCTTCACATTCCTAGTGGTGGAGGGGAAATACCGGTCATAGAAGAGCTCCTTGAAACATCCCCAGGTCATCACCATGGGTACTACCCGCTACTCTTCCAGCAGTTTCACCACTTTTAACCATCGCTCGGCTTCTCCTGTCAACTTGAAGGTGGCGAAAAGAACCTTCTGTTTCTCCGTGCAATCCAACACTATCAGTATTTTTTCCATCTCCTGCACCCATGTCTCAACCATGATTGGGTCAGTGCCACCCAAAAAAGCAAATGGTTTCAGGTGGGTGAATTGATCAATCGGACAGCTCTGATTCATGGGTGGGCAACTCGATCCCTCTGGATCCCACCTAATCTCTTCCGTGACTTAGTGAGCTAAACCTCGTAGCAGTCTGGAGATTTCAATATCATCCCCACTGGAAGCCCCTAACTTGTTTTCCCCTCCAGCATCCACATCTTTACCTCTGGAATCCATTCGGTAGATAGGACAAAGACAAATTTATAATTTCCATATCTTAATACAACTGGAACAGTTATAAAACAAAGAAACCAATTTAATATTAAAATCCTCAATTAACATCGAACACCTAATTAACCTCAATCATCTTAACCTTCGAGTTCTAATTCCAAGATTCAGTCTCTCTGCTTGGAAACATCACTGTCGATGGATTTATTAATGGTTTTTTGAAACCGTCGACTAATTTAGAAAATCACAAAAGTTCATCAAGGGGTTTCTGCCTCCACACTACGAAACAAAACTCAAATTCTTATCAATACATTAACCTATCCATTTTTACCCTCACCCTAACTCGAACCTATACTCTGGTATAGAATCTATAACCTAAAGCTCTAATACCACTTTGTCACACCCCGAACACGCCAAGTGGGGCCCGAGGTGTGATAAAACCATTTCACCATCTCTGATACTATTCACGCAGTGGAAAATAATAAACAACCTCCAATAAAATACTAGAGTTCTATACTATTCAACCCAAAATGTATATCCATCTATCCATACACTTCATATTACATAACCAACATTTAAAACATAAACTATACATATGACTATTCTTACAAGTACCCAAAATTTCCAAACTTCTCAACCTTGCCCCGGAGCTTTCTAAGTTCCATCACCTAAAGGACCTAAAAAGTTTTTAAAAAAAATCGCTAGGGTGAGACACCTCTTAGTAAGGAAGAATAAACTATAACAATGTGTGGCAAATGAGTTTCAATATATATAAAATATAATAGTTTTTTAATCCATCACAACCGAGAATACACATGCATATCCACGCACACATACAAAAATATTTATCGATGAAAGTTCCTGAGAATAGGAAAGATTACATGCCCATACATATACCTTTCCTCTCCTTTGATACTGTTTGTAACCGTACTCTTTTATCTGGGTGTGGCTACAACTGATATTGATCAGGGCACTCACCTTACTCGGTAAGCCCTCGGACGGAGATTTTTACTTTGACATAACTATTTATACATTTAAGTTCACATACCAGTATTCACACACATCCACATTAATCATCCCACAAAGTCTGCAAACATATACTGATGTTCATCCACACAAGATACAATACAAACTACACATACCCATCCACACAAAATACCACATGTATACTTCACACACCCGGTATTAATCATACCACAGAGATCCACGTATACACATACATCACAACACATCCCTGCTGGTTACAGTACATTCCATCCACATCCACACGGCACTCACATCCACACAGGATACAATACATTCCATTAATCTCACTACATGGCCCACACAAGGCAACTGCATAACTCTCAGTACATGGCCCACATAGGGCTACTAAGTAACTCTCAGTACGTGACCCACTCAAGACAACTACATAACTCTCAGTACGTGGTTGACTTAGGGCAACTGCATAACTCTCAGTACGTGGCCCACATAGGGCTACTGCATAACTCTCATTACGTGGCCCACTCAGGGCAACTACATAACTCTCAGTATGTGGCCAACTCAGGACAACTACATAACTCTCAATACGTGGCCCACATAGGGCTACTACGTACTTCACTATACGTGGCCCACGTAGGGCAGCTACGTATTTCACTATACAGATAGTATTTACAACCAAGCAGAATTTACAACCAAATAGTATTCACCACCAAACAGTATTCACAGCCAAGCAGTATTCCCAACCAAATAATATTCACAAGCAAACAGTATTCACAACCAAACAATATTTACAACCCATTAATTATGAAAGGTTATTCTCATGCCGCAGAGTTTTTCCCCAATTATAAATTATATTCAAAACCATTATTTTTCAAATTCCTAAACCGTTCAGAAAATCATACTATAAATATACTGCTTTTATACTTGAAACTAATCAGTTCAAAATTAATAAAAACTAGTATAACTTACTCCCCTTACCTATTTTTTTTTTTTTAAACGACCTAAAACGAACAGAAAAACAAAAACCCTAGCTACTCAAATCTTCAGAGGATTAACGACCTACGCGCCGAGAAGAGGGAGAAGGAATCATGGAGCACCTGGGAGCTACCAAGAGGCTTAAAGGAGAGAGAGGGATGAGAGAGATTCGGGACTAAAAGAGAGAGAATGAATTCTCTAAAAAAATGACATAAAATATATTTATAAGTAGGTTGTCCCTGCAAAAAATCGTCGACAGTTTTTCTGGCCACCTTGAAACCATCAATGGAAAACCTGAGCTAAAGAATCCCGAGAGCCTTTCTGGAGGAAACCGGCGACAATTTTGTTTGGGGTTCCCCAAACCATCAATGGTTTTGTCCTGTCCTTCACCGATTTCTTATTTTTCCTTTCCTTTATTTATTTCCCTTTTCTTTTATTTATTTATTTATTTATCTTTTATTTTCTGGGTTCGGGTTATTACACCATAAGCATCCAAATCACATTTATAGACTAACTAAAGCCTTGTATGGTTTAAAGCAAGCTCCTAAAGCTTAGTATAAAAGGCTCAGAGGTTTTCTACTGGATAATGGATTTATTAGAGCAAAGATAGATACAACACTCTTCATCAAATCTAAGAATGACAACATACTCCTAGTACAAGTATACATAGATGATATCATATTTGGAGCAACAAATGAAGAGTTGTGCAATGAGTTTGCAAATTGTATGCAAAACAAATTTGAGATAAGCATGATGGGAGATCTAATATTCTTCCTAGGACTTCAGATCAAACAAGAAAAACATGGAATTTTTATAAATCAATCCAAGTATATTAGAGACTTGCTCAAAAGGTTTAATATGGAAGATGGTAAAATTCTAGGAATGCCTTTGAGCTCTTCAGTAAAATTAGACAAAGACGAGCAAGGGATACCAGTAGATGTTAAGCTCTACCATGAGATGATTGGTAGCTTACTATATCTGACTTCCAGCAGGTCTGACTTAAAGAGTCCCATTTATTAGTTGTCAAAAGAATACTTACATACCTGATTGGAACCACTGAACTTGGATTATGGTATCCTAAGTATACCTCCTTTGAGATTGTTAGCTATTCAGATGCTGATTTTTTCGGTAGTAAAGTAGATACAAAAAGTATGAGTGGCACATGTCATTTCTTAGGACATTCTTTAGTATCTTGATTTTCAAAGAAGCAAAATTCAGTTGCTCTTTCCATAGCCGAAGCTGAATACATAGCAACTAGAAGTTGTGACAATACAAGTGCAATAAACATCTCAAAGAATCCTATATCACATTCACGAACTAAACACATAGAAATTAGGCATCATTTTCTTCGTGACCACGTGCAAAAAGGAGATGTGACACTTGAATTTGTATACACAGATGAACGATGGGCAAACATTTTCACGAAACCACTTCTAGAGGATAGGTTGATCCAAATTAGACGTGAATTAGGCTTGATGCATAGTCGAGAAGTTGCCTAGAGTTACATTAGATTACATAATTAAGGAGGAGCAACTTCAATTAAAATTAATATTTGGTTAAAATTCTCACATTTGCTATTAAAATTAATAAATGGTTATTGCATGTTAAATTTTTTTTATGGATGCATGATACATGTTGATGCTCACATAAATTTTTGGACTTTAATGGACTGATTTGCTTATCCATGTCTATGTAAATTGAAAAACTGTGTATGTTCACATTGAAATTTGATTCAACAACACAAATATGCCTTAGAAAGGGGGAGAAGTAAGTTGAGTAGCACAAAAAGAGATATAATCTCACAGTACAAGTTTGACACAAAGAAATTTTTTAAGATGCGATATATTTATGGTTGCACAATTATATATATATATATATATATATATATATATATCTTTTTGTTGATTTCAAAAAGGGAGAAGTATATAAGTATATACTAGCAAAAATAGTTTTGAATGAAAAGGGGAGAAGTTGTACGAGAAAATTGCATGAGAAGGATTGCATAAAAAAGGGAGTAGTTGTACTAGCAAAAATATTTGCATATTCTATAATGTGAATGAACTTTGTTGTGTATGAATTATATTGCTAAATTCTAATTTATGCATTATCTTAGGGGGAGCCTTGTTAGGCATAACCCATTTTTGCCTTTATATTTGTCATCATCAAAAAGGGGGAGAGTGTTGACTCTATGAGTCCAATCCTGTTTTGATAATGACCAATCACTTGGTATTTGACCTGTGCAATTGAGTTTGTGAACAAGATCATGATTTAGAATGCACGAATGGTAAGCTTGATATGGAAGCCACAAGGAACCTAAAATACATATCACTTGACTCAATCCATGGAACTAGAAGAATAAAAGGATGAAGAAGCAAGCTTCAAGTTCAAGATCTTCAATTTGAATGGGTATTTAGAATTGACTATATTTACATATTTCGTATAATATAATTCGAAGCTCAAATATACCCTAGACAGACCTTAGGACTCATGCATTTCATGAAAGATACATTTACATTAGTTCTAGGTTGAATGAATTTCAGAGGCAAATTTTAGAGGCCTCGTCGATGAACCACATGGCCTCATCAACGAAAGCATGAAAGCCACTTGGCGACAAACATTCTGTTCTCATCGACGAAAAAATACTGAGAGCCCAAAAAGTTCAGATAGGTCTCTCATCGACGAACTCAAGTTCTCGTCAACGAACGAGTGTTATACACTCGTCGACGAATGCATGCTCTCACTGATGAATGTTGCTTTGCAGAACTACGTTTCAATACGAACATAGACGTAAATATGATATTTTGAATGATCCAACAATTAGAAATTTTTTAGATGGTGAGATTGCTTATATACACTAACTCTAAACCCTAGAAGAACATTAGAGTGTTTAACAAAAGAACTTTAACTATCATTGAATCAATTCATGTTGTATTTGATAAATCTAATCAATTTTCTAAAAAAGATGATGAACATGATATTGATATTAGAAAATGCTTTGAAAAGCTCTCTATTGAAAACAATGTTAATGAAAATTCATAAATAAATGATAAATTATCTAAAGATAATAAAAATGAGAATGAGGTTCAGGAGCTTCCTAGGGATTGGAAGTTCATTAGGAACCACCCTTTAGATCAAATCATAGGTGAACCTTCACATGGTATTGCAACCTGGTTCTCTTTAAGAAACCTAGTTAGCCATTTTGCTTTCTTATCTCAAGAAGAACCCAAAAACATTAAGGAAGTCATAGAAGATGAGTCTTGGGTGATGTCTATGGAAGAAGAACTTAACCAACTTGAGAGAAGCAAAGTGTAGACCCTAGTTCCTAGGCCTAATGATCATTCAATTTTTGGAACAAAATGGGTATATAGAAATAAGAAATATGGGAATGGGGTAGTAACTAGGAACAAAACTAGACTAGTTGCCCAGGGATACAATCAGGAAGAAGGAATAGACTTTGAAGAAACCTATGCTCTTGTAGCTAGAATGGAAGTCATTCATAGCTTGCTTGCTTATGCTGCTTTTAAGAACTTTAAATTGTATCAAATGGATATTAAAAGCGCATTTTTAAATGGCTATATTAATTGAAGAAGTGTATGTAGAACAACCTCTCGATTTTGAAAATCATAAGTATCCTGATCATGTATACTGGTTGTCCAAAGCCTTATACAGATTGAAAAAAAATCCTAGAGCTTGGTAAGAGAGGTTTAGTGCTTTTCTATTAGAAAATGGGTTTACCCATTACAAAATTGACACTACACTTTTCGTCAAATTTAAAAATAATGACATGCTCCTTGTGCAAATTTATGTAGATGATATTATTTTTTGAGCAACAAATGATGATTTGTGCAATGAGTTTTCCAAATGCATGCAAAGTGAATTTGAAATGAGCATGATGGGTGAATTAAGTTTCTTCGTAGGGCTTCAAATTAAACAAGCTAAGAATGGGATTTTCATATGCCAATCTAAATACGTTAGGGATTTGCTCAAGAAATTCAATATGGATGATGGTAAAATTCTTAGCACTCCTATAAGTTCTTCCTCCAAATTAGATAAAGATAAGTAGGGGATCCCTGTTGATGTGAAATTATATTGTGGCATGATTCGGAGTCTTTTATATCTTACAGCTAGCGGACTCGATATTATGTTTAGTGTGTGCATGTGTGCTAGGTTTCAAGCTGCTTCTAAGGAATCCCATTTATTAGCGGTCAAGAGAATTCTTAGGTATTTAGTTGGAACCATAGAGTTAGTTTTATGGTATCCTAACCATATGATCTTTGATATTGTTAGTTATGCTGATGTTGACTTTACCGGTAGTAAGGTTGATAGGAAGAGTACTAGTGGCACTTGTCACTACTTAGGACAATCTATGGTTTCTTGGTTCTCCAAGAAGCAGAACTCAGTTGCCTTATCCACAGGCGAAACAGAATATATTGTAGCTGGGAGTTGTTGTGCTCAAATGCTTTATATGAAGCAACAACTCATGGATTTTGGATTGCACTACGATACGATTCCGATAAAATGTGATAATACTAGTGCAATTAATATCTCTAAAAACCCTATCTCACACTCACAAACCAAACATATTGAGATTAGACATCACTTCATTCATGATCATATGTAGAAAGGGGATGTGGCCCTTGAGTTTGTGTGCACAAATGAGCAATGGGCAGATATTTTGACCAAACCCCTTCAGGAAGATAGGTTCATTCAAATTAGATGAGAACTAGGTCTAATGCATTGTAGAGATGCCTCCTAACTTTTGGATAGAGTGCACAAACTTAGGGGGAGCTTCTTAACATAGAAAAACATACGGCTCTGAACTTTAAATTTATCATTGCGTTATACTTTATGAGTTCATATATGTTTTGCAAATGTATGACTACTATATCTATTGCATGTTTAATAGTTATATTTATGTTTTCCATCTTGATCACACTGAAATGT
This sequence comes from Malania oleifera, assembly GCF_029873635.1. NCBI lineage: Eukaryota > Viridiplantae > Streptophyta > Magnoliopsida > Santalales > Ximeniaceae > Malania > Malania oleifera. The sequence continues at coordinate 53,440,773 of NC_080417.1, forward strand.
TTGAGTTGGCAGTTGTGGAAAAATTGTTAATTTTAAAAATAAAATAAAAAAAACTCGATCGGGTCATTTCTATACAAGTATTTTTGAGAAAATGCCCTATTTTCAAACGTCATGCTGCCGAAATTTCTAAAATTTTCCCAAACATATCTTGTATTTAAATTACTCATACTCAATGCCTTGCTTACATGTTTTAAATCATAACCTTTTTGCTGTTGCCAAAAGGGGGGGTGAAGAGGGCAAAATTGGGTACTTTGAAAAATGTTTTGTGAACTTTAATCCTTAAACTTTTCATTATGCATATTGTTAGGGGAGCCTTTCAAGGCTGTACCCACTTTCGCATAATGTATTTGTCATCATCAAAAAGGGGCAGAATGTTAACCGTATAGGTCATACCCTATTTTGATAATGACTAATACTCAAGTATCTATTGTCTATCAAATTTGTGTGCAGGTTCATATTAGGAAGATCTCTTAATGGCATAAGAAGTCTTGGAAAATAAAGACCCAAAATTTTTATTCATTGTATTTTAATTAAGTTTTTATTCAAGTCTGTAATAATTAAAGCGCAAGGGTCTGTAATAATTAATGCATTACACGCATGATAGGGCAGATAAGCTCAAAGGACTTAGACACACCTTAGGACCCTCATTTTTGCATGAAAATGTGCCCTATTGTCTTAAGGTTAATCATCATATGAATAAGGACAATTTTATAAGAGGAAAAGGACCAAAATGCCCAAATTGGCATGTTTGGTTGACCGAACCCTAATACTCAGGGTCCTTCGGTCGACAGAACTTCCACCAAGTCAACAGTTTGACCCTTCGGTCAGCCGAACCTAAAATGAGCTGCAACGCTTTGGTCAACCGAACTGACAAATGGGGAGATCCCAACTATCTAGTCGACTAAACTTATAGAAGGAAATTAACCTGGTCGACCAAACACCCAAGTTCGGTCAACCGAGCTCAATCTAGTCGAAAAAACCTCAGAATTTCAGAAATCGCCTTATGAATGGCCGACCCAACTCGTAATTCAAATTCTCCCTAGCCTGCTGAACTGAGCACCACAGTCGACCGAACCATCAAGATGGTCGACCAACCCTCTCGGGTTGCTCGGATTTTACCGAGATTAAAATGCTATTATTTTTTATTAACCTCATTTAAACTTTTCCAAAATTGACAAATAGGTCCCAAACAATTAAAAATTTAGGGGCATCTATATATACCCCCTCATTTGCAAAGATTAGTAAAAGATTAGCAAAACGATTAGTAATTTTTTTTCTCTGAATTCCAAAAGCTCCATTTCTCTTATTCAAGCTCCTTACATTCATCCTTACTTATTCTTATTGCTGAAATCATCTAGTAAGAGTGTTATTGTAATTTTCTCACTAAGCTTACACTCTCATTTGTTCTTGTTGATTGAGATATTTTTATTTGAGGTTGAGCTTTAAGTTTTTCTAAGAGACTTTGTAAATAAATCTTCCGTAGAAAAACTTCTTTGAGCTTGTGGGTTTTGCATAATCATTGCAATACTCAAGAGTTCGTATTGCATTATTTTGTGAATTAATAATTTTACAAACCGATTTTCAAATATCTCTTGTGGTTTATTTTGAGAAAAATATTTGTTGAAGATATTTGAAATGTGCTTGAGATCTTTGTTGCTGCATTGTGATTGATACTATTATCTTGACACAAAGATCCTATCACATACACACTCTCACGTATTGATTGTCATATTTGCATTAATCCTTGAGAGTAGATATTAAGACTGCACTGATCTTATCATATCTTATCATTCGGTAGTGTGTTGATTATATTGGTGCAAATCTACTTGATTGAGAAGCATATAGTTTGTACACAAATTTTATGGTAAATATGTTGTATTCCAGGCATGGCCTGAGGGGGCGGTTATCCAGCATAGAAGGATTGGTTGTGTAGGTTGAGGTCAACCCTGTGCTAATTGACCTGGTTGTATTTAGGTGCCACTTCACCCATAAAGTAAGCCTATAGTGTAATCCTAGTGCTTGCGAGTCAAGTTGGGGACGTAGGCAATTTGCCGAACCTTAATAACATTTCTGGTGTCGTCTCTATTTACTGCTTTATTGTGCATGCTTAATTAAATCTCTTGTGCAGTTTAATTTCTGCTTTATATATATACTGATTTATTTTATACGCATTAGATTGAACTTAGGCTAGTGTAATACTGCTACTAGTGGATTGACCTAGGGGATTAAATTTTAAAATACCAATTCACCCCCCCCCCCTCCCCCCAATCTTGGGATTACAGTAAAGCTAACATAAATGGTTGTGCACTTGGACCCAAGCCATTCGCCACACTACTGGGCTAAGTAGAGGGTTTCCCATGAACTGGAGTGAACCCCTGTGGGTATAGAGGTTTTGATTTTGTCTCGGGTTCTAAAATCTATGCGGCCTTCCCTTTATTCGCGGTGACCATCAATTCCATCATCTTATTCATTTGTCCACTGATCTCTCTAGCATTATTACTTATCTCTTTTTGGACTTCTTCTAGACCCATCACACGATTTTCCAAAAGTTCACTCATGATTTTAGTATTTCTTCTGGTATTGTAGGGATGCACGGTGGACTCAATGTTGCCTTTCTGCATTCTATTAGCTAAGCCCCTCCTTTGTTTCTCTAAACAACCCCCTTTTTTTATGAGTATGTATACATGAATATATGCATAATGTATGAATGTTTATGTAATGCAAATTAAATAACTACTTTTCCAAAATTATTGAAATAGCCCTCGTTACTCCAAAGGAAACAAATATGGTTACACAAGATCATTTTCACTAGTTGATTTCATTATACCCAACTTATTACAACCCATTCTGCTTTGACTATACTATACAAATGATATCAGAGGTTTAGTGTTCGGGATTCATTTCTTGGAAATTGCTTGGTTTTGCTCTTACACCTGAGCTTCAATTTCCTGCAAGACTTGAGTTTTTCTTTCACATTTGACTTCCACAATTCTCAACAATGTTTTGTTGAGCTGGGCCTCTATTTGAAATTTTCTTCTTAAGGCCACTATTTCCTCTTCAGCATGTATGCATTTATCTTTCTTCCGTTTCACATTTCTCTAGCATTATAGGATTATTCTACCCTCTCTTTGCTTGACCATCCTAGCACTCATCTAAGCTTCCATGATACTCTCTTCAATAGAACAAATTTTCTCGTGTATATTTACTCTGTTTTCTTCTCCTTTCATCTAAGATTGATCTATGACTGTGGGTGCCATTAGTCAGTTCAAAATTTTTTAATCTCTATTTATTGGGGAATCTGCGATTTAAGGATTAATTCGGCTGGTGGTCCACTTGTACTCCTTCTTGCTCATAGGTGAATTCTGAATTATTCAATCCATGCATCATAGGTATGAACTAACAAGATCCTACCTGCTTTCTGAATATGAGAGGAGCGTAAGCTATTCCAACCTATGGGCCTAGTAATGGGACCCATGAAAAGTCTCCATATTGGTATAGCATATCAAGGTACCCCATCCACGGTGCTTTCCATACAAACCCTTTTGTTTCCCAATTACGCATCCTTTCAGCTCATTTGTTCTTGTTTGAGTGTTCTTCCCATAGAACTTTTTCAAATTCCGCCAAAGGATTGCAAAGATTCAAGAATACTAGATGAAAGGGACCCTCTTTACATGGAATGTTACTCATGAACTAGACATAGAGCATTGGAATACATCATTTTAATCGGCCTTTTCCTTTGATTCTATAGTGATTAAGGGATCAAAAATTTTCTACGAGTGTCGGGTACCGAGTTAACCACAATCTGAACCTGAGCCAAGAAATAAGTTGTTCCTTAGTCAATGACCCCTATTTCCTTTGGAAAAATTACCATCCCATAGATGGCAAGGGCTAGCATATTAATATAAATATCCTCTATTTCTTCCCCTTCTACAAGTGTTTTCAAACCTTCCCAGGTAATGTCCTTAGCTTCTTTTTCGATATGTTCATTTATCTTCTAAGCTTTGATCTCAATTACTTTACATAGTTCCCTCCTAAAAGTTATAACAAGATTGTGTCCATATGCCCTATAAGTTTTTGGTAGGTGAAGCGAGGACATATATTCTTCAATGGTGGGAGCCATGTCTACTCCCTCAAGAGTAAAGAAATGATAAAGGGGATTCCAAAATTCTACCAAGACATTTATTACCTTGAAGTTCACTACTACATGCAACAAAAACCCAATGTGACCATATAACCAGGAAAATTTAAGGCATATTTCAACTATCCAACCAATCCAGATATTCTTCAATTCTCTCAGCAAGTTTACTTTAGTATCAAGCTCAACCCGCGCCAACAACACCATATCAAGCTTTTGATTCAGACTATTCCTATGTCGGCTTTGCTAGGATTTGGAATATAACTGGACAGTGGCCACCTCCTCTTTGTGTACCACTACTAAACCCGCCATGGTGTAATTTCGAGTTATCTCTGAATTTTTGCAATGTAGTGATATGCCTAAAATGTATGCAATGAATGTGAAACTGATCATTAAGGATATAATCTAAGCATAACATATATTAAACCTAGTCATGAAGAAGGATGATGTTCCTGTCTCATCCCCATATGGATGAATTACTTGAGGATTTTCAACGAGGCTCCATATTAAAGGAGGAAAAACTATAGATGAGTGAGTTTGGTTCAAGCTCTATTCCCTGATAATAATAGGTTCCTAGCATGTCCCCTATCCTTACCCATTGGGTTGGACAAAGTTCAAGTTGAGTGGAGTGGTTCATGGGCCCCTAAAGACCTTGTCTCATGAGAGCCAACAGTATTGTGCTCCTTTCTATTCCTAAAGGGTAAACCACGGGTAGAAGGCTTATGGAAATGTGTGTGAGTTCATATACTTAGCTTATTCCCATAAACCCCACATGTTATCTTTACACATGCAACCATATATACAATCAAATATTCACAATTATACATGCAATATTCAAAATATCATGGAGTAATTAAAAGACTTATTAAATTCACATTTGGGATAATTCCTAATTAATCAATGGCTCGGCTCTCTAAAGTCCCCGGCGAAGTCTCCAAACTGTCGTGGTGTCTCGGGAGCAAGGGCACTGGTGAGGTAAGGGAATAAGATATATGATATTAAAAATTTTGATTTAGAGTCACCACTAACATATTATTTACCTAGGTGCAGTTAGAACACCTAATTACTACTTATTTGATTGGTCACTAGACTAAACCTAAGCCAAAGAACCAATAGTCTCGATTTGCTTATACCAGAGCTGGGATCGGGAGTACAATTATGTAAGGGGAAGGTATTCGCACCCCCTACACACCCGTTCAACGAACGGTACCTAATTAATTATGAATTATCCCTAAATTGAATCTAATAATATTTAATTAACTCCCTTTAAAATCAGTAAACAAATAAATGAATAAAATTAACAAGAGATTTAAAAAATTCTCAATGCGATTTAGGAATGTTTAATATGACCTCCAAATGGGGGCTCTTGTTAGATAAACCCCCTCAGAGCAAATACAGGTGAGGTGTAAAATATCTCATTGCCCTTTTTAAAGTCATAGAGACGCACCCACACAAAAATCAAAAGAATTATCAAAAAGTATCTTTAAAATTATTCCCATATTTTTAAAAATCTTTATAGAATTTTTCTAAACATTTTCAACCTCTTTCCAAAAATTTCTGAGATTTTTCAAATAAATTTTCTCATCTCTTTTGGTATTTTACTATCTAATTTTTTCGAGCCAAAATGACTCGAAATATTTTTCCTAACTTCAAAAATATTTTATATAAAATGGTTTCAAATCTTGAACCAGGTCGAAACCAGTGGGTGCCACATGTCAACCCACTTTGGTGACATGTGGCATGTTTTTAAAAAAAAAAAAAATTAACCCTTACATGTGTCACCATTCAGTTGATTCAAACCTTTAAACAAGGATTGTTGACGCCGTAATCTAGACCATTTAGAGAAAACACAAATCGAACGGCCTAGATTTCTCCACATCTGTCGAGTGAGACTTGGCTCATATTGAGCCACATGACACCACTCGGGTGGTGACACGTGTCCTACTTGACCCCAAGTATAAATGTCTCATTTTCCCATTTTTCTTCATTTTTTCACCTGATTTGTTTCTCTCTTCTCTCTGCGATTTGTTTCTATCTTCTTTCAGTGATTCTTTTCTCTACTTCTTTACTCACTCTGTCTGTCCCCCTTCTATTCTCCAATCTCCTTTCTCTCTCTCCCCCCTCTAGTTCTTTTTCTCTATATCTCTCTTCCTTTCATTCTATGTTCTATTGCCAGATCTAAGAGGTTATTTTTCTAACTACCCCATTTAAGAGGCTCTCTCTTGTTTTTGGTTCTGAGGAACTTTCTCTTGTTACCTCTCTTTTATGCTTTATATGTTTTTCTAAATCTTGCTCTCGTGTTTTCTATTTTTGCAAATTCAATAAAATATGGTTGTGGGTTCTAAAGCCTTGATGACAGATACATTCTCCCCCCCTCCCCCAAATTCCCTTTCATTCTTATTGGCTTTTGATTGACCCACGCAGATCCTCTTGATCTATACCTTGTGCTTTGATCTAAGTTCATGGGTGAGTTAACTTACCAAGCTAGTTGACTTGCCGTGTTGGGATTCGAGATGACTCAGGGTGAGTCAACTCGCCAAACTCAATGAGTTTGGGATTCTGATTGGGTTCTGGATCAACCCACTGAGTTAAGTTGACTCAGGGGCTTTGAAGATTGGGCCTTGAATTGGGCCTAGGGGGCTTGTTTTAAAATTGGGTCTGGGGCCCTTTTGGTTTAAAAAAAATTGGGCTAGGTTTTTCAAAATTGGACCCCAAAGACCCTTTGAGTTTGGTTTTTTTTTTTTTTTTTTTTGGGTGTGCCCTTTTTTAAGAATTAGGCCTTGGCCCTAAGCCCCTGGGTTTTAAAAAAAAAATGGTCAGGTTTTAAAATTGGACCCCAAGGGCCCTTTGGGTTTTGTTTTTAAAAAAAGGTTAGGTCTTCGGGTTTTAAAATTAGGCATCGGGGGCCCTTTGGGGTTCGTTTTAAAAAAAATTGTTGGCCTTTATTTAAAAATTGGACCTGGGCCCCAAGCCTCTAGGTCTTCTTATCACTGCATTCTCCTCTTTCTATACTCCTTCCCCTCTATTTGGGGCGTTCTTTGGTTTAGGCCTCTATCTCCTCTGGTTGGTGAGGAACCCTTCGGGTTGCAAGGCAATGGGCTTCGCATCTCTCTTTTCTAAAAAGGGTAGGATGTTACCCTCCTTTCTTTTCTCTAGGGTTTCACTCTCGAAACTTCACCAATAGACCACTTCTCTCACTATGCTGCCTCTCAATTCTCCTCCTTTTTTTTTCTTTTCTTTCTCTTTGACTTCTCTCTTTCTCAGTGTGTGTTCTACCGTCTACCAAGGCTCCCTATTTATAGGATTTGGTCCTCAGTTAGGATAGACAATAGACAAAACTTTCTTTTTCCAACATTTTCCTTTCCGCCGCGCATAATTTCCTTCCTATAGCCAAAAATTCCATCCCTATTGCAATTTGGCTAATTCTCTTTCCATATGGGTTCTTGGCTTAAGATTGGCATGGGGTACATGACAATTTTGCGATTTTCTCCAATTAATTTACAGAATCACTCAAATTTTCTCCCTTTATTACTTGGTTTCTTTTTTATTTTGGATGCAGGTACCCGCGAAGATGTAAGGGATATTCCTTGCGGCTGCTAAATTTTTTGTTTGCCCCCTTTATTTTTTGTATATTTCTATATTTCCTTACGTATTGTGATGTATTCCCTTATATTCCCCACCCTTCCCTGTAATTTCCTTTATTTTTTTGTATTCTAATGTATTTCTCTGTATTCTGTATTCTATCTATTTTGTAAAAAAAAAAAATGAAATAAATAAAATATTATTTAAGAGGCCCAATTAAAATTGAGTGTCTACACAACTTGGTGACCTAATACAAATACACCTTAAGGTACCTCTTACTTGGTAAGATATCCTAAAAGTCCGAAATGGCAGACATAAGAATCCCAAATGTTATAAATACAACTCTTCGATGTCCATTAGTTCATAAGCCTTCAATCTTTAAAAAATATTTTTTATTTTTTATTTTTATAACCATCTATACAAATGTTGGAACAAAGTAAAAACCATGTGACATTTTTTTTAATTCTTCAAAAATTTAAAAGAAAAAATGAAAATGAAAGTATTGTTTATCACAGAACATATAAATATTTATTTTTCATAAAAGTATATAAAATTAAGTTGTAAATTAAAAGACAATAAATATAATCAGTGCAGGAGCCGTAACCGATCACGTGACGTGGCAACTCTGCCAAAACAAAACTTACGTCAAACTTGCAAGCTAAGATTTTTCCTTTAAACATAAAAGGAAAGGCTATTTAAATTCCTTTATCATGTCCAACCAAAGATATTCAATTTTCAGCCTATCATTTCCGTAATCGAATTTAGTTTCGAGGGTGCAAGCAAGAAAACCAAGTAACTCACCAAACGTGAAGGCCAAACATACACCCCTGTCAGAATAAGAGAGAGAGAGAGAGAGAGAGAGAGAGGGGTTTGCAGGTAGGAGCAGGAAACTGGGGGGTGTTTGGTTGCAGAGTTTGAGAGATACAGGATCGCAGGTAAGAGTAGGAAATTGGGCGTTGTTTCGTTGCAGAGTTATTCGTATGAATGGGTCAATGCGTTTCCAAGGGAGGCAGAGGCAAGATGAAGGAGAGGAAAGGGTCGCGGCATGGTTATGAGGGGTGTTTAGCTGTGGCGAAGGAGCAGCGGTCCAGATTTTACATTCTTAGAAAATGTGTCGCAGTGTTACTTTGTTGGAGCAAACACGACAAGTGCTAATTTTTCTTTCTCTTTTTTTAACATTTGCTCCTAAAGTTTCTAAGATTGTTGACCGTTGTTGTAAATTTTTTTTTTATTACATAAGAATTCCAGCCACCAACGAACCGTTTGGACCCCCTGGTGCGGCACCAAATTTACGGATCAGCGTCCTCCGTCCCCAGGTCTCGCTGATCAAAATAAAGTCTAAATGCGGACACGATTTCTGTGCATCAGTTGAACGTTCAGCCAACCCGACTCTCAGGACACATTTCCATTATCATTCACGGTCTCACTGGCTTACAGAAGACTCTCACCATCCACGGTTCCCGCTGGCTCACTGAGTAAACTCTCACCATCCACATGTACCGCTGATTCCATGAGTATATCTACCTAGAATTGAACCCCGATGTTCCTTCTTACTTGCTAATATTTTTCCACCGCGTCATGCCGTTGGGGCGTTGTTGTACATTTTATTCTTATAACATGTGTGATATATTCTAGATACATTGGAAGAGTTTTAGGGTGTTCACTTCCTTCTCTGATTTGGTATCACCTATGGTACAAAAGGAAATTAATTGTAATTAACATTTCATAATTATATCACATACCTATGAAATATCCAATGATTAAATCTTAAAACTTTCATATTGGAAATGGCACGTTTGAATCCCACAAAGAGGTGGGAGGTCAAAGTTTGGAATAAGAGATTGTCTATATTTTATTGTATAATCGAGATTCAATGTGACTTTCAATGGACCAAAACAATAAAAGGATACATAATTATGCCATATATACATGATAATTATTTAAATAGTATAACAATGTGAGAAAATTCATAATTAGTAATGTTTGAGAGCGTGATTTTTGAGATTTGAATATGTATTTATGTGAGCTTAAAAAATTAATATAATTTTATATTAATTTTGTCTAAATTCACATAAATTTAAATTCAAATTTTAAACTTCGCGAACATTATATAAGAGAATTATAAAATCATCAAGATTAATATTAAGTGCAAATAATCCCTTCCCACTGAAATTTGAAAATGAAAATGGACCCACATAAGAAAACATTACGCTTTAAAACTCTACTATAAACTTTGCTATAAGATCCATTCATTGTCATCCAACCATATGTAAAGCCTCCTTGGTGTAACAATAGAGTTTTTTGGTATTACGTTTGACATCTTAACATTTTATATGTTTATTAACCATTATCATATATTTGATAGTATTGATTTGGAATTTTAAATTTAAATGTGTAAATAAGAATGAAAATTTAATATAATTTTATACTATAATTTTGTTCAATTCACACAAATTTAAATTTAAATTCCAAATTTCATGCCCATAAATACTACCTTTGTAGTTGATAATATATATATATATATATATATATATATATATATATATATATATATATATATTGTGTTTGGTAATTCTCAATCAAATATGAACAAAAGCTCCAAATTGTTTAAAAAAACACTTACAGCTACCATCATAATTTTGTTGAGAATTCCATTTACGAGGTTGTTCCACATTGAAAAAATAGAATGGAGGATGGGTGCTTGTATGCTTAGTTAGGCCCAAGATCTAATGGCTTAAACTTTTGAGTTAAGTGGGTAACAAGTCCACCTATTAGGACTCCCCAGTCCTAACAAGTAATAATAGAGCTAATAATTCAATTTAGGATCGAAGTGTTCTTGCATGTGTTCCAGCATATGCACATCTCGTAAAAACGAGCGATAGATCCTATAGACACTCAAGTTTATCCAGCGACAAAAAATTCTCAATTACTTGGAGTATAATGGCTAATAATTAGTTTAAAAGCAAGTAATTGGGAATTCTTAATTCCTTTTTTTCTTGGTGTTTAATTGCTTTTTCCTTGTCAAATAGGGAGTTATCCTTAATTTGATCAAAGAATATTTTTATATTCTTAAAATTAAGTTAGGCTTGATTCCAAATACCTTTTTGAGACAAGAAAGGGATTTCCTTATCTCTAGGTTTAATTTAGAAGTTTGATTATGGTTGGGAGTGTTGTGTAACCTTGCTATTTGGTTTCTTTCTATGAATCTTCTTTGTATTTTTTTGACTTCGGTTATGGTTAGGGGTGTTTTGTTAGCTTGCTATTTGGTTTCTTTTCTATGAATCTTCTTTATATTTTTTTGAGACAAGAAAATTACGAGATGGAAGTGGAGAGATAGGGAGAGAAATGGGTATGGATACTTTGGTTTCTTTGACAGCTTTTAGGGTGAATGATGGCGAGGACAGCGACATACACTGATCCTGCACACTGGCATGGTGGGTTTCCATGAATGATGGTGAGACGTGGGTAAAATTTCCCTTTTCTATGTTTTCGGTGACAATGTCGATGGAGGCAAGAATGCAATGAGTGGTGGCCAGAGCAACACCGAGTGGTGGACCATTTGGGGGATTACTCTCACGTGTTGCTGTAGCCAGTGCAGAGTCACTCAAAATTAGGTTTGCAGGTGAAAAGAAGAGGAGGAAGAAAAGGAAGAAGAAGAAGACGTGAAGAAGTAGAAGACGGTGCCATTCTAGCAACCTTCATCGGTGATCAAAGGCTAAGTGGCGGTGGTAGGGCAATAGATTGGATAGAGGTACAGCGTTAGGGAGCCATAGATGGTCAGAACTTGTACTTTTCTCATGATTTTCTCTACGATTCTTCATACTTTTGAGTCTCTAAAATAATTTTCGCTTCAAAAATCAAATTCGTTCAAGTTTCATCAAAGTTTTTAAAACTTCCTAGGAGTTATTGATGCCCATTTTGTTCAGGCAGGTTTTCCACTAATGAGCAGGGGATATGAAAATCCCACTATGCTCTTTGGTTGTTTCTTTTTCTTTTTCTTTTTCTTTTTTACCTTTTTTGCTTTATTTTCCACGTTTTTTACAATACTAGGTGATCCAAAACAGTCCAAAGTGGTAAGATGGGGTATGACAATGATTTCGACTTTGGATACATAAATCAAGGTGAAATCCTATCATTCTGGACTTTTTTGCCGTCTTTCTTCCATATCTAACTATACCAAGTGATTGGTAAGAAAGGCTTGACAATGATTTGGACTTTATGCCAAATCCGAGTATACCGTGTGTTTCGAAGCAATCTAAAATGATAAAAAGATGTTTAATAATGATTTTGACTTCAACACATAAATCCAAATAAAACCATATCATTTTTAAATTTTTTTTTCTTTTTCTGCCAAGGCTAACTACATGGGTGATTCAAATCACTTCAAAAGGGTTAGGTAATGTCCCATCATAATTTTACCCTCCTACATGAAAATTGAGGTGGAAGATCCTTCATTTTGGGCCTTTTGGTTCTCTTTTTGCCAAGTTTAATTGCATCATCGGATGATCCAAAATAATTTGAAAATTAAGAAAGGGACTGTAATTTTGGCTTTGCACAAAAATCAAGACAAAATTCTAACTTTTTAGCAATTTTCTAGTATTTTCGGCACTCCTAAAATTTTGTCCATTTTTTATAGACTCCACATACTTTTTTATTCATTTTAATTAATTTTTTTTTTCAATAAATTTAATTTAATATTTTAATATTCAAAAATTTGAAAATTGAAATAATTTTTCAAAAAATGAAAAATAAAAAGTAAAAAAAAAATAAAATTATTTGAAATTAAGCGAGCACCTGCTTGCACGCACATGCCCTTTGGTGGAATCTTTTAATTAAAAAATAATAATAAGAGGGTGCAAAACGACGTCATTTTGGCCTCACCCCCCTCCCCATCTTGTAGAAACTCGAACTCAAAAAATAAAGAAAAGGGAATTTCAATGAGTTTCGTCAAGGAAAAGTCGACGAATTCCTTATTTTCGTCGACGAAGGTTCTTATGTGGTTCGTCGACGAAGTTCAGAGCATCGTCGATGAAGAGATCCCGAACGACTGAAATTTCAGGCTTAAGGTTTATTGACGAAACCTTTCTTTCGGCGACGAATGCCCTTCTACAATTCGTCGACGAAGGCGCCAGTTTGTCGACAAAGTTGGTCAAGCCAACGGCCTATAAATAGATATTTTAGTTGCTTAAGAGTTAAGAAATCAAAATTTCTCTTTTTCTCTCTCTCTCTAGTTGGCGCCTCACCTTTTCTATCTCTCTCTTCGGTTTCTTCGTCGTTCATTGCCTAATCGACAATCGAAAGCTACCATGAGGGTTAGGAGGAAATTCTCTACAAGTCTAGAGGAGTAAATTCTTAAACGGGGTCTTTCTAGGCACCACTCCAAAATCAAGGTAAGTAGGTATTTTGGAGTTTCAAGGTTGTTTTGGAGTATAGGAGGCCTAGGGAGTGTTTAATATAAAGTATTATGTGGTTGGGATGATTAACTTGGGGAAAATGTGTTTCAGGCTTTTAAGCTTGAAACGTCGTATGGCATGGAATAAGGGTGTCAAAAGGTTTTCTTGTAAGCCAGGTAAGGGGATTAAGTTAAGTTAGAAGTTTTAATAAAGTTGAATTGAATAAAATGCTATATATGTATATTTATGTTTTCATTTGTTATTTTGAAAAACCAACCGTTCAAAAGGTCTTTTCAAACCTACGATATATGTTATGGTATTTTTAGTAAAAAAAAAAAATGAACGGTGGAAAGTATAGTTTGACGCTATAAATAGGATATCTTGTATACGGAAAATTGTGCGGCAGATGGATAAATTTGGTTATGAAATTTTTGTGAAATACTAGAACTGTTTGTGAAAATGCAGGTAATTTTATATGATGGCCACGGGAGCCTAATTTTATATGATGGCCGCGAGGGCCTAGTTTTATATGATGGCCACAAGGGCTGACTTTTATAATATAATAGGTTTTATATGAAATGAATTGAAATACAGTTTTTATTAGTTAAATTGCATGATATGCTTTAGGAATCCTGAGGACCAGTTATGTTATGTGTGCGGTACCATTGCTAGTGATTCAGTATTAGACCATGTGCGCCCACACTATTCGCAAGGTGGTGTAGGGTGGTCTTAGCCAATTAGCCTCAGTAGGAGGGCACCTTCCCTAGAATTCCAGACTTTCAGGATGTGGTAGGGAAATCGGATTCCCGCAAGCAAGTTTCGGATGCATGTGTAGTCAGAGATTAGATGTAGACGTATGTTTTGACTTAGCCTGGGTTTATATCTCCAAAGGCATAAGTCCAACCTTCGGTCTGCACAACCTATGTCAAGTAAATGGTGTTAGTCCCAGGGAGTATCTTTTATGCATATCTGTAGATTTATGTAAATGATATTATTTGATTACTAACCTGCTTACACCATGGAAACGAGATGAATATTTTCAGCAATATAAAGTGAATATAATGTCTAAATGCTATTTTCAGTTAAATGAAAGATGAATGTTTTTTGTAAACACAGTAGCATGCAAACCACACACTGACGTTAACTTAATCATCCTTACTGAGAGGTGACTCGCCCCATTATACAAATTATCTTTTCAGGACCATCTTGAGGTCAAGGTTACTGAACTCCAGGGCGGTTGATAGCCAGTTAGATTTTTGTGAGTGTTGTAATTAAGTTAGGTTGAAGCCCGAAGTATGTATTATGGTTGTATATACTAAGTTAGTTCTTGTATTGTACTATGGTTTGTATTATGAGTTTAGAGAGACTTTGATGTATACTAATAGTATAGAACTTTGGTAAAAGATTGTGGAGACTTTCATTTATTTCCGCTGCAGTTATATAATGATTATGATATCAGGTACACAGAAGTCACTTAAGTGGCACCCTAAGTCCACGTGGCAAGTCGGGGCGCTACAAGTGGTATCAGAGCTTAGATTTGCTTGGTTTTGCAGACTTTGACAGTTAATAATTACTAGAGTATAGGTTGAGATAAGTTAAGGATAAGAACAGATAGGTTAGGTTGGGTTTTAGTCTGGAAGCTTAGAGACGGTGATCTTTCGAAGATTTTCTGTGTTTTTCCTAGAGTGACGAATTCAGGAAAACCATGGTAAATCCATCGATGGTTTCATTTCTGGGTAAAGAGACTGGAGTTCGAAAATTTAGAATGGGAGCATTGGGTTGGAGGAGTATGTACGTAGTGTTAGTGTGATGATTAGGGGTCGGTACCTTGCCAGTTTTGTAACAGAAGTGTATAAATGTTCTTTTAACTACAAACTTGTGTCCTTTAATTATTAGTTATTCCATACTTGCATCAACCTTGATAAATGTGGAATTTATAAATCGGTTTCTATGCTATGTTCAGGATGGAACCTAGGGGAAAGGAGGTTGTGGCTGGAGGGGACAATCATGTGAATACCTCCAGTAAGGATGTCATCGATGCCTCGGTAGTGCTACGTAGTATAGCACGTTAGGTTAGGAAGGAAGCTCAAAGGGATTCTCGAGAGCAGGATCAGCAAGTGGCTAATAGAGGTTGCATGTTCCAACGGTTTACCTGAGCGATTCCGTCGGCATTTTCAAGAGGAGCGGACCTGATTGCAGCTGAGAATTGGGTTTAGGAGATGGAGGAGCAGTTAGGTGTGCTAGAGTGCACAAAGGAATAGAAGGTTCGATTTACCACCTTTAAATTGGTAGGGGAAGCAAAGAGGTGGTGGAGGTCGGCCAAGCTAGTGGATAAGCAGCGCCCAGGGTAAACATCTGTTACCTGGAGCCACTTCAGAGAGATTTTTTTCAGCAGATACTTTCTTGTTGCCACCCTAGAGGAGAAGGCAGAGGAGTTTCTTTATTTTACCTATGGGCCTATGACTGTGCAGCAATATGTGGCCAAATTTGTGGAGTTGTCCCGTTTTGCTCTGCATATGGTCCCAAATGAGCCCAAGAAGGCTCAGATGTTCGAGAAGGATCTGAGGTAGGGTATACGCACTTAGGTAGTGGCGTTATTGATGCATAGTTTTACTGAGCTGGTGGACAGGCCTATGGCAATCAAAGCCAGTATTCAAAAGGGAGAGAGAGCAGTAAACCAGAAGAAAAGGCTCTTGCCTCAGGGTTCTCAGTATGGCACCAGTCAGAGTTCATGGAGGTGGCCTGGTAATTTTATGGGCTAGTGACAGGAGATGGGGTCTCGGGGCTCTCAGGGGAGTTCCCAGTATCCCACGTGTCCCAGGTGCCATAAGAAACATTGGGGCGAGTGTAGGGTTGGATCGGCGAGTTATTATTGGTGCGGTGGGGCAGGACATCAGATAAGGGACTACCTAGCGACATTGAACTGCACACCCCCACAGCATTAGTATGGGAGAGGTACTCAGGCTCCCCAAGGTGGTCATTAGAGGGGCACCGCCCAGGAACGAGTGTATTCTATGACTCCGGGTGACTCCGAGCACGCAGAAGATGTAGTTACAAGTAACATTTATATATTTTCATATAAAGCTTTTGTGCTTTTTGATTCAGGTGTGACACACTCTTTCATGTCTCAGGGGTTCATTAAATTATGTAGAGTAGAAACGCAGCCATTAGATGTTGTGTTGGGTGTGGCCACGCCGACAGGGTCAGTAATAGTGTGTAACAAGGTAATCAAAGATTACCCAATGGAAATTTAAGGAAGAAAGCTACCTGCTAGTCTAATTGTATTTGATATGCATGGATTCGACATTATTCTGGGGATGGATTTGCTAGCATCCAGCTATACATGCATCGACTACCGCATAAAGGAGGTAGTGTTCAGACCTCTAGGGGAGCAGGAATTTAAATTTGTTGGGTCATGTGTGCGCTCTGCACCACAGATCCTTTCAGAAATTCAGGCAAAGAGGTTGCTTCGAGATGGCTTCCAGGGGTATTTTGCCTTTATGAAAGAAGCACTGAATCAGGAACTGAAGCTAGAGGATATTCCGGTGATAAGGGAGTTCTCCGACATCTTTCTAGAGGACCTACCAGGATTGCCACCAGATCGTGAGGTGGAATTCGCCATTGAATTAACTCCAAGGAGGGCGCCAATTTCCAAGGCTCCATATCGAATGGTTTTGCAAAATTGAAAGAACTAAAGGAGCAACTATAGGAACTTCTTTTTTTTTTTTGGTAAAAGTAAATATATTGATCAAAATATTTTGTACAAGGTACTCTGGGCATACCCAGGAGAGATATATACAAGTCACTATCCAAGTCATTATCCAACTGCCTATGGTGAAGGCACGATCAAAAGATCTTATTTACAGAGCAACAAAAATTTCAAGACAAACAGCATAATACTGAAGGCATATTTAAACATTATACATGTTAAATTTTTCATAAACTACTCTAAATGTGTACCTTTGAATCATTTGAAGTAGTTCCCTGGGAGATGTCCTTTTTCCTTCAAACGTGCAGCTATTCCGGGTGTGCCAAATAAAGTAGATCATGGCTGCCAAGCATACTTTCTTTCCTACAGCTTGTATTCCCATTCCTTTGGCTTCCTTATGTAGCCATTTAAGAGAAGCTTTTAGTGTAGTTATAGATCTTATAATACCCATCCATTCTCTAATTTGATCCCACACTTCTTTAGTAAATTTACATTTGAAAAACATATGCTCATTTGTTTCATTTCCAAAGTTACAGAGTACACACTGCAGGGTCACTCCATCTTCTACGATTCTATCATTTGTCATTAGCTTCCCCTTAATTCCCATCCACAGAGTAAAAGCTTGTTTGGGGAGACTTCCACATTTCCATACCTCCTTATACCAGTGCACCAGGCTCTCTTTATTCCTCCAGTAATTGTAAGCCTGCTTTGTAGATAATTGACCCTCTACCACCCATGTATTTAACAAGTTTTCAACTTCCTTATAGTTCCCACAGCTCTGAATGAGATGATTTTTCAGCTCCATCATTTTTTTTTAAAAGGGGAGAGTCATCATGCTTGGTGGATGCCCCCCCCCCCCCCCCACAGATTATGTTTCTCTTATGTAAATTTGATGTATCCACTTCGACCATAGTGAATCTTTTTTGCTTTGAATATTCCACAAAGCCCAAGTGAGTAAGACTTTGTTCAATGCATTTAAATCAAAGATTCCCAGCCCTCCTTCATGTTTAGGAAGACATATTTCCTTCCAAGCAACTAGGGGTTTCTTCTTCCCTCCCCAAAGAAAGGTTCTACATAGCCTCACAACATGATCAATAACAAATTTGGGTATAGGAAATATGGTCAACCAGAAGCACTCCACCCCCTAGATGACAGAATTTATAAGTTCCAATTTACCTGCATATGAGATTGTATGGTTCAGCCAACCACTGAGGAGTTCATATATTATGTTGATTAGAGGAGCATAATGCATTTTATTAAGTCTAGAGGCAGCCAATGGAATTCCCAAGTACCCGAAAGGAAAGGTCCCCTCCTAAAATTTTGTAAAACATCTAACTTGTTCCAGTTCAAATGCTTTATTATCCAACTAACAGAAAGTTTGACTTCAGGTTATTAGCTATTAATCCAAAGCATTTCAAAAATTTTCCGGGCATCTCAGCAACTGTTTAATTGAGTTTGAGTCACCCCTAGAGAATAATATTATATCATCAGCAAAAGCTAGGTGTGTCAGCTTAAGCGCATTACTTTCCAAACCTTTGAGAAGTCTAGAGAGGTATTCCATTCCAATTACAAACAAAAGAGGGGATATAGGGTCACCTTGCTACAGGCCTTTCCTCCCTTCAAAGAAGCCATGATAACCTCCATTGACGGATAAGGAAAAGGTAGGAGTGGAGACACACTACATTATCCAATTTACCATAATCCCAGGAAATTTCAATTATTCTAGCATTTCTTTTATGAATGTCCAGGATATAGGGTCATATGCTTTCGTGAAATCTACCTTTAACATGCATCTAGGTGAGACTCTCTTTCTCACATACTTCCTTACAATTTCCTGCACTAGGTAGATATTTTCTATCATACATCTTTGCTTAACAAAAGCTGATTGTGCAAGGCTTATAATATCCTCAATACATGGTTTAATTCTTCTAGAAATCACCTTGGCAATCACTTTATACATCATATTGCAACATGAAATCGACTTGAAATCATGGACAATATTAACATGCTTTGATTTTGGGATCAAGGCACTGGTTGTATGATTTATCTATTTTAACAGCTTACCAGATACAAAAAACTCTTTAACAGCTAGAGAGAATTCATTCCCAATAATATTCCAAGCCTTCTTGAAGAAGCAAGCTAAAAATCCATCAGAACCTAAGGATTTAAGATCACCAATATTGAACACTGCCGCTTTTATCTCCTGATCAGTCACTGGAAGTGTCATTTGAGATGCTTGACTATCACTGATAACTTTCCCTCTAAAGATAACTCTTAGGTCAACGGGGTCAGAAACTACATCCCTTCCTAACAACTCAATATATAACTTAAGGAACTCCACTACTTGATAAGGGGTTCATCAAACCGAGTGTATCACCCTAGGGAGCGTCGGTGTTATTTGCAAAGAAGAAGGATGGGTCGATGAGGACGTGCATCGAATACAGGGAGATTAATAAGATGGCAGTGAAAAATAAGTACCTGTTACCTCGAATTGACGATCTGTTTGATTAGTTGAAAGGCACTCAGGTTTTCTCTAAGATCGATCTATGATCCGGGTATCATCAGTTGAAGGTGAGATCAGAGGATGTATCGAGGACAGCTTTCCAAACCTGGTATGACCATTATGAATTTCTGGTTATGTCGTTTGGTTTGACAAACGCGCCTACAATATACATGGAGCTGATGAACAAGGTGTTTCACGAATGTTTAGATCAGTTCGTCGTGGTATTCACTAATGACATCCTAGCGTACTCGAGGAGTCCTACAGAGCATGAAGTTCATTTAAGGCTGGTACTACAAGTACTTAGAGAAAAGAGGTTATTTCCTAAATTTAATAAGTGCGAGTTCTGGCTAGAATAGGTTGTATTTCTGGGACATGTAGTGTCCAGATAAGGAATCTCAATGGACTCGAGTAAAGTGGAGGCAGTAGTAGATTGGGCAAAACCAAAGAACGTGCATGAGATTAGAAGTTTCTTGGGTCTAACAGGGTACTACCACAGATTCATCGAGGGTTTCTCCAAAATGTCATGTCCTTTGACACAGCTTACAGGAAAGAACAGTAAATTCGAGTGGACAAGTGAATGCAAGCAGAGCTTCCAGGAATTGAAGCGGCAACTAGTCACAGCCCCAGTGTTGACCATTCCATCAGGGGATGGTGGTTTTGTAATTTATAGTGATGCATCTCTGAAAGGGCTTGGGTGTGTCTTAATGCAGCAGGGAAAGGTTATTGGGTATGCTTCTCGCCAACTCAAGAAATGCGAGAAGAATTATCCCACGCATGACTTGGAGCTGGTAACAGTAATGTATACGCTAAAGATCTAGAGACACGACCTATATGGTGAAAAGTGTAAGATCTTCACCAACCGTAAGAGTTTAAAGTACTTTTTCACTCAGAAAGAATTGAATATAAGGCAACGCAGATGGCTTGAGCTCATTAAGGACTAATATTGTACCATTAGTTATCAACCAAGAAAAGTCAATGTAGTAGTTGATGCCTTGAGTAGAAGTCAATGTCTGCATCAGTTTCAGCAATTGGGGTTCAGCATAAAATTAGGATGGATCTGGAAAGGTTGGGTGTGGAATTAGTGGCAAGAAATCATCAGGCGTTCATTGCAATCCCTGTAGTACAACCAACCTCATAGGAAAAGATCAGGACAACTCAGATGAAAATGCAGAGCTGGTATAGATTGTGAGTGGGAAACAGAAGGGGTTGAATGCGGATTTTAATGTCTCTAGCGATCGAATGTTAAGGTTTCACACCAGGTTATGCGTGCCTAATGACACAGATATAAAAATTATGATATTGGAAGAGGCTCATCGCTCTCTCAATACTGTGCATCCTGGAAGTACGAAAATGTATAGAGATCTGCGGGAATCATTCTGGTGAAGTAACATGAAGAGGGAAATTTCCAAATTCGTGGAGCAGTGTCTTATATGCCAGTAGGTGAAAGCAGAGCACGAGAGGCTAGCTGAACCACTTCAACCACTTGATGTTCCTAAGTGGAAGTAGGAGCATATCTCGATGGATTTTGTATAAGGGTTTCCTTCGGCAGTGCATGGGCAAAATGCTATATGGGTTATTGTGAATTGGCTGACGAATATTGTGCACTTCATCCCGATCAGAGTTAGTTACTCTATGGATAGGCTGGCTAAGATTTATGTTCAGGAAATTGTATGACTCCATGGCGTCCCAGTTTCCATTGTTTCAGATTAAGATCCACGTTTCACTTCTCAATTCTGGAAGAGTTTGCAGGATGCCTTGGGATCTTAACTCACATTCAGTAGTGCATTTCACCCATAGAAGGATGGACAGTCAGAGAGGACCATTCAGATTCTCAAGTATATGTTGCGAGCATGTGTACTGAATTTTGGGGATAGTTGGATTTGATATTTACCGCTCGTAAAGTTTGCCTATAATAACAATTATTAGGCTAGTATTGGGATGGTACCATATGAAGCTTTGTATGGTCATCGGTGTCAATCTTCGTTATATTGGGATGAGATAGGCGAGCGGTAGATCTTGGGGCCGAAGTTAGTTCAGCAAACCTCTACAAAGGTCGAGATTATTAGAGAGAGAATTAAAGCAGCATAGAGTCAGTAAAAGTGTAATGACCCGAAAAATAATGGTATTTAAATAATAAAGAGAGAGGGAAATGGAATTAGTGATAGAACGAGGCAGCTGACTTCATCGACGAATGCGAAGCATTTTTCGACGACATTGCATTTTGGATTAAATAACCCAAAAGATTTTCCATAGGGCCTCGTCAACAAACACAGGGAGTTCGTCGACAAGTGTATAAGGGTACCTCGTCGATGAAGCTACCACTCGTCAACGAGAAAATACCGAGAGAAGAATTTGGGCTACTCTGAATTTCATTGACGAAGGGTAAGGTTCGTTGATGAAATTAATTAAGGACTCGTCAACGAGATGACGTGGTTCGTCGACAAATCCCGCAGTATAAATAGCCCTACACTCATTTTAATCATAGAAATTTGCCGCAACCTCTTTCTCTCTCTCTCTCTCTCTCTCTCTCTCTCTCTCTCTCTCTCTACCCCTACGGCTCCTCCCTCTTCTTCCTTTAATATCTGAGGCCACCACGACGCTCCTGGTGGAGTTCTCTGCAAGTCTGCTAAAACGGATCATCGGTGGGTCGAAATTGGAATTTATCCCAAATCTTGGATAAGGTCTTTTATTCAGAATTTGAGTTACCAACAGTTCTAAGAAATGTAATAGATGTAGAAATAGTAATGTTTTGTTCTGAGATTTATGGTTTTCAGGGTGTTGATTGGCGAACCCTGCAGGTGTTGGACTCATTATAGTAGGAGATTTTTAGCAAGAAACAGGTAAGGAAAATATGCTATGCTAGGTTATTTGAGTATGTTTTCAGTATAAAATTATAAATGTTCCACCAAAGTGTTGTTTACAGTAAAGATTTATACAATTTATCAAATATGATTAATATGTTTTAAAATTACTGTGTGGCTTGAGAATATAGATATAGTACAAAAAACATGTTTTACAGTATTTTTCAGAGATATGTTTTACAGAATATACAAATAGTAAATATATTTTATAGCAATTACAGAAATACCATGATTATACAGTTTTACATTACCATGACATACAAATTTACAGTAAATTACAGAAACACAGTTGATATAAATACAGTTTGCTACAACGTCACGGTTTATACAGTTACTACAGAATCATGGTAAAACATATAGTTGTATATAAAGATGTATTTTATAGTATCAGACCTTGTTGGACCATACAGTTTACAGAGCACGGTACAATAGCTACATACAGTTTATAGAGTGCAACCACCTATTCAGATAATACGTGGTATAAAGGTCGATCGCATAGAGCCCACGAGTGGACAAGCTCCCCATCAGATATGGGTTGAGGAGGGTTCATCAGACTATGGAGTATAGTCATTTATTCCTAGTTGGCCAGCCAGGGTAAATCCCGCCTACGGGTCGCACAACCCTGTCATGAGGGGTTAAATCATGACACAGTTATCCACGGGGAAGTTTACCGTTATTACTATGTTTATACAGGTTTATAGAAACAGAAAATATATATATATATATATATATATATATATATATATATATATTAGTAGTATTTTGAGTAGAAACCTAAAGCACAGAAATGTTAAGCAACAGGTTAAAGATGAAGATTATATTACTGGTATTGTACTTTGCAGATTTAGTGATACATGACTATATATTAATAGATTTTCACAGTATTGTAACTCATTTGTCACACATTAGTAATAGCATATTTCGTCTTACTGAGCGTTGGCTCATCCCAAATACTTTAACATTTTTCAAGTGATCCAGATAGGCGAGCAGATCTGGCTCACAAATAAAGGGGCCTCGGTATTCCCCTGACAGTAGTGTGAGTATTTTTAGAAGTATTTTGCCTAGCCCTAGCCAGTTGAGGGTATTCTGGAAAACAGACATATATGTATATTTTGGAAAACACTTTAGCACTCTGGTATTGTATATAACTACGTATGGTTATGTTTATTTGATTTCTACTTCTTGCTGCTTAGGTTGATGATTGGGTTTAACCCAGTATGGTATCAGAGCATGTTAAATGTTATAAAAAAAAAAAAAAGCCCACATTTAAATAGCAGGTCGTTACAATTTGGTATCAGAGCCTAGGTTGCTAGGTTCTGTAGACTTTAGAGTGCAACAAAAGGTAGCATTTACAACATTTAAGTTGACAAGGGAGGCGAAGTGCTGGTGGAGAGCAGCGCAACTGATAGAGGAGCAGAGGCCGGTTCCTGTGCTAGTGACTTGGGATCGATTCAAGGAGATGTTCTTTAAGAGATATTTTCCTTCTGTCATTCGAAGCATGAAGGCAGCAGAGTTTCTGCATCTAGTACAAGGGCATATGATTGTATCCCAGTATGCAACTTGGTTTATCAATTTGTCGCGTTTTGCCGTGCATCTAGCACCTGATGAAGAGAAAAAGGCAAGGAAGTTTAAGGAGGGACTGAGGCAGAATTTTTTTGAGCAGGTGATTGGCTTCAAAGTTCAGACATTTACGGAAGTTGTAGATAAAGCTGCAGTCATTGAGAGTGATATACAGAGGGGTGTAGCAACTCAGAGTCAGAGGAAGAGACTTGCGTCTTCCGGGTAACTCTAGTAGGGGTCCATGGAGTGGAGGTCGCGATAGCAGAGACCAGAGGCACATGGCAGGACCTCGGGGAAATCAGGGTGCGCAGATCATCCTGGTATGTCAGACGTGCGAGAGACGTCATCTAAGGGAGTGCCAGGTAGGGAGCGATGTATGCTATTGATGTGGGAGGCCCGGTCACATGGCACGTGCATGTCCAGGTTTGCCAAACCAAGTCCCAGCTCCCAGGCCCTATCGGCGAGGATATCAGTCAGCTCGAGGAGGATATCAGGCGCCTCGTGGTGGCCAGCAGAGGAATGTGGCCCCTGCGAGAGTATATGCTCTGACGCCAGGTGATCCTGAGGCTGCTGCGGATGTGGTGATAGGTACATTTACTGTTTTATCATATCCATTCATTGTTCTTTTTAACTCAGGTGCTACTCATTCTTTCATCTCTGCATCTTATGTTAAATTATCTGAGAGTGAGACCTAGTCATTAGATATAGCGCTGTCACTAGCTACACCATCAAGGTCAGTGATCAGATGTCAGAGGGTACTTAGAGACTATTTGATAGAAATTCAGGGGAAAGTGTTACCAGCTGATTTGATTGTATTTGATATGTGTGGGTTTGATATAATATTGGGTATGGACTAGTTGGCTGTCAATCACGCCAATATTGACTGTCATCAGAAAGAAGTAATTTTGGGACCCACTAGTACGTAGGAATTCAGATTCGTTGGTTCACGGGCACATGCTCCAACATAGCTGGTGTCAACTGTGCAGGCGAGCAAATTACTTCCGAATGGAGGTCAGGGATTTATAGCATTTGTGAAAGAAATATCCAAAAATGAATTGAAGATTGACAGCACTCCAATAGTATGAGAATTCCCAGATGTTTTTCCAGAAGAGTTACCTAGATTGCCTCATGTGGGCGAGGTGAATTTTCCTATAGATTTACCTCCAGGGACCGTGCTGATTTCTAAGGTTCCTTACCATATGGCTCCTGCTAAATTGAGAGAATTAAAAGAACAGTTCCAAGGCTTGCTGAACAAGGGGTTTATATGACCTAGTGTATCGCCATGGGGAGCTCCAATGTTGTTCGTAAAGAATAAAGACGGGTCTATGAGGATGTGTATTAATTATAGAGAAATTAACAAGGTTACTATTAAGAATAAATATCCTCTACCCCGTCTAAATGATTTGTTTGATTAGCTCCAGGGTACATAGGTGTATTCCAAGATCGACTTCAGATCAGGGTATCATCAAGCAAGAGTGAAAGCAGAGGACGTCGCGAAAACAACCTTCAGGACCAAGTACGGGCACTATGAATTCCTCATTATGCTGTTTGGTCTGACGAATGCCCCAGTTAAATTCATGGACTTGATGAATATACTGGTGTACTCAAGGAGTTTTTAGGAGCACGAGGTGCATTTGAGGCAGGTGTTGCAGACACTCAAGGAGGAGAAGCTTTACGCCAAGTTTAGTAAGTGTGAGTTTTGGCTTAAGAAGGTTGCATTTTTAGGCCATGTGATCTAAGAAGACGGTATATCAGTGGATCCCAGCAAGATTGACACGATGGTGAATTGGGCTAGGCCGAGGAATGTGTAGGAAGTTAGGAGTTTCTTAGGACTGGCAGGTTATTACCATCGTTTTGTTGAGGGGTTTTCGGCTTTGTCAGGACCACTCACACGATTGATTAGGAAAAATGCTAAATTTGTGTTGAATAAAGAGTGTGAGTAGAGCTTCCAGGAATGAAAGTAGCGGCTCGTCATTGCACCAGTACTAACGATTCCATCAGGAGGTGATGGTTATGTTATTTATAGTGACGCTTCTTTGAAAGGGCTCGATTGTGTACTAATGCAGCTTGGTAGGGTGGTGGCGTATGCGTCCAAGTAGTTGAAAGAATATGAAAAGAACTACCCTACTCACGATCTAGAATTGGCTGCAGTTGTACATGCACTGAAGATCTGGAGACATTACTTATATGGTGAGAAATATGAAATATTCTCTGACCACAAGAGTCTAAAGTATTTCTTTACACAAAAAGAGTTAAACATGCGGTAGAGGAGGTGGTTGGAACTTATCAAGGATTACGACTGCACCATCAGTTACCACCTAAGTAAAGAAAATGTGGTGGCTGATTCTTTGAGCCGTAAATCAGAAGACGCAACACAGTTAGCAGCAGTAGTTCAACACCCAATTCTGATGGACTTGGAAAGACTCAGTGTGGAATTAGTGGAAGATAATCCTCAAGCGCTTATTTCCAGTTAGGTTGTACAGCCTACACTTTATGAGAGAATTAAAGTTGCTCAAAGGGATGATTCAGAATTGGTAGAAGTGATAACCAGAGTACAAGATGGTCAGGGGGAAGAATTCAGCATTTCTAACGATGGGGCTTTGAGATTTCGCACCAGATTGTGTGTGCCTGCAGATGACAGCATCAGGAAGACAATTTTAGAGGAGGCACACACATCTCTATACACTGTCCATCCGGGCAACATGAAAATGTATAGGAATTTGCGCGATTTCTGGTGGAGTGGCATGAAAAGGGAGATAGTAGAATTTGTGCAGCAGTGTTTGACGTGCCAGCAGGTTAAGGTTGAGCACCAGAGACCGGCTAGTTAATTGCAGCCATTATTCATTCCTGAGTGGAAGTGGGACCACGTATCCATGGATTTTGTTACTAGGATGTCGCTAGCGTCGCATGGTCAGAATGCTATTTGGGTGGTGGTTGATAGATTGACGAAGACAGCGCACTTTCTGCCTATTAAGGTTAGCTACCCTATGAATAGTTAGCGGAGATTTACATACAGGAGATTTTTCGACCCCATAGAGTGCTAGTATCCATAGTCTCAGACCGTGATCCACGTTTTACATCACGGTTCTGGAAGAGCTTACTGGAGGCATTGGGGACTCAGCTATCATTCAGCACTGCTTTCCATCCTCAGACAGACGGTCAGACAGAAAGAACAATCCAGGTATTAGAAGATATGCTTCGTGCCAGTGTACTAGACTTTGGAGGTAGCTGGATTCAGTTTTTGCCTCTAGTTAAATTTGCTTATAATAACAGTTATCAGACTAGCATCGGCATGGCACCCTACGAGGCCTTATATGGTAGGAGATGTCGATCTCCTCTTTTATGGGATAAAGTAGGTGAAAGGCGAGTTTTGGGTCCAGAGATAATTCAACAAGCGTGTGATAAAGTCCGACTTATTTGAGATAGGATCAGTGCAGTGCAGAGTCAACAGAAAAGCTATGTGGATTCTCGCCGCCGAGAACTGAAATTTGAAGTGGGTGATCATATACTTTTGAGAATAACTCCATTGAAGGGAATCTTAAGGTTTGGGAAGAAGGGTAAGTTGAGTCCTAGATTTATTGGCCCATTTGAGATACTTGAGAAGATTGGGTCAGTAGCCTATCGGCTAGCTTTACCGTCATCTCTATTTCGAGTTCATGACGTATTTCATGTTTCTATGCTAGGGAAATATGTCTCAGTTCCTTCCCATATCATCAGCCACGTGGAACTGGAAGTTAGTGAGGCTTTAGCATATGAAGAAGATCTAGTACAGATCCTAGATAGCAAAGAACAGGAATTGCGCAATAAGAAGATACAGTTGGTAAAAGTCCTGTGGAAGGATCACGCAATAGAAAGGCTTCGTGGAAGCTTGAAAGCGAGATTAGACAGAAATATCCCCACTTGTTTAGTGGATCATAGCAGTGATGCATGATGAAAGTAATAGTAATTTTATTTTATTTGGCATAGTGGAATTGTAATGTAGTGTATAGGATATGTAGTATTTCAGTTTTGGGAGAATTTTCTTTTATATTTGTAATCTCCCAGAACTAATCATGTAACCACGGTATTCCTCTACCATAAGTGAGGGTAGATAATAAAATAAGTAGACCCTTTTCCTTTACTGGATGATGGAGTATATAGATAGAAATATAGATAGCAAATTCCGAGGACAAAATTTTATAAAGGGGGGAGAATGTAACGACCTGAAAAAAAAATGGTATTTAAATAATAAAGAGAGAGGGAAATGGAAATAGTGATGGAAGGAGGCAGCCAACTTTGTCGACGACATTGCATTTTGGATGAAATAATCCGAAAGATTTTTCACAGGGCCCTGTCGACGAACACAGGGAGTTCGTCGACGAGTGTATAATGGGATCTCGTCAACAAAGCTACGACTCGTCGACAAGAAAATTCTAAGAAAAGAATTTGGGCTGCTCTGAATTTCGTCGATGAAGGGTAAGGTTCATCAACGAAATTACTTAAAGACTCATCAACGAGATGAAGTGACTCATCAACGAATCCCGCAGTATAAATAGCTCTAAACTGATTTTAATCACAAAAATTTGTCGCAATCTCTCTCTCTCTCTCTACCCCTATGGCTCCTCCCTCTTCTTCCTTCGATTTCGACCCCATCAGTCGGCAGATCGACGATCTGAGGCCACCACGAAGCTACTGGCGGAGTTCTCTGTAAGTTTGCCGGAACAGATCGTCAGTGGGACTAAGTTGGAATTCATCCCAAATCCAGGGTAAGGTCTTTTATTTGGAATTTGAGTTTCCAGTAGTTGTAAGAAATGTAATAGACGTAGAAATAGTAATGTTTTGTTCTGAGATTTATGGTTTTCAGTGTGTTGAGTGGAGAACCCTACAGGTGTTGGACCCGTTATAGTAGGGGATTTTTAGCAAGAAACAGATAAGGGAAATATGCTATGCTAGGTTATTTGGGTATCTTTTTTAGTATAAAATTATAAATGTTCCACCAGAGTATTATTTACAGTAGAGATTTATATAGTTTATCAAATATGATTAATATGCTTTAAAATTACTGTGTGGCTTAAGAATATAGATATAGTACAAAAAACATGTTTCACAGTATTTTTCAGAGATGTGTTTTACAGAATATACAGACAA
The DNA here is from genome assembly GCF_029873635.1 of Malania oleifera. Lineage (NCBI taxonomy): Eukaryota > Viridiplantae > Streptophyta > Magnoliopsida > Santalales > Ximeniaceae > Malania > Malania oleifera. Next base: position 53,469,643 of record NC_080417.1, read on the forward strand.
TAAATATATTTTACAGAAATTACAGAAATACCATGATTATACAGTTTTACATTACCATGACATACAAATTTACAGTAAATTACAGAAACACAGTTGATATAGATATAGTTTGCTACAACGTCACGGTTTATACAGTTATTACAGAATCATGGTAAAACAGATAGTTGTATATAAAGATGTATTATATAGTATCAGACCCTGTTGGACTATACAGTTTACAGAGCACGGTACCGTAACTACATATAGTTTATAGAGTGCAACCACCTATTCAGATAATACGTGGTATAAAGGTCGATCGCATAGAACCCACGAGTGGACAGGCTCCCCATCAGATATAGGTCGAGGAGCGCTGATCAGACTATGGAGTATAGTGATTTATTCCTAGTTGGCCAGCCATAGTAAATCCCGCCTACGGGCTGCACAACCCTGTCATGAGGGGTTAAATCATGACACACAGTTATCCATAGGGAAGTTTACAGTTATTATTATGTTTATACAGGTTTACAGAGACAGAATATATATATATATATATATATATTAACTGTATTTTGAGTAGAAACCTAAAACACAGAAATGTTAAGCAACAGGTAAAAGATGAAAATTATATTACTGGTATTGTACTTTGCAGATTTAGTGATACATGACTATATAGTAATAGATTTTCACAGTATTGTAACTCATTTGCCACATACTAGCAATAGCATATTTCGTCTTACTGAGCGTTGGCTCATCCCAAATACTTTAACATTTTTTAGGTGATCCAGGTTGGCGAGTAGATCAGGCTTGCAAATAGAGGGGCCTCGATATTACCCTGACAGTAGTGTGAGTATTTTTGGGAGTATTTTCCATAGCCCTAGCCAGTTGAGGGTATTATGGAAAACAGACATATATGTATATTTTGGGAAACACTTTAGCACTCTGGTATTGTATATAACTACGTATGGTTATGTTTATTTGATTTCTACTTCTTGCTACTTAGGTTGATGATTGGGTTTAACCCAATATGGTATCAGAGCATGTTAAATTTTATAAAAAAAACCATTTAAATAGCAGGTCGTTACAAAAAGAGTTATGTGGATACTCACTGACGTGAGCTAGAAAGGGGTGATGAGGTTCGGGAAGAAAGGCAAACTAAGCCCTCGGTACATTGGGCCATTTGAGATCCTGGAAAGGATTGGTCCAGTTGCCTGTCGAGTGGCACTACTCTCAGCATTATCTAGGGTTCATAATGTTTTCCATGTATCAGTGTTGAGAAAGTACGTGTTAGATCCTTCGCACGTGATAAGTTATGAATCTTTGGAGATTAGGGATGCTCTGGCATACAAGGAGGTACCAGTTCAGATTCTGGAGTACCAAGGATATACCATTAGTAAAAGTGTTGTGGCATAATCATACAGTGGAAGAAGCTTCTTGGGAGTTAAAGTCAGAAATACGTCAGAAATACTCACAGTTTTTCAGTGAGGATTAGTGGTAGTCAGACCTGTTCAGTTACTCAGGTAAGTATTAGTTTAAATTGCAGGTCAGGTAAGGTGGGTTTGTTTAGTTTACTAGTTGTTTAAGGTTTTACTTTATGAATGGTCTCTTGAAGCGTTTTGTATGAATATTGTAATCTTCTGGGACAATAAATGTAACCACGGTATTCCTCCGCCATAAATGAGGGTAGTTAATAAATTTGTGATAAGGCCGCTATGTGGGTGGTTGCCAACTCTTCAGTAGAGATGTATGGTGAGAGAAGGATATGATGGGAATCAGCTAGAAAATTTCAAGGATGAAATTTTTATAAGAGGGGAGAATGTAGAAACCCGAACCCAGAAAATAAAGAAATTTTTAAAAAAAGAATTTTAATGAGTTTCGTTGACGAATCCCCTGTTTTCATCAATGAAGGTTCTTCTGTGGTTCTTCAACGAAGTTCAAAGCATCGTCGACGAAGAGATCCTGAATGACTTAAATTTCAGGCTTAAGGTTCATCGACAAAACCTTTCCTTTGGCAACGCAACGAACAACCTTCTGAAATTCATCGACAAAGGCACCAATTCGTCGACAAAGTTGGCCGAGTCAATGGCCTATTGTAACGACCTGAAAATCTATACCTTTTTTTTCAATTAATTAAACTTTACTATATACTAAAACTTAATGTACTCTAATACCCTTGGATAATCTACTATAACATCTCAGGCCCTAAAAGAGGACTGATGAAACCCTGTTCATTTTGCACACCTACGCAGTAGAAAACATAGAACTGTACATCCATATCTACAATACCAAAATTCAATAATTTCCCAAAATATACATACAAAAAAACACCTCTCAATAACATTCACCAAAAACCTTTGAAAACTACCCAAAAACACATCTCCCTGAAACCACTTACCCTATAACCAGAGCTATGCAACAATCCTTCTATCAGCGAGCCTAATCTGCCCATCTAACTAGATCACCTGAAAAATGTTCAATCACTGGGATAAGACAACGCTCAGTAAGAGGAAATATGCTATTACTAGTGTGTGATGACTGAGTTCTACAATTACTATATTAATAAATATCTGAAACTATAAAATTTGGTAAAACAATATATAGCATAACTTACATCTATTATAGTTTAAAATACAACTGTAATATCTGAGTTTTCTACTTTTTCATACTTCTAGCATCATAATATATCTGTTAATATTCTGTAAATCTATATACATATACATACCTGTGATATTTACCCTGAAAAATTGTACGTCATGATTTAACCCCTCATGACAGGGTTGTGCAGCCCGTAGGCGGGATTTAACTCTAGTTGGCCTATCAGGATAAGTTAAATATAACTCTACCAATCCTCAGTCTGGTCTTCTTCAATCACTTTGAGGCATGGTAGTGGTATCTACCTCATCAAACCAACCACCTCAACCCACTTTTCTAGGGAGCCTGCAATCCCTCTAGGCACAGTTGACGAAATCCTCCCCACACTATCTGAGTTGTGTGGTTGCACCCTGATCTGTAATACCAACGGCATTGTGCTCTGCTGATATCTGAACTGATTTATCAGGGTCTAATACTGTATAATACTATTTTCTATATATACATCTTTCTGTTTCATCATGATTCCAAAATAACCATAACACCGAAAATTGTTCTGAAATTACTGTAATATTTAAATTGTAATAACTGTAATAATAGATCTGTAATATCTAAACTGTATAAATTGTATATCATAGTGTTATAGCTTTAATATTTTAGAAATCATGGTAATCTATAAATGCTATAAAATATCTGTCTATATAATATCTGTCTGTAAAATATATATGTCTGTATAATATTGATATGTAAAATATATGTCTATATATACATTGTAATTCATAATTCTGTATAATCTGATATAATATATCTCTGCATGAATATTGTAAATCATAATAATCTGAAAACTATAGAATTTCTGTACTAATCTGGTAATGTCTCATGCCACACAACTTAAATAAATAAATATTTCATATCCTAAAAATTGTATCTTCTAATATACAAGTAATTTGCATACTGGATGATAAACTGAAAAACATATAATTTACTGATAAATATTTTGAAATTCCTAGCATAGCATATTTATCTTACCTATTTGACTGGGAGGCTTGCCTCCAATTCAACCCTCACGCCCTCGGCATACCAACCTCAAAATCCTGTAATTACATATATACAAATTCTCTAGTAAAACACTGAATTTCCCAAAAAATCATCATACTCACATTTCCTGAATCTGCCTATTTGTAATTTCCTAAATTATAATTTACCTGGTTTCCTAAAAAAATAATCGATGAGGTTTTCAACCCATGCCTGCAGAGTCCCAAAAACACCCTAACCCTGAAATCATAACACCCTAATTTTACTCCACAAAACACCAGTATATTCTCATACAACACAACATCTGGGTTTAGATAAACCTAATAATACTGAAAATACTAAAATAATCTACTTATCCTGAAATTGGGATGGTGCTAAAACTTCTCAAATCAACATTCTACTCCTGTTAGGTTGTAGAGAATCTCCCCAGGATCACCATGGTAGCTTCTGATCATCAAACTAAGGAGAATTGGAGCCGAAAATCTATAGAGAAAGTGGAGGGTTTGTTTTCAAGAGAGAAAGTGAAATGGGACGAATTTTTTCGCTGAAAAATGAATTTTCGGTTATATATAGATGGCTGGCCACGTGGCCTCGTCGACGAGACCAAGACGGAGGTTCGTTGACAAACACATACCCCTCATTGACAAATCTCAAGTCCTAAAATCAACACCCTTGGTAAGTTCTCATCGACGAGACACGTGTCCCCGTCAACGTGCCTAAGAAGACTGCTCGTTGATGAGACCCTGCTGAGTCCCCCCTTTGAAATTTCCTTTTCTCTCCTTTTATTATTTAATTTCTATAATTATATGGGTTAATACACCTATAAATAGATATTTTAGTTGCTTAAGAGTTAAGAAATCAAAATTTCTCTTTTTCTCTCTCTCTAATAGGCGCCTCACCCTCTCTCTCCTCGGCTTCTTTGCCGTTTGTCGCCAGATCGACGATCAGAATCTACCACGAGGATTAAGGGCAAATTCTCTACAAGTCTAGCGGAGTAGATTCTTAAACAGTGTCTTTTCAGGCACCACTCCAAAACTAGGGTAAGTAGGTATTTTGGAGTTTCAAGGTTGTTTTGGAGTATAGGAGGCTTAGGGAGCATTTAATGTAAAGTATTCTATGGTTGGGATGATTAATTTGGGGAAAATGTGTTTTAGGGTTTTGAGCTTTAAACTTTGTAGAGCGTGGATTAAGGGTGTTAGAAGGCTTTCCTATAAGCCAGGTAAGGGGATTAAGTTAAGTTAGAAGTTTTAATAAAGTGGAATCGATTAAAATGTTACATATGTATATTTATGTTTTCAGTTGTTATTTCGAAAAACCAATCGTTCAAATGGTTTTTTCAAACCTACGATATATGTTATGGTATTTTTAGTAAAAAAAAAAAAAATGAACGGTGGAAAGTATAGTTTGACGCTATAAATAGGATATATTGTATACAGAAAATTGTGTGGCAAATGGATAAATTTGGTTATGAAATTTTTGTGAAATACTAGAACTATTTGTGAAAATTAAGGTAGTTTTATATGATGGCCATGGGAGCCTAATTTTATATGATGGCCGCGAGGGCCTAGTTTTATAATATGACAGGTTTTATATGAAATGAATTGAAATATGGTTTTTATTACATAAATTGCATGATATGCTTTAGGAACCGTGAGGACCAGTTATGTTATGTGCACGGTACCATCACTAGTGATTTAGTATTAGACCATATGCACCCACACTATTCGCGAGGAGGTGTAGGGTGGTCTCAATCGATTAGCCTCAGTAAGGGATACCTTCCCTGGAAGTCCGTACTTTCAAGATGTGGTAGGGCAATCAAATTCCTGCAAGCAAGTTGCGAATGCCTGCGTAGTCAGAGATTAGATGCAGACATATGTCTTGACTTAGCCTGGGTAGATATCCCCCAGGGCATAAGTTCAGCCTTCGACCTGCACAACCCGTGTCATGGGGAAAGTAATTGGTGTTAGTCCTAAGGAGTTTCTTTTATGCATATCTGTAGATTTATGTAAATAATATTATTTGATTAATAACCTGTTTATACCATGGAAATGAGATAAAAATTTTCAGCAGTATAGAGTGAATATAATGTATACATGTTATTTTCTGTTAAATGAAAAATGAATGTTTTCTGTAAACATGGTAGCATGATGACCACACACTGACGTTAACTTAATCATCCTTACTGAGAGGTGTCTCACCTCATTATACAAATTATCTTTTTAGGGTCATCTTGAGGTTGAGGTTACTGAACTTCGGGGCGGTTGATAACCAGTTAGATTTTTGTTAGTGTTAGTAAGAACACTTTTGTAATTAAGTTGGGTTGAAGCCCGGAGTATGTATTATGGTTGTATGTACTGAGTTAGTTCTTGTCTTGTACTATGGTTTGTATTATGAGTTTAGAAAGACTTTGATGTATACTAATAGTATAGAACTCTAGTAAAAGATTATGGAGACTATTTCATTTATTTCCACTGCAGTTATATAATGATTATGATATCAAGTACACAGAAGTCACTTAAGTGGCACCTCGGGCCCACATGGCGGGTCAGGGTGCTACACATCTTCTTCCTCGAACTTCAACGAGACCCCCCTTATTTAAGCTACCACCCCCCCCCCAATCTCTCTCTATCCCTTCTCCCATCACCCTTAGCGGAATTTGCAATATGGCTCCAATGATTATGCCAATGTTGCACTTGCCCCCTCATTTTTTATTTTTTTTATTTCTTTTCTTTGGTTTTTTCTCCCCCTCTCTCCTTTTTTTAGCCTATAACAGAACAAAAGGGGTGCCTCAACTAAAGGAACTATTGCACAAAGGGCTTTCTCTTTCTCTCTCACACACCTAACTCTTTCTCTCTCTCTCTTACTCTTTTTCTTCTTCTTCGTCTTCCTTTTTTTTTCCATTTCTCTCCCTCTTATTGGTCCCTTAGGAAAACTAAGAGGGGGTGAATTGTGTCTTTTTCTAATTTTTATGCCCCTTACTCTTTTTATCAAACTCTTGGTGAGTAATAGTCTAGTATGTATATTCTGGCGAATGTGTTGCAGATGCTTAGATAAGAATAAGTTTATGTTCACTCAAAACTCACCCTATATGCTTCAATAACCCAAGATAATGTATGAAATATGCACAAGTGCAATTAAGCAATTAATTGAATCAAATAATAAGTAATGTGAGAGAGTACGAAGAGAAATGCTCAAACGCTTTTATTGTGATTCGGTCTCCTTGATGAACACTTACGTCCACTCTCTCAATCAATTCCAAGTTGAGGTTACTAGCAAACTTCTTCTCTTTCGACTGAGACAAAAGAACAATTAAAGACCTAGCCTTTCACTAGGGTTAGAATACAAAATGAGCCTTTCACCAGCGCTCAAACAACACTTAGAATGATAGAAATTACAAATGATATGTAATTTTATATATCTAAGTAGATTGATGCCACAACTTAAGCTTATAACTTAAACTCTCTCAAAGAAATGATATCTAGAACTTGAAAAGAGTTAAAACTAATGAAAAGAACTTTTACAAGAAAGTGCACCCTTAAGCCAAAATAAAACACTCTATCACTTAAAAATATGGAGAAGAATGGGAGAGCACTTTGATATTGATTTCTCTTGTCCTTCTTCCTCGAAATTGGACTCCTTTTATAGCCAAAATTGTCCACTAGACGTTAGAGAGGTTTTGGTTCCATGTCATTAAGGTTGGCTCCATGTCATTAAGGTTAGATCTAAACAATCAATGATATGACAAGAAATCTAATTTTTAATTCAAACACTACAGATATATTAAGCTGCTTTTATGATATAGGATAGAATTTGTTGATTGATTTGTACTATTCAAAACAAATGGAATATTTATTCAAATTAAGTGCGTCATATTATTCTAGAATTCCCATAACATCTACTTTCATATAAAAAAGAAAGAAATATTTTCAAAGATTCTATAATAAGATATGTCTAATTTATTGTAGTATACTTATTTATGATTCTAACTTTATGGCAATACAGAATGACTATATTTTTTTAATTACTAATCCTACATTATAGCTCCAAAACGTTCATAAAATATTTCTAGAGAGAATTGTAACAACCCCAAAAATAATCCAAAAATAATATGTGTGTAAGTGTAATTCTAAAAAATAAAATAAATAAACAAATAAATAAATAATAATAAGTAAAAAAAATTATATAATATTAAATTAATTAAATAAATAAATAAATAAAGTGAATAGTATTATAATGATAAGAAAAAAAACTAATTGGAATATATATATATATATATAAATATATATATATATATATCTATATATATATATGTATGTATATTGGAAGTCTCAGACTTCCTAATAAATTGAGAACCACCCCCCCCCCTCCACCCAAATTGAATTTCAATCACATGGCCGAATGGAGCTCTCTCTCTCTCTCTCTCTCTTCAATTTCTCTCCATCTCTCGCCAAATTGAAAAACGAACATCATATCCAGGTCTCAACTTCGCTCCTGAACGTTTTAACCAAAGTGGATTCGTCGTTGGGACGTCGTAGGCACCACTCCAAGGCTAAGGTATAGGGAATAGATTATGTCAATTATTTTCAGAAATTTAACTGATTAAGTTTTAGTATGTGATTACAGAAATAATATATATATATATATATATATATATATATGTTTTTCTGAGTATTCAAGCATATCGATATGGAAATTTTGAATTATTATATGTATGTTTTGAGAAAAACTGGGTATTTGAGTTTAAATAAAACCCTAGAGATGATTACCATTATTTTTCAAAAAAAAAATATAGTTATCCTAGGCAGATTATTCGATGATTATACCATTATTTTTCAGTAGAAAAATATAGTTATCCCAGTCAGTTTATTAGATGATTATACCATTATTTTTCATTAGAAGAATATAGTTATCCGAGACAGATTATTATATTATGAATTATCTTTCAAATTGTGTGGCATGAGTAATGAATATGTTACTGCATTAAATAAACCTGTTAGAATATTTTATGAAAATATACACTAAAGTATAATTTATACAAAATTATGATATGACAGATTTATACAGAATTATGAGATGAAAGTTCAACCAGCTTTATGCCGAAGTCAGTATGAAATGACAGTTCAGTCGGCTTTATGCCGAGTTCAAACAGCTTTATGCCAAGTTATGAAATGACAATTATATACAGAGATATGACATGACAAATTTTATACAGAATCATAAACATGTTAAATTTTATAAATACTTATGAAAATGAGATCTTGTTACAGTTTTATTATATAAATTGTATTATATGGTATCAAAACCCTAATGGACTAGTTATGATTTAGAGCACGATACCGTAGCTAGTATTACATGCAGTACAGTCACACTATCAGGAAAGTGTAAACGGATGGCAGTCAATTGCCCCTTGGAGTATCAGTATTGCAGGAGCAGGTTACCCACTGGGTCCGGATCAAGTTGGGTGGGCAATCGTACTATGGACATAACAGTTTTGACTTAGCCTGGTAGGCCAGCCATGGGTAAGTCTAGCTTTCGGGCCGCACAACCCAATCATGGGTGATTATACATGATATTATATGATAGTCCAATTAGGGGAAATTCTTCAATGTATATACGTAGATTTACGAAAACAGAATTATTTATTTAGCTAAAAGTATGTTTGAGTGGAAAATATGCATTTTAAATAGTATAGGTGTGAGTCACAATTCATACAAATGCCTTTTCAGTTAAAGTTAAATTAAAAATTCTGTTCTGATTATGTAAATGGGCTATATTGAGCCGAAAGTATGTTATTTAGAAACTCAGGTATTTTCGATTATACAGGTGAGTACAGTTTTCAAGTATCATTTCATGTATAGTTAAATAAACGAGAGTATTATGTTCACACTTAAAAAATCATTTGCCACACACTGATGATATCTATTCCGTTTTACTAAGAGGAGTCTCGCCCCATGATTATACAATATTTTTTTAGATGCCATGTGGAGTATAATAGTGATCAGAGTAGCGCAATGAAGCATGTGTGGGATAGAAGGTTGTGTTTAGAATTATATTATTTTATTTATGTTTTAATAAGTTCGGGTCTTTATTGTGATAATGGGATTGATATTGTTATATTGGGATAGTTTGTACTCTGGTAATATGCATTTAAGGTCTTCCACTATCTGTATCAGTGATTATTATAATAAGAAACATTCAGGTTAGTACAAGTGGTATTAGAGAAATTGAACAAAATTTTCTTGGTCGTCACAAGAATGATGATCCTAGTTTTATATGAGCTAATAGTATAATTTTTGGACTCACGTAGAATAACATATAGAATTAGATTCACAAGTTGTTCCTTTAACTCCTTCAATTCCGTTGTAGTCATTCTGTATGGAGCCTTAGAAATAGATGTTGTCCCTGGAAGCAACTCAATGGCAAATTCCACCTTGCGATCAGGAGGCAATCCTGGTAAGTCCTTTGGGAAAACATCTGAGAACCCCTTACCACGGGAATATCCTTTAGTTTAAGTTCTTCCCTCGGTGCTTCTTTTACTAATGCTAAGTACCCCTAGCATCCCTCCAAAAGTAGCCTCCTTGCCTGAATGGCTGAAAGGATCCGTGGTGTAGAGCGCACACACGACCCGAAAAATATAAACCCCAGCTCCCCAGGAGGTCAGAACACTACTTCCTTCCTATGGCAGTCTATACTCGCATAGCTTGCTGCTAACCAATCCATCCCTAGAATAAGATCAAAGTCATGCATGTCAAAGATAATCAAGTTAGCAAGTACCATTCTCCCCTGAATTCCCATTGGGCAGTCTCGGATCACTTTATTACACACTACCACTGAACCTATCGGTGTAACCACTCTAACTCGACATATAATGATTGGGTTTCTACCCCGCACAATTTGATAAATTCCAGAGAAATGAAAGAATGCATCGCACCTGAGTTAAACAACACTACAGCACTATTTGAAAGCATATAAATGTTACCTGTCACCGCATCTCCTGCATTCTCGGCGTCACCATGAATTAAGGAATACACTCGTGCCTAGGTCGTACCCCTATGGTAGTTTCCACACGGTGCCTAGTTACCTCCCCGATACTGCAGTTGTGGAGGTGGAAAGTTCAATGTCACGTGGCAATCTCTCACCATGTGTCCAGGCTTACCACACCGATAACAGTCACCTAGTCTGCCCCTACATTCACCTAAATGCCACCTTCCACACATAGGGCAAACAGGGTGTGATAAGGTACCTTGACATGCCCTAACACATGTGTCTTATCGCTGGCCTCTGCCATTACCGTACCTCCTCCAAGGGCCCTGCCTTGCACCCGTATGTGAATTAGAAGGCATCGACCTCTTCTTCAGAATTTGAGCCTCCACATCTCCCTGTAAGTTCGCCTCTGCCACAGTGGCCTTATCCACTAGTGTAGCAAACTCCTGTACCTATAACACAGCCACCTATTTGATAATCTCCTGCCTTAGACCCCTCTCAAACTTTCAAGCCTTCGTAGACTCATCTAATACCATGTAAAGAGCAAACCTTGACAGTTCCACAAATCGGGCGGCATATTGCTGAACTATCAGTTGTCCCTGAGTCAAGTTCAGGAACTCCTCTGCCTTTACTTTCCTTACAGAGGCTGGAAAATACCTATCAAAAAACACCTCTCTGAAGCAGCTCCACGTCATCGCCACCGGTACCAGTCTCTGCTCCTCAAGCAGCTTTATTGCTTCCCACCATCTCTCGGCCTCTCCAATCAGTTTAAATGTGGCGTGTAGCACCTTATACTCATCGGTGCATCGTAGTATGGCCAAAATCTTCTCGATTTCCCAAATCCAATTCTCTACAAGTATCAGGTTGGTTCCTCCCGCGAAGGCAAGAGGCTTCAGGTGAGTGAATTTCTTAATAGAATTTCCCAGCTTAACGATGGGATGATCCTGCCCCCGAGAACTCTGCATAACCTCGACCATAAACTGCTGGGCGAAGTCCCGAAGCGCCACCATAGAATCACCACCGCCCTTATGGGCAGCTCCCTCACTGCTACTTCCTCCGGCGACAGCATTACTGTCCCTGGGATTCATCTTGAAGGCAGAACCAAAACGAATTTAGAATTCTCCCTAACATGTCTGGTGTAATTATAACACAAAATGCTCACTTTAAATAAATTTCAATACCGGCCTAAATCTTCTTTCCTAATTTACGACATACTCTGCCAATTCCATATTCCCATCCAAATTTTCAAGTTCCTACTGTAGTGATCCAGAGGAATTATAATATTTAAATAATAAAAGGAAGGGAGAAAAGGAAATTAAAAGGGGCAAAAGCAGGTCTTTGTCGATGAGAAAATACCGAGAGAGGTTTTAGGTGATTCTGAATTCATCAACGAGGAGAGGGTTCGTCGATGAGTTGTCTTCATGACCTCGTCAATGAAGTTATGTGGCTTGTTGACGAAGGTCAGTGTATAAATAGTGTTAAATGTGAACTTTCAACTTAATTTGGCCACAGAAACTTTCTCTCTCACTCCCTTCGACTTTCCTCTCTTCTCTCTTAATTTCTGGGCCAAATTTCAGCTGGTTCGACGATCTGAAGCCACCACAAAACTCCTAGAAGAGTTCTCTTCAAATCTTCTAGGGTGGATCGTCGGTGGGGCTGAGTTGGAAATCATCACAAATTCAAGGTAAGGCTTTCTACTCAATATTTGACTTCCTGACAGTTGTAGAAAGCGTAACATGTGTAGAAATACTGAACTTTATGTCGTTTTCAGGGTATTGAACGGGGAACTCAGCGGGTGCAGGACTATTTTCTTAGGGGGCTTTTTTAGGAATTAGGTAAGGGAATAAACTAAGCAAGTTATTTTAAGAAAATGTATGTATGTTATTATAGCATCTGATTTCAGGAAAATAAATATATTTATATATGCTTTATGTTTGGGAAATACTGTTGTAAAAGATGTTATGTTTATATATATATATATATATATATATATATATATATGAAACCTATTTCGTGTGGCATGAGTGGAATTTATAATGAAATACTGTTTTCTGGGAACATGATAATGATATGGATTTATGTATATGATTTTCCGGCGTACAGGCCGTGCTATGGATATGTTTTCAGTGTACAGGCAGTGCTATGTATATGATTTTTCGGCGTACGGGCCGATGATTTTCATGATATACGTATGTATGCAAAACAATATGATGATATCGATTTGGCAATTAATAGTATGAAATATCCATATATCACAGTTTCATTATATATTATATACTATCAGAACCTAGTTGGCTTTGTCTAGGCTAGCACTAGCACGGTACCGCTGCTATGTGTTCATGATTCATCATAGTATTTGTGTTAACGTTGTTGTATGGAGTAGCGTGAGGTTGGATGGTCGATGTGGTTTTAAGAAGTGCGAACGCTTCTGGTGTTCGGACCAAGTCTGGCAAACCCATCGGACTTACAGACTGTACTTTTGAGTTGGCAGTGGTCGGCCAACCATTGTTAGGTCCCGCCTTCGGGCCACACAACCCAGTCATGTGGGGGTAATACATGACAACAGTCAGCTAACCTATCAAGGTTGTTTTCGTATTATATTTATATAAGATGAATTATGCTATGAGAATCCTATATGTTCTACTATGCTTTGATTATACATGTTTTTCCTAGAAATGAGATATACAGTTTTACTGGTTATGTTTATGTAAATGATTATATATATATATATATATATATATATATATATATATCACGAAAATGCTCATGTTGTCACACACTAGTATTAGTTTATTTCCCTTACTAAGAGGTGTCTCTCCCCGAATTTCATAAAGATTTCAAGAGCCCCTGATAGGAGAGCGGATAAAGCTCCGCTGAAATAGTATTGTTGATCTGCCCTCTCTAAAGGGTAAGTTTTAGTGGGGATGGTTGTATTTGATGAGAAATGTCCCTAGGACTTTCTTTTTGGGATGTGTATATAAATATAATGGATGTAGTAACTCTGGTATTATGATGGATGGTATTGTGTATGGTGTTATGAGTTATTACGACTTGTGTTTCCTACTGCTTAGGCTTCCATTTGTGTTTCTGTTATATCCCTGGTACCCACGGGTTTAGGTTGATTATGATTTGCTAGATTTATCACACAGATTTTGTATTATTTTTAAGGAAAAAGGGAAAATATGGGAATTAAGCAGGTCGTTACACCTGCTGCTCCGCTCAGAAACAAAACAATTAATGGATTGTTGTGGTTTTCTGAACTCCTCGACTGATCCAGAAAAATACAGATGTCCATTAAGGAATTTCTATCTCCAGGCTTACTAAGAAAAATTCAAAATTCTTATTCTACACATTCCTATCCTCGTCCTACTTGAACCTATACTCTGGTAAAATCATCCGACCTTGTCTGCAGAACCTAGCAGCCTAGGCTTTGATACCAACTATAACAATCCAAATATTTATAACCCACTACAATCATAGAAATACTCTCTTATACCACAAACATATATATAAATGCAACCCGCCCTAACTAGGGAATCTCAGGTGCACTTGCCATTACTGAAATTAAAACCATACAGCGGAAGATTTCTGAAACATCCAAACACTTTACCATAGTTCTAACTGTTCCCAAATACATACATTTAATTACCTTTCTATTTAATACAACCCAACCAAAAGACAAAATAGAACCACCGGTGACTCGCCAGGTCTGTCTAGCACCCCAAAATTTCTAATCCCTGCCCTGTAGTAGGCTAAGTTGGATTCCCTAAAGGTCCTGAAAATGATTTGTATACTGCGGTGAGACACTTCTCAATAAGACGGATTATATTAATATCAATGTGTGGCTAGCATGAGTTCTCGTGTGAATATAAAATTTCCATTATTTAATTGTATATGAAATGACATTTAAAATTATACTACATTGTATATCTGAAAATACATAATTTTTTAATAATAAACTCTCGGCTCAATATAGCCCATTTTATAGTAAATTTGTCCATATATGCATAAAATACATAACCTAGACAGCCGAAGTAGCATCGTCACGCTATCACATACTCATACGACATGCTTCCCCCCATGACAGGTTGTACAGCCCGAAGGCTGGACTCAACTCACAGCTGGCGATTCCGCAGTTGAGTTAAAACTAACGTTGTAAGTATGATTGTGTCTACCTATGGTCACCCGGTATATCATGGATGGGGGCCCCCCGACAAAAACTTCGGAGTAGTACTGTGGCCCAGATCTCCAATCGACTTATCACACTTCCATACTTGTATGATTGCACTCACTGCCCACATATAGCTACAGTACCATGCTCACAATATTACATATCGCAAATCCACAGGATTCTAGAATCATATCTGGCAATTTACACAATAAAAATTGTATTATAACTCATTTCATATAAAACATGATATTCAGTAAAACCACCCCGGCCGTTATTTCAAAACTCAGCCCCCGACTGTTAAATCAACACTCAGTCCCCGACCATTATATCAAATACTGTATAAAATTAGTTAAAGCATTCTGTTCACTTATGCCATTTAAAAGTTATTTCCATGCCACACAATTTTTTATTTGTTAACTATAAATAAAATAACCTAACTGAGAAAGACGTAAGTTGCTGAAAATAGGGTCTGAACATCTCCAGGGTTTTATTTAACTTAAACTACTTATTTTATAGAAAATAGGAGATGATCAAACAACCCACATTAATTTCCCCAAAAACATATACTGCATTTTAATCGATCCATATTTCACAAAATAGCTCACATAATATAATCCCCTTACCTGGCTTACTGGGAACCCTAAATTCACACCTTACGGCGTTCAAAGTTCAAAACCCTGAAATTATATTTTCTCCAAATTAATCAACTCAACTCACAGCATATTTCTCATTTACTATTTCCTAAGCCTCATATACTCTAAATTAACAATAAAACCCTAAAATACCCTACTTACCCTGGTTTTGAAGTAGTGCCTGGAAAGCCCAATTCAAAAATCCACTCCGCTAGACTTGTAGAGAAATGCTCCTAGATCCTCGTGGTGACTTCCGATCGTCGATTCGGGCAATGAATGGCGATAAATCAAAGAGACAAAGGGTGAGGGCACGGGTTATAAAGAGAGAGAGAGAGAGAGAGAGAGAGAGAGAGAGAGAGAGAGAGAGAGAGAAATTAAGTTTCTTAATGAAGAAGCAACCTAAAAATCTATTTATAAGTCGTTGACTCGACACAATTCGTCAACAAAATGGATCCTTCGTCAACAAACTGCAGAAGGACGTTTGTCAATGAAAGAAGGGGTTCATCGACAAACCGTATGCCTGAAATTCTTCTCGGTATCTCTTTGTCGACAATGCCTGAATTTCGTCGACGAACTGCAAAAGGACATTCATCGACAAAAGTAGGAGATTCGTCGACGAGCCCTGTTGTTTGCCCTTTTAAATTTTCCTTTCTTCTTTTTCTTTATTTATTTATTTATTTATTGGGTTCGAGTTTCTACATCTTCTTTGGGAAAACTCTCTAAGGCTTGTGAGTCTTGCATTTTTGTTGCAAGATTCAAAAGTTTGTCTTGTGCTTTTAGCAAACCATTTTTGACAAGCTAGAAATCCAAATATCTCTTATGCTCAATACTTGATAAAATATTTTTGAGATATTTGTTTATGGTATTAAAATATTTGAAACTATATTTGTGATTGATATATATACATATACATATAAATATATATATATATATATATTGTTTCAAAGAATCTTTCATAAGTCACTCTCACACATTACTTGCTATAGTGACATTATCTTAAGAGTAGTTAAATTAATCTTCGTTGCTCTTATAAATCCTATCATATTGAAGTGCATTGGTTATATTAGTACATACTTGCTTATAGGAGAAGCATTGATATTGTACACAAAAATTGTATTGCTTATCTGTTGTATTCCAGGCGTGGCCTGACGGGGTGTTGATCTAACCCATAAGGATTGGTTGTAAAGGTTGGGGTCAGTCCTGTAAATTTGACCTGGGGTTTTTCTCACCCAGTAAGGAGAGGAGGTTGTAACCGGTGTCGCACCACCCGGTAAGTGAGCATTAGTGGAATCCTCTTGCTTGTAAGCTTGAGGCAAGGATGTAGGTAGTATTGGCCAAACCCCAATATCATATCGTGTGTCCCTTATTTTCTGCACTTCAATTTCCGTACATGTATGCTATTATTTATTGTCTTAATTATTTTACATACATGGTTTGAATGGTTGGGAAATACTGAGATTGGTTTATTTGTTTAAATATTTACTCAGTAATTTTTCTATGATATTAGGAAAAGTTTAGACAAACCCTAAGTTGTGTATTACTACTACTGGCTTAGCTGAACCTAGGAAGAATTTTTAAATTTCCAATTCATCCCCCCCCCCCCACCCCCGCCCTTCTCTTGGGATTACACCAAAGTCAACACAAGTAATCTTTAGCGAGGTAACAATAGTGAGCTCGAACTATATAAGGACTTGATACCTCACTGGGTACCTAGGTAGCGTACTAACAAGAAGTTCAATCTAAATTTTGTCAAAGTTCAACTCTTAGCCGAGTTCAATCCCAACTTTTTTTTTCAAGTTAGTCCAAATTTTGGCCTATATTTCATCCTGTGTCATCAAGCCCACCCTGATATCATGATTTTAGTATGGTACTCTTGAACACTTGCTCAGAGATCATGATTCAAGGCCAAACAAAGGCAACTAAGGTGGAATTTATTAAGCTTGTAGTTCACATGTAGTCCTATGAGTATAGCAATCCTTATATTACCCTAGATAAGCCATAAATCTATATGTCTGGAAAAACCCTAAAAAGGTAACACATGTTGAGCCAACCTTTGGAGAAATTTTGAAATGGCGCCAAGTGGAGAATCTAGGCACAAAAAAATGAAAAAAATAATAGTAAAAATAAAAGAAAAGACCAAAAATAATAAAGGAAAAGCAAAAAAAAAAGTGCAATGCCCCAAAGCGCACAAAGAAGCATCCCATTCCAAACTAGGGCAATTTTGAATAAAGGGATCAAGCATGGAAGTCAAGACAACATTTTACCCCAACTTTGGTACAAAGGCAGCTTTCTTTCAGGATCAAAATGCAAAGATGATCCTAAATTAAAGAAATTCCTTCCATTCCCCAACCCTTAACATTGGGGCAGATTTTGAAAAGCAAAGAAGTTGTTCCCTTGATATAAGGGCAAGTTGTTTTCCAAAAGGATATTCTATCAAAGTATGGATGAGAGCATATCCAAGTTAAACCAAAAATCCTTCGATCAGGATCCCAAATTACAACCAAGCCAATATTATTGTATGTGAAACAATCCAAATCCTGATGCCACCTTGCCCTCATATACAACCCATTCTTCTCCCCAATGGTTGGACCAATCCTAACTGTGTTTAGAAAGTCACCTTCTCACCCTTTTCTAGAAGGACACTTTCAAAGTAAGTGCATAATTTTGAGCTCATTCGCATTTCAAGATTTGAATTTACAAAAAGTTATACTAATCTATATTTACCATGAAGGAAAAGGAGTGATCATGTCGAGCATATCACATTATTCCCCCATACGGAACAGAATTCAGTAAAGAAAAAGGAGTATTTTTAGCCACATCCTTGAATAAAAAATTTTAAAAAAATCTAGTTGAAGAAATCTTGAAGGAAAGAAGGCATAAATGCCAAAATTCGTGAAAATCAACAAGTCAATTCAATTAAGTAAAGTGTCCAAGGTTGACCAATTGATTAAAGGTGTGAAGATAACTTGTCAGTAAAAATGGAGATCTAGAAAGGGACTCGTTTCCTTTCCTACTTTTAAGGTTTGGTACATCACAATTGATCACTCTAGGTTGTGCAAGGTGCACGTAAGTCATGTTCCCTTTCAATCATTCCAAGTTGTGTAAGATGCACGTAAGTCCTAATTTTTCCAATTATTTCAGGCTATGCAAGGTGCATGCAAGTCCTCTTTCCTTTCGATCATCCAGGCATTACAACGCATGTAAGTCCTATTTCCTTTCAATTAATGCAGGTCATGTGAAAGGCACCTAAGTCTTGTTTTTTATTTTAATCAATCCAAGGTGTGCAAGATGCATGCAAGTCATGCCTCCTTTTGAGCATTCAGGTGATGCAATGCATATAGGTCCTATTTCATTTCAATTAATCCAAGTTATGCAAAAGGCACCTAAGTCCTGTCTCTTCTTTAAATTAATCCAGGGTGGCAATATACACGTAAGTTATGTCTCCTTTTTTTTATCGAGGTAATGCATGTAAGTCCTGTTCCTTTTCAATCAATTCAAGCCATGCAAAAGGCGTCTAAATCCTATTTTTTTCAATTATCTCTAGGGTGCGAAAAATGCGCATCAATCCTATTTCATTTCAATCAATCTAGGTTGTTCGAAAGTCACCTAAGTCTTGCCTTTTCTTTCAATCAATCAGGGGTGTGCAAGATGCATGTAAGTCTTGTTCATTGACAAAATTGCTTCTTTGAGTAATCAATTCTCATACCAATCCTCAAGTGACTTGACTATGTAGAGGTCATATAATTCCTTTTTTCATACAATTCCAATTTGTCAAGCATATTAAAAGTATGTGCCCAAAATTATTATCACGTCTTTTTTCCATATTTGAAGATTATTGAAAATATGTATGTAATTATGTAATTATGTACGTTCATGCATGCATATTCCATACATATCTAACTCGAACCAATTAAGTACATGCATGCATCAAATATTAGTATTGACTTCGTAGTTCATTATATAGTTTAATTTCAAAAGGTAATTGTTGCTAATACTATTATATGTATGTATCTGTATAATTACGAACATATCTTAATCAATCAATTATGTAATTACGTACATGCACGCATTCATATTAATTTATTTAGATAAATGAATCCAACCAATTGCATATACTTACAATTGTATAATTAGGTACACTCACAATCAAAACAAACCAATTACATACACACAATTACTTAATTACTTGCAAATATGAACCAAACTATCAATATATTACAAAATTTTGTGTGTGTTTGTGTATGTGTGTGTGTGTGTGTATTTGAATTATAGAATTCATTACGTAATTATAAATTTCAATTTCAAATGATGTTTAACCAATATTATAATTACATATCTATATTATTACAGACATATATAAACCGAACCAATTAAGTAACTATGTACATGCATGCATATTAATTGGTTTGGAAAACCAAACCAAATCAATTATATATATATATATATATATATATATATATATATGATTGTGTTATTGTGTACATATTCAAATGTAATTGCCCATGATTATAAAATTATGTCCATGTATTTCCAAATTATAATATGAACTATGCAATTGTGTGTTTAATTTCAAAGATTGGTGTAACTAATACTATGATTACACATTTACATATGTCATAACATCCCAGAGGGTCAACTCCTGAAAGGGGGTCAAAATTCTGAATCGTCTTGACCGAATGGCGAACTCAAAATCAAATGAATTTAGTGTAATGTTGTGATATGTAGCTCATATACTTAATGGGAAGCATGTTGAAGGAGAAGACATGGTGGAAATTCAAAGTGCTGAGGAGCAGCAGGGAAACTATCGATGATTTGGCTATGACCGTCGATGGTTTGGCACCAGAACTCAGACAATTTACATTATGTCTAAAACCGTCAGTGATTTGTCCCAATCTGTCAATGGTTTGGCTCAAGAACCTAGCGCAGATTTTTGAATTTTGAAAAAGGGAAGTTAAGTTGGTTGGGGTTTGGAGGGAGACCCTCGGGGAACTTTAGGTTTATTATGGGGGACCGTTGACATATCCCAGACATCATAGTCCGTCCTTGGTTACCGAGTGGTAGACATTTCACATCGATTCTCCACATAACCCCCCTAAGATGGCAAACGAAGTCTCCCTGCAATTATGTCAACAAAGTCACTCTAAGATAACACCAATCTCCCTATAGCTCTATCCACAAAGCCACCCTAAGATAACACTAATCTCCCTGCAGCTCTATCCACGCGAATCTTCCAACCAAGACCCTTCTTAGTTGTACCCAAAACCTTCATGTCAAAAACTTTCAACATAATTCCCAACTGATTAGCCTTAGTCAAATTCTTCCTAGCCAATAACATGTCATTCACAAACAACAAATACATCACTCCCTTGCGTCCTATCACCATCTTCCCCACTAGAAGCGACACCAACTCCCACACCTGATTCTTATGCAATGACTTTATCTCCTCCACCATAGCACTCATCTATCTATTTTTCCCTTTGTTGTGCACTGCAGCTTGAAAAATACTAGGAACCTTTTGTTGCTGGTAGTAATGAACACATAAAACATCATAATGTCAAATTTATACCTGAATGGTGGTCTGATAGTACACCTAGGCTCACCGTGATCCTCCTGGTCTCCCAAGTTGAAACTCCCTGCAATATGAACAATGTCATCTTTGCCCTAAGTCTGTAGCTCCATATGCATCACATGTCCATTTATATTACAATACTGTTAACCCGAGATAGAACTCCCTGTATTTCTGCCCTGAGTATCTAACTCCACCTGAACCACATGTTTGCAACTGCCATAGTTTTCTGGCATTTGTTTCTCTTCATTTACTTGAGTACACTACCCCATCGCTTTCTCACCAAAGGCCATATCCTCGATCACCCCTTTATTTGTCACAGGATCACCCAGCTTGCACCCACCTTTCCTATACCCCAGAAAGATGTACTGTCTGGACATAACACCAAGCCTAGATCCTCCATCACTAGAATAGTGCACCTATGGACATCCACTCACACCCAAGTAGTCTCCCGCAAAACCTACCCACAATTCACCTGTAACTCTCCCATCTAGTGATACCTTTGGTGATCAATCACACGAGAAACACGTCATACTCACTAATCTCACCAAGAAGATCCCTACAAGCCCTACATATAACTCGTTATTCTCACAAAACTTCTTGAACAAAACCAGTGTACTCAATTCCAATGTTTGACCTGAGGATCTCTCTCCCGGTATGGTTTTCCACCTCAACCACAAGTTAAACCTGGGAAACACATCAAGCTTGTCCCACACAAGATAAATCAAGACCTTTCATGATAAATTCACGAAAAACATATGTCTACCCCATGATGTTATCCTCACTGGTCCTCAAACATCTGAATATATGTAGTCACCCATATGCCCTAACCGCATATGCCATAGAATATCTGACTCAGATTCTATAGTTACAACTCCACCTACAACCGTAATACCCTAAAGTGCATAGATATTTCTTGCTACCTTTTTTCCTTTCATCACTATCAAGTCACCTTCACACAATTTCATTTCCCCACTTTCAGACTTGTAACTATATCCGTTACAATCTAAAGTGCCTAATGAAATTACATTCTTCCTTAGACCCGATACATGCCTTACATCACATAAAGTTCTCACAACACCATCATACATTTTGATTTTGACATTTCTAACACCAATTATTTTGCATGAAATATCATTTCCCATCAAAACATAACCAGTATTAACTGACCTATAGGTGTTGAACCATTTTCTATTTGCTGTCATGTGAGAGCATCTGGTATCTAGGATCCAAGAATCCATGAGGCACTCTGAACCTGATGAAACACATAGGATATCACCATCACTACTTCCTAACTCTCCTTCCACTACATTTGTAGATTTTGACAAACCCTTAGACATATATCGGCTTTCCAGTTTTCGCCAAACTAATGCCAGAGAATCCTCATCCATGAAGTGATACAACACATCATCAACCAAACACAGTCAAATGGTTGATACTGTCTTTGCCTCCATTTCATTCCTACTTGCTTCATCCATACTTTATGGTTGAATTCTGTATAAGGTCTTCACCATGCCTTGCTGCACTAAGAGATCCTTCACCCTTCTCTGCCACAAACCAAAATTCCTAGTTCCATCAAACTTGACAATGTCAAATTTCGTAAATGAAGATCCAGAGACCATTACAAAAATGCTCTGATACCAATTTGTTGTGAAAAATCCAAATTGCATCGCAGAATATATTTGTGTAGGATCAAACACACAATGCAATAAACGATGAATAGACATAACAATCACAACCATGGAAAATAAATGAAAGTAATAATAGCACAAGGAATTATGTCATTCAACAATGCCTACATCCACGAGAGCAAATGGTAAGGATTTACTATCTTTTTGTCCAAATTACAAGAACAATACATCAATCCTATCAACAATACTTTTAACCATCTCTCTCCAAATACATCACAAATGACATATAAATAGAGTTCCATGAGGTTTTCCCTCCAAACCCCAACCATATCAATGTCCACATTTCAAAAACTTGAAATCTACGTTAGGTATCCCAAACCAAACTATCGACAAATTGGGCCAAACTGTCGACGATTTCAAATAGAATGCAAATTGTCTAAAATCCGACTCCAAACCATCGACAGTTAAAGCGTCAACAGTTTCTCTTGCTACTGTTTGATTTACTTCATATTTTCGCTTTGTATATATTTTCCACTCAGTATGTGAGCCACATTTCACAAAAATAATATAACTAAGATTTTTGTCATATGAAGCACGTGTGATTTTATCTCTTCCAAGTCGAAAGAGTCTAACGATTTGTAATGGCATAGGCAAGTATTTCTACCATGTTCCTCTTGCAAGACCAACCCCTCTATGGATCCATGGCTAGCAATGTGACATAGATTGCCAGCTAGTTTCTTGCAAATGACGGACAAAAATCCCTTTGTAAATAACCACGGTAATAATAAAAAATGAGGAATTCGAAACGAATTGGCCTTTCCCTTCTAGTGGTCCTTTCACTCACTCTGCGTCCTAATCTAGTAGAAACCAGATCCTATTCTTTGTTTTTGTTCTTCGCATGATGAACTAACATTGAATTCAATGTCCTACAACTTTTTCCTGGATTTTTCTTGAAGTCTCATTGCCCTCAAAATGTTGTTAACTATCTCAGGTAATAAGAGACTTTTTGTGACGCTCCGATTTTCATACCATTCTTTTTCCATATAATCAACATATATATAGATAATCACATATCAGCCACGTCAACCACTGATACCATATTACATAACTCGACCCGAAAGTAGGTACTAAGTATACAATCATACTCATACACAACCCTAACAGCAGAATTCATTTCATAAACATATATACATACCACAGCGAATACACATACCAGAGTACTATATCATCCATATATACAAGTCAACCACAACAAATCTAGGGGAAACAAACCACCCTAACTCAAAATACTCACCCTAAGTACTCAGGGTATCAACTCCCCTCTATCTCTGAGCTCTATCACTAAGTCTATCTCGGTTTCTTGAAATATTTAAATGATTGGGTGAGACACATTTCGGTAAGACAGAATAAATTATCTACAATATGTGGCAGTATGAGATTCGTTATATCATATCATATAATCGTTTCAATAATAATATCTTTTGAGAAAATAAATCATTTTCACAATCATAATCATATAGGTATACGACACAAGCTTTCATAAGCTTTTACTTCCATTTCCAAATTCATTCGTTCGTAACCCAAGTTTTCCGGCGAAATTCCTGAGAATAGGGAAGCTTACCCGCCCATACAAACAGTTTCCCAATGCCTTGATATCGTTTGCAGCCTAACCCGATAAACTCAAGTTCAACTACAACTGATACTTATCAGAGCACTCACCTTACTCAGTAAGCCCTCAGGCGGTGTGTTTTACTTCGCTTTAACTATTTATTAACTCAGGCTATTTCATTTTTCTCATTTTCTTTCTTGCTTCCATTCTCATTTCATTTTAATTTTCATTTTTTCCCATGCTCATTCATTTCCATTTTCATTTCCTTTCCCATATCTAGCTCATAAGTGTCACCATAACTGATACATCTATGTCTGTACTCATGACTGCCTTGAGGATATTTCTCCACATCATGCTTCTCCCCATGAATAGGGTTGTGTCGCCCGAAGGCTGGACCTAACCACGGTTGGCTGACCCGATTAGGTCAAATATCATCATATATCTCGTATTTGTAATACGACTAGTCGACCAAAAGCCCTGATCCGGACTTGGGGGACACAACAACTCTACTATACAGCTCTGTCAACTATCACGCCACATGCTCCACGAATCTGTGTGGTTGCACTAACACCACTAGCAACAGTACTGTGCTCTCAATATCACAACCCATCATTAGGATTTCCATATCCATCCATCAGAGTTATCACTGCTACATACCAACAATCATTATATGATATTGGCATTTCATCAATCACATATCTATATTCCCCTTTTGGAATTTCACATTTCATTTCTCTCAATTTAGTATTCATATTGCAGAACTAACGGTGCAATATTCACATTTTAATATCAGTATTCTAAACACATTTCATCATTTCAATGATTTTTCCTCAATTCATAATTTAGTTCATCTCATAATATCATATACATATCTCAATTCACAATTATTCAATATTTCTTAAAACACATTTTCATATTTCACATTTTCTCATTTCTTAGAAGATACATTTCCTACACATTTCACTTTCATCATTTTCCCACATTTCAATTCTCAGATGAAAACACATTCCAATAACCCATATTTCACAGGGTAAATCAATTAACCCAGTTTAAACATTTCTCAATATAAATCATATGCCACACATATTTCATCTAATATTTATATCATAATAAATTTCAGGTAAAATACATAATCCCATTTTCACATATTTTTCAATCCATAATTTTCATAAATAAACTGTTATAATTTATTTCTCTTACCTGGCTTACTGAGATTCTACTAAACACCCAATTTTCTACGCCCTTCGGTGTTTGTAACCCAAAAAACCTACAATTCATATTTTTCCCAAATTATTCAACACAACTCTCAAAATAACTTCCATTTAACATTTCCTAGATTTCATATACTTCAACTTAACTTAAAAATCCTAAAATACACCACTTACCCTGGTTTTGGGATGGTGCCCCAGAACCCCAACTTGAAAACCTACTTCATGTACGTTGTAGAGAATCTTTCCAGGAACCCCGTGGTGGTTTTTGATCATCAATTCAGGCTAAAATGAGGTCGGAATCAAAGAAAGAAAGAGAGAGGGTTTGTGGGTTGCATGAGAGAGAGAGAGAGAGAGAAAGAGAGAAGATTTTGATTTCTTAAAATGAAATGGCTCTCGGTTTCCCCTTATACGCCCACTACAGAGAAAATCGTCACCAGTTATCTCTGACCCTCGGAAAACCACCACCGATTTTCTATTTAATCAGCCCGGTTTTAACCATTTACCTGTTACCGTTTCGCGGTAAAAACCAAACTGTCATCAATTTTCTAGCTTCTCTAGAAAACTGTCGCTGATTTTCTTCCTTTTCAGCTAAAAATCATCACTTTCCATTTTATTTTATTTTTTTATTTTCC
Organism: Malania oleifera; assembly: GCF_029873635.1. NCBI lineage: Eukaryota > Viridiplantae > Streptophyta > Magnoliopsida > Santalales > Ximeniaceae > Malania > Malania oleifera. The sequence continues at coordinate 53,495,679 of NC_080417.1, forward strand.
CAGGTATCTACATTCTCCCCTTCTTGTAAAAATTTCGTCCTCAAAATTTGTCATTCACCTCATTTCCAATCTTAAAGAAAAACACTGTCATTTTATTAATTACCCTCACTTGTGGCGGAGGAATACTGTGGTTACATAGGGGTTCTGGGAGATTACAACCATTGGAAGAAAATTCTCCCCAAAACCATTCTTATCAAAACTAAAACTCTAACTATTCTATACTATACAAATCAAATTACATACCTTAACCCTGATTCCCACCGAATAGGTGCAAGTATCTCTGGCGCATCTACACCTCTAATTCCCAAGAAGCATCCTCTACTACATGGTTGCGCCACAGAACTTTTACCAGCGGTATGCTTTTCGTATGCAGTTCTTGTTCTTTCCAATCCAAAATCTGCACTAGCATTTCCTTATAAGACAAAGCATCACTAAACTCTAGTGCCTCATATTTGATCCCATGGAAGGGATTTGAGACATATTTCTTTAACATAGAGACGTTAAATACGTCGTGAATTCTAGTCAAAATCGGCGGTAATGCCAACCTGTAGGCAACTAGACCCACTCTTTTAAGAATCTGGAATGGTCTAATATACCTAGGGTTCAGTTTACCCTTCCTCCCAAATCTCATAACTCCTTTCAATAGGCCACCCTCAGAAATACGTGATCTCTAACGTCAAACTCTAACTCTCGTCGGCGAGTATCTGCATAACTCTTCTATCGACTCTGTGCTGTTTTGATCCTATCCCTGATGAGTCTGACTTTATCCTAAGTCTGTTGTATCAGTTCTAGCCCCAATATCTATCTCTCCCCAATCTCATCCTAGTACAATAGGGATTAGCATCTCCTACCATACAATGCCTCAAATGGTGTCATCCCAATGCTGGTATGATAGTTGTTATTATACGCAAACTCTACCAATGGAATAAACTGTAACCAACTGCCTCCAAAGTCCAACACACATGCACGTAGAATATCCTCCAATATCTGTATCGTCCTCTTCGTCTGTCCATCTGTATGAGGATGAAATGTTATGTTGAATGACAACTAAGAACCCATGGCCCCTTGCAAACTCCTCCTGAAATGGGATGTGAACCGTGGGTCTCAATCTGAAACTATGGACACTGGCACGTCATGCATTCTCCCTAACTCTTGAATGTATAACTCTGCTAATCTGTTTAAGGAGTAGTTAACTCTGATAGACAGGAAGTGGACAGTCTTCGTAAGTCAATCTACTACTACCCAAATGGTGTCCTGTCCATGAAGTCCCAGAGGTAACCCAGTGACAAAATTCATCACTATATGCTCCCACTTCCACTCAGGAATATACAGCTGCTACAATGACCCCGCCGGTCTCTGATGCTCAGCTTTCACCTGCTGGAATGTCAAACATTGTGCTACAAATTCAGCAATCTCTCTTTTCATTCCGCTCCACCAAAAAGATTCCCAAAGATCCCTGTACATTTTAGTACTACTAGGATATACCGAATACAAGGATTGATGCGCTTCTTCTAGAATCACTTTCTTAATCTCAAGATCGGTAGGTACACATAACCTGGTACAGAACCTCAATACCTCATCATCTAAGATACTGAAATCCTTTTCTAAACCATCATGTACTTTCTCTATAAGAACTCTAAATCACTCCTCTGTGCTACTTTAATTCTTTCCTGTAGAGTCGGTTGCAATACCAAGTTGGCAATAAATGTCTGATGAACACCCTTTACGAGTTCTATCCCCAGTCTCTCCAGATCCATCTGAACCGGATGTTGTATCGCCACTGCCGATACTGATGCATTTATTGATTTCTGGCTCAAGCCATCAGTCACCACATTAGCCTTTCTTGGGTGGTAAATGATGGTGTAGTCGTAATCTTTTATCAGCTCTAACCATCTCCTATGACTCATGTTCAATTTTTTCTACATGAAAAAGTATTTCAAACTCTTGTGGTTAGTAAAAATCTCACACCTACCCCCATAAAGATAATGCCGCCAAATCTTTAGTGCATATACCACTGCTGCTAGCTCCAAATCATGGGTAAGGTAATTCTTGTCATACTTTTCCAACTGTCGTGAGGCATATGCTATTACTCTTCCCCACTGCGTCAGAACACGGCCAAGCCCTTTATGCGATGCATTACTGTAAATCACGAAACCTTATTCACCTGAAGGAATCGTCAACACCGATGTAGTGATGAGCCACTACTTCAACTCTTGGAAGATCTGCTCGCATTCATCAGACTACTCAAATTTCACCCCTTTCATAGTCAATCTTGTCAAAGGACCCGAAAATTTGGAAAAATCATCAACAAACCTATAGTAGTACCCAGCCAATCCCAAAAAACTTCTAATTTCCTGCACATTCTTCGGTCACACCCAATCTACTACCGCCTCAATCTTATATGGGTCTACTGAGATACCACCCCTAGAGATCAAATGTCCAAGGAAGGTAACTTGCTCTAGCCAGAACTCGCACTTCTTGAATTTCGCAAACAATTTCCTTTTCCTCAGTACCCAAAGCACTATCCTCAAATGTTCCTCGTGCTCCTCTAGGCTTTTTGAATACACCAGTATATCATCGATGAATACCACCACAAACGGATCCAAATACTAGTGAAAGACCCTATTCATCAAATCCATAAACACTGTAGGAGCATTTGTCAGTCCAAACGACATAACCAAAAATTCGTAGTGGCCATACTGAGTCATTAATGCTATCTTTGACACATTCTCCGCTCTAACCTTTACCTGATGATAACTAGACCGTGAATCTATCTTTGAGAAAACTTATGTCCCCTATTGTTGATCAAACAAATCATCGATGTGGGGAAGCGGGTATTTATTCTTGACAGTCACTTTGTTAATTTCTTGGTAGTCGATGCACATTCTTATTGAACCATATTTCTTTTTCACAAATAATATCGGCGCGCTCCCTAGGGCGACACGCTGGGCTGAATAAATCCTTTGTCCAATAATTCCTACAACTGATCCTTCAATTCCTTTAATTCTATCGGTGCCATTCTATACGGTGCTTTCAAAATCGGTGTTATCCCTAGTACTAGATCAATAGAAAACTCTACCTCACGATCAGGAGGTAATCTCGGAAAAAACATTAGGAAAATCCCTCACTATCGGGATATCCTCTAATCTCAACTCTTCTTCTAATACCACCTTTACACAGGTCGCAAATCCCTAACAACCCTCAAACAATAATAGCCTCGCCTGAGTGGCGAATAACAACAATGGTGGGGTACGCACACGAGACCCCACGAACCTGTACCCCTGTCCTCCTGGAGGTCTGAACACCACCTCCCTCTAATGACAATTTATACTGGTATAGTGAGTAGCTAGCCAATCCATACCCAATATCACCTCAAATTCATGCATATCCAAGACTACCAAATCAGCTAATAAAATCCTCCCCTGAATACATACTAGACATTCACTAAGTACTTTACCACATATCCCCACAGCCCCTATCGGCGTAGCCACTAACAAACTGACACCCAGTTGCTGTGTTTCTAACCCATACAATTTAACAAACTCCCAAGTGATAAATGAATGAATCGCCCCTGAATCAAATATAGTAGTCGTTGTAAATGACAGAATGGAAACTGTACTTGTCACAACATCTCCTACTGCCTCTTCATCCCTCGGTGTTAGTGAGTAAACTTGTGCTAGGGCAATATTCCTCCACTGCCCGCCTCTGGGTGTCTGATGACCACCCCGGTACGGTCTAGAAAAAGGTGTAGCAACTGGTGGTGCACAGCAATCCCTCATCATATGCCTAGGCTGATAACACCAATAACATACAATCTCCCTAACACAGCATTCTCCCGAGTGTCTCCTGTAGCATATAGGACAAGGAAGGAGCATCTAACTACCCTGTAAAACCCAATCTTTTACTATCTGTCTCCGTCCTCCTCTGCTATCCTGCCTCCTCCATGACCCTCAGCTAGACCCTACCTCAACATTAGAAGGCATGGGCCTCTTCCTGACTCTGTGCTACGGTGCCTCTCTGAAGGCCATCCTCAATCACTGCAGCTCTGTCAGCTGCCCCTGCAAATGTCTAAGCCTGAAAGCCTATAACCTGCTCAAATAGACTATGTCTTAGACCCTCCTTAAATTTCCTTGTTTTCCTCTCCTCATTTGGTACTAAATATAATGCAAACCAAGACAGCTCAATAAATCTAGACGCATACTACTGCATTGTCATCAGTCCCTACATTAGATGCAGAAACTCCACATCCTTCGCACTCCTAACAGCAGCGGTAAAGTACCTCTCGAAAAATATCTCCCTAAAGCGGCACCACACACCGCTACAGGGTCCAATCTCTGCTTCTCCAACAGTTTCGCTGATCTCCACTAGCGCTTTGCCTCCCCAGTCATCTTAAATGTAGCTTTCTGCTCATCTGTACGTAGAAGAACTACCACCATATCTTCCATATCCTGGACCCAGTTCTCAGTCACACGCGAGTCAGCTCCTCTAGAGAATGACGGGGGTCCCATCCATGTGAATTGCTCAATAGTGCAGCTCTGCTCCCCTGAACCTATAGCCATCACCTACTAGGTGACGCTACGTAGTACGGCATCAGGGTCTCCTCCACCCATATTGGAAGGCCCTGCATCATCCCCTCCAGCCTGTGCCCTACTACTCCCTGGATCTATCCTACAGATAGTATAAAACTATTTTAGAACTTTATTATCATATCTCAATAACATACCCAAAATACTCAAACTCGCAAATTATGCTGCTACAAACATTTTTCAATCCCCATTTAAGATTCAATCCTACCACTCAGAAACACGATCCGGCAATAGTATCTATGATTTTTCAAAAGTTGTCACCCCAGGAAAAACACAAAATTAACCACGGAACTCCTGCTTCCAAGTCGCAAGACAGAACCCTAAAATCCAATCCCATCCTCTAACAACAACTGACTCATATCTCATCAATTTTCATTACTATACTCTAGTATTGTATTCCGTTGTTTACTAAAGTCTATAGAACCTAGTAAACCTAGGCTCTAATACCAAATTGTGATGCCCTGATTTTCATACCATTTTTTTCCATATAATCAACATATATATATAATCACATATTGGCCACGTCAACCACAGATACCATATTGCATAACCCAACCCGAAAGTGGGTACCTGTAATAACCCAAGAAAATTCTACAGGACTCGTCAACGAACACAAAGGTTTCGTCAACGAGGGCTCTTCAGGATCTCGTCAACGAAGACCCATCTCATCGACGAGAAGATACCAAGAGAGGGTTTAAGCAGACTGAAACTCGTCAACGAGGGTGCAGGCTCGTCGACGAACTTTTTACAGGACTCGTCGACGAGGTGACGTGTCTCATCGACGAATCCCGCCCTATAAATAGCTGAAACTCATATTTTTAACCAAAGTCTTCAGCACAGAACCCTTCTCTCTCTCTCCTAGGACCCCCTTACTTTCTCTCTTCGATCTTAGCCCCATTTCTTGCTGAATTGAAGATCTAAGGCCACCATGATACTCCTAGTGAAGTTCTCAGCAAGTTTGTCATAGCAGATCGTGGGGAAAGTTGATTTGAAATTCATCCCAAATCCACGGTAAGGTATTTTATTCAGATTATGTCTTCCTTGTAGTTATAATAAATGTTGTAGGTAAGAAAATAATGATATTTTGTTCTGAGGTATATTATTTTTAGGATATTGAGTTAGGAACCCTGCGGGTATAGGGTTAGAATTTAGTAGAAGCTTTTCAGAATTAAGGTAAGGGAAATATGCTATACTAGCAATTTTTTTAATATGTATACAGAATATTATGAATAAGTATTTACAAGCATGTATATCAAATTATTTTTCAGAGAATTATGAATATTATTTTTATAGCAGAATTATAAAAATTGAGCATGAGACTATGTTTATTCAAATGTGTGGCATGAGTTTATTACAGTACCCTATATATAGATTTTACAGTGTTATAGATATACAGATATTCAGAAGACAGAGTTTCCTCAGTGCTCTTTGATCCTAAGATGTTATTAGTAGTATTTCAGACAGATGACATTTATTATATTTAGAAAAAAAAATATTGAATAAATAGCAGGTCGTTACAGTTTGGTATCAGAGCCTAGGTTGCTAGGTTCTGTAGACTCTACAATGTAGTGGATACAATACCAAAATATAGGAAAAGAATTTGAGGTTGTGTTCTGTGGTCTGAATATAGGATTTTCGTGATGGGTTCTGTGTTTTTGCTGGGGTGACGATTTTAGGAAAATTATAGTAAACTATTGATGAGTCGTGTGTTTGGGTCGCAGAATTGGATTATGGGGTAGGAACAAGGGAAATAGTTCATAGTGAATTTTTTCAGTTGGATGAAGTAAAGTAGATCTATATATGATTTTAAAATAGCGTTTTTTGTATTTTTAGGATGGATCCAAGTAGCGGTCGTACAGATGCTGGAGGTGATAGACCAAGACCCTCTAGTATGGGAGGTGGAGATATAGATACCATACTGCATAGCGTCACCCAGCAGGTGATGGCTGAGATGGCTAGAAGTGGAGGAGAGTGTAGCTGCACGATCGAGCAGTTTACGCAGATGAGGCCTCCTTCTTTTGCTGGAGGACCTGACCCGATTGTGGCTGAGAATTGGGTTCAAGATGTCGAGGAGATTTTAGCAGTACTAGCATGTATAGATGAGCAGAAAGTGGCGTTTGCGACGTTTAAACTGATAGGAGAGGCAAAGCCCTAGTGGAGATCAGCGCGTACGATTGAGGAGCAGAGGCCAGATCCAGTGCCAGTATCTTGGAGTCGGTTCAAGGAGCTATTCTTCAAGCGATATTTCCCTGCTATTGTTCGGAGCACGAAGGCAGTTGAGTTCCTACATTTTTCTTAGGGGTTGATGACGATGACACAGTATGCTACACGATTTCTTGAATTATACCGTCTCGCCCCATATTTAACACCAGACGAAGAGGAAAAGGTCAGGAAGTTTGAAGAATGTTTGAAGCAGAATTTATTTGAGCAAGTTATCGGCTTTCGAGCTTAGACGTTTGCAAAGGTGGTGGATAGAGTTGCTGTTATTAAAAGAGGTATGCAGAGGAACGCTGCAGCTTAAGGTCAAAGGAAGAGGTATGTGCCTCAGGATTTACGGGCGAGCTCTAACTGAAGGCCATGGAGAGAAGATCGCTATGAAGGTGGTCAGGTATGGATAACGGGCCATGGTGGTTTTCAGGGTGGACGGGCTGCTCCTACCTATCCTAGATGTGGCCACAGACATCCAGGTGAATGCAGGATGGATAAGGAAGTCTGCTACAAATGCGGAAGACCCAGGCACAGATCTTGGTCGTGTCAGGGATTGACAGCCCAGGCACCAACTCCCAAACCATACTGGGGTGGTTATCAGGCACCCCATGGAGGGCATCAGAGGAATACGGCACGGGCGATAGTGTACGCGTTGACACCGGGTGACGCCGATACAATTAGAGACGTAGTTACAGGTACCCTTACTGCTTTCTTATTTATAATTATTGTTTTATTTGATACAGGTGTCACCCACTCTTTTTTTTCTGCAGTATATGCTAAGTTAACGGGGTATGAGGCACAGTTGCTAGATATTGGGTTGGCTGTAGCCATGCCGACTAGGTCAGTGGTGAGATATAGAAGGGTACTCGGGAGATTTCCAATAACTATTCAGGGAAAAATATTGCCAGCTGATTTGGTGATATCAAATATGCAAGGATTTGATATAATTCTGAGTATGGACTGGTTAGCAAATAATATGCTAGTATTGACTGTCACTTGAAAGAAGTGATTTTCACACCTCCAGGCGAGCCCAAATATAGATTTCTTGATTCGCGTGTACGTTCTTTGCCACAACTTACATCAGTTGTTTAGGTAAGAAGATTGATCCAAGATGGCTGCCAGGGATTTGTTGCTTACATTAAGGAATCACCGAAAGAAGAACTGAAACAAGCTGATGTTTCTGTATTTAGAGAATTCTTAGATGTATTCCTAGAAGAATTACCTGGTTTGCCACCAAACCGTGAAGTTGAGTTTATTGTGGATCTTCTACCGAGGTCAACGCCAGTATCTAAAGCTCCTTATCGGATGGCCACAGCTAAGTTAAAAGAACTGAAGGATCAATTGTAAGAATTACTTGATAAAAGATTCATCAGGCCCAGTGTGTCGCCCTGGGGAGTACCAGTCTTATTTTTGAAAAAGAAAGATGGGACCATAAGGATGCATATAGAATACAGGGAAATAAATAAATTGACAAATTAAGAATAAATATCCTCTTCCTAGAATCAACGATTTGTTTGATCAGCCCCAAGGGACTCAGGTTTATTCTAAAATCGATCTGCAGTCAAGTTACCATCAGGTGAAAGTGAGGGCAGAGGACGTCTCGAAAATGGCGTTTTGTACAAGATATGGGCATTACGAATTCTTGGTAATGCCATTTGGGTTGACTAATGCATCAGCGGTATTTATGGATTTAATGAACCGAGTGTTCCATTAGTACTTAGACCAGTTCGTAAATGTATTTATTGATGATATACTGGTATACTCGATGAGTTTTGAGGAGCACGAGTATCATTTGAGATTGGTATTGCAGACATTGAGAGAGAGAAAGTTATATGCGAAGTTCAAGAAATGTGAATTCTAGCTGAAACAGGTTTCTTTTCTTGACCATGTGATCTCTAAGGCAGGTGTATTTGTTGATTCGAGTAAGATAGAGGCAGTGGTAAATTGGATGAGGCCTAGAAATGTTCAAGAGGTTCGGAGTTTTCTAGAATTGGTAGACTATTATCGACGCTTTGTAGATGGATTTTCCAGTTTATTAGGTCCGTTGACGTGACTTACGAGGAAAAATGTAAGGTTTGAATGGACTGATGACTTACAGCCCCAGTATTGGCTATTCCATCAGGAGAGGATGGGTTTGTAATATACATTGATGCATCCCTAAAGGGGCTTGGATGCGTATTGATGCAACATGGCAGGGTCATAGCATATACTTCCAGATAGCTAAAAGAATATGAGAAGAATTACCTTGTGCATGATTTGGAGTTAGTTGCAGTGGTGTACGCTCTTAAAATCTGGAGACATTATTTGTATGGTGGGAAATGCGAAATCTTTACGGATCACGAGAGTTTGAAATATTTCTTCACCCAGAGAGAATTGAACATGAGGCAAAGAAGGTGGTTAGAACTTATCAAAGATTATGAATGTATTATTAGTTACCACCCAAGGAAAGTGAATAGTGGCAGATACTCAGAGCAGGAAGTCAGTAGAACCAATACTCACAGCCATAGAGATTCAGCACTCGATCTTGATGGATTTGAAGAGACTCGGTATAAAGTTGGTAGAGGATAGTCCTCAGGCATTTGTTGCCAACCTGATTGTACAGCCTACATTATACGAGAAAATTAAAGCAGCTCAAGGTGACAATGCAGAGTTGGTAGAGGTTATAGCTAAAGTGAGGGATGGTCAGGGAGAAGAGTTTAGCATATCAGATGATAGAGCCTTGCGGTTCCGTACCAAGCTTTGTGTTCCTGCAGATACTAAGATCAAGAGAACTGTATTGGAGGAAGCTCACAGATCCCTATACACTGTTCATCCGGGTAGTACTAAAATATATAGGGATCTACGAGAGTACTTTTGATGGAGTGGGATGAAAAGAGAAATAGCCGAGTTTATTCAACAGTGCTTGACATGCCAGCAGGTTAAGGCTGGGCACCAGAGACCAGCAGATAGTTGCAGCCGTTGTTTATTCCAAAGTGGAAGTAGGACCATGTTTCTATGGATTTTGTTACGGGGTTACCACCAGTGCGGCAGGGATTGAATGCAATTTGGGTAGCTGTTAACCGTTTGACGAAGACTACCCTTTTTATCCCTATTAAAGTCGGCTATTCCATGGACGAACTGGCAGAGATATATGTTCAGGAGATAGTTCGCGTCCATGCTGTACCAGTATCCATAGTTTCAGATCGGGATCCTCGGTTTACTTCACGATTTTAGAAAAGCTTTCAGGAGGCTATGGGTACACAGTTAGCATTTAGTACAGCTTTCCATCCCCAAACAGATGGTCAAACTGAGAGGACAATTCAGACCTTAGAAGATATGTTTCGTGCATGCGTGCTAGATTTTGGGGGTAGTTGGACTCATTTTTTACCACTAGTTGAATTCGCCTATAATAATAGCTACTAGTCTAGTATTGGCATGGCTCCATACAAGGTACTGTATGGCAGGAGATATTGTTCTCCTCTCTTCTAGGATGACGTAGGCGAGAGGTGAGTTTTGGGTCCAGAGAGATCGTACAGCAAGCTTGTGACAAGGTCCGACTAATTAAAGAAAGAATCAGTACTGCACAGAGTCGGTAGAAAAGTTATGCAGACACTCGCCGCTGAGAGTTAGAGTTTGAAGTGGGAGATCAAGTATTCTTGAAAGTAGCTCCTAGGAGAGGGATTATAAGATTTGGGAAGAACGGCAAGTTGAGCCCTAGGTATATTGGTCCTTTTGGGATACTAGAAAGAATAGGGACAGTTGCCTATAGGCTAACTTTGCCGCCAATTTTATCTAGAATAAACGACGTGTTTCATGTTACTATGTTGAGGAAATACGTCCCAGACCTGTCCCACTTCATTAGCTACGCAGAGATAGAACTTAAGGATTCATTAGCTTATGAAGAAGCACCAGTGCAGATGTTAGACAAAAAGACACAAGAATTACGTACAAAAGAAATTCAGTTAGTGAAAGTTTTGTGAAAGAATCACGCTATAGAAGAAGCTTCTTGGGAACTCAAAGAGTAGATCAGACAGAGATATCTGCAGTTGTTCCAAGAGGTATAGAGGTAATCAAGTAAAATATAGTAGTTAGATAAGCTTCTTTTGTAGGTACACGTATGGATTTAGTTAGTAGACAATTTCAGTTTTATATATGTAATCTCCCAGAACATAGTATGTAACCACGGTATTCCTTCGCCACAAGTGAGGGTAAGTAATAAAATAAGTAGACCATTTGTTTTTATGGGATGATAGAAGGTAATACAGATAGTAAATTTCAAGTACGAAATTTTATAAGGAGGGGAGAATGTAATAATACAAGAAATTTCTACAAAACTAGTCGATGAACACAGACGAGGGCTCTTCGATGAGAAGATACTGAGAGAGGGTTTAAACAGACTGAAACTCGTCAACGAGGGTGCAGGCTCGTCGACGAACTTTCTACAGGACTCGTCGACGAGGTGACGAGTCTCGTCGATGAATCCCGCCCTATAAATAACTGAAACTCGGATTTTTAACCAAAATCTTCAGCGCAGAACCCTTCTCTCTCTCTCCTACGACCCCTTTCCCTTCTCTCTTCGATCCTGGCCCCATTTCTTGTCAGATTGAAGATCTGAGGCCACCACGACGCTCCTGGCGAAGTTCTCTGCAAGTCTGCCGGAGCAGATCGTGGGGAAAGTTGATTTGAAATTCATCCCAAATCAAGGGTAAGGTATTTTATTTATATTATGTCTTCCTTATAGTTATAAGAAATGTTGTAGGTAAGAAAATACTGATATTTTTTTTTTTGGGAATATTGTTTTTAGGATTTTGAGTTAGAAACCCTATGGGTATAGGGACAGAATTTAGTATGAGCTTTTCAGAATTAAGATAAGGAAAATATGCTATGCTAGCAATTTTTTTAACATGTATACAGAATATTATGAATGAGTATTTACAAGCATGTATATCAGATTATTTTCCAGAGAATTATGAATATTATTTTTATAGCAGAATTACAGAAATTGAGCATGAGACCACGTTTATTCAAATGTGTGGCATAAGTTTATTACAGTACCCTATATATAGATTTTACAGTGTTACAGATATACAGATATTCAAATATTTCAGAATATTAGAAATGAATGAGACTTACAGTATTTTCAGAGAAAAACATAATTTCTAGATCATAACACTCAGACAATTGTTCAAACAGATTATATAGTGATAGCATCGAGATGCTACAGCAGATATACAGAATATACAGATATTATATACAGAACATACAGATATTATATACAGAACATATAGATATTATATCCAAAGTATACAGATATTATATACAGAGATTTTATACAGATTTTATAAATAGTACAGACAAAAAACACAAATATTACAGACAGATAATATTTTATATATTTCAGTCAGATATCTTAGATAATACAGTTCAGAATTATAGTGTTATGGTTGTTTTTGAAATCATGTTAAAAGCAGCAAGATGAGTATATATTTATGTATGTATACAGTATTACATGATATCAAATCCCTCTAAAAATTACAAATAGATATAATTACAGCAGAGCACGGTACCGTTGCTAGTTTCAAACACGTGCAACCACATGATTCAGATAGCATGTGGATTTCGTCTAACCATGCTAGGAGAGATTTGCAGTCTCCCCAGCATGCTGGGTTGAGGTAGCAGATTAGACGATGACAGAGGTTTGATACAGCCTAGAGAGATTGTAGTGGGTTAGGATCTTCATAGATCATTACAGATTGGTGAAGGATAAAGATTGACTTACCTGGAGGGCCGACTAGAGTAAGTCCAACCCACGAGCCACACAACCCTATCATGAGGGGATATATCATGATATACAGATCCCAGGGTATAGCAGAAGCTCCTATGTACAGATATATCACACAGTAGCAATTTAAATTATTATACTAGCAGTACCTTCAGATAGCAAATTTAGATACACAGTCATATTTTAAAGATTATATGATAGATAGATATATTCTATACAATTTATCAGTTTTCTCAGATTTCAGTATTATTTCAGTATTTTAAATATGTAACTCACCCGCCATAGACTAGTAATAGTATATTTCCACTTACTGAGCGTTGTCTCATCCCAGTGACTTATCATTTTTCAGGAGATCCAGTTAGACGAGCAGATCAAGCTCGCGGGTAAAGGTTGACTTGAGCTGCCCTTGTGGGAAGTGTAGGTATTTTTGAGTTAACAGTGTTTTTGGATAGTTTTCAGATTATAGTGACGTCACTGGGTATTGTGTATTGTAAATATATTTCAGAGTTCTATAGTTTTCTGGTGTTGTACTGCATTTAGCAGTTCCCAGTTTTATGTACTGCAGCTTAGTTATGTATGACAGACAGAGTTTCCTCAGTGCTCTTTGGGCCTGAGATGTTATTAGTAGTATTTTAGATAGATGACAATTTTTATATTTAGAAAAAAATATATTGAATAAATAGCAGGTCGTTACAGTACCTGGTATACAATCATACTCATACGCAACCCTAACAGCGGAAGTCATTTCATAAACATATATACATACCGCAGCGAATACACATACCAGAGTACTATACCTTCCATATATACAAGTCAACGACAACAACTCTAAAGGAAACAAACCTCCCTAGCTCAAAATACTCACCCTGACTACTCAGGGTATCAGCTTCCCTCTATCTCCGAGATCTATCACCAAGTCTATCACGGTTTCTTGAAATATTTAAATGATTGGGTGAGACACATCTTAGTAAGACGGAATAAATTATTTACAGTGTGTGGTAGTATAAGATTCGTTATATCATATCATATAATCGTTTCAATAATAATATCTTCTGAGAAAATATATCATTTCCACAATCGTAATCATATAGGTATACAACACAAGCTTTCATAAGCTTTTACTTCCATTTCCAAAATCATTTGTTCGTAACCCAAGTTTCCCGGCCAAGTTCCTGAGAATAGGGAAGCTTACCCGCCCATACAAGTAGCTTCCGTATGCCCTAATATCATTTGCAGCCTAGTCCAATTAACTCGGGTTCAACTACAACTAATACTTATCAGAGCACTCACCTTACTCAGTAAGCCCTCAGGCGGTGTGTTTTACTTCGCTTTAATTATTTATTAACTCACGCTATTTCATTTTCTCATTTTCTTTCTTGCTTCCATTCTCGTTTCATTTTAATTTTCATTCTGTTCCCATTCTCATTCATTTCCATTTTCATTTAATTTCCCATATCTAGCTCATGAGTGTCACCATAACTAATACATCTGTGTTTGTACTCATGGTTGCCCTAAAGATATTTCTCCATGTCATGCTTCCCCCTATGAATAGGTTTGTGCGGCTTGAAGGCTAGACCTAATCATGGTTGGACGTCCCATTTAGGTCAAATATCATCATATATCTTGTATCTATAGTACGACTGGTCAACCAAAAGCCCTAATCCGAACTTAGGGGGCATAAAAAATCTACTCTACAACTCAGTCGATTGTCACGCCACACACTCCACGAGTTTGTGTGGTTGCACTAACACCACTAGCAATGGTACCATGCTCTCAATATCACAACCCATCATTAGGGTTTCCATATCCATCCATCAGGGTTATCACTGCCACATACCAACAATCATTATGTGGTATTGGCATTTCATTAATCACATGTCTATATTCCCTTTCTAGAATTTTACATTTCATTTCTCACAATTTAGTATTCATATTACAGAATTAACTGTGCAATATTCACATTTCACATATTCACATTTCCCATAATCATATTTCACATTTTCATATTACAGAATTAACATTACAATATTTTCATTTCACTTATTCACATTTCCCATAATCATATTTCACATCTTCATATTGCAGAATTAACATTGCAATATTTTCATTTCACAAAATCACATTTCCCATAATCATATTTCACATTTTCATATTGCAAAATTAACATTTCCATATTTTCATTTCACATAATCACATTTCAATATTAGTATTCTCAAAACATTTCATCATTTCAATGATTTTTCCTCAATTCATAATTCAGTTCATCTCATACTATCATATACATATCTCAATTCACAATTATTCAATATTTCTCAAAACACATTTTCATATTTCACATTTCCTCGTTTCTTAGAAAATACATTTCCTGCATATTTCACTTTCATCATTTTCTCACATTTCAATTCTCATATCAAAACACATTCCAGTAACCCATATTTCACAGGGTAAATCAATTAAACCAATTTAAACATTTTTCAATATAAATCACATACCACAAATATTTCATCTTATATTTATATCATAATAAATTTCAGGTAAAATACATAATCTCATTTTCACATATTTCTCAATCCATAATTTTCATAAATAAACTGCTATAATTTATTCCCCTTACCTAGCTTACTAAGATTTCACTAAACAATCAATTTTCTTACGTCCTTCGACATTCTTAACCTAAAAAACCTGCAATTCACACTTTTCCCAAATTATTCAACACAACTCCCAAAATAACTTCCATTTAACATTTCCTAGATTTCATATACTCCAAATTAACTTAAAAACCCTAAAATACACCACTTACCCTAGTTTTGGGATGGTGGCCCGGAACCTCAACTTGAAAATTTATTCCGCGTACGTTGCAGAGAATCTTCCCAGGAACCCCGTGGTGGTTCCTGATCATCAATCTTGGCTAAAATGAGGCTGGAATCAAAGAAAGAAAGAGAGAGGGTTCGTGGGTTGCATGAGAGAGAGAGAGAGAGAGAGAGAGAGAGAGAGAGAGAGAGAGAGAGAGAGAAAAGATTTTGATTTCTTAAAATGAAATGGCTCTCGGTTTCCCTATATACGCCCACTGTAGAGAAAACCATCGTTGGTTTTCTCTGACCCTCAGAAAACCGTCGCCGATTTTCTATTTAACCGAACCGATTTTAACCATTCACCCATTACTGTTTCGCAATAAAAACCAAACTATCGCTGGTTTTCTGGCTCCTCCAGAAAATCATCACTGATTTTCTTCCTTTTTAGCCAAAAATCATCTTTTTTTCATTTTCTTTTATTATTTTATTTTCTCATGTCTCTACACTTTCAATGAAAAAAAAATATCATTATAAGGCGTCAAGTCTGCCACTATCAGTCCAAGTTGACTAAGCTAGCAGTACCGACTAAAAATAAATGGAAGGGTGATATTCACACCTTGCTAAAACCTCATTCCAAGTCTACTAGATTGTAGAAACCTCATTTAATGATTTCCACTTATAATAATCCTCATTTCCCTTTTGTTTTCCTCTTATTGAATAGGTCTTAGATGCAGATAAACGAGACACTTGAAAGTTCAATTGGACGGAATTGCACCATGCAACAAAGTCCCTTCAAAACCCACTAGGAAATTTTATCAATTGTAAGTGACACTTTAGCAGGGCTAATAAGCGCATGCCAAGGATGAAAGATACTAAAACAAAAAAGATATTTAGCTCTCTTTCCTTTTTATCTTTGTTGCTATTATTTTAAATCGTATAGGCTATTTGCGTATTGATGTTAGCTAAGTAGATTATCTTGAACTGCACATATATTGTGTTGGGCAAAACTATTTGTTAACTTTTTGGTCTGATCCCTGTTTTGATGCTGACAAAGTACTTGGAACTAATGTGTGTGTCTAGTACTTGAACAGGTCATTAATTCATAACACACATATGAGAGAGGTCTAATGGAGACCAGAAAATACTTAAAGCACATACCCCTGGTGTAATGACCCGAATAATAATGGTACTTAAATAGAAAGGGAGGGAAATGGAAACAGTAACAGAAGGTTGTGTTCGTCGACGATGTTGCACTTTGGGATGCAATGACCCAAGAAAATTTATCAGGTCCTCATCGACGAACACATAGGATTCGTCGACGAGGGTACAAGAGGGCCTCGTCGACGAAGACAAGTTTCGTCAATGAGAAGATACCGAGAGAGGATTTTTGGAAATCTTAAATTCGTCGACGAGGGTGCAGGTTCGTCGATGAACTTTCTACAGGACTCGTCGACGAGTTGACATGTCTCGTCGACGAATCCGGCCCTATAAATAGATGAAACTCAGATTTTTATGCAACAAATTCACAGAAACTCTCTCTCTCTATGGTCTCTCCCTCCTCCCTCTTCGATTTCGACCTCGTTAGCTGCCGGATCAACAATCTGAGGCCACCACGACGCTCTTGGGAAAGTTCTCCCTTAGTCTGCCGGAGCGGATCGTCGGTGGGACGAAGTTAGATTTCATCCCAAATTTAGGGTAAGGTTTTTTTGTTGAAATTTGACTTTCCAGCAATTGTAGGAAATGCTGTAGATGTAAAAATAGTAATATTTTGTTCTGAGATATATGATTTTTAGGGTGTTGAACGGAAAACCCTGCGGGTGCAGGACGAATGTTTTTAGAGGATTTTTTCTGAATGTCAGGTAAGGGAATAAATTAAAGCAATTATTTTTCACACGTATTATTATTATTTATCAATAAATTAATTTTCAGGAAAGCATGTTTTATATTTGAATATTATTAAGAAAATTCATATTTGGGAAAATACTGATGTTATACAGGAAATGTAATTTTAGAATGAAAAGTATGATTTTACACAGCATTGTGTGGCATGAATATTATTTTTACATGATACGTATTATATTATGACAATTTTACGAATAAGCATGTTTTCAGAAATTATGAAATAATGCAGTATATGATGATTTTGAAGTACATGATAAAAGACTTATTTACTCAGAATGATATGTATGAGATTTTCGGCACAAGGTCATGATTGATAGCCGACGCAAGGCCATATTTATAAAATATTCGACGCAAAGTTGTATTTACAAAATGTTCGGCGCAAGGTTGTATATATGAAAGCATAGAAATGCTATCAATCCATTTATGTTAAATGTTATATTATCGTGTAATATATGTTATCAGAACCTGGATGTTAGTTTAGTTCAGTTCAGGAGCATGGTACCGTAACTATATAGATCATATATCTATGTTCAGATTGGTGCTAACCACCCTACGAGGGGGTGGGAGATGGATAGTCGATGTGACTTTAAGTGTAGAGTTGTAGACGTCCACCTGACAGTCCGGACCAGGGTGTGGCGGGTCCATCATACTTACAGACATTTTTGACTCGGCAGTGGTCGGCTAGCCATTTCGGGTCCCGCCTTCAGGCAGCACAACTTGTCATGGGGGGTAATACACGACACCAGCTAGATATTTATCCTGAGTATGTTTTCAGTATTATCAACTATAACATAAATTTTATGAACGATATGATTTATAAGAAAATACGAAAGTATATGATGATTCAGTATGTTATTATGAATGCTTACAGATATATGAAATATACTGTATATGTATAATTGCATTAAAAGTTCATGTTGCCACACAACTATACTTAGTTTATTTTCCCTTACTGAGAGGTGTCTCACCCTCGAGCGTTAAATGATTTTTAGGAAATCTAGAAAGACCGGCAGAGTGTGGCCGCCGTTGAGTTTATTGAGTTACCCCGCTAGGAGGGTAAGTTGAACTAGGATCAAAAGTTTTTGGATGTGGGATCCTAGAGATGTTTTTTGTATTTTTGGGAGATTATATATAAACACAATATTTTGAGATATGCATGACTCTGGTATTATGTATTTTTTGGTTGTGAGTTTGTGATTTACATTTACTACTGCTTAGGTTCCGCTGCGTATGACAGATGTCCTCGTTACCCACGGGTTCGGGTTGACTATTTTATTTACTATGTTCTATTATATGATTAGTTAAGCAAGACGTTACACCTGGCGTACTTCATGCAGATTCGAGAGCAAAAGAAGAAGACATTTGTTTTATGTTGTAATAGCATTTAGTTTTATATTTTGGTCAGTAATATTGCATGGCATGCATGATATGAATGGAATGCTCAAGATCATAGATTGACCTTAGGAATCACCTTTGGTCGACCGACGCCAGATTTTTTAGGTTAGCTCAAATGACCATAGAACGACCTTAGGTCCCTAAACATCACTTGCAAAATCCTCTTAAACTCAAAAGTCATATCTATGTAAACAGTGGTGAATTTTAATCAAAATTAGGACCTATCCTTAATTTTGTATGGGCTTCGGGCGACCAAACTTAGGGCGTTAAAAATGCCTCGGTCAACTGAATAGGTAAGAGTGAACAAAGTTAACTATGGTCCAGGACACCGAACCCAAAATGAACACACTGTTCACGGTCGACCGAACCTAAGGGGCGTCACTTTTCACCTTCCGTAGGCACATGAACTCCAAGTTCAAATATAAACTAGACGAACAAAATATGAAGTTCAGTAAACCGAACTGACCACTGGGCGACCGAATCTCGAGCGTTTGGAAAATTGCCTTTGCCCAAACCTTCACTCGGACACCCAAAGTCAGAAAGTAAACTTTTCTGACTGTGTTTGTTCGGGCGACCGACCCTAAGGGCCAGGCAACCGAAACTCTCAGGTTGTCACATTTTTACCACAGGTAAGGGTATTAGGGTTAAATTCTTAATTAAACTTTTCTAAAATTCCTAATGTACCTCTAACGGTCATATTTTGGCCTATGTCTATAAATACCCCCTTATTACTCAATTTTAAAACTAATACTTAGATTTTAATTTCTCCTAAAAACTCTTTGTGCTAAAATTTTTTTAACTCTCTTATACTCCTTTTTGAAAATCGTTTTAAGAGAGCTTTCGATTTCTCTTTCACTCCCTTATTTGCAAATCCTTTGTTCCTGAGAGATTGTTGAAAGAAGTTTTATTTTGAGCATATCTTTCAAGCATTCACTCTCATACACACTTCATATTTGAAAATCATTGTGAGAGTAATTCTTTAAAGCACTTCCCAAATTATTTTCCTTGATAAATATTTGTTTGGGAAAAACTCCTTTTAGCTTGTGAGTTTTAGCATTACCATTGCAAGATTCAAAGACTTACACTGAGTTTATTTCATAAATATTTTTGTAAGTACATTCCCAAATATCTCGTACACTTATCTTTGCAAAATATTCTAGGAGATATTATTTGGGTTTCAGATCTTTGAAAAAACACCTATTGAATATCTTGTATTTAGATCAAAAATCATCATTATTATTTTCTCTCACATTTTTACATAAAAATATCTTTGAGAGAAAATCACACATACTCACTTGAGCTTATGTTCATATCATACTTGAGTTCATTGATTGATTGTGCATAGTGGTACATATCTGCTTATATTAGAAGCAATCTGGTTGTACGAAAAATTTCATTTGAATATTTGTTGTATTTCCCGACGTATGATCGAAAGAAGGAGAGTAGCTTTGTGATTAGTCCCGAATTAGTTCAAACCCGGTTAAGAGAACTAGGTGCACCAACCTGTAAGGTATTGAAAATGGTGTCACTCCACCCGCAAGTGAGCAACTAGTGGAATCCTCTTACTTGTGAGCTTGAGGCGAGGACGTAGGCACAGGTGGTCGAATCCCAATATCATATCTTGTGTCCAGCTTTCTCTTTCCTTATGCTATTGGGATTGCATAAAAAGACCCTACATATTGTGAAATACTACTGTTAGCGGGTTTAACTTAGGTAAAAGTTTTTAAATTTCCAATTCACCCCCCTCCTATTGGGAATACATCAATTCCAATACTATTAAAAAAAATTGCTTCAAAAAAACAAAAATGAGTCAATGATGACCCTCCATAGATTCGCCTATATAAGTCGCAACTAAATTGTGTGTAATCGACATGTTGCTAGCTTCAACTCGATCAAATAAGAATCATGGATTCCCTTTTCTGTCCATTTCTTATTCATTCAAGGCGCTCAGCAGGTGCTCCTTTCTCAAACCAAAACAACTCTGAACTTTAGGGAAGATAAGGGAAGACCAACCAAGCGAAGGCTTAAAGCTAAGCTTATCACAAACAGTGTCATTGCTTGATCGGCAAGAAGGAGCATCTCAAAGTATGGGGCAATGCAATTATTAATATGATTATTCCAACTATGTTTAAAGTCATACATGTACCAATGGACCGTCACTCTTAGATCCATTATTCAGATAGCTAGAATTTTGATAACTATAAAAAGAACTTTCTACTTCATTAAGAAAAGAATGATCATTGTCAATCTCATGAAAGCAAAAGAATGTATCATTACGCTTTGGATTTCATTTATACGAATTATTTTTTATTTTTTTATTCTTCCCTAGGGTGGACCCTCTATAATTAAAATTCATTGATTTAATTGGATTGGAATAATTTTTAAATTCATATTCTAATAAATATTAGATAAATAAATGTGAAATAAGTTTCTAAATTAGAATTTGGAAATTGTATCTATATAGAGAAATATTTAATTTATATTGCATAAGATAGAATTATGATAGTATAGATACAAATGGTCTAATGGGAGCAAAAAATTTTAGGAACATTTGAAACATTTTGTTTCGAGCAGAGCCACTTTCAAACAGTGTTCAATCAATCGTTAAGGAATTCATTTAGTGTATAATAAATCAATGAATAAAAATTTTATTATGCACACATTACTAAACTTTAAAGTTTCTTTTTATTTTTAATCATATTTGAATAATTTTTTATATCAATAATATTTTATATAAATAAAGAAAACACAATTAAAAATTAATATTTTTTATTATTTTCTATTCTTTTCACTTCTTAGAAGAATTATGATGCAGGTTCTTAAATTTAATTAGAGTAAGTGTGAAGGACAATAAGTAAAATATATATATATATATATATATATATATATATATATAGAATCATATCGTAAACCCGGATATATAGAAGTACCAATCAATGAAGAAGTAATTAAATGGTTTAAATCTCACATACATAATTTTAAAATACATTCAATTTGAGATGCCATCTCAAAATATTTGATTCTCTGAACTCTTAACATGTACCAAAAATTTTAAATTTCAAATTTCAAATAGAATGTACGATTAAATGCGATTAGTATTTTATTCTTTCTGCTGATTAACATTCAGTGTGTCCACCATATTTCAGTTCAAAAATAAATCAAATGTTTTAGCATCTATGTTAACTCTGCAAATTCACACACTCACAAAATCCCAGACCCAAACAGACCACAAGTTTATTGACTTAACATGCCACTACCCTGCAAATAAGCAGATCAAACAAAAATCCCGCGAACCCAAAAACATTATATTGGTGTTGCATCATACAAAAGCTTACCCATTGAAAATGTACACTCCTAAACATTTAGGGATGTGCAAAAATTACCAAAAAATCAAAAATCAAGGGAAAATCCAAAGTTCGATATTCAGTTTCAATTTTGAAAAATCTAAACTTCCGAAGATTTCGATTTTCAAAATATAACCAAAGAAAAAAATTGATTTAAATTTAAATCATATATAAATTAATAAACTTAATTAGTATGTAAATATATGATTGGTCCATTTAATATTTAAAAATCAAAACACCCAATAAATTCTCAACAACCCTTGCTAAAAGTAATTATTAAATATTTAAAAATTGATTAAAAATCAAAAAAACCGCAAGATTCAATATGGTTTTTAATTTTGCCCATAACCAAAGCATAATAAACTGATTACACTACCTGAAATACATACAATCCAGAGGCATCCCCCCCCTACTACATACAATCCATTCCTGTTTGGTTTGCCAAACAAAATTGGAGTGGAGTACTACAAAATAAAATAAAAAATTTAATAACATCCTTCCAATTCCATTATATTTCACTGTACAAATCATGTGGTGAAATAAAATGAAAGGAATGAACTCAAGTTCTATCAGTCCATCTTCATGTTCTCTAACTAAATTTTCATTCCATTTCATTCCAAACCAGTCTAGAAATTGCATGAAACTATATAAAACACAAGAATAAGTGGACCTTCCATAACTGCAGTAATCAATTGCTATCCATTTAGAACTTTGGGAGCATGAAAAAAGAAATTGAAGTATCAAGAGATCAAAATTAAGCAAGCACTTGGAATAGAACAATAGTAGCACAACTCAAAAATTCTAAAATGTGCATATAAGCCAGGTAAAATCCAATTTCACTGCAGAAATTGTGAAAACTACATAAAAACATAATATAAAAAAGTTAAAAAGGCAAGAGCCCAAATCCAGAACACACATTTAGAACAAAACTAGAACAAGAACCACAATTTCATATCTTTCCTCTAAAGTTGAAACAAACGAATCTCCTCGGCTAGAAGCTTAAAGGCAGAGCAAAATCATCAGTCACTCTTCTTCCTGAAAGAGCAACCCTCGGTGAGCCTAGCACGCCCACCGGTCGGCTGGCACAACACAGTCTGGCAGTTTCCACACACCACCACTGTTTGAGAGTGGCTAAAAACAGTTGTTCTGTGTATTTGCATCACACCAAGATGAAAAGATTTTTAGGATTTCAGTCTAACAAGAATCGCATTTTCAATTTTAATACACGCAAAAGCAAGCTATGTTAAAGAATTTTATAAATAACAAAATTATTAATCCAAAAATTAGAAATTCTTTCACGAAATCAGATTGAATTGCAACAAACACAAGTTAGCAACTTACATGTTAAAGCAGCCCTGGCACTTGACGTCCTGCGGATAATAAAAATCGAAAATTTTAATCGAATAGTCAGCGAATGGCTTGGTACTTGAATTTATTATGCGTCAATTCCTTACAAAGAAAAAGCAAAAACAAAAACCTAATAATCCATACCATGAAAAAGGAGTTGGGGGACTGCACAAGGCGCTTCAGCTTGTGCTTCTTCTTCTCCAGCTCTACCGGAGGATGTAGCAGATCAATATCGTTGGGAAGAGGCTGCCGAAAAACATGACCCAATAAAGAAACTATCAAAACATTTGACGGGATGACGATTTTGATTCAAAATAACACGAAGTAATCAATTCGAATCGCACAGTGATAACGTGGGAGAAGATCGATCGAAGGAACTCACCATCTTGGCACAAGTAAGAGAAGCCCTAGAGACCCTGTGGAAAAATGAAACGGCGCTGCAGAATGCAAAGGAGGAAGATTGGGAACGTGAGGGGTTAAATAAAAAGGGCAAGTTTAAAACCCTAGGGCGGATGGAGCGTGGGCCGTTGGATCCTGGGCTCAATAAATCTCAGCCTCACATTCGACCATTTTAAGATATTGTCTAGGGCAACGGGGGCATAATCGTCCATGGACGTGATCGCAATGGTTTTATATCTTTTTTTTTAAGTTTTTTTATGTCTACTTCGTGTTTTACTCTTTTTAGAATTTTTGAATAATTATGAAATTATTATTTTATCATTTGACTTTTTCAAATTTGCAGAAAAAATTAGGAGTCATATATATATTGTTTTCTTTATTTTTATGTCACTTTTTTTTAAATTGTAAAATAAATATTATTTATGTAATTATTTAAAAGTATTAAATAAAAAATTAAAATTATTTTTTACAACTAAGCATACTATAAGTACTTTTGTAACAGTAGTAAATATATCATGTATATTGTACATGATTGAATAAAATAATATTATGTAAATTATTTTTATAATTCTTAATAAGGTCTTAATATATTTATAAAACAAGTTAATATTACAATTTCACAGCTAATTTTACAAATATAAAAGTATGAATGTAAGTTCTTTATACAAAAGTATGTTTTGTTTAAATTTATAAAATATAAAAATAGGCATAAGATATTATTATGATACCATGTAGTTATACAAGGGCACAGAAAAAATTTACAGAAAAATATGATATAACAAGAATGTTGTAATTAAAATAATTTAATTTTAATATTCATATGTAACATATATAGTTAAAAGTACTTGTGCATTTTTACAATTATTCATTTCGTAAAAAAAAATTTAATCTTATTTTTTGAGAGACCTTGGATTTAAAGTTGTGTTGAATTTGAATAAAATTTAATATAAAATTGTATTGAAATTTATCGAAATCCACTAAATCCAAATTCAAGATTTGAAATTCATGCTCCCAAACACTACCTAAGGTATTATTTATTTCAATGAAAATAATAATAAGTTTATCACAATTTCTAAGTTGTGATTTGCCACCTCAAATCTTTATAATTATTATTTTTATTTACTTAATGATCAATTTCAAACAAATTTAAATTTGATTATTTAGAGGGTATTTTTTAGGCCTACAAATATGTAAACCTAAAAATAAATTGTTACTTTTGGTTTATATTTTATTTATCCTATTTGTAATTTTATTTATAATACAAATACATATGTGTATGAGTGTAAATGGATACATACACACACATTTTTAGATTATTTTATTTTTCAACCATGCTTTTGGGGTCAAATATTATTAGAAATATATATACACTTTCCATTTTTCATTTATTGTGTAACTACTATAGAGCAGATATTTAGGAGTAATTTTGGGATTTTATTCCTTGACTCATGTATATAAATACACCCTTGTATTGATTAATAATATTGAGAAATAACTTTATTCAAAATTTAACATGGTATCAGAGCAAACCTAATTTTTTTTTCTAATCTTCCTTGTTGTCGCCCACCCTTGCCACCGCCCACTATTGTTGCACACACGTAACAGGTCTTCCCTAACCTCCCTTGCTGTCACCCCTGTTTTCAAACACACGCCACAGACTTCCATTTGGTGACCGCAATCCCTCTGCTCGTAGGTAGCAATCCCTCCGGTCGGCCGCCAATTCTGACGATGTCGTCATCATCATCTTCAGTGACTCAACGAACACGATGGTTCTTCTTCGTTCAGGTGTCGTCTTCATCGTATCTGGCTTTCCTTGGTTTTTCTCCTTTCCGACATAGTTCCCTTGCCTCTCCTGTTTTTTTTTCTTCACAGTGAACTTGCAATTGCTCCTCCGTTCATCTTCTCCAGCAGTAGCCTTCGACTAGCGCATCTCTAGTGTTTGCATTTTGGTTCTGCGTTAGTTCTCAGTTCCAACTGGTGCTTCTCCGGTCCTCCCCGTCTCCGGCATCCTTTCAACAGGTTCTTGATTTTTCGATAGCGATTTTCCGGCGTCATCTCTCTCTCTCCTTCTGATTTTCGTCTTCGCAATTCTCATCGTTCTCTATCGTCTTCTCCAGTGCGAGCAACAGCAACCATCCCTCACAGAGATCGGATCTGACCCAATTCGGTGATTTTGGTTCATCTGAACTGATCTGCTGTTATGTCCAACATTTCATTAGCAGAGGTCTCCTCCTCCAATCCACCATCCCTGAACATGTTTTCTCCATATTTTCTCCATTCTGCTAATCACCCAGGTGTCATCCTCATCTCCACTCTTCTCAATGGTGACAATTATCCTACCTAGAAGAGGGTCATGAAAATAGACTTGAATGTCAAAAATAAATTTGGTTTTGTTAATGGTACTCTTCCCAAACCAACATCCTCCTCAATAGAAACTCAATTGTGGGAATGTTGCAGTGATATGGTCTTATCATGGATCCTCAACTCCATTGATCCTTCCATTGCTCACAGTATGATCTATCATGAATGTCCTCATGATGTATGGCTGGATCTTGAGAATCGTTTCTCTCAAAGCAACAATCCTCGAATTTTCAAATTGAAGCGTGACATTACTACTCTTTCCCATGGCTCCATGACCGTCTCTATGTATTTTACAACACTTAAAGGTTATTGGGATGAACTCGCTATGCTTGCCTCCGCACCGCAGTGCACTTGTGGTGCCTTAACCGTATTAATTCGAATGCAAGACACTGAGCGATTTTTTCAGTTTTTGATAGGGCTACATAACTCAAATGCTTCCATTCGCAGCCAAATTTTGGCCATAGATCCTTTACTTTCTGTCACCAAAGTCTATTCAATTTTGCATCAAGAAGAGAAACAACACCTTCTTCATATATCTAGTGTTCCAATAGAATTTGTTGCCATGGCGGTTCCCCGTAATTTTTCTCATTCTTCTGATAGCAAGGGGCGAGGGCATGGTTATCCAAAATGTGACCACTATGGTCGTAATGGTCATTGGAAAGCACAATGTTATAAGCTGCATGGTTTTCCCAACAAGAAGTCTCCATCTCGTGGTACACCTGATAAAAAATCTAGTTCTTCAATGGTTGCAAATAATGTCACAAGTTCTTCAACTTTTTATAAGATTGCCATCCCTAGTCTCACGAATGAACAATACTGTCAACTATTGGATCTTTGATCGCCCTCGAACACCAACTCTACCAACTTTGCTGGTAACCTTGCCTCTTGTCATTCTGCTTCCTTTTCTAGTACTGAATGGATTGTTGATTCAAGTGCATCAGATCATATGACATCCAATTTGTCTTCTCTTGACAATGTTCAACTCCTTAATCAGTCATGCCCCATTAAGCTTCCTAATAGTAACATTGTTCCTATAACTCATATTGGCACTATGCGTTTTTCTCCTAATCTCTCTCTTTCTAATGTTCTTTATGTGCCTTCATTTAAATTTAATTTATTATCCATCAGCAAACTGACCACTAATATCAATTGTGTTGCTCTCTTCTTTCCTACCTTTTTGTGTTTTTTAGGACCTATCAATGAGGAGGCTGATTGGAACGGGTGAAGTACGGGATGGACTTTACCATTACAAACTTCCCTCCGCCTCAGTTGTCCACTCTCAGCGTGTTTCTGACACTACTTTTTGGCATCAATGTCTTGGTCACCCTTCTATTTCATGTCTTCCAAAAACTTTAAATATTTCTTGTTCTCATTTGGCTTGTGATGTTTGTGCTAGAGCAAAGCACACTTGTTTACATTTTTCTTTGAATACAAATAAGAACACATTTTGTTTTAATCGGATTTATTGTGACATATGGGGTGGTTATAATACAGCCTCACTTTCTGGTGCAGATTATTTTTTAACAATCGTGGATGACTGCTCACGTGCTATATGGGTTTATCTTATGCACATGAAATCTGACACTTTTACTTACCTTAAAAAATTTTACGCCATGATTAAAAATCAATTCAATTGCACCATTAAGCACATGCGCACTAATAATGGTAAATAATTTCTATCCACTTCACTTCAAACCTTTTTTCATGATCAAGGCATTCTTCACGAGCACACATGTGTGAATACCCCTCAATAGAATGGTGTTGCCAAGCATAAACATCGCTATCTTCTTAATGTGGCTCAATGTTTAAGTTTTCAGGTTATTTTCCTATCTCTTTTTGGGATGAATGTATTCTCACTACCACTTATTTAATTAACCGCACTCCTTTACCTAGCCTCAATCATAAGTCCCCTTATGAACTTCTTTTTCAATAACCATCATCGTATACACACTTGCGAGTGTTTGGGTGCCTGTGCTATGCCCAAACCACTCACTAACATTGCAATAAATTCTCTCCTCGTGCTCTTCGATGTGTTTTCTTAGGTTATCCTGCTCATCATAAGGCTTATCACGTATATGATCTTGAAAACAAAACAAAAAAAAATCATCTCCTGTGATGTCACTTTTGATGAAAATGTTTTTGCCTATCATCTTATACCTCCAACTTCTCCATCTTCACCTATCCTTCCTCTTCCCGTTCCTGATATACACCCTTCCTATACTTTACCTACCCAACCAACCACACCTAACCCTAGCCCCTCATCTATCCCTTCTTTCTTGGTCTCCTCCCCGACACCCTCACCCTCACCCACTTCCCCACCATCCCCTTCGCCCATCTCTTCACGGTCCAAACGAGTTGTCACACATCCCTCTTACTTGGATGATTACATCTGCCTAATTTTACCAAAGTCCTCCACAACTTTACAAGTTTCAAGATCTTCCTCAGGTACGGTTCATTATCTGTCCTCTTTTTTATCTTATAATCATTTTTCTCATCCACATTTGGCTTTTCTTTCTATTATGTCCCAACATCCCAAACCCACCTCATACTCTCAAGCTGTGCTACACCCACATTGGCGTTATGTCATAGCTTCTGAAATCCAAGCCTTAAAAACCAATCATACATGGGTTCTTCAACACCTTCCACCTGGAAAAAATCAATTGGCTGTAAATGGTTGTTCAAAACAAAAATTCGGTCCGATGGATCCATAAGTGACACAAGGCTCGCTTGGTGGCCAAGGGCTACACTCAGGTAAAAGGTTTGGATTATCATAACACTTTTGCTCCTATTGCTAAACTTGTTATTGTTAGGTGTGTTCTTGTAGTGGCTACAGCCCGGAATTGGCATCTCCTTCAATTGGATGTCAACAAAGCCTTTCTCCATGGTAACCTCGATGAGGAGGTTTATATAACCCCTCCACCGGGTTATTGCAAATAGGGGGAGACTCGAGTTTGTCGTCTTCAAAAATCCCTTTATGGCCTTAAGCAAGCCTTTTGAAATTGGTTCTCTAAATTATCTTCTATTTTACTTGCTGAGAGTTTCACCTAGTCTCAGGCCGATCACTCTCTCTTCACCCGCTTTCGGGGTCAGTCTTTTACCCTCCTACTTGTTTATGTTGATGATATTCTCATTGCAGGCGATGATCTCTCCGATATTAGCACTTTCAAAGTCATGCTTGCTCAAAAATTCAAACTAAAGGATCTTGACAAACTGAAATATTTCCTAAGCTTCGAAGTTGCTCACTCTCCCACTAGCATATTTCTTAATCAAAGAAAATATGCTCTTGACATCCTCCCTGATAGTGGTCATCTTGGTGCTCGTCCTGCCCACTTTCCCATGAAACAAAATCTTAAGCTCAATAATACTGATGGTGGTCTTCTCTTCGATCCAAGCTCGTTTCAGTGACTCGTTGGACGTGAAATTAGGATAGCTTCCCAAGAGGGGGTGAATTGGGATTTAAAAATTTTATTTTCATTTTAATACTCCTGAGTTATAACAATAAATACACTTTAAAGACAATCACAAAATTAATTCAAATCAACTGCAACTACGATAAAATAACCAATCATGTGCTTTATTGTAACAATAGCCCTGTAACAATGTGTAAAGCGTGCGGAATTTGTATAAGCCTTGTTGTTAAAATTCATAAACACACTTCTTCCTAATGTTCTGCTTTTAAATAAACTTTCAATAAGGTAAGGATGATCAACCAACGTAGTCCCTTTTGGTTTCCGCAATCAATGCTGATCAAACCAAAACAAATTATCTTCCAGTCTATTTAACAACCAAACACTCAGAATTCAGAGATTTATAAAGCATCCACGCAGTTTGGAAATTTTTCTGAAAAATAAAGAGTAGGGAAGAAGAGAAACAAAAGGTTTTACGAGGTTCGACTTCAACATAGCCTACATCCTCGCCCTTGACAAACCACCAAAGGATTCACTATTGTAGTTCCTTTACCGGGCGGAACAACACCGATTTACAGCACTCCTTGGTTAAGGCTAGAGCCCGCCTTCTCCAAACGTTGTACCCTCGTACGATCACTCCTTTAAATAAGTTAGAGCCCTCCTCTCTAAGCAATATCCCCTTACTTAGCCAACGATCGAAACAACCCTTAGAATCGTCAATCTACAATATACAAGTCAAATAGACGTACAAAGAATGCTCTCACAAAGAGCTGATTAGTACAGTTCAAAACTATATACTTCAATGAAATTCACAATATGAAATTCAGATTGAAGCTTTAGGAATTTTTCACCGTATGATCCTTTCAATGGATGAAAGAACTTGTAGTTGAAGCACAATTTCAGTGAGAAAATCAGCAAGATTTCAGTAGACTTCATGCAAGATGTAAGCAATAGAGAGCTTTTTGAATTTCAAAATGCTTGAAAGAGAATTTGATTGTTGACTTGAAGTCTTAGTGATCAAATCAATGCAACTTGAGGGTATTTATAGATGTAGAAAGTTATTTAACTTGTTTATCAAGTTTACTTGGAGTAGGGTCCAAGTTTTATATTAGATTGAGCCTCAAGTAATTGAAATTTTAAAAATATGTTCGATGAGTATTTTAAAATTTTCGCGAGATAGATGACTGTGTGGTCTCTGGCAGTCGGCTGTCCATGCATTTCACGTATAAACTTCACAAACAGTAAGGTGGAAGTCGTCTGTCATCATCCAGTCAGGCGTTTGTCACTGAACAACTTGATTTTTTAAAACCATTCAGAAGAAAGGCATACGACTAGCAAAATACTCACAGTCGTCTCAATTGTCACTGACAGTTGTCTGTCTAGTACTTGATAGTCGTCTGTCATGTTTATGTCTACTTGATTAAAGTTCTTTTAACATGGAAGTTGACTGCCCATGTGCAGTTACCCGCCTAGAAAATACTTATTTCTCATTTCAAGACATTTTTTATTTCTCTCTTCTTTGTTTCTTTAGACTTGGAATCTCAATTTGTTTTTCTTTAAAAGATCAGTTCCAAGACTTAAAACTAAGGTCTCTAAGTCTTGTTTGCCCAATGAGCTTCAAAATGAAAAATCATATTTGAAGTACTGACAAAGCTTGTCCTAAAGACTCATTTGATTCTTCTTTGCTTCGAGTTCTCTTTATTGTGGAGCTTCAATGATCCTGAATTTGATGTGAGCTTTCAATTCTTTATCTCTCTTAATCTTTCATCACTAATTCAGACTTTGAGCTTTATTGATCTTTGAGCTTTCCATGCTGATCACTTGAGTTTTTATTCTTGAAGCTTTTTCTTTAATGTCAATGCTCTCATAATCTTCAAGTTTTAATCTATCCCTTAAGCTTGATATAATCATCCTTCTTTGAAATATAAGCTTTCATGAATTCTTTAACCTTGCATTCATCATTGAGTCCTGAAAAGACATCATTAAACAAAGCATGTTAAGTTTTACTTGTTTGTTAGCATCAAAACAGGATGTTAAGTATTGTAAGACCAACAATCTCCCCCTTTTTTATGATGACAAACAAGAAAGTGAGCCTTAAAAAGACTTCCCCTTTCAATAAGCATCATCTTAACAATATTCGCAAGATCAATAATAATTTCAAAACTCTTTTACAATCATGCTCATCACTTCATTTTATAATCATGCTCATCACTTCATTCAAGTTCAAGTTTATCAATCAATATCAAGTACTTCTCCTCCTTTTGATATTTATTATGTTCATGCTCCTTTTTGCAATATCATGCTCAATTTTTGCTTAAAACTTCTTCCCCTTTTGATATCAATCAAAAAGAAAAAAAAAATGATTAAGTTAAAATAAAATCACATTTTGAGCATATCATCAAACATGCATATCAAACATATGTACACACCAAGTTTATTATTTTTCAATATAGCATATGTAGTGTGTTTTAATAGTCATGTATATAAGTTTTAACAGCTTTTTCCTTTCTTTTTTTTCCATTATTCAAGATACCAATTATTGGTTTTATGATACTAATTTAAAATTTAATTCATGATATCAATTTAAAGTTTTATTAATTCATGATACCAATTGATTAATAGGGAAACAATCATAATATAAACAATAAGTCATAACACTCCCCCTGAATTCAATACATTCAGTTTTGCTACCAATTATGCTTTTATCAAATATCAATATTATGTCAATATCATTAATGTCATACCATGCTTATAAATATAATCATACTTGTCATGCTCAAACACAAATTTAACTTTTAGATTGTGATACCAAGTGAGCTTTTAAATTTTGATATCAATTAAAATATTCATGGATACCAAAGTATTTTATAGATACCAAAGTCATTATCACATTATGCATAGCTCATGGATACCAATATAACTATTATATCTTTCATAACTCATAGATATCAATATAAAGAGCAGTAAGTTTATCCATGCGTTTCATCAATAGCATGCATGGTCAAGAATTAATCTCATATCAAAATTCAAGTTTATGCTTAATAATCTCATGCTCAAATTTTCAATATAGTGAGTCATAAATTATCAATATAAGTCAAGTCAAGTCAAGTCATACACATGTAGCATATAGCATCTCATATAGGCATGTAAGCATGTAGCATATAGACTTTCATTCTCAAATATCTTTTTCTTACTTAATGTACTTATGTAATAAGCTCAATTTGATATTTTCTTAATATTTTCTTAAGTTAAGCCTTGTAAACAATCATTTTATGATTTTGACCAACAATGTTATTTGTGTTTGTTGATCATGAATTAAGTTACTTTCTCAATTTTTAAAGGGGAATGACTTAATCCATGGAGTTTTTCATTTATGAACTAGTCTTTCATCTTGATACCCATACTTTCTTGGACCCGGTTGGTTTGATAAAGGATGTTTCCTTAATTCTCCATACTTTTTTAGTTTTCACACTTTTTCTCTTAAATGGACATTCAAACTTTATATGTCCCTTTTTCTTACATTAATAGCATATGGTGTTAGTGTAGGCATTAGAAGATGTGCTAGCACAATCTTTGGATGCTTTTGAAAAATATCCCATGTAAAGACTCTTTTTCCCTATATTTTCAATTCCATTAAAACCAAAGCCTTCTTTGTTCAACGACATTCTTTGTGAGCCTATTATTTATGAGATCATTTATTTCAATATCTTTCTTGTCATCAACCTTCTTTCGTGTTTTCCCTAATTCTTGAGATAATTTTCTGATTTTATCCTCTAATTCAGAAATATATATGTCTTTCTCATATTCCATAGAGGATAGGGATCAAAGGTCTTTTATCATCTTTTCATTCTTGCATTCTAATTCTTTAATTTTCAAGTCTTTTTTCTTTTTCAGGAAGATTTTAGATTCTGACTCCTTTGTCATAGCTTTATTCTTACTTTCTATTTTCTTAATTCTTGAATCCTTTTCTCTTTCAGCAGTTCTAAGGGATTATAACTCCTTCATTATACTTTCTTTCTTATTTTTCAATGAAGTATTCTATTTAATTACTTTAATTAGCCTCTTATGAACTTTGAAAAAATCATTTTGTAACTCATCATAAGATGGCATACACTCATCATTGGATTCCTCACTACAAGAACTATTTAAAGATTTAGATGAGGAGCTTTCCTTATCATCCTAAGCCATAAAGCACATATAAGCAACCTCTTGGTCACTTGATTCATTTTCCAAACTACTTGTACTCATGTTGTCCCAAGTAGTGGCTTTCATGGCCTTTTTGTTTCATTCTTAGACTCTTTCTTAAGTAGTGGACATTCTAGTTTTATATGTCCACCTTTGTTAGATTTACTGTGATCCCAAGAGGGGGGTGAATTGGTATTTTAAAAATTTAACCCCTAGATATTCATCCTAACAGAAATTAAATGAAACAATTTAATTAACAGCACATGCACCAGAAGAACAATAAAGTAAGAGTGACACACAAAAATGTTATCGAGGTTCGGCCAATTGCCTACGTCCCCACCTTGGCTAATAAGCACAAGGATTACCACTATCACTTGCTCACTTAACCGGGTGGAGCGGCACCTATACAAACTAGGTCAATTAGCACAGGGCTAACCTCAACCTTTACACCAATCCTTACTGGACTGGATTACCGCCCCCTCAGGCCATGCTTGGAATCACTCAGATTTACAATCAAATGTTACAATGAATTAGTGCTTTCACGTAACGCAGATTTATACCCAAATAATACGCTCAATCACATATGCATTAAAAGCTAGGATATAGTGTAAGCTCAGTGATGTAAGGTTTGTTCTATCAATACTCAACACAGTATAGTCAATATGAAGCTCAAGAGTATTCAACACAATACAATCAGTATGATGCTCAAGAATAATCAACACAAGCAATGACTTGGAATCTAAACAAAATATTTCAATAACACGTCAAGATTCCAAGTATACTATGCAGATAATCAAACTAGTATCTAAACGATTTTCTTTGAAATGAGCACAAAACTAGTTTGAAAAGGTTGCATGCTTGTTTAAAAAAATCTTTGCACCCCAAAAGCAAAGCTATTGGACACTTGCAATGAAATGCAAATATCCTAAGCTTCCTTGGTTTAATCCCACACTAGATTTATAAATGAGAAATTCGTGGGTTAAACCTAGGTTAAAACTCCCCAAGAAAAAATATATATAACAATCATACAAATGGAAAAATTTAGCACTATATAATAGTCACAATAACACACGAAGAACTCTCACAATCTCAGATTTTATCAAAGGAGGCAAGTTTGAGAGTTTTTGGACAAAGAAGGGATTTTCAAGATAGAGAGAGTTTTTTGCTAATCACTTTTCTTAATCACACCTTAATTGAGCAAATGGACTCATATTTATAGTCAGGTAAAAAATTATTACCGTTCAGGACATAAAGGGCATTATTAAAAAGTCTCAAAAGATTAAAATTTAATTAGCCCGAAATAACCCTGTTTTACCGTTGTTAAAATAATTTTAACCGGGCGAGGTTCCGGTGGCTGAACCTTGGTTCGGTCACCCGATAAGACACAGTTCAAAAAGTTCTTCAATTAAGTTTGGTCACCCCGATAACGGTTCGGCAGCCCGAATTAAAGTCAGTAGCCAAGGCTGGTGTTCGGTCGCTCGGGGATATATTTGAACTAAAACCATAGGGCGCCCGAGTTAGTGAACAGTCCTTTTCGAAGGGTACGGGAGCCTAAGGAAGATGTGTGCATTTGAGGTTCAGTCACCCGAGGGCTGGTCAATATTTTAACTTTCAAAGTTCATGTGCTCGAGGAGTTTTGTACTCCAAGGGTTCGGTCGCCCGACTCCTCTTATCTTGCTTAGATTTGTCCAATTTTAAGCACAGTTATAACACACTCATATATTCTATGCTATGTGTGTGAGTGTTGGAGCTTAAGATCTTTGCTATGGTCTAATTGAGCTTACACTATATCCTGTATGCATGATGTGCAGGTGATAAACATACAACTACAGCCTAGGTTACTATTACAGACCCATATGAATTATTACAGATCGATATGAATTACAATTACAAATACAAGTCTTCGTGGTCTTCTTGTTTCTTTAAGTGTCCTTCATTGGGCTATTTATTTGAACCTGCATAAGCACTTGACAGTCATCAAATATCAGTATTTGTCATTATCAAAACCGGGTGCAACCTATAAGGTCAACATTCTCTCCTTTTTTGATGATGACAAATACACCAAGAAAAAATGTGGGTTAAGCCTAAAAAGGCTCCCCCTTTCAACATGCATTCTAAACAAAATTATTTTACCCATTATTTTTGCCCCTTTTTCCATCTCCTCCTTTTGGCAATAGCAAAAAATGGCCAATTAAAGTAAACCTGGCAATGGGTAAATGTTCCAAATATACAAGAAAATTTGGGAAGATTTATAAAAATTTTGGCAAAGTGCCGTTTGTAAATCGGACTTTCCAAAATACATCATGTATAATTATTGAGTCTAAATATGTCCTAACAGTTTATCCACAACTACTCAAATAGTTCAATATGGTCCAATCAAGCAAATGAAATTTCAATACGATCATGAAGTGGACAAGTTGTGCATCACAAATGATAATCAATATAAGCATGCGAAAGAAATATGAATTGTGCACAGAATCAATCAATCACCTTTCACAAAGTCTAAAGCAAGAAGTTAATCATTAGTATCAGTTGCTAAGACTTGGCAAGTTCCCATGAGAGAGCTCCCCCTAAATTTATGCAAGTTATTAAACATTTAAGTTTTAGGAAGTTTCTTTACTATGCATTAAGCCCAACTCACGCCTAATTTGTATAAACCTATCCTCAGGTAATGGTTTAGTCAATATATCTGCCCATTGTTCATTAGTGCCTACAAACTCAAGTGCAACATCTCCTTTTTGTACATGATCACGAAGAAAATGATGTCTAATCTCAATGTGTTTAGTTTGTGAATGGGAGATAGGATTTTTAGAGATGTTGATTGCCCTAGTATTATCACATTTAATCTATATTGTTTCATAGTGCAATCCAAAATCCACAAGTTGTTGTTTCATATAAAGAGTTTGGGCACAACAACTTCCAGCCGCAATATATTTAGCTTCGACTGTGGATAAGGCAACTGAGTTTTACTTCTTGGAGAACCAAGAAACAAAAGATTGTCCTAAGTAATGACAAGTGCCGCTAGTGCTTTTTCTATCAACCTTACTACTGGCAAAGTCAACATCAGTGTAACTAACAATCTCAAAGGTGGTATGCTTAGGGTACCACAATCCTAATTCAATAGTCTCAACTAGATACCTAAGGATTCGTTTAACAGCTTTTAGATGAGATTCCTTAGGAGCAGCTTGAAACCTAGCACACATACATACACTAAACATAATATCAGGCCTACTAGCAGTGAGATATAGGAGACTCCCAATCATGCCATGATACAATTTTACATCAACAAGGATTCTTTGCTCATCTTTATCAAGCTTAATGGAAGGTTTCATAGGTGTACCAAGAATTTTGCAATCTTCCATATTAAATTTCTTTAGCAAATTCCTGATATATTTAGATTGGCATATGAAAGTTTCATGATTAGCTTGCTTAATTTGTAGCCTTAAGAAGAAACTAAGTTCACTTATCATACTCATTTCAAATTCACTTTGCATGCATTTGGCAAACTCATTACACAACTCATCATTGGTTGCCCCAAAAATGATATCGTACACATAAATTTGAACAAGGAACATATCATCATTTTTTGATTTGATGAAAAGTGCAGTGTCAATTTTGCCACGAGTAAAACCATTTTCTAGTAGAAAACCACAAAGTCTCTCATACCAAGCTCTAGGAGCTTGTTTAAATCCATACAGGACCTTAGATAACTGGTAAACATGATCAGGATATTTATGATTTTCAGAATCGGGTGGTTGTTCTACGTATTCCTCTTCATTAATGTAGCCATTTAAAAAGGAGCTTTTAACATCCATTTGAAACAATTTAAAATTTTTAAAAGCGGCAAAGGCAAGTAGCATACGAATGGCTTCTAATCTAGCAACAAGAGCATATGTTTCATTAAAGTTAATCTCTTCCTGTTGGTTATACCCTTGGGCAGCTAGTCTAGCTTTATTCCTAGTCACTATCCTATTCTTATCTTTCTTGTTTCTATATACCCATTTAGTTCCAATGATGGTATGCTCATTAGGCCTAGGAACTAAGGTCCACACTTTACTTCTTTCAAATTGATTAAGCTCTTCTTGCATTGACATAACCCAAGACTCATCTTCTATGGCTTCTTTAATATTTTTAGGTTCTTCTTGGGATAAAAAAGAAGAATGATTCACTATATTTCTCAAAGAGGATCTTGTGGTTACACCACGGGATGGTTCGCCTATGATTTGATATATAGGATGATTTCTAATGAATTTCCAATCTTTAGGCAACTCTTGATTTCCATTTTCATTATCTTCAAATGATTTTTCATTTGCTTCTTGATTTTCACTTGCATTGTTTTCAATAGACATTTTCTCTAAGCATTTTCTAATATCAACATCATCTTCATCATCTTTATTAGAAAATGGATTAGACTCATCAAACACAACATGAATAGATTCAATGACAGTTAAAGTTCTTTTATTGAAAACCCTATATGCTTTGCTATTTAATGCATATCCTAGGAAAATACCTTCATCAGATTTGGAGTTAAACTTTCCTAGATGTTCATTATCTCTAAGCACAAAGAATTTACAACCAAACACATGAAAATAGGAAATATTAGGCTTATGATTGTTCCACAATTCATAAGGGATTTTATTAATTGATGGTCTAATCAACACCTTATTCATAACATAGCATGCAGTATTAATGGCTTCGGCCCAAAAGTATTTAGGTAAGTTATGCTCATTCAATATAGTTCTACCCATTTCTTGCAGTGACCTGTTCTTTCTTTCTACTACACCATTTTGTTGAGGTGTCCTAGGTTCAGAGAAGTTATGTGATATGCCTTCTAAGTCACAATATTTTTCTATGCTTTTGTTTTTGAATTTCGTGCCTCTATCACTTCTAATGTGAGTGGTTTTATATCTTTTTTCATTCTGAATTCTCCTACAAAGTTTGGTGAATTGGTCACATGATTCATTTTTATGTGCAAGAAACAACACCCATGTGAATCTAGAAAAGTCATCTACAATTACAAAAGCATAAGATTTACCACCAAGACTTTGCACAGAATTAGGTCCAAATAGATCTAGGTGAAGCATCTCCAAAGGTCTAGTGGTAGATATAAATTTCTTTTTCTTAAAGTTAGATTTTGTTTGCTTACCTATTTGACATGCATCACATATTTTATCCTTTACAAATGACATCTTAGGCAAGCCTTTAACTAATTCTTTTCTAATAAGTTTAGATAGTAAATCCATGCTAGCATGTCCTAAACGCCTATGTCATAACCAATTAGCTTCATTTATAGCAGAAAAACATGTTACTTGTTGTGAAGCTAGATTATCAAGAGAAGTAGTATAAACATTTTCATGTCTATTAGCAGTAAAAAGCACTTTGTGATTTGTTTTATTTTCTATTATGCATTTGTCATTTTCAAAAGATACTTTATATCCTATGTCACACAACTGACTTATGCTAAGTAGATTATGTTTTAGTCCATCAACCAGCAAAACACTATCAATAGTAAGAGAAGAATCCTTACCAACCTTACTAACCCCGATGATACGTCCTTTGGCATTGTCCCCAAATGTTACATAGCCTCCATCCTTGGGAACGATTGATGTGAATTTGCCCTTATCGCCTGTCATGTGTCGTGAGCACCCACTATCCAAGTACCATCTGTCCTTGGAGGATGACGATCTTAGGCATACCTGCAAAATAAGCTAAGTGACTGATGCTGGTCCCCAAATTTGGTTGGGTCCATGGGGGTTAGTAGCAGGATCTCCCTTAACTACCCATACCTTCCTAATTTTAGCATGCTTATTCCTAAGTGGACAATCAAATTGAATGTAATCAATTTGTTTACATTCAAAACATCTTAATCTACACTTAGGTTCTTTAGGAGGAATATGAGATTTTGACTCACGTGTAAAGTGTCCTAAGTAAAGATTAGGTTGTCTAACATTTTCAATACCATTAAAACCAAGACCCTCTTTACTTAAGGAGTTTCTTTGGGCACCAAGTAATTTTTCAAGATTTTCTTTGCCCTTAGTGAATTTAAAAATGATTTTGGAGCTATCCTCCAATTTCCTCTAAAGCTCAACAATGGTAGTGTCCTTTTCTTTTAAAATGGAGGCATGAGAGGTTTTCGCAATATTAAACAGTTTTGACCAATTCTCACAATTCTTTTTCAAATCATTGTTTCTTTGGTCATTTTGCCTAATAATTTAGATACACGAATATAATCAAGTTGTAACTCTCTAAAAGTAGGCATGCAATCAGAATCAGAATCAGATGAATAAGATGAAGATAATGAGCTAGAAGATAATACCTCATCCTCATGTGCCATTAAGCACAAATTAGCAACCTCCGTGTCACTATGATCTGTGTCTGAGTCACTGCTATTGTACTGGTCCCATGAAGTGCTCGCCTTCATAACTTTCTTCTTTTTCTTGGTTTCCTTTTTCAGCAATGGGCAGTCTGGTTTGATGTGCCCGATTTTATTGCAGTTATAACATGTGGGAGCATTTGACTTTTCTTTTCTTTTTCTAGGCTCTCCCTTTTCAGTAATAGATTCCCTATAATTTTTGAATGGCTTCCTGTTTTTTCTGAAAAATCTGCTAAACTTTCTGGTTAGCATAGCTATATCTTCATCAGTTTCAGATCCACTGCACTCACTAGATATGTTCGTCATGACCTTAAGGTCTCTACCCTCAGCAATGGCCATAGCCTTGACTTCCCAAACAGGAGGTAAGCCTCTAAAGATCTTCCTAATCATCTCATATGTGGGATAGGTCTTTCCTAATACATGTAGTGAGTTTATGATGTGTGTGAATCTAGTGTACATGCTCTGAATGGACTCACCTACATTCATCCCAAAAGCCTCATACTCACTGGTCAACATATCTATCCTACTGTCTTTCACATCTCTAGTACCCTCATATGTGACCTCTAACTTATCCCATATTTCTTTTGTAGTAGAACATGCCATAATCCTGTTAAATTTATTTACATCAAGACTATAGTATAAAATATTCATGGCAGTGACATTAAGACTAACAACATTCATATCATCATCATCATATTCATCCTCAGTCTTAGGAACCCTAGCTGCACCCTCAGTTTTCATAGGGGCATAGTTTCCCTTAGAGACAATCCTCCACACCTTCCAATAAGTATTCTGAAGGTAGATGCGCATCCTCTGTTTCCAGAAGGTGTAATTAACACCACTAAAAACAGGAGGTCGTGCGGAAGATGGTCCCTCATGGAAAGGGGTTACGGATTTATGAGCCAGAAGTGATCTTTTTGCAAAATAACAATTAGTCTATGCTACGTGGCTCTGATACCAATTGTTAACTTTTCCGTGATCCCAAGAGGGGGGGTGAATTGGTATTTTAAAAATTTAACCCCTAGGTATTCCTCCTAATAGTAGTATGTTCACAACCCTATGGTCAATCTAGTGCAAGTAATATAAATATAACAGGAATTAAATGAAACAATTTAATTGGCAGCACATGCACCAGAAGGACAATAAAGTAAGAGTGACACACAGAAATGTTATCGAGGTTTGGCCAATTGCCTACGTCCCCACCTTGGCTAACAAGCACAAGGATTACCA
Organism: Malania oleifera; assembly: GCF_029873635.1. NCBI lineage: Eukaryota > Viridiplantae > Streptophyta > Magnoliopsida > Santalales > Ximeniaceae > Malania > Malania oleifera. The sequence continues at coordinate 53,536,969 of NC_080417.1, forward strand.
CTATCACTTGCTCACTTAATCGGGTGGAGCGGCACCTATACAAACTAGGTCAATTAGCACAAGGCTGACCTCAACATTTACACCAATCCTTACCGGGTTGGATTACCGCCCCCTCAGGCCACGCTTGGAATCACTCAGATTTACAATCAAATAGTACAATGAATTAGTGCTTTCACGTAAATTAGATTTGTACCCAAATAATACGCTCAATCACATACGCATCAAAAGCAAGGATACAGTGTAAGCTCAGTGATGCAAGGTTTGTTCTATCAATACTCAACATAGTATAGTCAATATGAAGCTCCAGAGTATTCAACACAATACAATCAGCATGATGCTCAAGAATAATCAACACAAGCAATGACTTGGAATCTAAACAAAATATTTCAATAACACATCAATATTCCAAGTATACTATACAGATAATCTATTGACCTTATTGGTCATGCCCGATTTGGATTATGACAAATACTCATTGTATCTAATGAGTGTTTAAGTTTTTGTGCAGAAACTAAGAATGTTAAGATAAAGATGTGCACAAAGCAAGTAAAGCCCGAAGACCAAATTTTATACAATATTGTAATATAATTAATTGGTCTATAATAGTAAGTAGGTATTTGGTTTGTAATAAGCTCACACACATCACATGTATGATTTACTACGCAAGCTCAAACAAACCGTGAATAAGAAATGACCTTAGAAAGACCTTAGGGTTTTCCCTTCGGTCGACCGACACCAAACTTTTTCGGTGTCTTCAAATTGGACCCCAAGTGACCCTAGGAGATACACATTTACACATATTCTTGTTAGGCACTTCAATAGGGCTTATTTGTTCCGAAGCGAGACCGAAATGCACACATGGTGCACTTTCGGTCGACCAGCCAAGCCAATTCCTTTTGGCCTGGTCGACCAAAACCTCCTTGGGTCAACAGTTAACCAAGGCCCTGGTCGACCGAAATCCCCTAGGTCAAAAGTTTGACTATCTGGTCGACCGACCACTTTTGTACTCCAACGACCTGGTCGATCGGAGGGTCCTCGAGAGAAATCCCAGCAGTTTGGTCGACCGAACCAGGTTGTTCAAAATGTCCTGGTCGACCGAACCTCAAAAAATTGAGAAATCACCCCCTCCTGGTCGACCGAGCCTTCAGTTCAAAAGTCCCCTAGTCGACCTAAGCATATGAGTCCTGGTCGACCGAAGCATATGAGTCCTGGTCGACCGAAACATTTCTGGTCGACCGGACCTCTCGGGTTGCCCTGATTTTTACCGCAGTTAAATATTTTTTAAATAGGGTTAAAATGTTTTAAACATCATTAAACCTTCTTAATAATACCCAGTAGGTCCCCAACAGTCATATTTTCTCCCATGTCTATATATATGAGTTCATTTGAGAAAATAAGTGTGATTAGCCACTTTGATTAGGGAAGAATTCTCTAAAAAATAAAAACCCTATACTACTCATTTTCTTACTCAAATCACTCATACTTGCCTTCTATTATTGCCTTCATCATTTGTAAGTGGATTGAGTGTGTGTTTGGTAGGGTTTGCTCTCCTTGTTCTATTTGCTTGACACGATTTTATTTGAGAGCAAAATCTAAGGATTCTTAGGGGACTTTGTTGATAAGTTTACCCTAAGAAGACTTTGTTTGATCTTCTAAGCTTGCACCTTTATTGCAAGATCTTGAGAAGATTGTATTTGTTTTTGGTTGCAAAAACTTTTCAAACACTTCCAAATATCTATTGCACTTTTATCTTGTAAAATATTTGAAGAGATATTTGTTTGTGTGATAGTGGTCTTTGTTGCAATATTCTTTCACTCATATATTATTTGCTGAATACAAAGATTACACATCTTTTGCAATCCAAGCATATACATCATTTAACACCAACATGCTTGAGATATCTTGCTGATTGAAATACTGGAGACTTGACATCTTTGTGTGAACTTATTTTTTGAATATCTTGTGATACAAAGATTGCTTGTTTACCACTCTCACGTACGCATTACACATATAGAAAATACTTTTGAGAGTTGAACCATCTAGACCACATTGAGCTTACATATTGAATCATATTTGTGGTGTATGTTATTGCGCGCATTTGGGTACATATCTGCTTTATACGAAAGCACAATCACTGTACCATCTGATTATATACACATTTGTTGTATATCCAGGCACGGGCCTGAAGAGGGAGACTAGCTCTGGAATAGTCCCGGATTGACTTAGATCCAGTTAGGAAAGTTAGGTGCGTCATCCTGTTAAGGCTTGTAGGTTGAGGTCAGCCACGCTAATTGACCTAGTTAAGGTTGAGGTCAGCCCTGTGTTAATTTGACCTGGTTAAGGTTGAGGTCAGCCCTGTGTTAATTTTACCTAGTTGTAAACGGTGTCACTCCACCCTTAAGTAAGCTATTAATGGAATCCTCCGGCTTGCGAGTTAGAGGCGGGGACGTAGGCACAGTTGGCCGAACCCCGATAACATATCGTGTGTTTGTTTATATTTCTGCAATTTTTACTTATCGCACATGTATGTTATGGGTTAATGATGTGTATGACTTAATTTCCACATTATACTTATCTTTGTGACTTCGGGTGCTCGGTCAAGCTTTCAGTGGCCCGAAGACAGATGTTCGGTCGCCCGGGGATATATTTGAACTAAAACCATAGGGCGCTCGAGTTGGTGAACAGTCCCTTTTGAAGGGTTCGGGCGCCTGAAGAAGATGTGTGCATTTGAGGTTCGGTCACCCGAGAGCTGGTCAACATTTTGACTTTCAAAGTTCGGGCGCTCTTGGAGTTTTGTACTCCAAGGGTTCGGTCGCCCGACTCCTCTTATCTTGCTTAGATTTATCCAATTTTAAGCACAGTTATAACACACTCATATATTCTATGCTATGTGTGTGAGTGTTGGAGCCTAAGGTCTTTGCTATGGTCTAATTGAACTTACGCTATATCTTGTTGCATGATGTGCAGGTGATAAACATACAACCACAGCCTAGTTTACTATTACAGACCCATATAAATTATTACAGATCGATATGAATTACAATTACAAATACAAGTCTTCGTGGTCTTCTTGTTTCTTTAAGTGTCCTTCCTTGGGATATTTATTTGAACCTGCATAAGCACTTAACAGTCATCAAATATCAGTGTTTGTCATTATCAAAACCGGGTGTGGCCTATAAAGTCAACAACCTTTATTGCAATTATAACATGTAGGAGTTTTATTCTTTGATTTCTTTTTGCTAATTTCTTCTTCTTCTTCATCTGATTCAGATTTGGATTTTCTTTTGAATTTATTTTTCCTTCTTAGAATTTTCGCTAGCTTTTTGGATATGTAGGCTAATTCATCTTCATCCATTTCTTCTTCACTACTAGAGTTTGAAGCTTTGAAGGCTATAAATTCTTGGGCTTTGGTTTTACCATTCCTTTCATTCATTGTCATTTCGTATGTGAGGAGAGAACCTATAAGCTCATCTAAGAAGGTGTTTTTCAAATTTCTTCCTTTCGTTATTGCAATGGATTTTGGTTCCCATATAGGTAACAACCCTCTAATAATTTTCCTTATCATGTCATAAGTAGTATAGGTTTTTCCCAAGGCATTTAGGGAATTTATCATGTGAGTGAACTTAGTGAACATGCTAGTTATAGATTCATTCGGGTTCATCATAAAAGCTTCATATTCACTTGTAAGCATATCGATCCTATTATCCCTAACATCTATAGTGTCTTCGTCAGTGACTTCTACCTTGTCCCATTTTTCCTTAGCTGATTTGCAAGTCATTACTCTATTAAATTCATTAGCATCTAAAGCACAATATAAAACATTCATAGCACTAGAATTAACTTAAAATATCTTATGATCTAAGTCTGTCATATCATTTTTCTCTTTGGGAACTTGTTTTCCATCTACTAGTTTAAAGGGAATTTGGTCACCATCCATAACAACCTCCCAAGCGTTCCAATTCATAGTTTGAAGATAGATTTACATTTATTTTTTCCAAAAGGTATAGTTATATCCACAAAAGATAGGAGGCCTACTTGAAGATTGTCCCTTTCCAAAGGGAGCTATGACTAAGTGAGCCATTAAGACCTTTTTATAGCTACTAATTAAGATTTGCTAAAACCCTGCTCTGATACCAATTGAAATTAGGATAGCTTCCCAAGAGGGGGGTGAGTTGGGATTTAAAAATTTTATTTTCAATTTAATATTCCTGAGTTATAACAATAAATACACTTTAAATACAATCACAAAATTAATTCAAATCAACTGCAATTAAGATAAAATAACCAATCACGTGCTTTCTTGTAACAATAGCCCTATAGCAATGTGTAAAGCTTGCAAAATTTGTATAAGCCCTGTTGTTAAAATTCACAAACACACTTCTTCTCAATGTTCAGCTTTTAAATAAACTTTTAGTTTAATAAGTTAAGGATGATCAACCAACATAGTCCCTTTTGGTTTCCGCAATCAATGCTGATCAAATCAAAACAAATTATTCTTCAGTCTATTTAACAACCAAACACTCAGAATTCAGAGATTTATAAAGCATCCACACAGTTTGTAAATTTTGCTGAAAAATAAAGAGTAGAGAAGAAAGAGAGAGAAACACAAGCTTTATGAAGTTCGGCTTCAACACAGCCTATGTCCTCACCCTTGGCAAACCACCAAAGGATTCACTATTGTAATTCCTTTACCGGGGGGAACAACACCGATTTACATCACTCCTTGGTTAAGGCTAGAGCTCACCTTCTCTAAACGATGTACCCTCATTCGGTCACTCCTTTAAATAGGCTAGAGCCCGCCTTTCTAAGCAATATCTCATTGCTTAGCCAACGATCCAAACAATCTTTGGAATCGTCAATCTACAAGATACAAGTCAAATAGACGTACAAAGAATGCTCTCACAAAGAGTTGATTAATATAGTTCAAAACTATATACTTCAATAAAATTCACAATATGAAATTCCGATTGAAGCTCCAGGAATTTTTCACCATATGATCCTTTTAATGAATGAAAGAATTTGTAGTTGAAGCATAATATTAGTGAGAAAATCAACAAAACTTCAGTAGACTTCGTGCAAGATGTAAGCAATAGAGAGCTTTTAGAATTTCAGAATGCTTGAGATAGAATTTGATTGCTAACTTGAATTCTAGGTGATCAAATCAATGTAACTGTAGGGTACTTATATATGTAGAAAGGTATTTAGCATGTTCACCAAGTTTACTTGGCGTAGGGTCCAAGTTTTATATTAGTTTGAGCGTCAAGTAATTGAAATTTTAAAAAATATGTCCAATGAGTATTTTAAAATTTTTGCGAGACAAATGACTGTGTGGTCTCTGGTAGTCGGTTGTCCAGGCTTTTCAAGTATAAACTTCACAAACAATAAGGTGGAAGTCATCTGTCATCCGCTAGTCAGGCGTCTGTCACTGAACAACTTGATTTTTTAAAACCATTCAGAAGAATGGCAAACGATTGGCAAAACACTCACAGTCGTCTCAATTGTCACTGACAGTCATCTGTCTAGTACTTAATAGTCGTCTGTCATGTTTCTGTCTACTTGATTAAAGTTGTTTTAACATGGCAGTTGACTGCCCATGTGCAGTCAGTCGCCTGGCAAACATTTATTTCTCATTTCAAGACATTTTTTATTTCTCTCTTCTTTGTTTCTTTAGACTTGGAATCTCAATTTGTTTTTCTTTAAAAGATCAGTTCCAAGACTTAAAACTAAGGTCTCTAAGTCTTGTTTGCCCAATGAGCTTCAAAATGAAAAATCATATTTAAAGTACTTACAAAGGTTGTCCTAAAGACTCATTTGATACTTCTTTGCTTTGAGTTCTCTTTATTGTTGAGCTTCAATGATCTTGAATTTGATGTGAGCTTTCAACTCTTTATCTCTCTTGATATTTCATCACTAATTCAAACTTTGAGCTTCATTGATCTTTGAGCTTTCCATGTTGATCACTTGAGCTTTTATTCTTGAAGCTTTTTCTTTGATGTCAATGCTTTTATGATCTTCAAGTTTTAATCCATGCCTTAAGCTTGATATAATCATCCTTCTTTGAAATATAAGCTTTCATGAATTCTTTAACCTTGCATTCATCCTTGAGTCATGAAAATACATCACTAAACAAAGCATGTTAAGTTTTACTTGTTTGTTAGCATCAAAATAGGATGTTAAGCCTTGTAAAGCCAACAGGATGTTTGATGTAACGACCCGAAAATTTTTGACTATTTAAAATAAAAAGAAGGATAATAAGGGAAAATGGAAAATATAAGAAAAGGGAAAAGAATTATTAAAAGGAAATAAACAGGTACTTGTCCACAAGTTGGACTTTCTTGTCGACGAGCAACCTACAAAGCCTCATTGTCGAGTATGCTTGTCTCGTCAATGAGAGTTTACCGAGAGAGTGTTTTGAATACCTGAATTTCATTGATGAGCTCCCGATCTCGTCCACAAGTGGTGTTCTTAGCCTCGTTGATGAGTCCAAACGTCTCGTCGACGAGTCCACGTGGCAAGTTGCTTATAAATAAGGAGAAATCAGTTTTCAACGGAGGAAATTTTATTTTCTTCACTTTCTCTCTCTAACCCACAACTCCTCTGCCTTATCTCTTCCATTTATGGTCAATTTAGCTCGGTTCGATGATCGGAAGCTACTACGAGACTCCTAGAAGATTTTTTGCAATATAGGCGGAGCGGATTTTCGATTTGAGAAGTTTGAGAAACATCCCAAAACCAGGGTAAGCATGTTATTTTGCAACTTTCTTAACAAATATTGTTATTTGGAGCCTATGAAGTATTATATGGGTATTTTTCTAAGATTTGAGGAAATTCAGATTTTTGGAATACAGGGTCTCGTTTTGTTTGGATTTGAGTAGGAATTTCGAGGAGTAGGTAAGGGGAAATATTTTATAATAGCTTTATAATGATTTCAAACGACTAATTTCGAGTATAATTTCTACATATTCAAGTATAATTTTCTAAAACATGCTAGTATTGAAAATACTGATTTTATATATATGTTATTTTGGAAAAAATCGTGTGGTTGAAACCATTATTGTTAATTAAATGATTGTGAGCATTGTGGAATGATGAATCATTAAGATTGCGAGTAATGTTTGGCTGTGATTTATGTCTGATTGATTACACTGATTAATTGCAAATACTGATGTTGTGGATACTGTGTAAAACTGTGGATGTGTTGAATGATTGGTTGTTGTTGACTTGCGTTGTGGTTCATGTAAATTGCGATATAGCATTGGCAGTGGTATAAGGAGATTGTTATATTGTACTTGGTATAACCATCATATAATGTTGGCAATGGTATGAGGAGGTCGTTATATGGGCATTTATATTGGAAGGTAAACATTGGCAGTGGTATGAGTAGGTTGTTTACCTATTTACCATGAACGGAGTGTTTATTTTGTAACTTGTGTGGTTTGAGTAGTCCTGTATGCACTAGTCCTGTGTGGACATATATGTTGTGTGATTGGTTTGTCCTATGTGGACCATGTAATCTATGTGACAACCTGAATAATAATGGGATTTAAATAATAAAAAGAAAGGGAAATGGAAGCCGGAAACAGAAGGAGGCAGTTGACAACGTTGCATTTTGGAAAGGATAATCCCGGGGAATTTTTTAAGACCTTGTCGACGAATACAGGGGATTCGTCGATGAGGGTATAAAAGGACCTCATCGACGAAAGCAAGATTCATCGACGAGAAGATACCGAGAAAGAGTTTTGGGGAAGTCTAAAATTCCTCGTCGAAGGTGTAGGTTTCAACAAAATTTCTACAGGACTCATCGACGAGGTGACGTGTCTCCTCGACGAATCTAAGCCTATAAATAGTAGAAATCCGAAATTAAATGTGAAAATTAAGAAATCCTCACACACTCTCTCTCCCCCTTCGATTTCTCTCTCCTCTCTCTTCGATTCTAGCTCCGTCGCTCGCCGGATCGACGATCTGAGGCCACCACGATGCTCCTAGAGAAGTTCTCTGCATATCTTCCAGAGTGGATCGTCGGTGGAACTCCGTTGAAATTCATCCCTAAATTGAGGTAAGACTTTTTAAGTCAAATTTGGTCTTACGGTAGTTATAGGAAATGATATACACGTGAAAATACTGAAGTTTAGTACTAGGAGTTTTCATTTTCAAAGTATTAATCAGGAAATCCTACAGGTGTGAGTTCAGAATTTATAGGGGCTTTTCTCAGTAGCCAGGTAAGAGAATAAACTAAAGCAGTTATTTTTCATACAAATTATTATTATTTGTGAGAAAATTTATTTTCAGGAAAGCATGTATTATATCTGTATATTACGAAGGAAATGCACGTTTGAGAAAATACTGTTATTATGTTGAAATGTATATATATGTATGAGACGCCAGAAACTATGATTTTAGAATACAATGTATGGTTTTATACAGCAACTGTGTGACATGAATATTATTTTACATGGAAGAATATCATGATATGACAATGATACGAATGAAATATGTTTTGAGAAATTATGAAAGAATATAGTACATCATGATGTTGAAAATACATGATAAATTGATTATTTTCATAATGATATACATATATGAAATGATTTTGGCGTGAGGTCGTATTTATGTATAATTTCGGCGCGAGACCGTATTTATGAAACGATCGACATGAGGTCGTATTTTTTAAATGATTTCGGCACAAGGCCATATTTATGAAATTATGAAAGATGCTATAATATCATGTATTATATGTTATCAGAACCCGGATGTTAGTTTAGTTCAGTTCAGGAGCACGGTACCGTAACTTATAGATCAGATGTCTATGATCAGATTAGTGCTAACCACCCCACGATGAGGTGGGAGATGGATAGTCGATGTGGCTTTCAGTAGAGTGTGGACGTCCACCTGACAGTCCGGACCAAGGTGTGGCGGGCCCATCGTACTGACAAACATTTTTTTTGACTCGACAGTGGTCGACCAACCATTGTCGGGTCCCGCCTTCGAGCTCCACAACCCGTCATGGGGGGGTAATACATGACATCAGCTAACTATTCATCGTGGGTATGTTTCCAGTATTATCAGTTATAACAGATGTTTTATGTACGATATGATTTATTAGCAAATATGAAAGTATGTGATTATTCAGTACGATACGATAAATGTTTCCAGAAATATGAAATGTACTGTATATGTATAATTGTCATATATATTCATGTTGCCACACAGCTGTATTTAGTTTATTTTCCCTTACTGAGAAGTGTCTCACCCCTTAACATTAAATGATTTTCAGGAAACCCAGAGAGACCGACGGGTCAAGGCCGCCGTTGAGCGAGTTAAGCTTCCCTGCTAGAAAGGTAAGCGTTGATCTAAGATCAAGAGATTTTTGTTGTGTGATCCTAGGGATTATTTGATGTTTTTGGAGGTTGTATATAAATACAGTATTTTGGTGATGTAATAAACTCTGGTATTATGTAATTAATGGTTTGATGGATGTAAATTATTTTTACTGTTGCTTAGGTTTTCGCTGTTTATGTCAGGCTATCCCCGCTACCCACGAGTTAGGGTGGATGTTATTATTATTTATGCTTATTATGTGATAAGTTAAGCAGGTCGTCACAATCTGTGTGATTGGTCAGTCCTGTATGGACCAGTCTTGTGTGGACATGTATGTTGTAATTGACACTCCTGTGTAGACATGTATGATGCGTGTGTTAGAAGTCAAGTGTGGACAATTACATATTGTGTGAATGTAGACCCTGTGTGGGTATGATTGAAGATTGTATGTTTATACTGTGTGGATTGATTGTGATATGCATATATATATGTGGGGTTCTGTGAAACGAATATTGTTGGTTATGTGTGACTTTAAATAATTAAGTATTTTGGGTAAAGTGGATTACTCCACCCGAGGGCTTGCTGAGGAAGGCGACTACTCTGGTAATTATTTGTGGATACCAGAGTAGAGGGAAGCCACTTGTATGGGCGGGTGAGCTTCCCTATTCTTGGAAACTTTACCTAGATAGATAACCCAAGGGCTTACTAAGAAAGGTGAGTACCTTGGTGTTAGTACTAGAACATAGGGAATCTACTTGTATAGGCGAGTAGACTTCCCTATTCTCGGGAATTATCCGTAAAAATATTTATGTGTGTGGGCATGCGATTGGATGACAAGACGTTGACCATGGTATGATTATGAGCTTGATATTTTGGCTACTAGTGGATCATGAACGCGATTATATGAATATTTTAATTATATATTAAACACTTCAACCACACACTGTTATAAACTATTTCTTCCTTATTAAAAGGTGTCTCACCCCCTCGATGATTTAATCTTTTTAGATTATCCAGGTGATCAAGCTTAGATAGCTCTAAGGCGGGGTAGTTTTGTGAGTGGTACTAGAACGAATATGTTTTTAGTTTTTTTTTTATGTTATATATATTTTATTTAGGTTTTGTAATATGAAGAATGTGGTTGTAATTATTGTGGATCTACATGTGTAGATATAGAACTCTGGTATATTTTGTTGAGGTTATTTTATTATTCCCACTGCGTGAATGGTATCAGAGACACGTGTCGATCTCATAACACTCTGAGCCCCACGTGGCGGGTTCGAGGTGTTACAGTTAGTATTAGAGCATAACGGTCTTACGGACTTTAGGAGGATTAATACCAGAGTATAGGTTTGAGTTGAATAAGGGTAGGAATGGGTAAATTAGGGTGTTGACAGAAGTTTGAGTTTGTTTCTTAGCTTGGAGGCAGAAATCCCTTAACGAACTTTTGTGATTTTCTAAATCAGTCGACGGTTTTAAAAAACCATGGTAAATCCATCGACGGTGATGTTTCCAGGTTGTGAGACTGAAATTTGGAATTTGATTTTGAAAGTTAAGATGATTGTAGATAAATGGATGTTGGATATTTAGTTGAGGATTTAGATATTAAATTGGTTTCCTATTTTGTGATTATGTCAAATATATTAAGATGTGGAGATTCTAAACTGCCTTTGTTGTATATTTATGTTTAGGGATGGATCCAAAAGGCAAAGGCGTGGATGAAGGAGGAGGAAGCGAAATAGGAGCTTCTAGCGGGGATGAGATTGACACCTCTCGACTATTACGAGGGATAGCTCGTCAGGTTAGGGAAGAAATGGGATGAAATTTTGGGGGAACAAGCTATCCACCAGTGCACCAGGGTTACACAATTGATCAATTTACTCATATGAAACCCTCGTATTTTGAGGGTGGTACCGATCCAATTAAGGATGAGATGTGGATACAAGAGATGGAAAAGATACTGGCTGTATTGAACTGCATCGAGGACCAGAAGGTTCTCTTTGCCTCTTTCAAACTGGCTGGAGAAGTTGAATAGTGGTGGCATGTAATGAAGTTGTTGGAGGAACATCGAGCGGTACCTATAGCGATGACCTGGGGTTGCTTCAAGCAGGTCTTCTATGACCGATATTTTCCTGCCACCACCAAAAATGCGAAGGCAGAGGAATTTTTCAGCTTGACTCAGGGGCGCCTCAACTAAATTTATGGAGGTATCTTGTTTTACACCTTCTGTTGTTCCAGATGAATATCAGAAGGCGAGGTGGTTTGAAAGGGTTCTGAATAAGAGGATTCACGAGCATATGGTGTGTTTGCAGATTCAGGATTTCACAGAGTTGGTAGAGAAAGCTACTGTTGTAGAGTCGAGTCTGCAAAAAGGTACAGAGGCATCAGAACGAAGGAAAAGAGCTGCGTCTCCTCATTCCCAAACAAATGTCAGACAAGAGTCATGGAGGGGAGATAGAGATGCAGTGGGCCAAGGGTCAAAAAGGAATGATCGGGGACGACAAGGCGATTCATCACGTCCCCACTGCCTTAGGTGTAATCAGCGCCATTGGGGAGAATGCCGGAGTAAAAGTGTCATATACTATAGATGCGAAAAACAAGGTCACATAGCTCGGGAATGTCAAGAACCACCGAATAATGCACCAGCTCCAAATCAGAACAAGAGAAACAACCCGGTGCCTCGCAGCAACGGTGCCCCGGCACGTGTCTATATGTTGGGTACACCCGAGGAGGGAAACACTAAAGGCCGAGGTATATGTTTATGTTAATATGTATGCTAATTTTGTTTAGCTATGCATGATTCGATGCTATATATGTTTGGATTGGTTGGAATTTATGAATGTGTGTAGTTAAATTTTTGATTTTGGAAATAGTGATTAACGAATTTCGAGGACGAAATTCTTTTAAAGGGGGAGAATGTAACGACCCGGAAAATTTTTACTATTTAAAATAATAAAAAGGATAATAAGGGGAAATGGAAAATAGAAGAAAAGGGAAAAGAACTATTAAAAGGAAATAAACAAGCGTTTGTCAACGAGTTGGACTTTCTCGTCGACGAGCAACCTACAGAGCCTCGTTGTCGAGTATGCTTGTCTCGTCGACGAGGGTTTACCGAGAGAGGGTTTTGAATACCTGAATTTCATCGACGAGCTCCCAGTCTCGTCCACGAGTAGTGTTCTTGGTCTTGTTGATGAGTCCAAACATCTCATTGACGAGTCCAAACATCTTGTCGACGAGCCCACATGGCAAGTTGCTTATAAATAGGGAGAAATCAGTTTTCAGCGGAACAAATTTTATTTTCTTCACTTTCTCTCTCTAATCCACAGCTCCTCTGCCTCCTCTCTTCGATTTTGGGTCGAATTTAGCTTGGTTTGACGATCGGAAGTTACCACGAAACTCTTGGGAAGATTCTCTACAATATAGGTGGAGCAGATTTTCGATTTGAGAAGTTTGGGAAACATCCCAAAACTAGGGTAAGTGTGTTATTTTGGAACTTTCTTAATAAATATTGTTATTTGGAGCCTATGAAGTATTATATGGGTATTTTTCTAAGATTTGAGGAAGTTAAGATTTTTGGAATATAGAGTCTCGTTTTTTTTTTTTTTTTTTATTTGAGCAGGAATTTTGAGGAGCAGGTAAGGGGAAATATTTTATAATAACTTTTTAATAATTTTAAACAACTAATTTCAGGATAATTTCTACATATTTAGGTATAATTTTATGAAACATGCTGGTATCGAAAATACTGATTTTATATATATTATATTAGGAAAATCATGTGGTTGAAACCATTCTTGTTAATTAAATGATTGTGAGCATTGTGGAATGATGAATCATTGTGTCAAAGGGTTGTATCTGAGTTGATCTTGGTAAGATTGAAGCAGTGGTCGATTAGGGGAAATCGAAGAGTGTATAGGAGGTTTGAAGTTTCCTAGCACTGGCGAGTTATTATCGTCAGTTCGTGAAGGGATCTCTAAGTTATCTGGCCCTCTAACACGGTTGACAAGGAAGGGTGTGAAGTTTGACTAAACCAATGATTGTGAGCAGTGTTTCTAAGAATTGAAACACCGATTGGTCACTGCTCCAGTCTTGACTATTCTTTCTGGGGATAGCAGTTTTGTGATTTACAGTGACGCATCGCTGAAGGGTTTGGGATGTGTAATGATGCAATAAGGGAAAGTAATTGTTTATGCTTCTCGGCAACTCAAGGACTACGAGAAGAATTACCCTACGTATGATCTGGAGTCGGCGACAGTAATATATGCGTTGAAGATTTGGAGACACTACTTATACGGTGAACAATGTGAGATCTTTACGGATCACAAGAGCCTCAAGTACTTTTTCACGTAGAAGGAGTTGAACATGAGGTAGAGAAGGTGGCTTGAATTGATCAAGGACTACGATTGCACTATTAGCCATCACCCGGGGAAGGCTAACGTGGTAGCTGATGCGTTGAGTCGAAAGTCAAAGCATGTAGTAGTATCTACAGTTATAACTCAATATCATATCAGACGGGATCTGGAAAGTCTTGGTGTGGAGTTAGCGGATGGTAATCATCAGGCTTTCATTACTAGCTTGGTGATCCAGCCGACGTTATTTGAGAGGATTAAAGTTGTCCCAGCTAGCGATGTGGAGTTAGTTGAGACCATGGAGAAAGTGCAGTAAGGGTTGGTTACAGATTTTAACATCTTCGAGGGAGGTGTGCTGAGGTTTGGGACCAATTGTGTGTTCCAAACGACGAAGGTATAAAGAGGACTATCCAAGAGGAGGCGCATCATTCTTTGTATATGGTACATCCGGGTAGTACGAAGATGTATAGGGATTTGCACGAGTCCTTCTGGTGGAGTGGCATGAAATGGGAGATTGACCGGTTCGTGAAGCAATTTCTGACGTGTCAACAGGTGAAAGCTGAACATTAGAGGCCGATAGGGCCATTGCAGCCATTGAGTATTCCGAAGTGGAAATGGGAGCACATTTACATGGATTTTGTTACCGGATTGCCACCAGCACTTCACGAGTAGAATGTAAGAACTCGACCCGAGATAGGTGTATTAAATAAATAAGAAAAGAGAAGGAAAATTAAAAAGGTAAAAATCTGCATGGCTCATCAACGAGGCTTCTTTTCTCGTCGATGAAGTCTCTTGTGCAGCTCGGCGATGAGATTCAGTAGCCCATTGAAAAGGAGATACCGAGGAATTTCTGGAAATCCTAAAATCTCAAGCTCGTCAACTAGTCCACCTTGGCATCGACGAACTTCCTTCTGCGACCTGTCAGTGAGGACACCGTCTCGTCGACGAGTCTGGCCGGGTCAACCAAGTTATAAATATCTAAATCACTTGCTTAAGAGTTAAGAAATCAAAATCCTATCTCTCTCTCTCTAGAACTCGAACACCCTCTTTCTCTCTCTCTCTCTCTCTCTCTAGGATTTCAAGCCGTTTGTTGCCGAAATCAACGATCCGACATTGTTACGTGGATCGTTGATTTCGGCAACAAACGGCTTGAAATCCTAGAGAGAGAGAGAGAGAGAGAGAGAGAGAGAGAGAGAGAGAAAGAGGGTGTTCGAGATGAGAATCTCTATGTTTATAGCGGATCAAAATTTTGTTTCGAGGATTTTCGGGTTTTGACCCAAAATCGAGGTAAGGCTCTGAATCCGTTTTTGTTTTAGTAGATTTGTAGAGAATAGTATTGCAAGGAAGTATTGTTCTTCGTTGTTTAGGTTTTGGAAACTCGGTTTGTAATTTTGGAGCTGTAAAGTTTGGGTTTAGTATTCAGGAAAAAGGTAAAGGGATTCTGTTTATTCCAGTTGTTTTTGAAATTGGAATCAGTAAACATGTAGTTTACGATTGTATGTATGATTTGGCTACTTATATGGGAAAATCTATAGGGTGAAAATATGAGATTTTTGGGTTACTATTTTGCGAAAATTTGGGGGTTTTAGGTATCATCTCTATTTCTGTTGAAAAATCGTATGTTATATAAAACTGTGATATTGAGATGACCGTACCTATTTTTGTATTAAACTGTATTCTCGAACTGAAAACGATATGATTTGTTGTATACCAAATAAGTGTGGAACGAACTGTTGTAAATAAAATGTTCCTGGTGTGTGAAAACAGTCATAATGGCTAATTACCATAAACTAAGAGGTATAGGAACATGAGTTCCAAAATGTTCCAAGTTTTGTGAAATTTGCCATGTCTCGGCTAATTACAGTGGGCAAATGCCATGTCTCGACTAAATACCATGGGCGAGAGTGTTCGACTCTATATCCGAGGGTGTGAAATATCACCTGTTTGTTCCGATTGTTCACCGATGGGTGTGAGTGGACACCGTATTAGCAACGATATCGCTGTGGGGGTTCGACTAATGCCAGGTTATCGGGTGCTCCATGTAATGCGGCTCGGCTGTGGCCGAAGAGTGTGACGACACTGACCGTATATTTTGTATCGTATATACTGGAACTAGATTGTGAAAATAGTGGAACTATATTATGTTATGTTTTATGTCGCAATAACACTTGTATGTCACACACTGATATAACATATTTTTTCCTTACTGAGAGGTGTCTCACCCTGAATATACAAATGTGTTTCAGGTCCTTCGAGTAGCCAAAACTAGCATCCTACCATTCGGGAGCGTGGTTGTCGGTTAGCTGCATATAGTACTTGAGTAAGTACTGATTTTTATAACCGGGTGGTCATTGTTGGGTTTTGTAGACACCCGGGGTATGTGCTGTATTTTGGTAGTGTAAACTCTAGTTATGTATAGACTCTGGTATAGTATGATGTATGTATAGAAAAAACATTTACGCTGCATATGTGATGTGTATGTATGTGTATATGAAAGTCTATAGGGTATACGTGTACCCCACAGGGTCGAACCCTCATTAAGTGTAGTATCATGTATGTTTTAATTGATACAGAGACAGGTTAGGTTACTAAATTCACACTTGGGGCCCATCTGTGGGTTCGGGGCGTGACAGTTGTTTTTTGTTTGATTATTATTGTTTTATTATTTTCAAAATAGTGATTATTATCAGTGTAAAAATCTAATAATTTTTATTTTTGAACTTTTGTTATTATTATTGTTCTTGTTGTTATTTTATTTTAAAAGTAATAAATATCATCATTTTTTGTTATTGTAATTACATTTAATTATTATTATTTTTATAATAATTAAAAATTAATATTATTATTTGTTGTTGTTTTTATTTGATTATTATTATTTTTAATTATTTTCACTATAGTGATTATTATTAGCATTATTATTATTATTCTATTGTTTCACTTCTATTTTTTTTAATTTTCATAAAATTATTATCCTTAAAATAATAATTATTATAGTTTTTGCATTTTTAGTACTATTGTTCTTGTTGTTAATATTATTTTATAATAATAAATATTATTTTTATTGTAATTATTATTATTTATTATTTTTATGACAATTTATCCTTAAAATAAGTATTATTATTATTTTTTATTTTTTATTCTTAATATTTTTGTTTTCTATTATTATTTTTTATAATAAAAAATATTATGTTTTGCATTTATTATTAGTTGTTATCATTTTTATTATAATAGAAGTAATAATTAGTTTCATTAGTATTTATTGTTCTTTTTAGAATATTTTTTTATTATGAAATGATTTTGATTCCCCCATCCGTAGGAATCGTATTTCGGTCAAATATGACTCCACATTTGATTCCACAAACCAAAAGTAAGATGTCATTTCATTCCTAAAATTTTTTATTTCGTTTTTGATATTTGATTTCTTCTCGGGCCTTATTCCACAAATCAAAGGAGGGGTTCCAGTTACATGAATAAACATTATTTAAGAATTAGTCCAATATAATAAAAACATATTTTATTATCTTATTCATTTGTTATTTGGATTCATTTTTAGGTAGTTGGATTTTAGAACAAGGAAGGACAAGAAGAGGCACAAGAAAAGTAGATGGTACTATTGTAATTTTCTTTTAAAAAAGATTGAAACTAACATTTTACTGATACAAGTCATACGACACACATTGCATGCTCTAAATCTTTATGTGTGGGCCCACTTGTTGTTCGAAAGTGAGACACGTGGCCACGTAGATCTCACCCCTGAACAAATTATCCACAGTGGAGCCTCTAGTTTGATTTGTTGAATTAAATGAAGTAGGAAAATGAACGTGATGAAAATTTGAATATACAATATTGCAAAACTTAGTAGTAAATATGATTTTATTAATTTTTATATTATTTTATTTTGTTTTTATATACAAAATGTGAAATTAATTTTTTATATTTACACATGACATTAGCACTCGTTTGGAGTTTGAAAAAAGTAATAAAAGCAAGAAAAAAAAATTAGTGATCATTTGGAATCATTGTGAAAAATTTGAGAAACAAAAACTATAAACAAAAATCAAAAGCCAAAAATTGAAATTAAAAAAACTAATATAAATTAAAATTTTAATTAAAAAATACTCATTTTCATATTTAAATCAAATAATATTATAAAAATACAATTAAAATAATAAAATTACAAATAATACACATTAAAAATTACTATAATAAAAATAAATTTTATTATAATTATTTTCCTTAATTGTTTTACTTTACTTTACAATAAAATTTTATTGGGCATAACGATTGAAAAATAGAGAGAGTATTTTGTAATTGGCTTTATTTTTATTTTTATAAATTTATGTATATTCTTCTTTTAATTATAGTTAAATTGGTATAATTATTTAATTTTTATTTTAATTTAAAAGTGTATAAAAATGAATAATTTAATATTAAAAAACTATTTCTAGATATGAAAATTTCTAATGATAGGTTGGCAAAACAATTGAAAACCATAGAATTTGGTTTTCAGTTTTTTAACAAATAGCTAAAAACCGTAAAATTTGGTTTCAGTTTTTTAACAAATAGTTAAAAATCATAAATTTTGGTTTTCGATTATTAACAAATAGTTAAAAATCGTTAATATAAGCAGAAAACTGATAACATAGACAAACGTTTTTTAATAGTATGTTTTTTCACTGTAGAGAAACGAAAACAACAACGATACTAAACAAATCCTTAATTTTTATTTTTAATTGTCCAAAAAAGTAAAAAAAAAAAAAAAAAGAAGACATAACGACATGTTGGAATTGGTGTGATCCCAAGAGGGGGTGAATTGGGTTTTAAAACATATTTTGCTAATTTAAACAATTAAATCGATTCACCACAGTTCATATCTCATTCAATATTGAAAACGTATACGTACAACAATTAAGTTATTAGTGTGTGCATACATACACGTGTTCTGCGTATCTCATTTAAATTAGTTCTGTGTGCATGCAAGATGGTTATAACAAAAATAAACGAGCATACACATACTAAAATTTAAGTGCAAGAATTTAAATAAGATAGAGAGAGAATGACACACAAATTTGTTAATGAGGTCTGGCCAATACTACCTACGTCCCCGCCTTGGGCATACCCCCCTAAGGATTCCACTATATATGCTCACTTAACCGGGCAGAGCAGAAACCTTTTACATCCTCTTCTTACGAGACGAGGAAAACCCTAACTCAATTACTAGGCTGAGTTGAACTAATCTCACTTATGGGGCTAAGACTCCCTAGTTCAATTTTGGGCTGAACCGAACCGGTCTCATTTACGGGGCTAAGACTCCCCAATTCAATTAACGGGATGAACCCAACCATTACAATAAAAACATTTTTGTACATATGAAGAAGCTTCTAAATACAAGCATGGATGTACACATTAAGCTCATAAAAATACACACTCCAATGATATGAAATAATGCTAAGGGGAGTAAGGGTGCTTAACTATGTTTAAACCCTAATAAAAAATTTTCTCCAAAAAGATATTTCAATAATAATATAGGAGAATCTAGGGTTTTGCTCTTTCAATGATTTTTGCATAAATAAAATGTGTATGAAAAATGAGTACTATGTTCTCCAACAAAGATTTATGCAAATGAGAAACACTTAGAGAATTTAGGAGTTAAGCTCAAGAAAATATTTATGTAACAAACAATTTTCTCCCAAAACTATTTATCAAAGATTTGGTGCTTAGTGAGAATATGTGCAAATAAAATGCCCTAAATAAAATACTCTCCTCAAAGATGATTTTGAACTAAAAGCATGAAAGAGAGTTGGAGAGATTTGTGTAAAATATTTTGCTCCAAAAGAATGAATTAAATAGTAAAAAAATATTTTCAGGGAACTTTGATTAACAATGGATTAGAGAAAAAATTTGGGTTAATTAAAGTTACTAATATGAGTTATGGAAGGAGTATTTATAGAGTTTGTGAAAATTATGACCGTTGGGGACACAGAGGTCATTTTAAAAAAAGATTAATGATGTTTAATTAAAAATAACCTCGTTTTACAACGGTAAAAAATTCACTAACCTGAGAGGCTCGGTCGACCAGACGCGAGGTTTGGTTGACCAAGTGACTGAGTTTAGTCGACCGGGCAAATTTGAACTAAAAGTTCGGTCGACCGGACTTAGTGTCCCAAGGGCAATTTTCCATTTCCGCACGATTCGGTCGACCAGGTCAATTTGAACTAGGTAGTTCGGTCGATCGGGTGGTTGAGTTCTCACATGTGGGAACTCGGTCGACTAGGGCATTGGCTTACGTTTTGGGCTCGGTCAACTGTAAGGTCAAAGAGTTGACTCAAAGGGAGCTCAGTCGATAGGGTGACAATGAACTGACATGTCTCAATTGACTAGGAGGTGGTCAAATAGTTGACCCGATCCTGGTTCGGTCGACCGGGTGATATTGTATTTGTGCAGTACGATCGACTAAAGATGCAACTTAAGTGTATTTCGGTTCTTTTTACTTATGCAATCACCCTATTCATATGACCATATATATATGTGCATGTGTGAGTGTTTTAGGGTCATTCTAGGTCTTCTTTAGGACACCGAAAAAATCCGGCATCGGTCGACCGAAGGGAGCCCTAAGGTCATTTGGTTTCCTATGGTCAAACTATGACCATCTGAGCATATAATCCATATCATGCAGATGCATTATTATAGACTAGAGATATAAAAAATTAAATGCAATTACATAAAATAAACATTTTCTTTGTCTTTTTGCTCTTTTGACTTTATGGAATGCGTTTGATCATATAATCCTTAAGTTCTGCAAACTTCCATCATCGTTTCCTTATGTGTGTGTTAAATTAATGAACCTGTTCACATGCTAAATACACACATAAGAAACATGTGCTTTGTCAGCATCAAAATAGGGATCAGACTCAAAAAGTCAACACAACAAATTTTTAATTTTACATTTCATTAATTTTAATTTTTTATTTTTTTTATTTAAAACAAAAAAATTATTTTTAACAATCATTAATATAAAAAGAGATAAAAATTATTTTTATCTCTTTTTTTTCTTCGTTTTTCTAAATAAAATTCTTCATCTAAAAAGAGATGAGATCTTATAACAAGTGAACGAACAACCATCAGGGAGCTTAATGGATAAGATTTATCCATATAAAATTGTTTCAAGATTTTTTCTACATAAGATGATTGATGAATAAGAATTCCACTTGTTAAATGTTCAACTTGAAAATCAAGACAAAATTTTTTCTTCCTAAGATCCTTCATTTCAAATTCTTTCATTAAATAGTGAGCAATCATTGAAATCTCTTCTGGAGTTCCTACTATGTTTATGTCATCAACATAAACTGCGACTATAGCAAATCCAAAACTTATCTTCTTGATAAAAACACAAGGACAGATAAGATTATTTTCATATCCAATTTTCAACAAATATTCACTTAAATGATTGTATCACATTTGTCCAGATTGCTTTAATCCATTCAAGGATATTTGTAATTTAACAGAATACATTTGCCATTGTTTTGGATTATATGCTTCAGACATTTTAAATCCTTCAGAGATTTTCATATATATGTCATTATCCAATGAACCATACAAATAAGTTGTTACTACGTCCATGAGGTGAATGCCACGTCCTTTAGAAACCGTTAAACTAATCAGAAATCTGAAAGTAACTGCATCCATAATAGGGGAATAGGTCTCATTATAATCTATACCAGGCCTTTGTGAGAAACATTATGAGATACAGTGCTACAAGACGTGCCTTGTATCTCACATTTTCATTAATTTCATTTCTTTTACGTACAAAAACCCATTTATACCCAATAGGTTTGACATTCTCTATGGACTACTGGTCCAAATACCTTACATTTGGCTAATGAGTTTAGCTCAGCTTGTATTGATTCTTTTCATTTTGGCCAATCATTTCAATATCGACATTCTTCTACAGCTTGAGGCTCATGCTTATTATCATTAATAATTTCTAAAGCAATCGCATATATAAACACATTATCAATAACAACTTCATTTCTTCTCCAAAATATTTCCAAATTTTAATGAAATCTCATAATTTTTTGATATCGGAAACATTTCTGGTGTTGCTTCTGTGGAAATATGGGATTGTTGATCTACATTTCTTTTAACCTCTTCTTGAGTGTTAATGACCTCTTTTGGAGTGTCACTTTTATTCATTTCTTTTTTCTTTCGAGGAATAGTATCTTTTTGCACCAATTGGTTTACCACGCTTCTGGCGCATCTTAGATTCATTAGATGCTATTCCCATTGGGTGTTCTTCAGGAATAATCAATCTAGCACGGGTCCAACAATTGTTCCTATCACAACCCCTTTTACCACCACAACCTCGTCCATGACCTTGAGAAAAAACCACATTCACTTCAGGGAATGGTGTTGAGCCAGTTGGACGAGATTGATAATTTTTCAACAAAAGCTTATTATTTTGTTCAGCCACCAGTAAAGAAGAAATTAGCTTATGATTACACATTAAAGTTGCGTAATTAGGCATTTAAATTCATGCATTAAGGATTATAATTTTAATTAAATGTCTAATTATGTTCAATATTTTAACATTGCCCCAATTTATAATATTTGAAATTTTATTCAGTAATTTGCGAATTTTTATATTTTATTATTGCAAGAAAATTCTGAAAATTAAATCCAAGATTAGAATGTACGCAGGTCGTGAACATGAAGAGGTGTCGTGTACGTAAGGTAGAGTCTAAATCAAGATCGTGAGCATCCGATATTTTCTTGGGCATTTAAAGGATAATTTTCGGAAGCCGAGCCATGCACGCAAAGAGAGGTGGTTTTCAACATTACTTCATAATCTATGCGTAAATCTCTTATTCAATCTCCGATTTAGATGATTCAAGATGCTGTATAAAGCTAAGAAAATGCTCTACAATTTTCATGTTTTGAGTTTTGAGAGATATTAGCTGCATTAAGGTCGAAATTGGACATGAAGTTACTATACGTTGTTTTTATGGACTATTTCGGCATTGTTTCGTAATATGGGCGTAACTTTCTTGTCCAAGCTCTGATCAAGACGATTCAAAATTTTAGGAAAATTTGAGAAAGATCTTTACAAATTTTGTGTTTTGAGTTTTGAGAGATACGGGCTTCAGTATTGTCAAAATTGGCTTTGTGCGTTGGGAAACAAAAGGGAAGAAAAGAAGAAGCAAGAAAAGAAAAATAAAAATAAAAAGTGAGTTGGCTCTTGATGTGACCCGACCATGCAAAAAGCCCTTTTCCGTGTGTTTGTGTGTGCGCTGGGTGGAGAATTAGATGGGGTTGGGGAGTTCTTTTATTTATTAGCTTTTGAAAAGTCAAAAGGGGGGGGGGTAGGTAGGCTTATTCTAGGGTTTTCTTTAGTCTTTTTTTTAGTTCTTTTGGATGCAACAGCAGGGCGGGCCTAGGAGGCCGTGTGCACCAAGAAGACTCCTCCACGACCAGTTTTTTTTCTCCTCCCTCTCTCTCTCTTCTCTCTTCTCTCTTCTCTCTTCTCTCCTCTCCTCTCTTACTCTCTCATCTCTTTCTTTCTTTGAACTCAATTTTTTTTAAAATTAATTTTATTGTTAATTTTTTTATTTTTTTAAAGCTTGGATTAATTTTTATTTAAAAATAGTTTTTTAATTTAAGAACTTTCTTTTTATTAGATAAATTTCTGTTAAATCTCTCTCTCTTGCATTTAAATTCTTGTTTGAGCATTATTATTGTTAATTTTAATTTGTCTTCCTATTTAAAGTTTTTATAGGGATTTAATTATTTTCTTTGGGTGTTTTTATTATTAAAATTGGTGTTTTTATTTAGAGTGTATTCTTACTTGGGTTTACGTTTAAAGTTAATATTTTTATTCAGTTGGATGATTGTAGGGTTTACTTATTTCGTTATTCCGGTATTTAAATCTAGTATTTAAATAGTTATTTTGCATGTATTTAATTTTTAGTTAGGGTTTAAATTTTATTGCAAAATCTCAAAAATCCCAGGAAACTGAATCTGAGCTATGTTTAGTAAATTTTTCTTTTCTTAACTTCTTTTGGAATTACATGAGTTTGGAATTAAAATACATTCCCTGAGGAGACGATATGACCATTGGGCTAATTATTATATGATTGAACTTCTATACTTAGGATAGCTTTCGAATTGCTCATTTTTTGAGTGAGTCAAGTTTTTGGTGCTGTTGCCGGGAAATGTCAATTTTAGTTTCAAACTAGTGTTTTTCCCGTTAGTTTAATTTTTCTCACGAAGAAAAAATAAAAATAAATAAATAAATAATTAATTAATTAATAAAAAGAAAAAAAGAAAAAATGAGTTTTGAAGACAATATGGTTGCACCTACACCATGCACGCTTATGGATTTTCTGTAACCTACATGCACCACTGCACCATCTTACACCGTTTTACCTCATGACAAACTTAACTTCATGATGCAGCGTGAGAGGACGTCATTGATATCTTAGTTCTACGGGACGGAATCCGTGACTTGCAATATTTTTTTTGCTTGTGTTAGAACTGATGAATTTACTAGACTTCGTTTATTTCTTACCTCTTTGAAGGATAGGGCAAAGATGTGGTTTAATTCTTTGAGACCTCACTTTATCTCTAATTGGATTGACATGGAGCGTGAATTTTTGTATAAGTTTTGTCTCTCATGGAGAACTCAATTTTTTGCAGGAATAGATCATTCAGTTTATGCAATAGGGTGACGAGACTTTTCGGACTTGCTGGGAGAGGTTCAAGGATCTGCTAAGTACTTTTGCACGGCACGAGTTTGAATCATGGAGGTCATACAATTATTTTTATATAGCTCTTACTCCTGATTGCAAATACTTTGTCCAGACCATGTGCAATGGAGAACTCTTCAGCAAGAAACCGGATCTGACACTATCATTTTTTGATTACTTAGCTGAAAGTGTCCGACAATGGAATACACGATACGATCAGGCACCCATGGCAGTACAACCTATCTGCGCAATTAGTGGTGGAGATAAATATGAGCCAACATATTATCTAGACACTTTTCCACCTCAATATCAGCCAGAACAGATCCCTCAGAGCTGTGCACTATCAGGATTTCAATCTAATGCAACATCTGCTCCACTAGAAAAATCTCTTAAGGATGCTTTCCAGCAATTCATGAAGATTCAAATCACAACTAACAATCAGTACACTCAGGCCATAAATGATTGCAGGACACCATTAATGCGATGAGCACGCAGTTGGATACCTTAGAAAAAGGTGAATTTTCGGTAGAACATCAGCCTAATCCTCAAGAATACCAACACCAACAGCAACATATACATAATGCTTCTCTTGAGACAGTGGAGGTCGTTCTTACTTCGAGAAGTGTAAACGAAGTTTCCCAACCTGAGATACTTATCGACATACCAATAGTTGTCCCGACACCTGAAGTTACAATTGAGATAGCTAAGGTCAAAGAAAAATTAGAGGAAGCGAGCCCAGAATTGAAGAAGTCAGTTAACATGGAGCCGTCATCCCAACCAAATATTCAAGTGCAAGAGATAGCCAAGGAACCATCATTACCTATTGTAGTAAGTGTTAAGGATTGCAATGCCGAAGCAAATCTCTGCAACAGTAAGGTGATGGATACACCCGATAAAGTGGGTGAGCAGACTGGTGAGAGTTTAATTTTCAAAGAATTAGGTAAACATTTTAATGTTGATGCTTCTGAAGAATCAAAGGTAACTACTCCGACAACTCTACCTCAAAGACTAGTTCTTAAAGAAGTGAATTTCCTGAAAAATATGTGGAATAAAGATCCTTTCTTGTTAAAACAAGGAAGACAATCTGCACATATTTTGTCTAGTACCTTAAAATGTATTGATTTATTTGAGACTCACTTTTGTGCAGGTAACAAGACAGATTCATTTTGGCGACTCAAATTTGGAGAGTCGTCGGTTCAATTTATAGACCTGCACCCACTAGATGAAATTCCTCTAGAGCTTCCACCAGACAAACTGTGATGTTTTTCTTTCCTTTCTTTTCATTTTGTTTTACCTTATATTTTTTAGTTAATTCAGGTACATTTTTCCTTAGTTTCAGTTTTTCTTTTCCCTTACTTCTCCATCTAGGTACGCTTTACTTCCCCTATGCTTTCACATTGAGGACAATGTTCCACTTTAGTTTTGGGGGGGGGGGGGAGATGAGAAATTACATTGAATTTTTTTTTTTGAATATGGATGATTAGGTCATGATTAACACTAACTTATACCCTTTATATACTTGCATAAAACCTAAGAGTTACACACTTAAACTGTATTGTTACGCCCCGAACCCGCAGATGGGTCCCAGGGGTGAAAATGTAAACCAACCAGTCCCTGTATCATACAAAACATCCAAGATACAAAGCAAAGGATGAGGGTCCAACCCCGTGGGGTTCTCAGGCACCCTATACACATCCAAATATAACAGAATGTATGCAGCGGAATAAGGTCATTCTATATACATACAATACCATACCAGAGTCTATATAAGAGCAGAAACAAGGCTCTATAAAAAATGTACAAATGGGTGCCCAAATACATCTCAAAATGGCAACCCACCAAAATACAGTCCTAGCACTTACCCAAACGCTAACCACAGTACACCGGCCATTACGCTCCCTACATTAGGACGCTAGTTCCGGTTACTCGAAGGACCTGTAAAAATGTACTTACAGTAGGGGTGAGACACCTCTCAGTAAGGAAGAACACATGTTATATCGGTGTATGACATTTGAGTGTTATCATGATGCAACATACACGTAGTTAAATGTAGTTCTAGTACTAATTCTACACAGTGCATACACGCACACATACACATGATCAGCAATCCCGGTGTTGTCACACCCATCGGCCCAAAGCCGGCCCGCAACATATGGCGTTGGCTCGTAGCCAACCCGTGTAACACGGCACCACCAGCACATGGCTAGTCTCCGACTCCTATGGCATCATATCGACCCTAATTGGTGGATCCACACCCTTCGGCCTGATCTTCCAGAATAGGCTCAGGCCCTCGGATATAGAGCCGGACCTCTGCCAATTTATGGCTAGCGATTTCATACGCCCTCAGATATAGAGTCGGATACTTTCGGTACCTTGAACAATTTCGAAACCGTGTTCCTACTAGCATTTCAACATATCACACACACATGCATACTCATATAACCAACAAACCACACCCATTTGGTAATCTAAATCATGGTTTTCCAAACACATACAGTTTAAAACAAGTCAAGGCACGACCATCCCCATAACACAGTATAAATCAACATATACGCTCGGTTTTTAACAAAACCAGGGATGCAGCTCGTCGCCCCCTATTTCCCAAAACTGTAATCATGAAAAATCCATAGTTTTCCCGTTAGATCCCCCCAAATGAGTAGCCAAAACACACACAGGACCGTGAACCATAGTTCTACCGAGTCCGATTTCAAAAATAACCGATATAAACATAGTTCCCCTTACCTTTTCCCCGTATAGCAAATCCCAAACTCAAAGGCCCCTAAACAGCAAACCGAGTTTCAAAACCTACAATCAATAGTATATAATATACTCACAAGACTGTTCTCTTCTAAACTACTGAATCAGAATTGAAAATTGAGCCTTACCTCGATTTTAAACCAAAACCCAAAAATCTCCAAAATGGGATTCCGATCCATAGAACTTGTAGAGAATCCTTCCATGATCCTCGTGGTAACTTTAAATTTACGATTCTCGTGATGAACAACGAAGAAATCTAGAGAGATAGAGAGTAGGGAGAGTTCTAGAGAGAGAGAGAGAGAGAGAGAAGATATTTGAGTTTCTTAATGGTTAAGCAATGAGAAATTATATTTATAACCCTTTGACTCGAGCAAACTCATCGACAAGATGGTTTCCTTGTCGACGAGGCTCTATAGTTTTCTCGTTGATGAGACGGTGGATTCGTTGACGAATCCTGATATCACCGATTTCCCGAAACTCCTTGGCTTTTCCTCGTCGACGAGCCTCTGAACTTCATCGATGAGAGATGCATGACCTTCGTCGACAAACACTGACTTCGTCGGCGAAGCCTGTTCAAATACCAATTTTACCCCTCTCTTATTTATTTAAACCCATTTATCATGGTTCGGGTTCTTACATGTATAGTGGGTTATTTATGTGTAGTTTCTCTTTATATGGTTTATATAGGAATTGCAACTCCGTGAAGGTTGACTAGTAGTTCATTCGTGTTAATCTGACTATATAAACTCTTGTATTTATATGGTATCTCATGAGGCTGAAAATACACGTTCACGTGAGTTGTAGCACTTAGGGTTCCTGTGAGCACTGAGAGAGCGCCCGTGGCGATTATGACACCTTGTGAGGTATTGTTGAGTCATTTATCGTTCTTTTGAGTTTTTGACATCTGCTCAGAATTCATGAAACTCAACTTTCCCTTCTTTTCTGGATACTCTTTGTACTCTAGTGTCTGTTTATGACTGTCTAGCCTAGAGGTGACATCTAATGGGGAGATAGAAACTTAGGTCTTGTAGCCTACTCAAGATGTGAAGACAGACCACTTTTTGAAATATACTTAGTTCATGGACTACTGTTCGAGCTTAATTCCCATTGGTGGTATGAAGACAACGAAAGAAGTGTAATGATTGTCCTAATTGACAATGAAAAGACATAAATTGAAGAATGAGCAGAAGAAATAATAAGGAAAGTAGAAATGCACATGAAATGAAAGGTTAATACCTACTCCACATAAATACCACAAAAAGTTAGGGACACGACACATGTTCTCCATATATGAAGACTCTTCAACTGCTTAATGTTTCAAATGTTTTCACACCTTGTTTGTGAATAAGTTAATCTAGGGTGGCCTTGGTTGGATATGACGAGTAGGTGAGAAGATGCTAGGGTGAAGGACCTGACACCTCACAAATAGGCTGGATCCTTTTCAGACTAGTCCACTTCATACATTTAGCATTTGTTCCTTGCAATATGTATGATGTTTGATTGCGACACTCCTCCTCACATATGACGAGTGAACCCATCCTTTTTGAGTGTTTTTGAGGGTATACCAATTAGGCTGAGTCAAAATAACCATTCTGTAGGTGTCCACTAGTATCCTAGGTGTAACGAGTCATACACATTACACATGCCTTGAGATTTCACCTATTTATACTTGAATTTATATAGCTACGTTAACACTGAATTGTAATTGCTGGTTAACTTTATGTGAGTATACTATTCTTAATGGCTACATAATGATGAGACTTGCATGAATGACTTGCTTCGGAATTACGTGCATTGTATATAATGGGCTTGTGTAAAATCTGGTGATATTCATGTATGTGAAATGGTATAATCGTGTTGCATGTACATTCATTTAATATTCATTAGAATTGGTGTTTGTGGGTGTTGCCCTGGAAACCTTCATGAGACTACAACTTGTCCACTAAGATCGACCTAGAGGTTTAAAACCTTGTTGCATTTGGTAAATGCAACTGTATTTCCTGCGAAAGAGGAGGTAGATAGGATTTAGTAGTTTTCTTAGTTTTTTTTTGCTAGGAGCTAGCAAACTTTAGTTGGGGGATGTGATTATGCGTCAAAGTTGCAAAATTAGGTGTTTAAATTCATGCACTAAGAATTATAATTTTAATTAAATGCCTAATTATGTTCAATATTTTAACATTGTGCCCTATTTATAATATTTGGAATTTTATTCAATAATTTATGAATTTTTATATTTTATTATTGTAGGAAAAATTCTGGAAATTAAATATGAGATTAGAATATATGCGGGTCGTGAGCATGAAGAGGTGCCGTGTACGTGAGGCGGAGTCCAAATCAAAACTGTGAGCATCCAAGGTTTTCATGGACATTTAAAGGATAATTTTCGGAAGCCAAGCCATACACGTAAAGAGAGACCGTTTTCGACGCTACTTCGTAATCTATGTGTAAATCTCTCATCCAATCTCCAATTCAGATGATTCAAGATACTGTAGAGAGTTAAGAAAACGCTCTAAAATTTTCATGTTTCGAGTTTTGATGGACTATTTCGGATGTGAAGTTACCACACGCTATTTTTATGGACTACTTCCGCATTGTTTCGTAATTTGGGTGTAACTTTTTTGTCCGAGTTCTAATTGAGATGATTCAAAAATTTGGAGAAAGTTGAGAAAGAACTCTACAACTTTCGTGTTTTGAGTTTTGAGAAATACAAGTTCTAGTACGATCGAAATTGGCTTTGTGCACTGGGAAACAAAAGGGAAGAAAAGAAGAAGCAAGAAAAGAAAAAAAAAGAAAAAGTGGGCTAGGTCTTGATGTGACCCGACCATGCAAGAAGTCCTTTTCTGTGTGTGTGTGCGCAGGGGGAGAATTAGATGGGGCTCGGAAGTTCTTTTATTTATTAGCTTTTGAAAAGTAAAAAAGGAGGGTAGGTATAGGCTTATTCTAGGGTTTTCTTTAGTCTTTTTTTTTAGTTCTTTTGGATGCAACAACAAGGGGGCCTGGGAGGCCGTGCGCACCAAGAAGACTCCTCCACGACCAGTTTTTTTTCTTCTCTCTCTCTCTCTCTTCTCTGTTCTCTCTTCTCCCTTACTCTCTCATCTTTCTCTTTCTTTGAACTCAATTTTTTTAAAAATTAATTTTATTGTTAAGTTTTTAATTAATTCAAAGTTTGGATTAATTTTTGTTTAAAAATAGTTTGTTTAATTTAAGAACTTTCTTTTTACTAGATAAATTTTTGTTTAAATCTCTTTCTCTTGCATTTAAATTATTGTTTGAGCATTATTATTGTTAATTTCAATTTGTCTTTTTATTTAAAGTTTTTATAGGGATTTAATTATTTTCTTTGGGTGTTTTTATTATTAAAGTTTATGTTTTTATTTAGAGCGTATTCTTACTTGTGTTTACGTTTAAAGTTAATATTTTTATTCAGTTGGATGATTGTAGAGTTTACTTATTTTGTTATTCTGGTATTTAAATATAGTATTTAAATAGTTATTTTGCGCATGTTTAATTTTTAGTTAGGGTTTAAATTTCATTGCAAAATCTCAAAAATCTCAGGAAACTGAATCTAAACTATGTTCAGTAAATTTTTCTTTTCTTAATTTTTTTTTTGGAATTACACGAGTTTGAAATTAAAATGCATTCTTTGAGGAGACGATCTGACCCTTGGACTAATTGTTACATGACTGAACTTCTATACTTGGAATAGCTTCCGAATTGCTCATTTATTGAGTGAGTCAGTTTAGAATATTTTGTAAATCTACACTCTCGATATTACTACTGCAAGAGCACATTCGAGGCATGAAAAGTCGAATATGATTTTTTTCTAACATATCATCATTAGTTATTTTTTTCTCCATATAACTTCAATTAAGAGCTAATTTTAAATAAGACTGAATTATATTCACGTACAGTTTTAAAATCTTACAATCGCAAGTGTATCCAATCATATCGAGATTTTGGAAGAATTACCATTTTTTAGTGCTCTTATCTCTCCTTCAAGTTGTTCCAAAGGACTAATAGGTCCTTAATAGTAAGGTACTCAATTTTTAATTCTTCGTATAAATGGTGTTAAAGGAAAATCATTGCCTTTGCACGATCCTATAGGGATGTTTGATTTCCTTATTCAATTGTATTATCAAAATTCATAGCATTAAGGTGAATTTCAGCATCAAGTACTCATGGTAGATAATTTCTTCTAAAAATATCAAGAGCAACGAATTCAAATTTTGTGAGATTTAACATCATAAAATCACATTGAAAAACAAATAAAAATTCAAAGTTAGGTAAATATTAAAATGGGAATGTTATTCTTACATATATTCTAACAAAAAAATATTTAGAAACACGTACTCAAGATAAAAGATATAATTAAAACTAAAGTTATATAGATAACAAATATTAAAAAAAATAAGATTCTTATCTTGAAATAATACCAACGAAACTTAAAAGATTCTCTTATATATTAGAGATTTGATCGTGCTGATAACGTGTTGTAAATAAATAAAAAGAGAAATATAAGAAAGATTAAAGTAAAGAAATTTGGAGTTATATAGAAATTCAACCATCTAATTTTTCAGAAATTAGATATTGCTAATTATCTCTTTATATATATAATTTGATTGTAAAATATGTATATTTAGGTAAAAATTATATTGGTATCCCTAAGCCGTGAGACCTACTTGTAGTGGGCATCACCAAATGTCTATCATTTTCCTTTTTTTCAATCCTTTACATCAACGATCTGTTTGGTTGAGGAGAAAATGTAGGAGAATGATTTTATAATGCATTGTGTGTACGCAGGCGTGGAAGTGAAACAACACAATGCAGGTGACTCAAGAAAGTTCTTTTCTTTATCTCGGCGCAGAGGCTGAAATATGAAATGTTTGTTTGACCTGCAGTGGTTTTTCTGTTTGACTATTTTGCTTTTGTTCTTTAGTTGGTGTTAGAATGCAACATTTTTTTTTTAAAAAAAAAAGATAAGAAGAGAAAGAAAGCAAGGGAAAGGAAGACGATCAGCGGCTTCGAAGATGCCAACAACTAAAAAAGAAATTATATTCATTGGTTTATGCTTTGTAATCAACGAAATTCTAGGTAGATTTATTCGGTATTTTGAAAATATTCTCTTGCTTTATGCGAGGGTTTGCTATCAAAACCAAGAAAAGTACTTTCAAGGTGCCAATCATATGTCGCCTTATTTTTAATGGAAATTATTATCATCATTATTATATTTTAGGGTAATAACTGTTTTTGAATTTTCTTCAGTTCATATAAGTCAAGGTTCCGCACGATGAAGGATGGGAAGACTTGACAGTGGAAGGGAAATAGGATAATGTGCTTTTGAAGGTCTGCTTCTTCCTTTGCTATTCCTAGTTCTCTTTTTCTAACCAATAACCTTAATTTGATGTTTCCAATAGTGTATGATTAGATTTGGTCACGAAAAAGACTGGATAAATTCTCGATTACTCCAGGTTTTGGATATTTTATGTTGCTTAAGGTGAAATTTGTCACTGTACTTTTCACATGGTTTTGTTAGGTTCCCTGATGGACTGTCACTGCCTTCCTTTGTTGAGGTAGTATACTAGTACATCTCTTATTTATATTTATTTATTTTTGGAGGAGAGGGGATGTTTATGAGTGGGTTTATTTCCTGCTTGGATTCAATATCTGGTTCTTTTGGATCACATTTTATGTACTCTTGTCAGTTGTCACTCTAAATATTTGGGCTGTCCTCGAACTTAATGGTCAAAATTGGGAACCTGGGTAACTTCAAACCATGTTTTTAATATATTTGTACTATGACTTTTAGATGTCTAATTTTATCTATGTCTATAATTTTTAGCTTGTTGATCTATTTCAAAGAATTCTGCTTATTTAGTTGAAATAGAAATGGAAATCCAATAACATTCTGCTAGAGTGTGACAATGGGGGTAGGCTTGTTATCCCATTTATCAAAAAGAAAAAGAGGGGGCATTAGTTTGTAAAATTTTGTAGAACTTAAATTGGGAACATGATGATCATTCTGCAGATTAAAGTCAATTTTAAACTTTTTTTCCTTACTATGATTGTTCATGCTTTAAGGAGGATCATGAATAGGAGTGAGTGTCTCATTTACACTTTGTTGATGACAACGTTTTTTTTTTTACTTATTTAATGATATTGAGATTGTTTTTCTTTTTATAAATTTTTAAGAAGATTTCTCGTTCAAAAATCTAATGTCAAAAGTGTTGTTGCTAGCATTGGTGGAGATTTTCACTAGGTTTACTTCTCTTGCTAGTTGTGGGATTTTGGAGTGCACCCTTTCTTTTTGAGTTATTCCTTTAGGGCCGTAGGGGCAATCTTCATTTGTTAGTTATTCTAGAGAAGATTTCTAGGCACTTGGATGGTTGGAAGGGTGCTTTTATATTTAGCTGTTGCTATCACCCTTTGTACCCATCCTTGTTTAGGATTCCTTTATGGATAGATTGGAAATTGTGATAGGAATCAGCATTTAAAAGTTTATAAAAGAAAAAAAAGTGGCAAATTTATCTACCACAAGCGTTGATTTAGCTAAGTAATGGTGACTGAGGGTTGGACTGGGTGCTAAATTTGAATTTTTAGTACAACAATACTGTTGTGCAAATCAATGTGCAGCAGAAACAAACAATCTCACAATGCAGCACTTAACAGTGAAATGTACAGAATACACAATCATGTAGATTATAATGAGAGTAATAAAACAATGACACGAAGAATTACATGGTTTGGCAATGCCTACATCCACAGGAGCAAACGATAGTGAATTTTTACTATCTTGTGTTCAAAGACATAGAGTTACATAATATAATATGTATATATAATCCTCTCGGAGGTTTTCCCCCCAAAACCCAACCTATACAACTTTTCAATTCAAAATTTAAAAACCAACACTGAGTAACCGAGTAAAATCATCGATGGTTTCAGTCATACCATTGACGGTTTAATGCTGAGACCAAACAATCGATAAAACACTGCATAATAGTCGACTGTTTCCTTCTCGTCTTGACAAAACCGTCGATGATTTGCTCTTGCAAACCAACATCTGTTGTTTTATACCATGTTTTCTCTTTGTACATGCATTCTATTTAATATATGAGCCACATATTACAACAATCTTCACCTTGGCGAATATACGCCCTTTAGGAGAAAACCGAAAACATAACCTGTTGCTCCACTTGGGACAATAGGTTGGGACCGCCTCCCATCAAACAACTGGAGACATTAAGCAAGTCCAAGCAATGCTTGAACTTATCCATGGTAACCGGCTTTGTCAAGATATCTATTGCGTTCTCAAAAGTGTGAACTTTCTCAAGCATAAGTTCACCTAAAGAAACCAACTCCCGAATCCTGTGGAACCTCACATCTATGGGTTTTGTTCTCGCATGATACACTTGGTTATTTGCCAAATAAATAGCACTCTGACTGTCACGATGTAGCTGAACTCCACCTTGCTGTATATCTAGCTTCTTGAATAAACCTATAAGCCACAATGCTTCCTTGATAGTTTTGGTGACTGCCATATATTCCGACTCAATTGTTGATAATGAAACCAAAGATTGTATCATGGACCTCCAACAAATAGGCCCTCCCACAAGGGTGAACACATACCTTATTGTAGGTGTCTTGTCATCTAGATCCCTTGCATAATCTACATCAACATATCCTACAACTGACGAATCACTCGATTGCTTGCCGAACATGATGCCATAGTGAGAAGTACCTTGTAAGTATCTGAAAATCCACTTGACGACATCCCCATGTTATCTACTTGAATTTAAAAAAAACTTACTTACCACACTGACAACATGTGCCAGGTCCAGTATTGTACATACCATAGCATACATTAAACACCCCATTGCACTAGCATAAGGAACCTTTGACATGTCATGGATATCATCATCTGACCTTGGGCACTGAGCGGTAGAAAATTTAAAATGATTCACCAACGGTGTACTTATCGATTTTGCATTAGTCATGTTAAACCTCTCCAACGCCTTCTCCATATAATCGCCTTGAGATAACCACAATCTCCTTGCAATTCTGTCCCCGCGAATCTCCATCCCAAGAATTTTCTTGGCTGCACCCAAATCTTTCATGTCAAATTCTTTATTCAATAGAGTCCTCAACTGATTTACCTCAGTCATATCCTTTGCAGCAATTAGCATGTCATTAACATAAAGCAACAGAAAAATAAGAGAACCATCATCAAGACTCTTAACATAAACGCAACAATCATACTCACACCTCTCCTGTAGCCTATCTAAGTCATATAGAAGTCAAAACGTTTGTATCATTGTCTCGGAGACCGTTTTAGCCCATAAAGTGACTTCTTCAGTTTACAAATCAAATGCTCCTATCTGTGTTGACTGAACCCTTCTGACTGTACCATATAAATTAACTCCTCCAAATCACCATGGAGAAATGCTGTCTTTATGTCTATTTGCTTCAAATGCATATCATAATGTGCCACTAATCCCAACATTACCCTGATGGAAGTGTGCCTGACCACAAAGGAGAAGATTTCATCATAATCAACCCCTTTCTTTTGTGAGTATTCCTTTGCTACTAACCGAGCCTTGAATTTCTCTCCTTCCTTTTCTGATACCGCATCGTCCTTCCTATACACCCACTTGCAACCTATCACCCTTTTCCCTTCTGGAAGCTCCACCAAATCTCACGTCTAGTTCTTATGCAATGACTCCATTTCCTCCACCATAGTACCCATGCATCTACTTTTCTCCTGATTGTGTACTGCCTCTGGAAAAGTAGTTGGATCCTTGCGGCTGATAA
This sequence comes from Malania oleifera, assembly GCF_029873635.1. Lineage (NCBI taxonomy): Eukaryota > Viridiplantae > Streptophyta > Magnoliopsida > Santalales > Ximeniaceae > Malania > Malania oleifera. The sequence goes on from NC_080417.1 coordinate 53,572,940, forward strand.
TGAGAGCATAAGACACCAATTCATCAATTCCATACCTGGGAGGTGGCCTGATAGTGCGTCTGGGTCTGTGTATAGCGATACTGTCATTTTGTTGGTTTTCCGAGTTAAAACTCCCTACATTTTGAACATTGTTATCACTGCCCTGAGTCTCTAACTCCACCTGCACCACATGCTCATCTTTACTCTAGTTTTCTAGCACCTGTTTCTCTTCTTCTTTCTCCTGAGTATGCTTCATCATGACTTTCTCATCAAAAACCACATCTCTACTGATTACCACCTTGTTTGCCATTGGATCCTACAGTTTGAACCCTTTCACACCTTTCTGATACCCTAAAAAAATGTAACGTCTAGACTTTGCATCAAATTTTGATCTCTCATCACTAGAAATGTGCACATAGGCTGGATAACCAAATACTTTCAAATTGGAGTAGTCTACCGCATTAGCTATCCATACCTCCTTGCATTCAACCTGAAACACCGATCTCTTTCAGCTAGAGTTCGGTTCATCCTTTCAGCCACACCATTCTGTTGTGGTGTCCGACGAACTGTGAAATGTCTCCTTATGCTATGTTGCTCGCAAAACTCCATGAACTTCGAATCAACGTACTCAGTTTTATTGTCTGACCTAAGGCATTTAATTCTCCTCTCGGTCTGATTTTCTACCTCAGTTTCCACGATTTAAACCTGGCAAATATTTCTGACTTTTGCCGCATGAAGTACACCTAGGCCTTCTGTGAGTAGTCATCGATGAAACTCACAAAGTACGTATGTCCACCCCGCGATGCTACTCTCACTAGCCCCCAAACATCCGAATGAATGTAGTCAAGAATACCCTTTGTCTTGTGAGTGACTGTTTTGAAGTGCACCCTGTTCTATTTTCTAAGAACACAATACTTGCAGAGTTAGCCTGTATGTTTTGACACCCTTCAAAAGATTCCTCTTATGAAGTTCCTTTATCCCATGTTCACCCATATGCCCTAATCGCAAATGCTACAAAACAATATTATTTAACTCAGAATTTGCAGCTGTTGCTCCACCTCCAACAGTAGTACCCAGTAGTGCATAGATATTTTTTGCTAATTTCTGCCCCTTCATCACCGTTAGAACGCTTTGCACACCTTCATTACCCCACTTTCAGACTTGTAACTAAACCCGTTACAATCCAAAGTACTCAGTGAAATTAAATTCTTTTGTAGTTGCGATATGTGCCTTACATCACATAATGTTCTTAAAACACCGTCAAACATTTTAATTCTTACATTTCCTATTCTAACAATTTTGCATGAAACATCATTTCCCATCAAAACAAAATGAGAATTAACTGACTTGTAAGTGCTGAGCCATTCTTTATTTGGTGTCATGTGATAAGAGCATGCCGAATTTAGGATCCAAGAATCTGTAAGGCGATTTGACCCCGATGAAATAGAAAGCATATCACCATCATTGCTCTTTGAGTCTCCTTCTTCCACTACATTCGCCGATTTTGAAGAGTCCTCTTGATTTTCTACATTCCCTTTCTTCCTTTCCGGACACTCTGATTTTATGTGCCCCTTTTTCCCGCACTTAAAACACCTTATGTCCTTCTTCTTCTTCTTGGACTGCGACCGAGACTTATTATAACTCGATCTGCTCTGGAATTTACTTGTTCCATGTTCCTGGTTACCCTTCACCACAAGTCCGTCACCTTGTGAAATCTCATCGCTGGCTTTATTTCTTTGATGAAAACCCAGCAGAACTCTTGTTACCTTTTCCAAATTTAGGGTTTTTTTGCCCCATGTTAGAGTCGTAACAAATTTTCATACGTTTGAGATGCAGGTAGGGAATTCAATAGCATCAACGCCTTGTCTTCTTCCTCTAACTTCACATCAACCCGCATCAAATAACTTATAATATGATTGAATACATTGATGTGTTTGTTAAATCTGAATCCTTCGCCATCTTAAGCCAATACAACTTCTTCTTAAGATACAACTTGTTTGTTAAAGACTTAGACATATACCGACTTTCAAGTTTCTGCCAAACAGCGCCGCAGGAGATTCCTCATCCATGACATGATACTACATGTAATCAGCCAGACAAAGCTTGATAGTCGCCACAACCTTTGCTTCCAATTCCTTCCAACTTGTTTCATCTATGCCTTCTGGTTGACCTCCGTATAATGCCTTCACCATACCTTGCTGCACTAATAGATCTTTAACCCTTCTCTGCCATAATCCGAAGTTTCTGGTTCCATCGAACTTAACAACATTGAACTTTGCAAAAGAAATTCCAGAAGCCATTATAACCAAATGCTCTGATACCAATTTGTTGTGCAAATCAATGCGCAGCGGAAACAAACAATCTCACAATGCAGCACTTAATAGTGAAATATACAAAAAACACAATCATGCAGATTATAATGAAAGCAATAAAACAATGACACAAAAAATTATATGGTTCGGCAATGCCTACATCGATGGGAGCAAACAACAATGAATTTTTACTATCTTGTCTCCAAATACATAGAGTTACATCATACAACATGTATATATAACCCTCCCGGAGGCTTTCCTACTAAAACCCAACCTATACAACTTCCCAATTCAAAATTTGAAAACTAGTGCTGAGTGGCCAAGCAAAACGTCGACGGTTTAATGCCGAGACCAGACAGTTGATAAAACATTGCATAACAGTCAACTGTTTCCTTCTCATCCTGACAAAACCATTGACAGTTTGCTCCTGCAAACCAGCATGTGTTGTTTTCTACCATGTTTTCTCTTTGTACATGCATTCCACTCAACATATGAGCCACATATTACAACAAGTACAATTGTCGTAGTGTAGTAGTACAATCCATGACTCCATTCGTCTTGTTTTTTGAGTTATTTTTGTTGTCATGGGTTTTGTTCTAGTATTGTTTTGACTTTTGAGTCTTTATCATTAAGGCTTGAAATAATTGTTGTCTAATGAGCCACAGCTAAACAATGTTAGGTCAAGTGGTGATTTAACATGGTATCCAAGCCCTTTGACCAAAATGTCTGTAGTTCCATCTTCACCATCTCCATTCTTCTAATGAAAATTAAAATTTCCATGCAAGGCGTGGTAAAGCTTTTGATTTCTATCATTCTATGGCTTCTCCATTCCTCAAATCCAATGGGCTTTGCATGTGCAGTGATGTGTTAAGAGATTTTGAAAACTATTTTTTGATGCTCATTTAAAAGCCTATACTTTTAGGTTCAGTGGTTCCTCAACATCAACTCTGAGTTCTTTCTTGGGGGTTCCTTTATCAATGTATATTGTATAGTCAAGATTGGTTTATGTCAATGGTCGAGATAAATTATTGTTCAGGTTAAGAGCATAACAACTCTGTATAAGCTTTGTATGGAGTTTCTTTTGCAACACAATGTAAGTGTCAAATATGGCATAGCTGGAAAGTACTTGTGGCATTTCCCTTTCTTGATTGTGGTTCATATCTCACATGCCAGCCTTGGGAAGTTTGTATCATGGGGGTTTCTCCTATTCTCTCCCATGGTTAAATATAATATTGGGGATGGTTCTTGAATCTTCTTGTGGGTTTGTTCTTGGATTTGCTTGTGGGTTTTCTGTTTTCTAAAAGGAGGATTTTTTTTTTTTTTGGTTCTTTTCATTAGCTATTGCATGCTATTACATGGATATATATGGAATGCCTTTATATGGGCAACTAGGTCATTGGAGCTGGCTGAATTAATGCAAGTTGGTTTAGCCAACTTTGGGACTGCCAGCTATACTTGTTGCCTGATCCATTAAGGGATTCTATATAGTTCTACAAATTATGATAAAAAATTTCAAATTGTATTTTTAACACCCCTCTTAATTTGTAATTCTAGCATAATTTCTAGATTGCCCAAAATTTTCTATTATGATTGCATTAGTAAATAAGTCTGTCAACTGCTCTCTAATCTTAAAAAATTTAAGCTGGATTTTCCAGATAAAGTGATTTTTGTAACTCAATATGCTTGGTCATGCTGCGAAACACTGGATGTTTTGTCATTGCAATTGCAATAAATAGTTGTAGGAGCATCTTCTATTTGTTGTAAATCTAAAAGTATTCTTCTTAATCATACTGCTTTGCATGCTGCCTGTGTTAGTGCAATATATTCAGCCTATAAGGTCAAAATTCGCCTAAAATCAAAGCTTTTCTTTGGTTGGCTGTGCTTAGTAGGATAAATACTAATGACTTGCAGCAAATTAGGAGACCTTTAAAGGCTCTCTCTCTTGTTATATGTATGTTTTGTTTTGATTGTTCAGGATCTATTTCACATCTTTTTTTGCACGGTGATTTTGCATGGAAGGTTTGGAACAAGCTATTCAATTTTTTGGAGAAGCTGGGTTTGTCCTAGAACAGTGGAGGAGTTCTTGGTAATATTTTTTGTGGGGTTTGGGAGGAAGAAGGAAGGAATTGCATTATGGAATTGTGCTTTATTTGCAGTGTTCTGGGGCTTGTGGAAGGAATGTAACTTGTGCATATTTTCAGGGAAGAAGTTACCATATTGGTTGGTGTGGGAAATGTTACTTTTATGGTTTCTTTATGGTGTGTGGGCAATGGAAATTTCAAGGGGATGTGTATTTCAGATGTTCAGTGTGATTGGCAGTCTCTTATTAGGGCATGTTGATTTCTTTTGCTGTCTTTCACTTTTTGTGTTTTTCTTTTTGGTTTTCCTGGGGATTCCCATATTTCGTTGAGGAGATGTCTTCTCTACTTACTGTCCTTTCTTTCTTTATCTAATGGATTTCTTTTTCTATAAAAAAAAGTGCCACTATTTTTTGTTTTTTTGTTACTGCGAGGCAGGCTTTGTGCTTTTGAACTGTACCATCCTTTCTATACTTAATCTGACCCATTTGACTCCTGACTCCAATTACTTCCTTACCCTTGGGTGAATCTATGAGCTTTCGTGTGTTGTTCTTTTCTATAGTTGCAATTTCATCCATGTCTTTAGCCCAAATTTCTTCTTTTGTTGCTTTATCAAAAACTGTGGCAAACATCACATGATTTGTACCTTCATGGGGCTGTTTACGACTCTCAGAAAATTTCCCTTGAAGAACTTGGTTGTCAACCTGAAGTTCTTGATAAACTAGGAGATTTAGATGGTCTAGAACTTATATTTGGGATTTTGGTTGAAATTTTTAATTATTGAAGTTTGTGGAGGGACCACACATATTCATTATTGTTGATCTCTGTGTTGAATTTTCTTGCCAACTCCATGATGCCATTTTATAAAATTAACATCTTAAGAAAATTAATCAATTATTTGTCTTTGGGTTTAGAAAACAATATCCTTTTGATTTGTTACTATACCCAAAGAAGATACTTACCTTTTTCATCAGACTTTTCCCAATAGTGTGAGGGAATATGTGAATAAGCTATCCAACCAAAATTTTTCAAAAGAAATGGTCCATGATCACATAAATTGGCTTAAAAGGATTCATATAGCCGACCTCACCTAGTGGGAATTAAGGCTTGGTTTTGTTGTTGTACTGCCTTATATGGAGTGTTATTTTGAATTGCTTTTGTGGGAGATCGGTTCATGACATAGACAACAATATTAACTGCTTTTGTGCAAAAACTATTGGGGGGTTCTTTACCTTTTAACATGCTTTGAGCCATTTCAACAATTGTGCAATTTTTTGTTACTCCCCATTGTGGGGACTATGGCGCACCATAGATTATCTTCTTATGCCTTCTTTTTTTCTATTGTCATTAAATGCTGTAGACTTAAATTCTCCACCGCCATATATTCTTATAATATTCAATTTTCTTCCTCTTTTTGTTTCTTTGAAAGTGTTTTGAACTAAAGAAAAGTTGAGAAGGCTTCTAATTTTGGCTTTAGAAAATAGGCCCATATCATTATGGTATAATCATCAATAAATAAAATATGTGATGTTGTTAGGAGATGGCATTCTTGCAGGTCCACAAAAATCTGCATGCACTACTTCTATGGAGCTCTCGCTCTCTAAGACGTCTTTAGGAATGGCAGACAATGCATTTTTGTGTAAATACAATCTTCAAAATTTTGCTTTGCTTAAAATGTCAGGAAATCCAACAGCCATGATTCTCTCCTTCAATAATTTAAGGCTTTTGAAATGTAGATGCTCATATCTGATATCTCATATCCCATAAATGAGAATTGTCATTGCTAAGGCTTGGGGAGACAATTTTCTCATGTTGTGGATGGCTTAGATAAAAGGAAAAACTTTGTTCAGGTTCATTTTTCCTTGCCATTGTGAAATTTTTCTTGTCAATTATGATGCATTTCCCATTTCCCATGGTAAGTTGATGCGTATTGGGATGGAGCCACGCCCAACTTGAAAAAGTCATGAGTTTATCCTCAAGACATGAAGACATGCTCACTTAATGGCATGAATGTTGCCACCCATTGGGCGACAAAGTAGACAAGCACCGGGCATGGCCATGTACAAAATCCATGGCATGAGAGTTTTGTCAGTTTTAATTTATTAGGCCCTTCAATGTTTAGAAACGTCCTGGATTTGTGTTTAAGATTAATGCTTAAAAATGTCTCGAATAATTTATGATGAGATTATTGTTTAGAAATGTCTTGTTTTTATGATTTAGGTTATTTTTAACTCCAAGTTTGACTTAGAGAAGGGGTAAAATGTGTATTTTCATCCAGTAGGGATCTTCAAGTAAATTCAGACATCAATATAACTAGCCCAATGATAACTGGCACCATTGCCACTTCATCTTTCTCTCTCTCTCCCCCCCCCCCCCCCCCTCAGTCTATATTCCCTCTCTATCTTTTTTTTTTTCCCTCTTTTAATCTAAGTCTGCCCATCTCCCTTTCTCCCTCAATTCTAAGAGTCTTTATTATTTCTGTGGTTCCTTTCCACAATCCCTATTCCACAGGGTACCTCTTGTGAAATAGGGCACTTTCCCTAACACCTTTGACAGGGGTTGGCATAAGGAATTAAGGATCCCATTCCATCATCGCACCCGTAACCAATCATCACTGTCCACATCATCTTAAAGGTGCTTGCCTGCATTTTGGTCAAACACATACAAATCCAAATCCAAATCCATGCTCCCAAACACTACCTTAGGATCACTAACAGTCTTAGAGTGAAAGAGGTTTTCCAAAACTTGTGACTTCAAAAGAAGAGAGTACTGATTGAGAGACAGTCTAACACTTAGACACAGGTGGACTGCACGTGGGCATTAGACTCTTAAAGTTGGCAATGACCTTTGCTGCTGTCAGTTTTTGAATACAGCTCCACATGGTTGTGCTAATGAGGAACAATGAAGAATGAGAGGGAGATCAGAGAGAGTCTTACAACAGTGAGACATGGTGAGTGGAGGTGGCAAGGAACTGTGGAAGTGAATGAGAAGTGGGAACAGGTGTTCAACACCCTTGCCCCTTTCCTTCATTTTATTTTATTTTATTATTTTTTAGAGATTGGGTGGGTGGGTTGCACATTGAACCCATCTGTTTGGTTTATAAGGGAATCAAATCCACTAGTTGACCCCACACATTGTTCATGGGTTTGGTTGGTCGGGTTTGAACTACCCTAAAAATTAGTATGTATGTAGAAAAATTAGTATTTAAAATTATATTTAAGACTATTTAATTACCACCTACCATGATATTATGTTTTATTTTATTTGTATTTTAAGCTATAAAAATCTAAATATTTGTGCTTTAGCTTCAGATAACAACCTAATTAACACATTAAATTTTACGTAGAATGCGTGCAAAGTACGGATTAATGGATTTTATGAGTTTTTTATCTAATCATATCCATGTTCTATGAAAAGATTGATCTCTCTCTATTTTTCCTCTCTTCACTGCTGAGATAGTTAGCCTCCACTGGCAGCCACTCCAAGATTCTGAGAGTTTAGAACTTTTGGAATTTTCAATATTGGTTTGAGTCACGCAATTGTTGCAGATATAAGAGCCTTTTTAGTGAATGGCAATAAATCTCTTTTCATTGTTGAGATAGCTGTAGGAAATCATCTTTAATCATACTGGATGGAATTGAATACAAAATTTTCAACTTACAATTAAAGTTGTTTTTTCGGTCTGGGTGAATCGGTGAAGTGGATATCCCTAAGTCTAGATTTCAATTTTCATGTTATGTTATTTTCATGAAATCGTGATTGACAGGTTGGGATCAAAGTGCTTCATGAAAGGGGGTGTGCATTCCATCAAAAGTGCAGATGGGAAGGAAGTGGTAGGCTGGTGTATAAAACAATGGATGCATTATAACATGGTGATCAATCAATGGTGACCATAAAGTCTGTTTAGAATGTTTTATGGTACCTTCACTTGTGGTGGAGAAGTTCAATACAAATTAAGTGTACAGTAGTTGATGAGAAACCAAAGGTTTTTTAAGAAGGGATCTACACAGGATTATGAGGGCTTCAAAAAATTAAACTATGCTGATGCCCTAACGGAGGGGTGTGGTTACCCACAAATTTTTTCTGGTGGCATTAATCAGAGACGTGGATTGATGTCCAACATTGATTTTGGAGTATGAGATTTGGGGGAGATTTTTGGCTTAACTTCAATCTTAAATCTGGTTCGAATTTTAGAATGGATAGGATAGGTCGCTCTCTTGGTGGGCTTGGAGCTTTTAAAAGAAGTGGAATGCTCTTCAAAGAAGGGTTAGATAACAATAACTTAGAAGGGTTAAGAGTTATTACAACCAATGTTTTAAAAGGTTCAATCTAGGCTTGCCTTGAGACTCGCCTCAAGGCAAGGCATGCTTAAAATGCCTTGAGGCTCAATCTAAAATACCAAATTTCAAAAAGGCCAACGCATTATATGTTGAGGCTTACACATTTTTACAAAAAAAGCACGTTTTTTGCGTTTTTTTAGTTGAGGCTTATGCATTTTGGGTGTGTGATTCTCAAGTTAGAATTGGTTAGAAAATTTTAACTACATGTTTGTATAAAAGAAATGTCATAATATGAGTTTATTTCTAAAACTCTTGAACCTCAAATTTTCCAAAATAACTGAGAGTTGTTTCTTCAATCATGAAAATAGTTGAACTTTGTAATGGTATATATCTCTTGTCATGATTTATGTCATGTATTCAAGTTAGCAATTTTTGAATGGCCAACAAGTATTTTGCAAGGTACATCTAATTTTTCTTTTCTTTATTATATTTGTGATTTTCTTAATTTTACTTTATTTTAAATATATATAATTTATTTATCAAATTTTTATCTTAAAAAATAAATTCTCAAAAGGCTTACACCCTAACACCTTAAGGCTTACGCCTCGCCTTTTGAGGGTTAAAACGCCTCGCCTTACGCCTTCGCCTTTTAAAACATTGATTACAACATTTGGGTCTCATGAGCTGGTAAAATGTGTGCAGAACCAAGGGAGGTCGGCTTTGGAGGGTTTGTGGTTGTAAAACCAAAGATAGAGTGGAAATAAGCAACAAGGAATTTGACATACAGAGGATTCGTCTCTTTAGGATCCACAAATGAGTTGAATGTGCTCCAATAATTTTACTTGAGGATGTGTTGCTTGTATGCCTGAAAAACTTGGCTTAGGACATTTTCTATTTTTCCACATTATAATTGATCAACAAAGGCAAGTTAATTGTTCATGTTCTATATATATAATATCTGTCGCATGAATAAATCCATGGAATATACATTGTGATGATGAGTTCTTAAGGATGCTAAGCCTATGAGAAATTTTCCTCTTAATGCTTAATTCTTAAATGCTCTAGTCATAGGATTGTTAGTTGTGAGTTGATAGTTGGAAAGACTATTTATGTTATGTCTTCCCTATAGTGGCGACTAGGCTCACGTCACTTGTGTAAAGACATAGGTAAGTAGTAGATTGCTTGTTAGAGAGCAAGTACACTGAGCATGAACGTATTAAGAATTTTTGAAGTTTGTTTTATTGCCCACCCAATTGGATGCTATGTGAATTTGGTCATAGAATCTAGGGATTCATAGTTGTCTTGTATTTGAGCTTCTAAACTCTGACCATGTAGTGTGTTTTTATCTCACCGTGAAACTTAAACATGCATGGATTGGTTTAAATGTTTGAAATATGGAAGTAGAGGAGAGCATAACATGGCATTTATCACTGAAACTTTGACCATATAGTGTGTTTTTATCTCACTGTAAAACTTAAACATGCATGGACTGGTTTAAATGTTTTAAGTATGGAAGTAGAGGAGGGCATAACATGGCATTTATCACTGAAATGTCCTAGCCATTAATTGTGTTGTCACTTAGCAAAATCCTTCATCAATGTGAATTGAAGATTAGAAAAAGAAATTCTAATCTCATTAATGGTGGGGGGGGGGGGGGGGGTCATATTCATAACATAACATATGAATGTTCCTTGTGGTTGATACTTGATAGTAATTTCATACCATATTGGTTTAGTTTAGGAACATTAATAGAAGCTTGATAAAAGGGATTTGTGTTATGGTAAGTGTAACATAATTGGTTGTCTCACATTTAGTTAACTTGGATTGCCATGATGTATTGCGAGGTCACTATGGATAATGGTAATCTTAATGTCACTAGAGAATTAAGTGATTTAATTTAAGTAATTAAGAAAGGATTTCGAATTGAGAAATTAATGGTATTATTGTCATTGTACCCTTTTCCAAGCTGGGATGGGCCTACAAGCTCCACACAAGGGGTAGATTGCAATTAAGAAGAAAAGAGAGGTTAAATGCATATGATGCATAAGGGTGGATACAATTGGAATAAGAGAAATAATTAAGTCCTAACAAGGGTCTAGATTATTGGGGCCTAAAAGGGCTATCCACTCTCTCTCTCTCTCTCTCTCTCTGTATGTGTGTTTTTGAGTCTCTTGATTGTTATTCTCCTAATCTTTCTTTGGTTGAGTCTTGGTTTATATACATGCTTGTAAATGTTGAAATATTTGGTAAATTAGAAGACCATGATAGGCCACACCTTTATTTATGATACGTATCAAGTATATAACAATGACTGCAGTGCCCAATAACATTGCAATAACACATGCTAAATTACAAAAATAACACTAACACTCGCACTCATGTGGAGCGTAGATATCATATATTTTTAGCTTGTTACAAATGAATTTAACATGAGAACCCACGAAGCTTTAGTGAATAAATTTGCAAGTTGTAATTTAGACTTTATGTGAGTGGTTGTAATAAGCTTTTGCACAAGTTTCTCTTGAACAAATTGAGAATCATCTTCAATGTCTTTTGTGCTCTATTGGAAGATTGGGTTGGAAGCAATATGACTAGCAACTTGATCATCACACATCAACTCCATAGATCGAGCATGTGTAAAACCAAGTTCTTCGAAGTTCACGTGTAGTGTGAACCATAGCACAATACTCTTGACTTAGTGCTTAACCTAGCCACCACAGTTTGTTTCTTACTTTTCTTGGATACCAAGTTACAACCAACAAAAATACAATACATCGTTGTGGATTCCCAATCTACATTTGTATATCCCTGAATGTAAGTGTGACATGCAAGAGACCTCTTGTAGGTATACCTCTGAGGTATAGATGCAAATTAACTTGTTCTCAGAGAATCATGAAATTGGATCACAACACTACATCCAGTTGAGTAACTTTAAGATAGTTTAAATTTTCCAATAGCAGCAAGTCTCCGATACTGTCCACTTTGGCCAACAAATGATACATATCTAGCACTAATTGACCGTTATGATCGATGGGTGCATCGACTAGTTTGGATCCCAACCATGGTTTTAAATAATGGCTGTGACCATTATGTAACATGGTTATGTAACGTTTTTTTTGAGTTCCCAATATTGTTACACACTGCGAAATTGGCGGGAAGAAAAGTCACGGCTGTAGTGGCTGTTACGAACCACGATTGTTACGTAAAGGCTGCTACTACCGTACTGTTACATAACTGCTATAGGACGGTTATAAAAAAAAAAAAATTTATTTTTTACTTTTTCTTCTCACTTTTGTTCTTTTCTCCTTTTATAAATCATTCTTAATATGCTATGGGGAGAGAGCGGGAAAAAGATTATAATGAGGATGATAATAATACAAAATTTATTACTTTTTAAAAATACTTACAAGATATGTATTAATTAACAATTTGATCATAAAAATTTGTTAAGGAAATATTTTATTTTGATAATATTAGCAATTTGATATTTAAAACTTTTTGATATATGTATATTTGTATTATTCATATGTCTTATGTGTTTAATAGATTAATAGAGTGTATAATGTCTTTTATTTTATTAATTAATTTATTAGTAATCACACAAGAATAATGAAGAAGTATAAGTACACACACATAATTTTTCTGTCAATGGTGGTTTGAAAAAATGTAAATTTCTTGCCCTTACCAAACAACTTAGTCAAATTGAAGGATCCAAAGGACACTAAAACTCCTTCTAAGAAGGGTTAGAAGCTTAAAAAACATGCAAATACACTAATATGCATGAAGTTGTGCGTGCTTGAAAAAAATTCACGGCCATTGCACCCGCTTCCCGCTACACCCATTACTTAATTGCCCTACCCACTACTGCAATTTAAAACCATGATACCAACAGTCCACTCTCATCCAAGAGGTGAAGGAAATACTTTTTGACAAAACAGTTCCCATGCGATATAAGGATATACTTCTACTTCCAAGAAGTATTTCAATGGTCCTAAATCGTTGTTGTGAAGCTGGAAACTTTGATTACCATCACCAATAATCACAATATCATCACCAATAATCACAATATCATCCTCACGTAACAAGGAGAATCCTATCGGATGCGGTATGAAGATAAAATAAAGATAGATCTTCTGCGCACCGTTGAAGCCCAAAGTCAAGTACTATATCATTGAATCATCCAAATTATGCTCTAGGGGATTGCTTTAGACCATATATTATTTCTTGAGCTGACGCACTAAGCTTGACTTCACCTAGCAATAAATCTAGGTGGTTGCTCCATATAGATCTCCTCCTGAAGATCACCACGTAGGAAGGATGCATTGTGTGGTGGCTAAGGAGATGAATAAACAAACTGAGGCACATTTAGAAACTGGGGATAATGTGTTTGAATAATCCAAATCGTACACTTGAGTATACCCGTTAGCAACAAGGTGGGCCTTCAAACAAGCCATGGAATTGTCTGGATTGACCTTCATGGTGTACACTTAGCAACAACCAACCAGCAACCATAGACTTAACAAAAGGAAGAAGTACCAATTCCCAAGTATCATTATCTTTTAATGCACGCATCTCCTCGATCATTGCAGTCCTCCGTCTAGATGGATAAGGCTGCTAAAAAATATTAGAGTACCAATAAAAAAACAATACGACGGTGATAAGAAATTATAGCAAATGAAATTAGAGATGAGATGCTGTGTACAGGTGTGTTTATATTTTCGGACAGCAATAGGAAGATCACCATCTTGGGATGAGATTGTCAGGTGAAGAAACTAAGGCATAGCAGTGGAAGCTAGATGAAGCTCTCCTTCCTTGTGCTGTGGTTGTGTATACACTTGCAGATTAGGATGATCAAGGTGATGAGAAGGACTCAAATTAGATGAAGATGTAAGCAGATGACTAGGCAAAGTTCATACACCAGAATCAGGAAGCTTAAGTAAGGGAAGGGATTCATTGAGGTCAGTCAAGGACTCAGGATAGTATGGTGTGGACTCAAAGAGGGTAATATAAAAGAAATGATGCAAGGTAGGACTATGACAATGGTATCCCTTTTGAGCACGAGTAGCTTAGAAAAATCCTGGATGCTGCTGTCCTTTTAGGGTGTCTCAAGAAACCCTTTTATCCCATGTGTTGGATCATAGTCCTTTTAAAGTCTAGCTAGGCGAAGTGGGGTTTTACTTCATATAGGTTTGACAAAATGTGGTTGATTCATCACTGAAGGCCGGTGTACTCTTCTGAAATCTGTAGTTCTGACAATGCCAGCCTGTGCAATGACAGTGATAGATATGTCCAAAGCTCTCTTCGAAGAATGGAATGCAAAAGCTAGGAACTTTTAGAGGGGATTCAATTTCTGATGCCTATAAGCATCTATCTCTTAAATGTTGGGACAAACTCTGTAAACTGAAACAACTTAGGTGACCTAGATTCAGAGTGATGTTAGATAAAAATACCTCTCTTTTATCCAAAATGTGCTGGAAAATGGTTGCTGGAAGCAACACCCTTTGGGTTTCCTTGTTGTCCCAGAAATACTGCATGAGGAACAAGTTTCTAAAGGTGGAAGGAAAAGAATCTGACTCCTATCTGTGGAAAACAATACTTAGCTGCAGAGATATCATAAAAAAGGGTTGTATCTTTCGGCAGCCTGTGGGAAAGACATTAAAATTTGGACTGATCCTTGAATCCTTCATTGCCAGGATTCTTCCTACACCAAAATCAGAGGATGAATCCCTACCATTTCAAGTGAAAGACCTAATCTCCTCTGGAAGAAGTCAGAACATGACCCTGCTTGATACTCTATTTGAGGACCAAACAAGGGACTGTTAGACATATCTCTCTCTACCTTTATTCTCTAGGAATAATGAACCAATTTGGGTGCTGAACAACAAACGAGATTTCTTAGTCAATTAAGCCTAGTGGCTAAGTCAAGAAAACAGGTTCAGATGCACATCCTCGTACCCTTTCCTTTAGAAGGGATTTTGGTAAACCGATGAAAGGCCAAAGATGGTGCTTTGGTGAATTATCAATGATGTGATACCCACAAAGTCCACTAGCAAAATCATTGAGATTCAAGATCAGTATTGCCCAATCTACAATAAAGAAGGAGAAACCTCGACCCACTTCTTTGAATGTCATCTAGCAAAATTGCTTTGGTTCTCCTTTTTGGCAGATCAATATGGATCTAATGCAAATTCCCAATCTAGGCCAATGGATAGAGTGGACATTCAAATCAAATTCAACTTTTGTTTTCAACCATCCTTGAGGCCATCTACTCCCCCTCTTCACTTGTATCCTCTTTTGAAAAATTTGGGCTCTGAGAAACAAGATTATCTTTCAAACTTTGTACCCCAACTCAAATCATCTTGGGAAGCCTCAAACCATATGGAAAGCCCTAAACCTCAATGCCATCAAATTTAATTTTGATGCTGTCATTAGGGCTCTCCTCTAAAATCTTTAGTAACTTGTATCGTTAGGAATAGCTTAGGAATGGTTATTGAAGCTTGGGTTTCCCTCTCACTTCTTCAGACCCACTGGTTGGAGAAGCCTTTGCAGCTTGGTTTGCACTATCCATAGTCAAGGCGCCTGGCCACCACAATATCACCATAGATGGAGATGCCAAAGTGGTAATTGAAGAAATCCTTTCCCAAAGGAGCCACCTGAAATCTTGTGTTTAATCCAAGACATCAAAGACACTGCAGCGTCCTTCCCTGCAACATTCTCCTTCGTTCCAAGGGAATCCAACGATCTTGCTCACGAGTTAGTGAATTAGGCTGCTTTGGTTGACATAAAAAAATGAGATCTTCATCCTATGTTTGTAGCTATTCTTAGAGATGCTCACTTCTTGGGTTTGTATTGTTCTTCTTCGTTACCTTTGTTGTTTTTATGTTTGGTGCATTTACTTTTGTTTGTGTGTAGTCCTATCTTGACCAACAATTAAAAAGAAGAAGAAGTGCTCTCTATGCTATTCTCGCTTTAGCTCTAGGAAACATCAACGTGACTGAGGAGTCATTCTCCCCTTTTGATTAAGGCATAATCCTATTATGAATAAAATCTACACTAGTATTACATGGTGGTTACCCATCCTATGTGCACAAGGCAAACTATCATGGGCAAGCATAATACTTTGAACAAACTTGACTCATGACATTTCCCCCCGTTTTTGACTAAGGCATTATCCTACTCAATGAATAAAATTTAAATTAATATTTACATGATAGTTACCCATACCATGTGCATTAGACAAGCGGTCATAGACAAGAAAACTTGAATAAGATTGGCTTATGAAGGCCCTACCCCTCCCCCCACCCCCTCGGGCAGCTATCGAGGTCCTCGTAGACATTGATGTTAAACTCTTCAAATTTATCGACCATTGATGTTCTCCGCTAACATCTAGCTAATTTATTCATCTTTGAGGCTGCTCCATTCCACTAAGAATTTGTGCCGTTTTCTCCTTGATGTAAACTCCCTGTTTGTAAGGATTCTTCAGTATCTCATCTGTTGGGTACTTGAGTCTTCTATGTGTTCTAGTTTGCTGAATTATGGAGTGGGTCTTCAATATATGTTATCCTACTCAATGAATAAAATCTAAATTAATATTTACATGATAGTTTCCCATACCATGAGCATTAGACAAGCGGTCATAGACAAGCAAACTTGAATAAGATTGGCTTATGAAGCTCCTACCCCTCCCGCCACCCCCTCGGGCGGCTATCGAGGTCCTCGTAGACTTTGATGTTAAACTCTTCAACTTTATCCATCATTGATGTTCTCCGCTAAAATCTAGCTAATTTATTCATCCAGCAAACTAGAACACATAGAAGACTCAAGTACCTGACAGATGAGATACTAAAGAATCCTTATAGACCAGGAGTTTCCATCAAGGAGAAAATGGCACAAATTCTTAGTGGAATGGAGCAACCTCGAAGATGAATAAATTAGCTAGATGTTAGCGAAGAACATCAATGGTCGATAAAGTCGAAGAGTTTAACATCAAAGTCTACGAGGACCTCAATAGCTGCTCGTAAGGCAAGTGATGTGAAACATAGGGTGCACTTTCATCCATCTCGAAGGATCAAAACCTTGTAAGAGGCTTTCCTGATTTTGGCCAAGATGGAAACTCGTCCTTTATATTTTTGAGTACTCTCCCATCTCAACCCCATAGTGACTTTATTTGTTCTAGATGGAGCTTAACAAGCACCAAGGCACCCATATTGAAAGGTGTAACTGTCTTTGCCCTTTATCTCCCACTTCTTCATCTGCTTTGAAGCTTCTCGACATAGGCTTGGGTAATTTTTGTGTTCTGTCTCCATTCTTTTGTGGAGACGAATGCTCTCAGTTTCCATTTTTTATTTGTGTGCCTACTCCACTGTGTGAGTTATAATGTCTATTGGCCCATAACAAGATCAAAATTATTCTTGTTGGTTGTTTAACTCTTTTCGGTGTTGAAATAGAATTGAACAACGTTAAGTAGCTGCGCCTAATTTTTCTTGTTGGTGGTGGCAAATTGGCGCAAGTGCTTCTCTAATAGCATGTTGAATCTTTCCATTATTTGTTTGTATGCGGTAGAAACTCGAAGAGATGTCAAGCGGTGAACTAAGGATTTTGAAAAATTCTGTCTAGAAATGTCCTATGAATCTTTTGTCTTGGTCATTGGCAATGTCTTGGGGAACTCCCCAGTACTTCTGAATGTGCTTGAAAAGAAATTGTTTTTTCTCTTTTGTTGAGCTGTACTTTGGTGTCGGTATGGAAGTAACATACTTCGAACCTGTCTATAACCACAAGTATAGACCTTGCGTCATTGATTTTGGGTAGGTTGGTGATAGTCAAGTGAGACACTTTCCCATGGCCTCATTGGTACTTGAAGAGGCTCTAAAAGCTATGTAGTATTGACAATTTTGGGTATACTCTCAGCTACCTCATCTCTTTTGTTTGGCTGGTAGTAACTTTGCTACAACAAAAACAAGATGCTATCTTGGGTGGTTTGCCCACCTGGTGTTATGATACTCTTGCAACGTGTCTTCTTTATGTCATCGACTTGAGCAACAAAGTGCTAGTTGCCATGTGCCAATGGTAAATTATCCTCTAACTAGAATTGGCATGCTTTGCCATCTTCCACGAACTTTACAAGGTTTCGCTCAATTGTATCTTTGACAAAGTTCTCCTTAATTTGCCTCTGCATTGTCGTAGTAACCTTGTTTATTGTCAAATGCCTTACCAATTGAAAAGGCTGTAAGCTTCGCCTTCTTGTTTGCAACTTGGTTCATTTGCCCGCCTTATGCTTGAAGAAGTAATCAAACTTTGTTGGGAATTCTTGTTAAGCAATAGGATAGCTTAGGATGTGTAAATAAATGGCTGATAGTTGAGTTATCTATCTTAACCATGAACTTAGATCCTCACTAACATTGTTTTCTCTTAAGCAGTGTACTTCCGCTTAGCTTAACTAAGTTTATGACTCCCTTATGCATTAGGATGCCCATACTATAGTAAGACTTCGCAAGGCATAGTTTGAACTTTGAAGCATTTGTTTGTACCTTGAAGGGTTTCATGATGTTTGAAAAAAAAGCAAGTACATGATTCCTCATCATGGCTTCCACCAAGTTGTCAAAGGCTCCCTATAGCATGTCTGCATCCAATTCTTTCCTTAACCCTTCTTCAGCAATTTAGTTAAGAGGTAGTCTTCCTTAAGTGGCCCTTAATGAACTTGAAATAGTAATTGGAGAGTCCATGAAAGGATTATAGCTCTTTAACTATTGTTGAGATTGTCTAGCCTCGAATATCTTTCACCTTCTCCATATTCGTCTGGATGTAACCTTGTTCAAGCACATGACCAAGGAATTTAATACTCTTTTGAGCAAGAGCGCGCTACAAGTGAGGTTTGGTAAAGTACTCCATAGACTTAGATGATCAGAAAATTAAAATAGTGGAGTGGGATACTTATTGCGCATAGGATCTTATTTTGAGCATATAGTAGTCCACAGACACCTACATTCTCCCATAATGTTTCCTCTGAAACAACAATGGTGCTTTGAATGGTGATTTATGTAACCTGCTTTCTTTAACTTATTAAGTTTCTTCTTCATTTTTTAACTTTGGGGATGCCATCTAGTATGCCCTTTCACTAGGAGGCTTCACCCTAGTAGCAACTCGATTCCATGCTTCACACCTCCTCACCAGGGCAAGTTTGCGGTAGCCTATTCAACATCACTAATTTGTACTCCCCTAGGCTCCAACACATTCGATGTAAGTGGGCATTAACTATTCTATTATGTCCTCATCCACCACCAACTGGGCAAGATAAGTTGATTCATCCTTCTTAATCCTTTCTTAAGTTGCATGGCAAAAAAGGAACTTCTCGTTGTCTCCTTTCTTCGTCACAACTTGTTCCATGCAAGGGTGATCATCCATCAAGCCAAGGAATTGGCAAATGACATTGGGACCACCCTAGTCTTCCTTAAGAATTCCGTTCCAAGTATCACTTGGAAATCATGCGGATGGCTATGAAATTCGCATGTCCACTTACCAAGCTTCATAGTCACCTTCTTGACTACTCTTAGTGTAGGTTGGGCTGTGGAGTTAATTGTTTCATGCATCCTAAGTCTTTGTCTAGCTTTAAGTTGAGTCTTTACACTTCGCTCTGTAAGACAAAGTTATGGATAACCCTAGTATCTACTGTAGCAAGAGTGCTCTTCCCATTGATTTGTACCCTTCAGCTTGGGCAACTTTGGGTTCTTTTGTTTGCCTCTCCAATGCATTTAGTAGCTGCATTGCACCCATTCCTCAAGATTTCTTCCTCATCTTCATCCTATCTTTGTGACCCCTCTCTACAATCAATGCTTACAAGGCATTGAGTGACAACTTATGAGGGCAATGAGCAACTCTTTGAGGGCCCTCACATAAGAAGCACACAATCCTTACCACTGGATGTGTTGAAAGATTGAGAGGATGCTTCCTTGAAGTTGATATCTTGTTGTTGTTTCCCCCACTTTTAGGTTTTCCTTTCTTGAAAGACTTTCTGCGATTTCCATGCGAGCCAGTCTCCTTAGGTATGGGGGGACTCTCTAGCATAGTCTGTCAAGCTTTTGCAGTAGCATGCGCAGTAGGCAAGTCTTGAACTCTTTATCTTTGAAGTTCATCCCTAGTGCATGGTTTCGAAACTTCAAGGAAATAAAACTGTCTGTCTTTGACATGTCTTGAATATCCAACATCAAAGTAGAGAATTTTCTTTGACCGAGGAGTCATATTCCCCCTTTTGACTATGGCATTATCCTACTCAATAAATAAAACATATATTAGAATTTACATGATGGTTGCCCATTCCATGTGCACAAGACAAGCGGTATTGGCAAGCATAATCCCTTGCACAAGCTTGGTTCTTGACAGCAGTGGATTTAGGGGTTGAAATCACAGATCCGGTGAGTTTGAGTGGAAAGTCACGCACCACCATGTTAGGCACACACAAGGGTGGTGATTTGAGTTGAAATTGCAAACCCCGACAATGACAACCTGCTCTAATACCACTTGATGCAGGTCATATTCTATACCACTTGACGCAGGAAAACTGTCCACCATCTTGAATTCTCAATTCTGGTCTTCCTCTTTAAACTAATACACTGGAGACCTTTTATAGGCTTACAATGCTTGGAGAACAAGAATCTACTTTAAGGAACCTGAATAAACTAATATACTAGTTTCCTAATAATAATACCTTAGAATCTTGCTACCCTAAATAAAATGAACAAAAATTCAATAGCAATTAGGATTAGTGAAATAGATCTTGTTTGTATGTTGCATTAGTGAGCTATCATGTGTGTTCAGTCTAACTCGAGATCCAGTTCCTTTTTTTTGTTTTTTTGTTGGAGGATATTGTGCAGTCTGCATAATTCAATTTTCATTTATTATGCTATTTTTATTAGAATCATAACTTCAAGTTCTAGGCATTATTTTTTAAGGAACTATTATTTTATTTTATTTAGGTTTCCTTGTATTTAGTTTATTTATGTTTCCTAAATTAATTCCATTTTCTTCCAAGCAGGCCCTCATTAGTTTTTACTCTGGAGTTGAGAATTAAGTTGTCAGATTTGGTCCGGTTTTATCACACTTTGCCGAGATGGTTGGATGTATGGTTCAGCAGTTATGTTTTCATTAGGGGGTAAGTAAGAATAAGCGATTTCCTGTGGTCAGGGATGAGTGAGAATAAGAGGGACCATAGCATTAATAATATCAACTCAAATCTTCTCAACCAACAACAAAGTAAATAAGAAATGACAGTCAAAACTAAAACATAAGAGCAATCAGTTGCTGCCAGAACCACTTATTTTTTTAACATCAAATCCCAAAATTTAATCTATTTTTGAAGTGTAGACAAGAATTTTGTGAAAAATGTCTACTTTTTTTTTCTTTCCCAAATCCCAATCTTCCCTGCTAAAAATGGAAAAATGAGAATAAGAAAGATCACAAATAACATCTAAAACCAGAATACAAAAATGATCAGTTGTCTTTAGAGCCAAACCCCACTATTGTTGCTAACTATAAAGAAAAGTAAATGGTATTTCCAGCTGAAATATGTTTTGACATAATGAAATTTGCATTTCTGCAATGCACCACAAAATCTTTAAAAAACATTTGGCAAAAAAGTAGAAATACAGATTCTGGACCTAACCAAGAACAAAGGAGAATTTTGAAGCCCAAAAAAATCACATCCACAACATCTCAACTAAAAGTCCATCCAGAAATGAAAATAGCAGAACTGAAATAAAGCTCAACAAAAAATGTTACAGATATGATCTAAGAATAACAAAAAATTAAATTTGAATATAGGAGTCTAACCTCCCTCTTGCGTCTGCCACAGAAGAATAATCGGAGGAACTGAATGAAAAAGGAAATGACCACACAGCAGCAAAAAAGATAGGATTGCTTCCTTCCCACATTAGCACATGAAAAATCAGCTCCAATGAAAAAATCAGGACACGGCTGTGCAGCATATTGCCCACAGAAATGACTCACTGATGCACCCACTGTACACAGAAGAAAGCCCCTTGACAGCCCTAAATTTTGCTCCTTGGTCTGTGCCTCTGACCCATGCCAGTTCCTGAAAATCTAGCTCACCATAAAAAATGACAGAACCCTGCACTGCACAACCCACAGAAACATGCCGCTGTTGCAGTCAACCACTGTACCATCATTCTGCCCCATTCCAACCTCTAGTAAGAAACCACCACAATATGTTACTTGAGGACATTCACACCTCAGGAACTCATATATATATATATATATATATATATATATATATATATATATTATAGTTTTATGGATATGATTTGATGAGAATTGTGACTGGATTGTGCATTGAGTTTTGATTTATCTGAATTTTGAATTGCTTATTGATGATTAATCCTACAGTGAACACTTTCAAAAGAAGACTGCAAATGCTTCATCTCTTTTCTCAGTTAATTAACCTTTGTAGCTAGAAAATGATGCGCACTGATATCTTTCTCTATTGTATCAGGAACGGCTCATCAAGAAACATGAGTATCTTCAAGTTTGCGACAGAGTTAAATCTAGCCGAATGATCTTTCACTTTACTGGAAAGATCTTCAATGACTACAAGCAGGAGTAGGAATCAGGCGTTTTTATTTGGCACATTGGTGGTTTAACAGGTGAGGGATTTTGGGCAATTTTCCTGACTCTGTGACTGAAATATTCGGTATATTCATGCCCATATTGCATTATCTATTATTGCTTGAATTTTGTTAGTGATGGTGATGATTGAAAGACCCAGCCAGTGCAATGGGTGGACAAAGTAATACATTGACAGATGAGTTGACAACACAGTATGGGGTTGGGTATTGGAGTGCTAAAATTCAGTGTCAGTGTATCACACTTATTTTTTACTCCTCAAGCAAGTTCTTATTTGTGGTTCTAAAGGGCCACTTTAGATTCATCTCTTGGAGCAATCGAAATGATTCCTTTTTGCCTGAATGATTCATTTTTGCTTGCTGCTTCTATTCTCAGTATCTCTGCAAGCTTTTTTAATTTCTTTATGGAGCATGGGTAAGATGCCCGTATGGTGGTTAGGTATTCTGATGTTGATTACCTTTGCTTTTCTGATGCTGCTTCTTTGATGGCATTGGGAATGTCCCCATACAAGCAATCTACATATCAGCACTCACCTTTGCTAATCAGTACACATCTCTGCTTGCTTCTGTGCTTGGTCCAATTCAATTATAAATTCTTCATGGGGGAAAATGTTCTTCTGTTTCAGACAGAAAATGTTTGATGTTATATTTTAGGTACATAAAATGAAAAAATCATTTAATTCACAGGGTTTATGTGATAAATTAAAGCATTAGAGCATGCATATATTGACAATTTAACACCTGTTTCCTGTTCCCTGATTAGTGTGCTGTATCAGATATCAGTTGATGTTATCTTGTCTAGTAAAATTTATTTTCAGAATATTGTTTTCTTCAATAAGTCTGCATGAAAAATATCTGTTGATATTTGGTGATACAATTATACAACAAAATATACATTAACTAGATCACAGAGTCCTCTTCCATTTGCATTGTGTCATTCACCAGTTTGGGTCATATTTTATCCGGAAACTACTTGGTTCTGTGATGTATTACGTCAGATATTTTTTTCTCCCCCACCAGGCTACTACATGGACATGGCTGCAGTCTTCACCTTCCCACTACCACCCCTTTTTTTGGTGGGTCAAATATGCCCAATGTGGCATACAAACTCAATGATTAAACTAGTTCCGTATTTTGCGTTCTACTTGGTCTCTGACATAAATTCTTGTGTTTTTTTGGGGAAAAATCTGGCTCATTGTATCTAGTCATAGGTTTTTCTTTATTTCTATTTGTGGGATACTCTGTATTCATCTTTCTTTTTTGGTACTAATTGTGAGATTGAAAGAATAGTGGACAGACAATTACAATATAAGTATATGTTAGAAAAACAATAGTAAAATAAGTAATAATTGCTTTGTAGATTTACTCATGGGCTTGCTTATTCACAGCATTTTGAAGTTGTCTTGGTGCCTGAGAATCTGTGCACTGTATGTAATGGTTCTGTAATGGTATGGCTGCTTAATCCACTCCCATTCACAATTGGAACCCGTGGGAACTGTGAGCCAGTTCTGTTCCATGGTTTTGTTGATCATTATCTGTCTCTTATATGGGTTATTCTACTTTCTCACAGCCTTTTTCTAATTAATAATAATGATTTCCCCTGAGATTCGAGTATTATTTCTTCCTTGTCTGTTAGCATTGATCCTGCATAATTGGGTTACAGAATCTTTACCCTCTAGCTCATATTCCACCTAAAACGATATTGAAGAAATTATAAGGCAATGGAAGGAATGGTACTTTTAAAAGATGAGTCCTATCAAGAATTTAGTCTTTAAAATCTAATAGTTTTCTTTAGATGCATGAACATTGCTAGAGGTGGCTACGCTGGTTAGGAGGAATCCCTATCTAGATACCTAATCTAAAATTCCTATTACTTGTATGGTGAAGCATTGCATGTTAGCAACATGGGGCCATTCCTCCACTGTTCCAGGATTCCATTGTGTCACTTGATTAAAGTTAGGAGAAATTGTACACTGACCAAGCCACACTACCATTTTTGTTTCTTTATATCTTTGTTTTTGTTTGTTTTTGTTTTTTTTCCAGGTGGGTTGGGGGGGGGGGGGGGAGGGGATTATGACCCCCAAAAATTTAACTTCAGTTAACTTCAAACACAATAATTTCCCTGAAGTTAAAATCTTAGCTTTTTTAGACTCATGAGGGGTGAAGATGCTTTACAGTGCATAATGTGGCTTCCTGACTTGTTATGTGCAGTGGAGAAACTCTGTATTTGAATTTTGAAATGTTACGGGGGGAGAGAGGGGTGGAGGAGCCTCTCTATTGGCTGGCTTGACATATTTTGTAGATGAAATATTGGATTTAAGAGCAGTATGAGACTTTCTGTGCTTTGCATCATTAAATAGTTTCTTGATGCATCATTAAATAGTTTTTTCTGTACTTTGCAACTTTATTGATGTAATGTCATTGTCTGGTTGTTATAAAATGTCACAAGCTGCTCTTTGGTATGGGCTTCTTGTCCATTTTTGAATCGACCTGATAATCTATGTGCTTTCTATTATAATAATTCTGGATTTACTTTACTTCAACTCTGGTAAAAAAAAATGCCTGCCCTGTAAAATTAAAGTAATAGTCGAGGAAAGTTGGCCCAAGTTTTTAGTTCTTGTATGGAGGCACTGCTGTACAATCTTACAGACTGATTCATGATGCAACTTTTCTATTTATTTATGCCATATCTATCTACATTATGCTGGCAACGTTTCAGTAGAGGAAAAGCTCGTCCCTCTGGATGAGTTAATAGTCACTGTTATGTTGCTTGGAAGGACACTTTCCATATCGTGAAATCTAGAACTTTGTTACCACACTTTCTTTTTCTTTTTTAGAAGTTTGATATTAGAATCTAATGATTAACTAGATGTTGTTCGGGGAGTCACAGGTTTGGGAATCCAATGCCAAAGAATAGGGTGCCATTCTCATGTGGATTCAGATTACCCAAGAAATATATAGGCATGCTTTGTAGGCATCATGTATTCCAATCCTATGTAATTCTGTATGCTCACCACGGATTCTGGGATGAATCAAGTGTGGATTCCCAACTCGCATTCCTAGAATCCTCAATAGTTTTCTGAGCTAAACAACTAGTAAGCCCCTAAACAAAACCTATAACCACTATTTATTTTCCGGAGAACTTATGCATTTGGAAAGTATGACTTCTTATGTGTAATTTAGAATGAAGTTCTTATGGATCACCTGTGTTTACTTCTAGTGATGCGTTGGTTCCATTGATAGGTAATTGCTGCACTGTATTTTATGTGGTTCGTTTGCCCGTTGCTGCTAATACAACCATGGAGCAACATGAAGCTTAAAAAAGGCCTTGGCTGCTGTTTACTATGGATGCTCACTCATGCATTGGCTGATGTGGAGTTACCTCCTCAAGTTTAGGGAAAAGAATGTCTTCCTGCAGCTTTGGATGGGAAATCTCTTGTTCTTGGATGCTTATGCTTTTGTGCCGAGTATGGTGCACTTCTTTTATACAACAAATTACAGCTTGCCTCTTCCCGGAATGCCTTAAGGCACGAGAGAGAGTAAACCCCTATCACCATTGCAGAAGTAGATCTCCTTTATTATGTTTGATTTGAATTTGGCTCTTTGGAGCAATAGGATTTGCACACAATTTTATCATCGTCCAAACGTGTTTGGACTATGCTTTTGCGACATAGTTTTGGATCTATTTGAAAAGTCTTATTTTGTGTCAGATATGAAATGCCTGTTTAAAATTTTTCTGAAGCGCTCAGTAATTTTTCTTAACTTTTGCAACAACCCGTTGTCAAAATCTGTTGAAATCCTTAAATTAATTTAGGAGTCTTGAACTGGTGTGTCTTTTTCAACTGCAACCGCTACCATACCACACCAATTCTAAATTCAAACAGGGGTAACTATTGAGAGTATTGGCTTCCATACAATCCCCTACATTCTAATGAATTCATAAGCGGAGTGTTAAGGAGGTTGTTTGAGAGCACTAGTTTTAAAGTTAAATTTAGATTTGTATCAATTTAAAAGAAAATGAATATAACTTATGTATTGTTTTAATTTAAACAAATCAGATTCAAGGCTTAAAATCTTAAAATCTATGTATTTTTTTTCCTTTTTTTTAAATGCATCCAAGGTTTACCCTCTAATTTTGATTTGAAGAATTATAAGACTTAACCCACACTTGCCTATTATTAAGGCATGCAATATTGCTTTGAAAGTCGTGTCAAGATGGTAAGTTAAATCTTATCTTTTGGGGGAAAAAAAAAATACTTGTTTGAAAAAGTGTTTATCTAAACGAAATTTGACGTATTATAAGTAATTCTTTTGAGGAGGGTACATTTTTCTAAAGAAAAATGTTTAAAAAAAAAAAAACTTGAAAGAGTACTTTTTTAATTGTCAATGACATTTTTCAATAATTCTTATGAGAAAAATATAAGGCTGTCTAAGAAATTAGAAAAATGGCAAATGGGATAGTCCAATAAGATCAATTCTGAAATTTAAGAAGAGAATGACACTGGTGCTTTCATTTTAAAAAGTTTTGGAGCATTGAGACAAAAAAATAAGCCATAAACTAATTTGCACGGCTCCATCCTCTTAATTGTTACTTTTTTTTTAATCGGCAGTAACACACTAATTAATTATAAAGTAACTGCAACAGCAACTACAATAAGCGCCAACAGCAACAACTGTCAATTCGCAATATTAAAATTTCAATTCATGAATTCAATTCAAGAACAATCACCGTGTACCTCCAGCTATTATTCTATTTGAGATGGACTTTTATGCACAACATTGGAGCTACCACGGGATAAATATTGTATACGTTGACAATGCACTAGTAGGTCCACTATTGTGTTGGCTCAGTGGAGGAATCGAATCTTGGTCGGTAGAGCAAGCATATAAATTTGCAAGAGCCACACTAAGAGGAAATGCTAGAGATTTTTAGGAAATACTTCGAAGGAACTCAGATGTGAGTACCATTATCATAAACATCATCAAAATTCCAGATGAAGTAATTGCTATCATTGCAGTAGGATATTTGCTAGTTGATAGAGGTGGCGAGCTAATTGAAAAGGCTAGAATGACTCTCACAAAGATTCAGATCTGTGACATGTGTTATTTTGAAAAATTTTATTGTGAATTTCAATATTGATATTATAAGCTCGGACCACAAGATCGAGCATACGCGAAAGAAGTCTTCATTAATAAATTACTTGGTAATTGACCAGAAGTGGTAAAACAAGCTGTTAAGTAGAGACTTGAGAGAGATACAAAAGTATCAGATACTCTTGGAGTCAGAGCGGAAACAGTAAGACAAATGATAAGACTATCCTTATTGCAGTTATGGACGGAAGTATCGATAATTTTGGTAAGTCCTTACTAGGGGGAGCAAGAGCTAACTTATATTCGAAAGCAGCCTGAATAAAAGTAATACCAGATTTACATGTTGACCTTCAGGATAAAAGTGTGGATAAAACTCTACAGACTAGAGTTGATATGAGAGACTGGCAGAATATGTTAAAATGTAGCCCAAATAGGAGGTGCATTAGAATCATTGCCATATTTTATTTGAAGTTTTATAACACGGGGAAACTAGCCCTCAGAAGGGGAGTTAGTAGATTTACTCAACTGTAATGCCCCAACCTGGGTCTGTCAGGGAGCACTGCATCTCTCCTCCTCCACCTGAACCAGACAACAGTGGGCGAGCCTTATCAGACTAATGACTGACCCCACAAACCAACATGTGTTCTTTTCAGTGTGTTTTGTCCTCACTCACACACTTCCTGAGAAAACTTCCCAAGTGATCACTCATCCCAAGATTGCTCCAAGCCAAGCACACTTAACTATGGAGTTCTTATGGGAAAATTTCCGAAAAGAAAGTTGTACCTTGTTGATATGGGTAGTAACATCTAATCTTTTAAGTCTTTCATCCATAGGGTATCACATTCTCTCCCACTTATAGAACGCAACGTCCTTGTTGCGAACCCACATTTCCAAACCCAGGCGATGTGAATCTCATCACACTTCTGGCTAGGTGTTGGCTCTGATACCATTTGTAACGTCCCAACCTGGGTCTGCTAGGGAGCACTGCATCTCTCCTCCTCCACCTGGACCAGACAACAGGGGGCGGGCCTTATCAGACTAATCACTGGCCCCACAAACCTACACGTGTCCTTTTCGGTGTGTTTTGTCCTCACTCACACACTTCCTCAGAAAACTTTCAGGTGGTCACCCATCCCAAGATTGCTCCAAGTCAAGCACGCTTAGCTGTGGAGTTCTTATGGGAAAGCTCCCGAAAAGAAAGGTGCACTTTGTTGATATGGGTAGTAACATCTAATCTTTTAAGTCTTTCATCCATGGGGTATCACATCAACTCTTTGAAACAAATCAAACCAACTCAGTCAGAGGATTACAATCAGAAGTCGTAAATCCAAGAGCACTAAGTTGGCCACAGATATGGGTAACCCCAAGAACAGAAGAGAGATTGAAAAATATTTTGCCAGAGTCAGTACGATAAGAGACAAATAGATTAATTCTAACAGAACCTCTAAGTGATTATACTCCTAGTAGAGTGAGTGTATCTAGAGAGGAAGATATTAATTCAGAAACTAGGTCAGAAGGATCTGGACCATCTAAATTAAGACCTTCAAGTAGTAGAAACATAGTTGGTCAGAGAACCATAAGAATCCCTATCTATGCAAATGAAGAAGAAGATCAGACTCATGTAACATACATGGGTACGTCAATCCTCAGCACTAAATTAGAGGAATGGGCAATGCTCATTAATATTTCTATCAGTAGGATAGACTGTATTACTCTAATAGACATAGGATGTACGTGGTCTTGTACGAAGAATCGTTTTCCAGAAGTGACTTGGGAATAAGCTAATCTTCAAGTAACTGTGGGAAATAGTGCAATTCTTTAGATAGGAAAAATTGCAAGAAATGTAAGAATATCGATAAATGACAAAGACTTTGAAGAACATATTCTTTGCTTAATCCCAGAATTACCAAGTGATTTTCTTTTTGGAAATAAATTTCTTAAAAAATATCAACCATTTACGATATTTGCAAAAGGAATAATCCTAGATAATCATTTCATTCCAAAGTCTTTCGATACTATTATAAAGAATTATATGATAGTCAAGGAAGGAAGATCTGATTATCAAGAGAAACTTAATAATTGGAAGGAACTGGTATCAGGAAGTATCATAAAGGTAAATTAGTCAGAAGAAGAAAGTAATCTTGAAGAAATCAAGAAACTACTTTTAGATAACTGGTCGGAGAATCTGCAGGCATTATGGCAGAAACCCATGCCAGAAGCTGATATTGTGCTAAAAAATCTCGATACAATTATCGAAGTAAAGGGATTAGTTATCTAAATGAAATGATAAGGGAATTTGATAAACAAATTCCAGAATTATTAAATTTGGGACTTATTAGGCATAGTCAAAGTGAGCACAAAAGTGCTGCATTTATGGTAACAAATCATGCCAAACAAGTACGTGGAAGAGCCAGGATGGTAATTGATTATAAAGATCTGAATAAGGAAACAAGAGATGATGGGTATAATTTACCTAATCAGGAGTCTCTTTGAAATAAAATAAGAAGGGAGAAACCCTCAGTCTATTCTAAATTCGATCTCAAATCAGGATATTGGCAGATAAAGGTTAAAGAAAGAGCAGTAGCTTTTACAGCCTTCACTACGCCGATTGGGCTTTTCGAGTGGCTAGTTATGCCATTTGGATTAAAGAATGCCCCAAGAATTTTCCAGAGAAGGATGGATAAGACTTTTGAAGGAATGATTGGATTTGTTGTAGTATACATTGATAATGTTTTGGTATTTAGTAAAAATATTAAGGATCACTTAGAACATTTGAAGCAGGTGGCACAAGTGTTTAGGAAAGAAGGAATGGTTCTTTTAGAAAGAAAAACCATATGGATGCAACCTCAGATTGAATTTTTAGGTTTAAAAATTTGAGGAAGCGAATAGGAACTTCAGCCACATATAGTAGAAAGGTTATGTGAATTTCCTAATGAATTCAAAGACAGAAGGCAGTGTTAATGCTTTCTAGGAGTATTGAATTACATTAGAAAATATATTAAAAATTTGACAGAAAAGGCAGCACCAATTCATAAAAAGGTTTTAGTAAAGAATCCTTGAAATTAAACTTCAGAGGATACTGAAGTAGTAAAAGCCTTAAAAAAAGGAGCTCAGAATTTTCCAAAGTTAGAATATCCAGACGATAGAGAATTAAATATAATTCTGGAAACTAATGCTTCAGATATAGCATGGGGATGTGTTTTAAAAATCAGAAAGATTAATAAAACAGAACACCTTAGTGGATATTGGAGTGTATGTTTTAAAAGAGCAGAATTTAATTACCCAGTTCATGAAAAGGAGTTGTTGGCAGTCCTTAAAGGAATTAGGGCTAATGAAATTTTCTTGGGTAAACCATTCATCGTTAGAATAGATAGTTCCTATGTAAAACATTTAATGGGAATTAAGTTAAAACGATGCATTCAAGCAAGATTGGTTAGATGGAGAAATGAGTTACAATATTACTCTTTTAATGTATAACATATTAAGGGAAGAGATAATATTATTGCTAATACTCTAACCAGATATTTGAATTCTTGCAGATCTAATGACAAGCAGTAGCAATAGTAGTAGTAGTAGTAGCTATTACAAATGTCCAATTTGTCAGGAAAGGCAAAAGGTTACAAATTGCCCAATTTTCAGATTTCTTGACAAACAAAGACAGATAACTTCCAACTCCAGAAAGGGAGAAGGAAGTAGCAAAGAAAAAAGAAGCGTTTCTCAGAAGAGAGAGCGTTCAGTTCTAGTTCTGGAACAAAGCTAGATGAAGAAGGGAAGCTCATCTAGAAAAGATGAAAAGCCTAGTGACAAGAGTCATATTCAGTGTTTCATTTGCAGCCAGTATGGACATTACAACACCCAGTGTGTCCAGAATCTTAGAACCAGAAAGATAAGAGAAGAAGGCATACAGAAAAATGACTCAGTTGCTATCAACAAGAATTTTTCAGGATCCAGTAAGGATAGAGAAACAGTCAAAGTTGATTTGGTTATCGAAGACTTTCTGGGAAGGACTCCAAAAATCTCAAAGGAAAAGAGAAACTTGCTAGAAATGATAGTTAATAATCTAGCGATTCCAGCAAATTTATCTTTTTTAGTTTGCCTAAAAGAAGTAGTCAAAATATTGGAAGAATTTGAAGCCATTATTTCAGAAAACTTCAGGACTGTAAACAGGGAAAGTACAATGAAACTCATTCATCAACAGATCAAGCTTAAAGTTGAAATGGATATCTAGCTTAAGAAATGCAACTTCACTACCAGAGCGATAGTGAGTATTTTGGAGTATCCATAATTAAAACAGTTTTGGATGAGGAGTGGTTTGTTTATTTCGAAATTACACATTCCCAGAAATATAAACCCAAAATTGTTAATTGCAGTACAAAAGACCTTAAGATCGAGAGAAGTCCAGTTTTTTGGATTCAGCAAAACAGGACAAGATTTTGATCTCCTACCATCAATGGTAAGACATGTGTTAAATTTTACTAATTTAGGACGGTTATGGTGGATTTGATACATTGAACCAATTGAACTGAAATCAGGAAAAGTTTTGTTTTGGAATCTTTTTCCAGAAGATTGGAAAGATGGAGCAGTTTTATAATTTTATGAAGAAGAACCAAACTGGGAGGATTTCCAGAAACATATGAAGATCTATGATTTGATTCAGAATTTGTGAGGAATTTATCTTCCTGAAGTAAGAATGACTTTAGATTGTATATTCTTTGCAGATGATGAAACTTTGATTGCTATTGAAGGAAAGTACCTCCAGAAATTTGAAGAAGCAAATTTAGTAGAATTTGCAATTGGAGCAAAAAGAATAATAAATCAAATTAAAAATTGGGAGCATTATCTTCCTTCAACCCAGGTCATGAAGAGTGATCTACAAATTGTACTTGCAGAATTAGCAAGAAAAGAGCATGATGAAGAAATCATTGGAGCTTTGAAAGATCTCTGAAGAAGGATGAGATCTTTACTAGATGTACGATTCAAATGATAGTCCAGAAGTCATCATATCCCAAGCCAGATAGAGCGGACTACTCAGAAGGGTCATATCAGACATTTGTCCAGAACCATGTCATATCCCAGGCCTAGCCGAAAGGACAATTCGTCGGGTCATATCAATTGCTTTTGTTTTGTATTCTTATGCTTTAGTCAAAAGTTGTTTTTTTAAAAATTATCGGTATTTTGTTGTTTTGTCAAAAGAGCCAGTATGATTTGATGTGCTATCTTTTTGCTTTATTTAAAGTAGCTTCTACTTTTTCTTTATGTCGACATCGGTTTGACATCTACTTTTGAGAAAGCAAGTTGTGCTTATCCATTAGTAGTTGCTTGATTGTATAAGGAAATTCCAACCCTTGTGTTCGGGGAGGGGAAATTAAGATACATTAATAGAAGTCTATTTAGTTCTAAACTTCTCTCTCTTTAAGTCTTTCTTTGTATTCCAAACATTATTGTGTGAAAGTTAAAACTCTAAGGAAGCCTAAGGAAGCTCGTTGGAAGGAGTGTTTGTAAAGGTTCCATTTAGACACCAAGCATAATAGTGGGATAAAACAATTCAACGACTATGGTATATTAAACTGGGCCTTTCCATCACTTTGATTTTTTTGGGCTGACCCTCATATTGACTTGTCATGCAATGTACTTAAACATAAAATTATATGGATCTACCCTACACAATGTCGATAATTAAGGCGTCCATGATTGAATTTAAAAGTTATATATCAAAATAGAAAAAATAAGCAAAATAAACTAATTCTCTATCTTCTTAGTTGTCATCTATCAATGACATATGCATATATAATTATTATAATAAAAATATAGAGGTGTAAGAAACAAGGAAAATAGGATGGTCTAGTAAGATTTTTTGTTTAGAATTTAAGAATGATAATACAGAAATGAAATGGAAGTGACAAATGATTTTATAAAAATTAAGTATGCCTTTGACTTGTTCCTTCTCATTTCTTTGCCTTTGATGTGGAATGTGATAGGAAATATTTTCTCTCTTAAAAATTTTACGAAGCCTATTGGTGCATCTACTTGAGATTACTTTAAAATACTCTCAGGGGATTTAAAACTTGTTAAAGCACATTCATAATTATCCTACTAAATCATACCTCATGAATTCATGAAACAAGTATACTTTTACATTTTGAATGCAGATATGCTTTCATTCATTCAAGATCTGCTTCTTTGCCTAATATTAGATCAAGCTATAATGAGATGAACATTGTATTACATTCAAATGATTTTACTCTGTTTCAAGATCCAAGTAAATCATGTAATTTTCTTCAATGGAAGGTGTAAAAGATCATATAGAATAAGTAAATCCATTATCTTTTTTAATTGTTGGTGACATTTGCTATTCTAATAAGTTGTGTTAATAAGCCAATTTTTTTTTATAAGTGAGAGAATGACAAAAATGATAATTACTCATAATCACTGGGTAACAATCTACAGTGACCAAATTGAGGATCACAATCCCGTCCACCTCTAAAATCGGATTACCAATGTAAAAACATCCAAAATAAAACATAAATTTTGAAACTTAAATTTAAATTTGAGTGAATTTGGATAAAACTCAGTATAATTTTATATCACATATTATTCAAATTTAAAACAAATTGAAATTTAAAACTCCTCCAAACATAGGTGAGGATGCGTCTAACATCTTGAACAGTAGTGTGTTTATCTCAAAGAACTTAAGTTTAAAATTTGAAAACGAGTAGATGCAAAACAGGGAACTAGGCTAATTGGCTATCTCTAGACTCTGTTGATATAGACTAGGTGCAATATACCTCTCAAAAAAATATTGGGCTACACTATTTTATCACTAGACTGATCAATTTTATTACCTTGTTAATTATTAACATTCAACTTTTATGATATTAACTTAATTGGGTAATAACCTTTTTGACGTCCTTACAAAATTTTTTAGATTCATTTCTCTAATTAAAGCATTAATTTTTTTTATCAGCATATATCTTATGGCAAAATCGAATGCATTATTAGAATATTGTGTTTTATAAAATTTATTAACTAAAAAACATTAGTTTTTTTTTTTTGCCACGAGTTGTGTATATATATATATATATATATATATATATATATATGAATGCATGTATATATGTATGCATACATTATTTAATTAAGAAAATTATCTTTTAAATTCAATAAGGTCCCGAAAAACTACCCTAATTACATTCGTTTTATAAACAACTCCACCCATTGAGAGCTTAAATTTTATAAAATATGAATTTATTTAATTTATTTTTGTGATATTTTTATTTTTAAGAAAATTTCTTAAGGTGTTATTTATATATTTATAGGAATAGCTTTTCCATTTTCCCTTACTTCAAGTACTACAAATTAATTATTTATTCAAGACTTAATTTTAATGATATGTGCGTAATTTGTTGTCAAAGAAAATATAAACTTAATATATAAAATTTATCTGCACAGAATGTATTTGAAAAAGAAGAATAAACCTTAGATCTGTGTGCAGTTTTTGAGTAAATTATATAAAAACCCACTTACAATAAAAGAAAAAAATATAACTTTTTAATTTATATTTATGACCCCAATCTCTCATGAAAATTAATTTAATGAGATCATTTATAAGCAATAGCATCACGGTTCAAAAACTTATGAATTGTTGCAGATTTTTTTTTTTAAATTTTAATAGACTTAAAAAATTGAAGATAATATTATCATTTGGTATGTGGTTATTTTATGTTTTTTTTTTTAGTTTTCCGTATTCAATGCGTGGTGTCTCGTTGTTGTTGACGTAGAGAGCCGACTTTTGGAAAGCTTTTTTCCCAATTTATCCTTTAAAAAAAAAAAAAAAAACCTTTTTCGGGAATATAATTCCCGAAATAACCCTGACGTAAAAAAATTATATAAAAATGAATACAATAACAAAAAAATTGAAATAATTTACTTTTGAGAATAATAAGACAAAAAGGACATCTTACTTCCTAATTACATAAAAAAATTATTTAAAAAAACTTCTATTTTTTTTCCCAAAATAGAAAATTTGTCTTTAATTTTAATTAATCTTTCTTTTGTCGCTATTCCACTTTTCTTTCGAACCAAATAGGACAAATGTATTACAATGGAATCTATCATCTCTTCTACCAGTACAATCCGAAGGGAGCTGTGTGGGGCAACATCGTTTGGGCTCACTCCATCCCCAAGGACCTCATCAACTGGATCGCCCTTGACTCGACCATCTACCCGTCCAAGCCCTTTGATATAAATGGGTGGTAGTCCCGATCTGCCACCATCTTCCCAAACAACAAACCCGTCATGTGATGACCTAAAAATAAAATATATATACTATTAAAATACAATAATAATAAAATAATAAAAATGGTCATTAAGTTAATATCAATACAGAAGTGTCTTTCTGTAGGATTTTTGATTCCATGTTTGATGCCTAAGAAAGATTTGTCTTAGCGAGTGCTCAGAGACCATTGCGGCTCAGTCACTCCTTGAAGGTCGGCTTGGTCAAAATGAAATTTCATAGGATAAATAAGGTAGACACTGTTTATATACGTAAATAAGTACATAAAATAATATTTTGACTGACATAATTTGTAAAAATATATGATAAAATAATAATAATATAAGTATTCTATGCGGGGCCCACAAGACTGTGTGGGGTCCACATGAGTCCCGAAGCCGAGTGGAGGTTTACGCGAGTCTCGAAACTGTGTAGGGCTCATAAAATCGTAAAAAGATTATTGGAGTTACATATGATCCATTTGGATCTCGAAGTTGTGTGGGGCCCGCAAGACCATGTGGGGTCCACATGAGTTTTCAAAATTCAAATTTAATTCTTGTTCAAAAATAAATAAATACTAAAAATAGTTTAAAAGTAATAACAATGATAATAATAATGATTAAGAAAAATAAAAAAATAAAAAAATAAATAATTAATTGATTAATTAGGTAAGTAATTAATTAAAAATTTATTTAATAGGAATGGTGGCAAGCACTCTCGCATGACTTCCATCCCCATCCCATACTCAACCCATACCTTGCACATCCCTTGTCCATTCTTTAATTTTTAAAAAATTATAATTTCACCTCTCTCCCCACACTTTTACAAATTTCATTTCTTCCCCAAACTTTTTCTATAAATAGGGAGCTCTGAACCTTTATTTTTCACAATAATTTTTTCAAGGAAGAGAAGGAATAGTGAGTGAAAGAATTTGTTGTGGAAAGAGAATTTTTGAATAAGTTCTCACTCATCCACTCTTTCCGATCTCATTTCTTAGAGATAGTTACTGTATTCGTAGTACAAGATAAAAAAAGAGGTAAATAAATTTAATTATATTAGGATTTTTGTTTAAAATTTATTCCCGAGTTTATTTATAAGTAAATTTGATTATGTTAGGCTTTTTTTTATTTAAAATTCATACCCGAATTTATTTTGTAAGTAAATTTCAATTATGTTAGTTAGTTTCACAAAATTTTCATGAATTTATTTTTACGTATATTTAATTATACCAGTTCTATCTTTAATATACTTGCATTTATTTTTGGATTAAGAAATGTTCTAATCCCCTTGGGTAAATTTTCAACATTTCTTTCTATTAAAAAAAATTATATATATTTTTAACACAAAAATTGTGTGGCATGAATTTATTTTTACGTTGCATTTTTTTTCATAAAAATATGAGTAAGATGAGATTGTCACGATATTATTTTAAATTACATAAATTATAATAAGATGATTTTAAAACCCTTTATGGCAAAGGAAGTTCAAAGTTACAGATGTTCGATATCGCAACTTAAAGTTTAAACGGATCAGAGTGCACCCACACTGTTTACAAAGTGGTTATTTATATTAGTAAATTTTTTCTAAATGCACATCTGGTTCCAGACCAAGACTTAATAAGGAAAATCTCACTTAATGTTTACATACGTTGATTTAGTTTGGTCGGCCAGCCAGTTAAATCCAGTTTTCGGACCGCACAATCCAGTCATGAGGGTAAACATGATTTACGACAAATAGGCCTAAGGGTGGTTTTTATAATATATGTTTATACATATTTAATTAAGTGCACAAAGTTATTGATAATTTGAAGGAAAAGTGTAAGTTTACTTGAAAATGATCATTCTTGTGCTTAAATGACGATCTAAAGAAAATGTATAAGGAAAAGTATACGTATGTTTATCATTAAAGATTTTTACAGTTTTGAAGTTAAAAATTTAATTTAACAGTTATAATATATGATTATAAAATTTTACTGTTATAATTAATGACAAAAGTTTTATGCAAAAAATTTTAAATTTATATTTATTCTAGAAGCAATTTTGAAGTTATAGTATTAAATATTATTTTACGAAATTTTTAAAAAGCTCATTTTGACCACACACTAATAATAATTTTATTTACTTACTGAACGTCGTCTCACTCCAATCATATTTTTATTTCATATAACTCTAAAGGGCATGTCAGAAATCAGGCTTAATAAGCATGCGGGTGGGGATTAGAAAAATAAAGATTGATTAGAAATATTAGTATGATGTCAGATATTTATGTTTGTGTAATTTTTTTTCTTTTGAAATAAATGATTGTAATATGGATAATTAGCGCTCTGGTTTAATAATAATTGAGTTTTTCTACCTTCGTGGTTGGGGTATTACACGTCATCCACTACACCAGACTCGACCTCCAGAACAGACAGGTTTAGAATTACGCCGTACCCGCTAACCTATCCAACCTGTATCTTCGTGAATGGATCAAACCCGACGACAAGCCCCTTGTGGTTCCCACCCCGAACATGAACGCGAGCAAATTCCGTGACCCGACCACGGGCTGGATCGGGCGAGACGAGTAAAGACCTACTTGTACTGAAGCAGAGATTTCATTAATTGGGTCAAGGCGAAGCACCCACTCTACTCTACTTTGAAAATCAGAATGTGGGAATGCCTGGATTTTTACCCGGTTGCGGTGTGCAGGCGGCATGGGTTGGACACATTGGTGATGGGAGAACACGTGAAACACGTGTTATAATTTTTTTATTTCATTACATTTTTCTTCCGTTCCATTATTTCATTTTAATTCTTTTTTGTGCCTAGATTTTTGTGCGAATTTTTTGTTTTGTTTTGTTTTTTTTAATCCAAACTGACTTTTGAAAAGTCGGTTAGGTAAGAAATATTAAATTTTAAAATTTTCCTATATAAAATATACATAAAATAATATGTTAAATAATTTTTCTATTCTTAATTATATATTAAATAATTTTTTTATGTAATTAGGAAGTAAAATGTCGTTTTTTGTCTTAATATTCCCAAAGGTAAATTATTTCAAAATTTTTTGTTATTGTATTCATTTTTATATAATTTTTTGAAATTAAAAAATTAACTTACTTTTTTTAATTCGTTTGAAAAATAAATAAAAAGAAAAAAAATATTTTTTGTATTGAATGACACTTAAAAATATATATTTTTATTTATAACTTTTTATTTAAATATTAAAATTTGAAAAATAATATATATTTTATTATTATTTAAATAAAAAAAAATTTATAATTTCCACTTCCAAGGGGGGAGGTAGAACTCGGGGGCGGGGGATTTGATTTGGGGAGGGGGATCAAGAATCAACATTTGAAAGGTCGATTCTCAATTTTTTATTTTTTTTTATTTTGGTAGTCAATAATTACGGCTGATTTTTTTTTTTTTTAAAACTCAAACCGACTTTTGGAAAGTCAGTTGGGTACATTTGTATAAATTTTCCCAATTTTCTTCATATTTATGTTTTTTGATTTTTTTTTTAATATTTTGGTGAAAAACTCAAAGCTAGTTTTATTCCCCTTTTTTATTTTTTATTTTTAGATTTTCTTGTCCTGACTGTTGCGTAAGATTTTATACTTATTTTTTTTAATATTAAATTGAGTTTTGAAAAGTCAATTGAGTATAATTTTGTATTTTTTGTCCCGATATATATTTTGTATTTTTATTATTTTTATAAATAATTCGGTAAAAAAGTCATTATTTTCCTGTGGTTAGTTTCTTACTTTTTTTATTTTATGTTTTTTTTTACTTTTCTGTATTCAATGTGTGGTGTCTCGTTTTGCTGACGCAGAGAACCGACTTTTGAAAATTAGTTTTCTCTTCCTTTTTTATTTTTTATTTTTAGATTTTCATGTCATAACTGCTGTGTAGGATTTTATATTTGTTTTTTTTAATATCAAATTGAGTTTTGGAAAGTTTATAATTTTGTATTCTTTGTGCCAATGTAAATTTGTATTTTTTATAAACAATTCCTTAAAAAAGTCGTTATTTTCCCGGTGGTTAGTTGAGTTTTTTCCCCTTTTATTATTAAAAATAAATAAAATATTAAATAATACTCTCATTGAGAAAAAATTTCCCAAATGCTCACGTAATCTCATAGTTTGATGCTGCGAGATTTAAAAGTTCAGCCAATGAGAAGCTGACGCGTGACACGGCTGCAGAGAAAATCTCGCAGCATGAAGCTGTGAGATTTAAAGTCTCAGACCAATAGGATGGTGACACGTGGCACTGAGCAAATCTCGCAGGTTAGTCATGCGAGATTTACGACTATAATTATAACTTTCCTTTTTTACAAATTTAAATTTAAATAATAAACATTCTCTTTTAATAAATTTAATCATAACTTTACCTTATAAATATAATTTAAAGTTAAATTTAAATTTAAACTTAAATTTAAAATTTAAAATTTAAAATATATAATTTTAACAACTTCCCTTATAAATTTAACAATTAAGCAATTAAATAAATTATTAATTTTTTAAAAATATAATTTAAAAAAATAAATTTCTCAATAAGTTATTAAAATGCCTAGTAATTATAATGCTGCAAAATGTTTATTGGATGTAATATTTAAAATTAACAAATTATTTTATTTAAATTTTACTATAACTAAATTTAATTATATTTTAATTATAATTTAAAATATAAAATTTAAGTTTATAAATTTTATAAACTTAAATTTAAAATATAACAATTGTTTAATTGTTAAAATATAACTTTCCCTTATAAATTTAAAATTTAATTAAATTTAAATTTTTTAAAGTTATAATTTAAATTTAATTATAACTTTTCCTTTTTACAAATTTAAATTTAAATTTAAATAATAAATTTAAATTTGTCTTGCAAAATGTTTAATTGTTAATTTTAAATATTACATCTAGTAAACATTTTGCAGCATTATAATTACTAGACATTTTTATAACTTATTAAGAAATTTATTTTTTCTAGTTATATTTTAAAATTTTTTAAAAATAATACAAATTATTTTGTCATACTTATATAATTAGTTGACCCAAAGCATCAAAGCAGTCAATTCGAAATTTTTGTTCGGTCCCTAATCCATTTATTTGACTTTAATCATTATATTAATCATATATTTTTTTATTTACTAAATTAATGTCATTTTAAAATATCATTCTATTAAGAACAAATTTTGTTATTCCACATGCACTTAATAGTTAACTAAAAAAATATTCATTCCGTCAATAAAATTAAATTATAAGAATTTTTTTAGTGTTTTTTTGAAAATTCAGTGGTTAGAGTAATATTTTGAATTTTTTTTCTGGATTTTATCCAATTTTTTATGACAAAATACTTATTTATAATCAATAATTTTTTTTATATAAGGATTTTTTTTATTTTATTGATTAGATTGCATTTGATAATAATTAATTATTGAATAATCACTTTTCTTATAATTGAATGTATATACAAACACTTTCATAATAAAATACATGTTTGAAATTAATAAGTACCTTTTAATATCACAATAATATATTATTTAAATTTAAATTTGTGAAAAGGAAAAGTTATAATTATAATCGTAAATCTCGCATGACTAACCTGCGAGATTTGCTTAGTGCCACGTGTCACCACCCTGTTGGTCTGAGGTTTTAAATCTCGCAGCTTCATGGTACGAGATTTTCTTTGTAACCGTGCCACAACGTCAGCTTCTCATTGATTGGACTTTTAAGTCTCGTAGTATTAGGCTGCGAGATTATGTGAGTAGAAATTTTTTTTTCAATAAGAGTATTATTTTATATTTTATTTCTTTTTAATAATAAAACGGTAAAAAACTCGTGGTTAGTTTCTTACTTTATTTCACTCCTATTAAATAGCCAGATGGGCAGCATCTTACAACGCAAATAGAATATGCTGATTTCAGCAAAATGGCAATGGGCGGCACAGCGGACATAATTCCAAAGAGGGTCCCACAGCGCCATTAATGAGAACAGCCCGACTCCGGTGGTCCAAAAAGGAAGCTGCCCGCGAAGCTGCATATTTTCTGAAACGCAACTTCACTTCAGTCGCTCCCACACCTCTTAATTAATCCATCGCCGCTTTCAACGTTTCTTCCATTCCCATCGCATCAGAGCTTTTGTTTGATTAACTTGATTGTTCCAGGATGACTAAACCAAACTCTCGCGTGTCCATCAGCAGCAGTATGTTAACTATGAAATTCAAGTAAAATCAATTCGAGTGAAAGTCAAATTCAAGTAACTCCCCCGGTAAACTTGATTTCCCTTGCACCCCTTTCCATTTTTGTACACATCTTCATGACTCTGAATCGCTCATCCATCATTGATCCAACACCGAACGCTCCACTTTAAAAACCACTCTGCATATTAATTAAATGCTCCATTCTGCTCTTTCTCCATTAATTGACCAACTGTTTACATAAGTACAGCAAAATGATGGGCACTGTTCATCGTCTGTCTCTGCCCGACCAGGAACTGCTCCTGGAGAAGCTTGGGATCTTCAAGATCAGCGGCAGAGATAAGTCCGGGCGACCCATCCTACGCATTATCGGAAAGTTCTTCCCCGGTAACTTTTTAATCAAGTCTTTGTTTGAATATTTTCTTATTATGATCGAGCACTTGCATTGATAATTAATTAAGGGTTTTTTTTTTGGGGGTTCGACTGCCATCTTTAATTTATTAAGCTCGAATTGTGAGCGCCGATGTTGTGAAGAAATATTTGGAGGAGAAGATTTTGCCGGAGCTAGGGAAACGGCCGTTCGTGGTCGTGTACGTGCACACCGACGTCCAAAGGAGCGAGAACTTACCCGGAATGTCGGCGCTGCGATCGGTTTGCGATGCGGTTCCGGCTGACGTCAAGGAAAGCGCGGAGGCCGTGTATTTTTTGCACCCCGGCCTGCAGGCCAGGCTCTTCCTCGCCTTCTTTGGCCGTTTTCTGTTCGGAGGGGGGTAAGTGGTGCAGGTTAAGCACTGGTATCGCCGTCGCGGCGCATTTTAGCATTTTTGAAAATAATTCCGATCACCGACGACGATAATGCGCATGTGGGCTTGATTTTACTGCAGGCTGTACGGAAAGGTAAGGTACGTGAACAGACTGAGCTATCTGTGGGAGCAGGTGAGGATGAAGGAGGTGGAGATTCCTGATTTCGTGTACGATCACGATGAAGAGCTGGAGGAGAGCGGCAACCATCGGGTGATGGAGAGTGGTATGGAGGGCGATTATGCGCGGGTGTACGGTGGGCGTGCGGCGGACCAACCGGTGTCGACGTACTCCATGAGATGCATATCGTAGAATGGAGTAACGAAGCAGTATCAGCAATGTCAGTATGTATACAAATGGTAGAATAGGTTATAATTTTTGTAATTTTGAATGAAAATAAGGTGGTGGTAGGAAGCATGCAGACTCAGCAGGCGTCGGGCGTCTGCTCTTGCTCCTCCTCCTCCTCCTCCTCTTCTTTTGATTTTTTTTTTTTTCAAACTAGCATTTGGCTTTTCAAGGGAGTATGCAATGTTGTATTTTTCGTTAGTTATCCCGTAAAATTTCTGAAGACTGCAACTTCCCAAATATGAATACCTCTTTGGGAACTCATGATCAAAATTGTACAAGGCAAATATTTTGGATTCCTTTGAATGATAGATGTCCTCGAAATAACCATATTTAATATTCACATTTTCCTTAAGTAGTAATCTTGGATTTTCATAGCATTGATGCCAAAATTGGCTTGTTTCCACCAACCGTCAATGATCAAGGTTGTAATTGCTTGGTAATGAGTGACTGGCCTTCTTGGGGTAGCAATTATCAGAAAGATGAAAACATAGGGTGATCAGAGCACGATTTTAGAAAAATCATTTGATGCTGAAGCGAGTAAGGTAATCTGTTCCCAATCATGGTTAATGAGCCGATTTTGAGAGGTATGTCATTGGCGTGTCTTGTGTTCACTCCTTGGATTTACACTGAATTAACATCATGGTACTTGGATTGCGTGTACTAGCGTTGACCCTTTTATCATGCTATAACTATTAGCTTTTATAAGGTATATGCGTGTTCGCATGTGCCCCCTCTATTTTACCTTTATCAATTGCTCTCTTAGCCTAGAGGTTAGAGTTAGGGGCTTATATCGGGCAATGGGGGTGCTTAGGTTGGTTAATCTAGAGGT
The DNA here is from genome assembly GCF_029873635.1 of Malania oleifera. Classification (NCBI taxonomy): domain Eukaryota; kingdom Viridiplantae; phylum Streptophyta; class Magnoliopsida; order Santalales; family Ximeniaceae; genus Malania; species Malania oleifera. The sequence continues at coordinate 53,616,740 of NC_080417.1, forward strand.
TAACCCCTCTATTTTACCTTTATAAAGTGATCCCTAGGCTATGCATGTTGGTGGTTACTCTGGGCTGTGGGATGCTTAGATTGATCATACTTATGCTCAGTTAGTTATTATTTTCCAAACTAATGTTGACAAAGCATCTTGCCAATATGTGGTGGTTGAGGCCGCTCAACACAAGTGGTTACCCTTGGACAAGCATTTGGACAAGGGATTCCACTAGGGATTTGTACGGTTGTGGTACGCCTGTACTAAGCATCTGTTGGAATTAGTGTATTCCCAAGAGGAGGAGCGAATTGGGTATTAAAAAATCATCCTTCTTAGGTTAGGTTCAAATCACAGTCAGCAATACACAACCTAGGGTCTTTCTGAAACAGGTTCAATTCCCCAAGCAATGAACTGAGCAAATTCAAAACACATATAGCAGGCTCAATAATTTAGTATTATTCACAATGATAAAACATAAACATTCACATGCAGGAATTAAATTGCGAAAATTAAAATCAGGCACAAGAAATGTTATCGAGTTTCGGCCAAATTGCCCTATGTCCCCGCCTCAAGCTAACAAGCAATAGGATTCACTACTAATGCGCACTTACGGGTGGAGCGGCACCGATTATAAACACCCTCTCTTTACTGGGTGAGGAATACCTCAGGTCACATTTATAGGGTTGACCCCAACCTTTACAATACCTTACAGGATGGTGCACTTAGTTCTCTTAACCGGGTCTGAACCAATCTGGTGCTCTCCTAATCAGGTCTAAGCAAGTTCGGGACTCTTCACAGGATAAGTCTCCCTCTTCCGACCACACATTGAGAATACAACAAATATTCAAATAATTTTGTATAAAGAGATGCTTCTATAACAAGCAAATGTGTACATGATAACGCACAAATGCACTCTAGTATGATGTGAAATTAAGCTCAATATAAGTATGTGTAATTTTTCAAATGAAATCTTTGAATAAAATATGTATATGATAAGGACTCAAAGATTTAACTCTGATAAAAATTTTCTCCAAAATATTTTTCAATGAAAGGTGTAGGAGCAATAATTTTTTGTAAGATAAAGATTTTTCTATGAAAGCACAAATGCAAACAAACTTTTCCAAGCACAAAGATATATGAATGAAAAGTACGTGCTCAAGTCTTTAGAAGATAACCAATAGAAATTTTCTCCCAGTAATATTTATCAACAAAAATATATGGGAGAACTAAGAAGCTTACTCTAAAAAAGAATGATATTCAAAGTATGAATATTGAGAGTAAAATGCTTTGAATAAAAATGCCCTAAATAAAACCTCTCTTTCAAAATAGATTTTTCAAATGAAGAATGAAAAGAGGGTTAAAAATGATTTTTGCTTTGAAGTAAGAATCCTCAAGATATATGCTCTCTTTTAATATTTTTCAAAAGAATAATGAATAAGAGAGTATATATGAATGAAGAACAAAAATTAATTTTGAGAGGATTTTTTTTTCAACTAATCTGAATGCTTAAAATTGAGTAATGAGGGGATATATATAGACCTTGAAAGATTTTGATTGTTAGGAACATATTAGGGATTTTTGAAAATATTTAATTAAAATTTAACCCTAATAACCGCGGTACAAAATTGTGAATCCGAGAGGTTTGGTTGACCGTCTTATAGGGTTGGTTGGCTGAATAGACTCAGTGAATTTGAAAATTTTTGTGGGTTCGGTTGATCAAAGACAAGGCTAGTTGGCTGACCTAGGATGATTTTACTTTCCTTCATGATTTCGGTCGCTTGGCCTAGGGTTCGGTTTGCCGGTCGGCTGAGGAAAATTTGAACTAAAATTTCGGTCGCCCGGGGACGGTAGAGAAGCCAAGTTTGAAGGTCAGTTAACCGTGGAGTTATGTTCATTTTCTGGTCGGTCGATCGAAGCAAGGTCAACGATTTGACTTCTGGCCTTAAGTGTGTTCGGTTGACTGAGGTGATTTGAACTGTGCAAGGTCAGTCAACTGAGGCTTTTTAATTAAGCCAAAAAATCCAATGTCAGTCGACCACTCCAATCTTTGACCATAATCAATTAGCTTTTAAGAAAAAAAATTTTCCATGAAAAGTGCTGATCCCTAGGGTTTGTTTACAGTCATCCTAAGCTTGACATTCACATCATGCATGCTATGCATTATTACAAACCAAAGTATAAAATGAAATTCAATTACAATTAAATCAAATGTGTTCTTGTCTTTTGCTCTTCCGTCTTCCATGGAATGCACCAGATTGTATAGACTTTGAAAAGTAAGGTGTAGTCCCAAGAGGAAGTGAATTGGGTTTTAAAAATTTCTTTTAACTCATTTTATAGATTCTCAACTTATTGTAAGTTTAGTACTCAAACAAGGATAATTTGAATTGCAATATTAGCTAGAAATCAATATTCACTTTTAAAACTTTAAGAACGAGTAAATCAACTTGATCTTACAGTAATATCAATTAACACCCAACCGATAAATTAATTCAATCAACACAAAAAAATGATTCACAATGTAATGTTTTCAGCTTTTGAATAATTCAATCCTCTCAACAAGATAACCAAAACAAGATTCACACTAAAGAATGAATTCAGTAAAGCTTCCAAGATTCAGCAATTGAGTAACTCAAAGTAGAGTTTGATAAAAGCCATGTTTTAATGAAGCACAATTGAAAATTCTAACACTCTTCCAAAACTCAGATTTAAAATAAACTTTCAATTAATGAGTCTTGGGTGTTAATCAATCTGTTTGTTGACCTTATAGGTCACACCCTAGTTTTGATAATGACAAATACGATTGCATTTAATAAATATTTAGTTTATGTGTAGGTTCATACTAGCATATCATCAATGGCACGTGTAAGCTCAAAAGCTTAAAGACAAACTCTTGATCTTAATTGTAATAATCTTAGTGAAATTTGTCTGTAATAGTAATTAGGGTATTCGGTTTGTAATAAACACACACATCACATGCATGATTTATTTTGTAAGCTCAAACCAAACCATGAATGAGAAAGAACCATAGAAAGACCTTAGGGTGCACCGAAGGTTAACCGACACCGGACTTTTTCGGTGTCTTCAAATTGGACCCCAAGTGCCTCTAAGATACTCAAACTTTCACATATATGTGATAGGCACTTAAATAGGGCTTTATTGTATCAATACGGGATCGAAATGCACACTTGGTGCACTTTTGGTCGACCAGCCAACACAGTTCACTTTGGCTTGGTCGACCGAATCGGCCCTGGGTCAACAGTTTGACCAAGGCCCGGTTGACCGAGCCCTTACAGTTCATTTGACCCCGGTCAACCGAACCACCTGGGAGTCAACATTTTGACCTCCCGGTCGACCGACCAAATTTGTACTCCGACAACTTGGTCAACCGAAGGGTCTTGGGAGAATTCCCAGCGGTCTGGTCAACCGAACCACACAGTTCAAAAAGGCCCGGTCGACCGAACCTCGGAAAATTTGGAAAATCGCCTTGCCTCGGTCAGTCGACCACTCAGTTCAAAATACCCCTGGTCGACCGAGCCACTTGAGTCCTGGTCGATCGAACCATTTCTGGTCAACTGGACCTCTCGGGTTGCTCCTACTTTTACCGCGATTAATAATTTTAAAACAGGGTTAAATTGATTTAAACATTATTAATCTTTTCTAACAATCCCTGATAGGCCCCCAACAGTCAAAATTTTCAGTATGTCTATATATACTCTTTCATTTGGTGGATTAAGTACTGATTAGCAAAAAGATTAAGAAAATCTCTCTCAAGCCAAAATACTTATTTTTGCTTCTCATTACTCATACTCTTTTTGAAACCTACTCAAGCTTACCTTCTTCATCTATCTAAATCATTTGTAAGTGTATTGAGTATTATTGCTTAGAGGTTTGCTCTTTAATTTGTTGCATATTTAAATCAAGTACTCTTCGAGAGCATAACCTAAGTTTTCTTAGGAGGCTTTGCTAATAAGCCTACTCTAAGAAGACTTATGGAAAACTTCTGAGTGTTGCATTATTATTGCAATATCCTTGGAAGTTTATATTGGTTTTCGGTTTGCAAAAACATATTTCAAGCTTACTCAAATATCTTGTGGAATTTATTGAACTATTTATGAAAAGATATTTGTGCTTGTTACACTAATCTTTGTGGTAATATTTATACAAGTATTTATATCATTTTCCGAAAACAAAGATTATCTATTTTGCAATCCAAGCATATACACATTTGTGTGATTGAGATATTCTCTGATTGATATTCTTGAGGCTTGCTTGGTGTTATGTGTAAACATATTTGATTGAATATTTTGAGGTACACAGATTATTATTGACACTCTCACGTACTTACTACACTGATAGAAAATATAGTTGAGAGTTGAAATCTTTAGACCACACAGAGCTTACATTATTAAATCATCTGTGGTGTATGTGTTTGTGCGCATTTGTGGTACAAATCTGCTTTACGTGAAAGCACTCATATATTGTGCATTTTGATTGTATACCTGAGAGATTCCAGGAGTGGCCTGAGGGGGCGGTAATCCAGTCCGGTAAGGATTGGTGTAAAGGTTGAGGTCAGCCATGTGGTAATTTGACTTGGTTTGTATAGGTGCCGCTCCACCCGTTTAAGTGAGCAAGTTATTGTGATAATCCTTGTGCTGGTTAGCCAAGGCGGGGACATAGGCAGTTGGCCGAACCTCGATAACATATCTGTGTGTCATCCTTTCTTTACTGCTTTCTAGTGCTTGTGTGATTGTCTAAATTGCTTTATTTAATTTCTGGTATATTTACAATATTTGCACTAGATTGACCATAGGCTTGTGAACATACTACTGTTAGGAGGAATACCTAGGAGATAAATTTTAAAAATACCAATTCACCCCCCCCTCTTGGGATCACGGTAAAGCTAACACTGTTAATTTTTTTGAATCCGATCCCTGTTTTGATGCTGACAAAGTACAAGTATCTCATGTGTGCATTTAGTGTTTTTGAACAGGTTCATGATTCAGCACACACATGAGGTAAAAGACATGGAAGCTTGGAGGAACATAAAGAACATAAAACGTACATTTTAATTTGTATATGAATTTAATTTTTATATCTTGGTCTGTAATAATGCATGCATCTGCATGATATGTCTTGTATGCTCAGAAATGTCATAGACTGACCATAGGGACTGAATGACCTTAGGGTTCAGTCAACCGACGCCGAATTTTTAGGACTATCTCAAAACGGCCTCAGTAAGATCCTAGTATGACTCTAGGTCTCAATACTTACGCACATATATCATACAAAATTTAGGAGTGTTAAAAATGCATTAAATTTAATATTATTGGAGAGTTTGAGAGAGGTCGGACGACCGAACCCCAGGGGTACATTTCACCTAGGGCGCCTGAACTGTTAAGAAGTCAACAGTTTGACCATGCTTCGAGTGACTGAACCCATTTTGACCATATCTTTCCCGGGCGACCAAATCCCTAACTTGACGTCTTTTCACCAACTTGGGCGACAGAATATCACGTTCAAATATGCCCCGAGCGACGGAATTGGCAAGTTCGGGCTACCGAACTTAGCCTTGGGCACCTGAACAGCGGATAGAAACATTTTGTTTTTTGTTCAGCTGACCGAACCCATACTCAGGCACCTGAGCTTCAAAAACGCCTTTTCTTTTTGTGAGTGTTCAGGCAACCGAACCTATGGCTCGGGCGATCGAAACTCTCAGGTTGTAATTTTTTAACTTGGGTAAATAAGGTTCAAAATTAATTAAACTTTTCTAATAATACCCAGCATGTCCCTAATGGTCAAAAATTTCCTTGAGTCTATATATACCCCTTTATAAGCTAAGATTAGCAACTTTGATTAGCTAACTTTTCTCTTTAATTTTATCCTAAAAATAGTTCCCCCAAAAACATTTTTATTGCAAAAACTCTTTCATTGGGGCAAATATTTTACTCTCCAAATCTCTCTTTATTATTCTTTAGAAAATCTTTTCAAAGAGAGCATACATTTTATTTGGGCATTTACTTCTTGCATTCATGCTTTCATAGAAAATGTTTATCTTGCTAAAATCATTTGAAAGATCAATACCCTAAGTTCTTCAATTATTTTTTGAAAAATATTTTTGGGAGAATATTTTATTAGGGTCCAAATCTTTGTTGTGCATATCATATACACTACTTTTCAAAAATTGAAAATATTATATTTAGAAAAGCACCCTTACTCTACTGAGCATCATTGTATATCATTTTAAAGTGCTTGTATTGAGCTTTATTATGTACATTCTTGCTTGTATTTAAAAGCACTTTATTATGTACAAAAATATTTTTTATTATACGGTTGGGTTCAGTCTGGAATTGAACTGGGAAGTCTCAACCCCGTAAGTGAGACCGATTCGGTTCAGCCCGAAAATTGAACTGGGGAGTCTCAGCCCCGTAAGTGAGACTAATTCTGCTCAGCCTAGTAATTGAGCTGGGATTTTCCTTGCCCCATAAGGAGAGGATGTAAAAAGCTTCTGCTACGCTCAGTTAAGTGAGCAGATATAGTGGAATCCTTGGGGGGCATGCCCAAGGCGGGGACGTAGGCAGTATTGGCCGAACCTCGTTAACAAATCTGTGTGTCATTCTCTCTCTATCTTATTTAAATTCCTACACTTAAATTTCAGTATGTGTATGTTTGTACATGTTTTTTTATAACCATCTTGCATGCACACAAAAATGATTTAAATGAGATATGCAGAACACGTGTATGTATGCACACACTGATAACTTAATCGTTGTACATGCACGCTTTCAATATTGAATGGGATATGAACTTTGGTGAATCAGTGTAATTGTTTAAATTAGTGAAAAATATTTTAAAACCCAATTCAACCCTTATCTTGGGATCACACCAATTCCAACACAATCAACGTACTCCCTTATGGTTTTCGTAAAAAATATTGATCAACCAACGTACTCCTATTTGGTTTCTGCAATCCTATAGTCAAATTAATTTTTGGTTTATTTAATATCCAATCCACACAATTTATAGATTTGTAATTAACAACCACACAGTTATATATGTGCAGAAAATTAAAGAGAGTTTAGGGAAAGAGAGTGAGATCGAGTTTTTTATGAGGTTCGGCTTATCCCCAGCCTATCTCCTCGCCTTAGGCAAGAACACCTAAGGATTCCACTAACCCGTTCCTTTACAGGCGGAACAATCTGATTACAACCCTCCTTTAGGGTGGAGCCCCCTCTCCAAGCGGTACCCCACGCTCGGTTACAATAATCCAATCACCTGAACAGTCAAAGAAATGAGAAACAAGAAAAGGTTTCTTTTATACAAAGAATGCTCTTAGATAGAGCTGGTTAGTACAATTGAAAGCACTATCTACTTCAACAACAAATATCCAAAGAAATAGAATTGAAGCTTTAGAACAAATTCACCAGATTTCTTCTCTAAATAAGGATCAACAATTCAAATGTTTAGAGCTCAGAGAAGAATGATCAGCACTTTAGAAAAACTCAGTAATTCTCAATATCAAAGAGTGAGCAAGAGAGCTTTTGAGAGAGCAAGAGAGCTTTTAGCTTGAGAGTAGATTTTCAATGCTTAGTGTGAGTTTGATTAGAGAAAACATGTATTTATAGGCTCAAAAAAGTTAATTCATGTTGCCCAAGTTTACTTGGAGTGTTTCCCAAATTTTTACAAAATTTGGGGCACAAAAAACTTAAATTTGAATTTTAAAATTTTTAAAAAATATAGCCGTTAACAGTGTTCAGGTGCCTGAAGTCTTGGGGTCAGTCACCCGAGGTTCCTTAAAACTGTGAAATTTTGAATTGAAAATAGGGTTAGGCGCCTGAGGTGACCAGGGTCAGTCGCCTAAGCCTACACTGCCTCTTTAGAAATTCTCCAAGAAAATCTTCAGGTGCCTAAGCTTATTCTTCAGTAGCCTGAGGAAAATCTTCAAGTGTATGAACTTATTCTTCAGTAGTCTGAATAAATAAAAATTTTGATTTTCAGGTTATTTTTAAAAACCACTTAGTCCTCTTGCTTTGTCACTTTGAAATCATTTTTTCGGTATTTTTAAAACAAGGTCTCTAAGTCCATGACAACCCCTAATGAGCTTCAAACCATTTCCACATGATATTTAGTATGGAGTATTTACATAATTCATCCTAAAGCCTTAAGCACTCTAAGCTTTAAAGTCTTCATATGTGTCTTTGGTTTGAGCCCTCTTGACTTGAGCTTGAGTCAACTTAAGGCTTTCATATGCTTTGATCATTTTGGGTCCATTTGAGCTTCCTTTGAATCACTTTGAAGATGAACGTGGCTTTGTTGTAACGCCCTGACCTAGGTCTGCCAAGGAGCACTGCATTTATCCTCTTCCAACTGGATCAGATAATAGGGGGCAGGCCTTATCGGACTATTGACTGGCCCCACAGACCAACACATGTCATTTTCAGTGCGTTTTTGTCCTCACTCACACACTTCCTGAGAAAACTTCCCAGTAGGTCACCTACAACGACCCTACTAAAAAAAAATAAAATATGTGAGTAAGTGTGATCCTAAAAATAAATAAATAAATAAAATTAATTAATTAATATAACATTATTAAATTAAATTAATTGATTAAACTTTGTTAAATTAAATTAGTTAAATAAATAATAGGATGGATATATATATATATATATGTTTAATATTATTATAATAGTATATATATGTAATGTATTAAAGGATCCTGAATCAGGATCCATTTTTATTTCAAACCTAAAGAGTCCTTCCCCCCCCCCCCCCAACGGTCATTCCGTCTCTCTCTCTCTCTCTCTCTCTCTCTCTCTCTCTCTCTCTCTCTCTCTCTCTCTCTCTCTCTCTCTCTCTCTCTCCTTACTCCCGTCGTTTCTCCTTGATTTTCTCAGCCAAACGTGCGCCGATCAGAGAACGGACCGCTGAGTTCTATTCTTCGCCACCGACATTTCTACCGGAATGGATTTGTCGTAGGAGCGACGTAGGCATATTTCCTGGGGTAAGGTAAATTCTCACTCTTACCTTAATTTTTCTTAAATCTTAAGCCAAATTGACGATCGGACACCACCACGAGAATCTAGGGATGATTCTCTACAAGTCTAGCGGAACGGATTTCTCGTGGGGTCTTCGTAGACATAGCCCCAAAACTAGGATAAGAGGGTTATTTAGAGATTAATTGTTATTTAATTATTGTAGATTTGGAAATGTTATAATATTGAGCATTTTGGGGTTGAATTGTGTAAGTAGGGTTTTTTTGGAATACAGGGTTTGGGTGAGCACCGCAGGCACCGTTTTGGGAACCCTGCAGGCGTGGTTCAGGAAACCTAGTAAGGGGGAATAAAATTATATTAATATTTTAGTAAGGTGAACTAGTTATTTATGAGCATATGAAACCTAGTATGTATCTACATGATTTTTAGAACAGTCTGAGTACTGCAAAATGTTGATTTTATTCAAGGTTTATATTTGGGATAATTGCATATGATATTAAATCCGTGTGGCATGAGAACAATTTTTTCCTAATAAATTGAATATGAATTATTGTGGTATTTGGGCTTGCATATGGGGATGTTTGTAATAATTACGCATGATGAATGAATTGTTATGTTTGATTCCTATATGGAAATGTATTGATATGTTGAATTCCTGTGTGGAAATGCATTGATGTGTTTGTGTGAATTACCTAGTGTGGTTATTCGTATGCATCACAATATAACGTTGGTATGAGGAGGTTGTTATATTGCCTAGATATAAATTATGATATGACATTGGCAGGTCGAGCAGTTCGTCATATTGTCATTTATATGGGGTAGGACATTGGCAAGCCCGAGGAGCTTGTTCTATTGATGTTCTACGAGTAGGTCATAGGGATTGGATACTGGTGAATAGTGGTATCTATGTGGGCCACGTGTCGCGGAAGCCGAAGTGGTGCCAGTGTGGGCCACGTTATATCCTGTGTGGATGATGGCGCTTGTGTGGGCCATGTTATGTATCGTGTGTGGATGATGGTGATTGTGTGGACTATGTCATGTACCCTGTGTGGATAGTTGTGCCTGTGTGGGCCACGTACTAATATGTACGCATTTGCTCTATATGGGCCATATACTGAGGACATTAGAAGACAAAGTATGAGATGCATGATTCCTGTGTGGATGTGTTGTGTGCATGTGAATTTAATTATGGCATAATAATAATGGTATAACATGTTATGAATGCATGTGTGTGCATACGATGAGGTAAACATACTGGTGAGGGCTTGCTGAGAAAGGCGATTGCTCTGATGGGTAGTTTCTTGGTATCAGTGCAAAGGGATGCTACTTGTATGAGTGGGTAATCATCTCGATCCTCAGAAACCTTCGCCTTTAAAAAAAAAATAAAGATGTGTATACTAGCAGCGAGGTAATTTTTTGCCGGAGGGCTTACTGAGTAACGTGAGTGCTCTAGTAGGTATCTTTTAGGTACTAGAACAGAGGGAAACTACTTGTATAGGCGAGTAATCTTCCCTATCCTCAGGGAATTTTGCCTGCATAAAAATTATGTACTTGTGCATATTGGACGTGTGTATGATAACAGATGCCAGTGATGTTAATAATGATGCGTTTTCTCAGCTGTTATTGATATTATATGACAAACAGTTTATTTTGATATATATAAACTCATTTTCCACACATTGTTATAATTTATTCCACCCTTCCTGAGAAATGTCTCACCCTAGTGGATTATCAATTTTTCAGGTTATTTTGGAGACCGGGCTTGAAGGCTTGGGCTGGGACTATTTTTAGTAGTTTTCTTTTTGGGGTATTATGGGATAGTAAATATATAGATATATTTGTGTGGGGTTATGTTTTAAATGTTGCTTGTAGATACATATATTTGGATATTGTAGTGTTCATTTTTAGGATGTTATATAGAACTCTGGTATTTATTTGAGGTTATTTATTTATATTCCACTGCGTGTATGTTAATTATGATATCAGAGATGGAAGATTGAACAGCGTGGCACTTGGGTCCCACCTGGCGAGTTCGGGGCGTCACATCACCCATCCCAAGATTACTCCAAGCCAAGCACGGTTAAGCGTGGAGTTCTTATGGGAAGGCTCCTGAAAAGAAATGTGCACCTTGTTAATATGGATAGTAACATTTAATCCTTTTAAGCCTTTCTTCCACGGGGTATTACATTCTCCCCCACTTACAAACGCAATGTCCTCGTTGCGAACTCATATTTCCAAACCCAGGTGATGTGAATCTCATCACACTTCTAGTTGAGTAATTGCTCTGATACCATTTTTAAATGCCCCGACCTGGGTCTACCAAGGAGCACTGTGTCTCTCCTCATCCACATGGACCAGACAACAGGGGGCGGGCTTTATCAGACTGATGACTAGTCCCATAGACTAACACGTGTTATTTTCAATGTGTTTTTGTCCTCACTCACACACTTCCTGAGAAAACTTCCTAGAAGGTTATCCATCCCAAGATTACTCCAAGCCAAGCACGCTTAACCGTGGAGTTCTTATGGAAAGACTCTCGAAAAGAAAGGTGCACCTTATTGATATGAGTAGTAATATCTAATCCTTTTAAGCCTTTCTTCCACGGGACATCACATTTGTAGTACTTAGTGATCTTGAACTTGAATATCTTTTAATCTTTTGAACTTTGTCAATTAAGCATTCTTGAAACATTATCACTTAACAACAATATGTTAAATCAACCTTCATTTGTTATCATCAAAACGAGATTCGAAAGCCATGTTAGGCCAACGATCTCCCCTTTTTTGATGATGAAAAATGAGGAGCAAAGATGAGAGAACCTTTGAAAAGGCTCTCCTTTACAATAAGCATGCCTTTTTAACAAATATGAAAAATGATGATTTAAATATAAGTAAGTTCAAAAAATAAGTCATAAAAAAGTATATTGCATTATAGCACATGTCAACATACATTCTTTCTTAAGTTCTCATGTTTATTTTTACTTTTACTCCTCCATGCTATATGCCAAGATTTTATATGCTTTACATATCTACTACATACTGCTCATTTTTCATGGTTGCTTTCTAAAAATACTCTTGTCTCATATTTTTCTCTCCAAAATATCTCTCCCCCTTTGACATCATTCAAAAAGAATTGAAGGGTATAGTCACAAAGAGTTTTAGCACATTAATAGCATAGTCATATTACAAAAAAGCATAGGTAATGGAATTACAAGCCAAATTTCAAAAAAAAAAAAAAAAAACAAGGCAACATAAAAGAAAGCTAATACATAGAGAGTGCTTAATACAACACAAAATGATAAATAATTTAGTTATCATCAACATCATCATCATCTTTCTCTTCATCACCTTCCTCTCATCACCTTCCTCATTGCCTTCCTCAGATTCTTCATCGTCACTCTGAGGAGCAGAACTAGTATCCACAAGATCAACACCACAGGATGAGCTAGCCTGATGCTTCTTAATACGAGTGAGGCGCTGATCATCAAGTGATGAATAGGTAGTGTGAAGTGAAGGTACATCCTCCTGAAGGGTTTGAAGTCCTGGTCTCATGTCTCTGCTGAAGGTGGAGAATTCATGATGAAAGGGAATGAACCAAGAAGCCGTATCAGCAGGAGGTCCTTGGTCTTGAGATGGAGGAGGAGGAGGTACAACTACTGGCCTCTGAGGTCTTCCTCCTTTCAAGAACCGAACTTGATCTTGATTTTCATAGCCCCTTTGCTTTAGGGATGTGGAGGCGAAGAGGTCCTATCAAGTACGTTTGATGAACAACTCAGAAGGTGTAGTAATATCAAGCTGAGAAAAAAATAAGGTTCAACACACCACCATATGGAAAAGTTATACAAGTGGCTTCTAACTTGTCCCACATCCATTTCAAAATGCGGCTAGAAAGATCAAGCTTCTTCCCCTTTAGTAAACACCATAAAACAAAGCAATCAACATAGCAAAGATGATCATATGAGCCAACCTTAGGTAGGATGTTGTTGGAGATGATTTTGTGAAGTATTTGGGCCTGGAGGTTCAATTGTTTATACATAGGTGGATGGCCAAAATAAATGAGTTAGTTGACTATAATCAGAGGTAAAAAAATTTTGGGTGTGAAGCCTTGCTCAAGAATCCAAGTTTGAGCAAAGGCAAGACATTCAAATTCACCCGGGGTGATATGCAAAATGGGAGCTAGGATTTGAGGAGTCAAAATAATCTAGTTGCCTCTAACCTCAGTAATTAGAACATTTTCACCATGGATCATGTTTGCATAAAATTTTTTGACTAGGTTGGGGTACACTCCTTTGGCTTGATAAACCACAAAATTTTTCCAACCGTTATTCCTAAACATAGGCAATATTTCAAGAAATTCAGAATCGAAGAAGGTGGTGTCGATCACCTTACCAAAAATCGGGTTCGTAGAACAAAGAGTAGAATGATAATGAAGCTTTGATTCAAGAGTGACTAGCCATTGCTCGATGTTGTAATCGTCCCTTTCGGAAGAAGATCCTCAGTTTGCTGTAGTCATGGTGCGAGGCATCTTGGATTTATGAAGGATGGAAGTATTTAGTGAAGAGAAATCCTAGAATACGAGGGAAAGAGTGTAGGAGAAGGAGTTTGGGGCTGTGATTCGATGGATTTTGAGTGAGAAAGCAAGGGAGACCAAAGGTTGGAGCTTCGGGTGAGTGATGGAGAGGCGATAAGTAGCCTGAGTTAGGGTTTTAGTGCTCAAAATATATAGATCCCGTGAGTTCAGGTGCCTGAAGATTAAGTTCAGTCGCCTGAAGATTTACAAAATTGAAATCTCAACAGGCAGTAGCACCTTAGTCACCTGAGGTCTGATGGCTCAGGTGCCTGAGCCTTCAATATACAATGTTCAGTCGCCTGAGCTTCTAGGCTTAGTTGCCTGAAGTCCTTAACCTTCTAAGTATTTTCTTTTCTCTTAATATGAACTCTTCCTTCTTTTGATTTATCATATTATTAGGCTTCAATTGTCTTTTTAAACTGGATTTTGAGGCATATGACTTCCTTAATCTTTAAAGATAATTTTCGAACACTCCAAGTCTTCTTAATGTTTGGCCAACAAAGACATTTTGTATTTATTTGATATATCTCATAAGCTCTTCTTTTAGATTTCTACATTTCAACTAGTTCAATGTTATTTAAATTGGATTAAGTGATTTCCTTTAAAACATCCTAATATCTTTGGAGTCCATTTTATCTAGGTAGCTATACTTTCTTGGGTTCGGATGGTTTAGCAAGTGATGCTTCTTTTATTCTCCAAACTTGTTTAGTTTTCACACCCTTCTCTTTAATGGACATTCAAACTTAATGTGTCCTTTCTTCTTACATAGAAAGCATGTGGTGTGAGTGTAAGCATTTGACGAGGTGCTAGCATAAGCTTTAGAGGCTTTTGTAAAGTATCCTATGTAAAGATTATTTTTTCTTGTATTTTCAACTCCATTGAATCCTATGCCTTCTTTATTTAAGGACATTCTTTGTGTGCCAATCATTTTATCAAAGTTCTCCTTTCCTCTAGTAAAACTATAGATAATTTTGGCTTGATCCTCAATTTTACTTTTAAGATCATGGATTTCTAAGTCTTGTATATTCTTACTCTTTTCTTGTAGGTTTACTTGGTCTTGTGACATCTTGCTGATTTTGTTCTCTAGTTCAGAAATATATTGATCTTTCTCATTATCAATGGAAGTTTGAGATCTTATATCTTCTAATTCCTTCATCATTTTTTTCATTCTTACTTTCTAATCTCTTGATTTTCAAATCTTTTTCTTTTTCAGCAAGTTTTCGAGATTCCAATTCTTTCATTACAACTTCATTCTTATTTTTCAATGATGTGTATCTTTTAGTAATATTAACTAGAATTTTATGAACTTTGAATAGTTTACTTTGTAGTTCTTCATAAGATGACATACTCTCATCATTGGATTCATTAGATGAATCACTACTATAATCATTAACTGATTTTGGATGAGGAGCTTTGTTTTTCATCATCATCCCATGCCATAAAGTAAGCAATTAACCTCTCGGTCACTTGATTCACTATCTGATCTACTTGTACTAGTATTATTCCATGTAGTGGCTTTCATTTCCTTTTTCTTTTTCTTTTTGGAATCTTTCTTAGGTTGTGGACAATCCAGTTTTATGTGTTCAACTTTCTTGCATGCAATTATAGCATGTAGGAGGTTCTTTCTTTGCTTCTTTCTTATTAGTTTCTTCTTCATCTGATTTTGAGTTCTAGATTTTTATTTTAAATTTTTTCTTCCTTCTAAGTATTTTTGCAAGTTTTTTGGATATGAAGGCTATTTCATTTGTATCCATCTCTTCTTCATTATCATCACTAGAGCTTTCGTTTGAGGCTTTAAATGCAATAGATTCATGGGCTTTAGTTTTTCTACTTCTTTGGTTTATCACCATCTCATATGTGAGAAGGGATCTGATTAACTCGTCAAGGGAGGTGTTCTTCAGATTTCTACCTTCCGTTATTGTTATGGCTTTTGGTTCCCAAATTGAAGGAAGTCCTCTTAGAATTTTTCTAATCATTTCATAAGTTGTATAATTTTTCCCTAATACATTTAAAGAATTTATTATGTGAGTGAACCTACTATACATGTAAGTGATAGTTTCTTCCGAATTCATCTTAAAGGTCTCATACTCGCTAGTGAGCATGTCGATTTTACTATCTTTAACATCTATAGTTCTTTCATAGGTTACTTCTAACTTTTCCCAGATTTCTTTGGCTGACTTACATGCCATGACCCTATTAAACTCACTAACGTCTAAAGCACAATACAATGCATTCATGGCACTAGAGTTAACTTGTATCATTTTATAGTCATTGTCAGTCAAGTCTTTTTCTTCTTTCGGAACTTCTTTACCATCTACTAGTTTAGTAGGAATGTACTCAAAATGTGTGACAACCTTCCATGCTTTCCAATCCATGGTTTGAATATATATCCTCATTATTTGTTTCCAAAATGTATAATTTAAACCACAAAAGATAGGCGGTCTAGTAGAGGATTGGCCTTCAACAAAAGGGGATACACCTAGGTGTGCCATTTAGACCTTTATATAGCTTCTAATTAGGATTGTCTATAACTAGGCTCTAATACCAATTGAAAAGTAAGGTGTAGTCCCAAGAGGAGGGGGGTAAATTGGGTTTTAAAATTTTCTTTTAACTCCTTTTATAGATTCTCAACTCATTGTAAGTTTTGTACTCAAACAAGGATAATTTGAATTACAATATCAATTAGAAATCAATATTCACTTTAAAACTTTAAGAATGAGTAAATCAACTTAATCTTGCAGTAATGTCAATTAACACCCAACCAATACATTGATTCAATCAACACAAAACAATGATTCACACTGTAATGCTTTCAATTTTTGAATAATTCAATCCTCTCAACAAAATAACCAAAACAAGATTCACACTAAAGAATGAATTCAGCAAAGCTTCCAAGATTTAACGATTGAGTAACTCAAAGAAGATATTTTAAATAAATTTTCAATTATTGAGTCTTGGGTGTTAAGCAATCAACGTACTCCCTTATGGTTTCCACAAAAAATATTGATTAACCAACGTACTCCCGTTTGGTTTCCGCAATCCGAAAGTCAAATTAATTTTTGGTTTATTTAATATCCAATCCACACAATTTATAAATTTGAAATTGACAACCACGCAGTTATATATGTGCAGAAAATTAAAGAGAGTTTTGGCAAAGAGAGTGAGACAAAGTTTTTTACGAGGTTCGGCTTATCCCCAGCCTACGTCCTCGCTTTAGGCAAGACCACCTAAGGATTCCACTAACACGTTCCTTTTCGGGCGGAACAAACCGATTACAACCCTCATTTAGGGTTGAGCCCCCTCTCCAAGCGATACCCTATGCTCGGTTACAAGGATCCAATCACATGAACCGTCAAAGAAACAAGAAAAGGTTTCTTTTGTATAAAGAATGCTCTCAGATAGAACTGGTTAGTACAATTGAAAGCACTATATACTTCAATAACAAATATCAAAAGAAATAAAATTGAAGCTCAAGGACAAATTCACTAAATTTTTTCTCTAAATAAGGATAAACAATTCAGATGTTTAGAGCTCAAAGAAGAATGATTAGCACTTCAGAAAAACTCAATAATTCTCAGTATCAAAGAGTGAGTAAGATAGTTTGAGAGAGCAAGAGAGCTTTTAGCTTGAGAGCAGATTTTCAATGCTTAGTGTGAGTTTGATTAAAGAAAACATGTATTCATAGGCTCAAAAAGGTCAATTTGTGTTGTACAAGTTTATTTGGAGTGTTTCCCAAGTTTTTACAAAATTTGGGGCACAAGAAACTTAAATTTAAATTTTAAAACTTTTAAAAAATATAGTCGTTAACAGTATTCAAGCGCCTGAAGTCTCGGGGTCAGTCGCCTGAGGTTCCTTAAAACTGTGAAATTTTTAACTGAAAACAGGGTCAGGCACCTGACGTGACCAGGGTCAGTTGCCTGAGCCTACACTACCTCTTCATAAATTCTCCAGGAAAATCTTTAGGTGCTTGAGCTTATTCTTCATTCTCCTGAGGAAAATCTTCAAGCGTCTGAACTTATTCTTCAATTGCCAGAATCAATAAAAATTCTGATTTTTAAGTTATTTTTCAAAATCACTTAGCTCTCTTACTTTGTCACTTTGAAAATCATTTTTCGGGGTTTTTAAAACAAGGTCTCTAAGTCCATGACAACTTCTAATGAGTTTCAAACCATTTCCACATGATATTTAATATGAAGTACTAACATAATTCATCCTAAAGCCTTAAGCACTCTAAGCTTTGAAGTCTACATATGTGTCTTTGCTTTGAGTCCTCTTGACTTGAGCTTGAGTCAACTTTAGATTTCCACATGCTTTGATCATTTTGGGTCCATTTGAACTTCCTTTGAATTACTTTGAAGATGAGTGTGGCTTTGTAGTACTTAGTGATCTTGAACTTGCATTTCTTTTTATCTTTTGAACTTTGTCAATTAAGCATTTCTGAAACATCATCACTTAACAACAATATGAATCAACCTTCATTTGTTATCATCAAAACGAGATTCGAAAGCCATGTTAGGCCAACAGACTTCAAGTTCCTCTTGGCTTCCATGACCTTCTTCCATGTGTGTGTACTGAATTATTAACCTGTTCAAGTACTAGACACACACATTAGATACTGGTACTTTATCAACAACAAAACATGGATCGTACTCAAAAAGTCAACAATTTTTCCCTTTTTGATGATGACAAACACACATGAGCAAAATGAGTTAAGCTTGAAAAGGCTCCCCCTAAGAATATGCATATCTTAAAGATTAACAATATAGCTCAAGCATATTACGAAAAGAAAACATTTCAAATAAATAATGCATTTAGTTTTAGCAATAAGGCACATACTTTTGACAATAAGGCATATGCATGTAGCATGTAATATAGGTAAGAATTTTTTCATTTTGCTCTTCCTCTCCCCCTTTTGGCATTAGTAAAAGGGTTAAGCTAAGAAAAAAATTGATTATTTTAAAAGAAGTCTTAGCTTAAGGTAACACTACCCCTTTCTTTTTGAAAACTTTCCCCCAGTTAGACATTTAGGCTAAAAGAAAATTCTCCCCTTTTTGATATAAAACTTGGGCATAAAAATTTTGTAACTGTTTAAAAATATAGTAATTTATCACACAAAACAGTATAACTAGCCATAAGAGATTAAAACATACATGATAAACAAAGTTTGACCAAAATTTTTCATAAACCATTACAATTGAAATATATCATAAGACCCGTGAAAGATTTGAGTTCAAAAACACATGACATATGATAGCAAATAGGAGGTTTGAGTAAGATTTTAGTCTAACTAGTTCACATGCGTTTTCATATGTAAACACCGAACTAATTACGCTATGCGCTTAAAAATTATATTTTAATTTCATGACACAAACTTTTAAAATAGAATAGCACAAGTCATGAATCATTAAAGCACACAAGCAAGATATGTCTCATGTAAAATCATTTCTTGCCAAGAACAGTATATGAATATAAATATATATGTGTGTATATATATATCCCCCTTATGATATTATCAAGAAGTACTGGGGGTGTGCTTGCTAAAAAAGAAACTTTAATTTAAAGCAAGCAAGCAACATTAATCTGGTTAAACATTTAAGCGCAATCCATAATATACCTAGAATAAGCAACCAAATAAATCCCAAAGATATTAGAAAATTGAAAACATGCATATGGAAAGACCAAATGATTGTGGCTAATCAACATATTTCAACTTATGATTTTTTTTATAAAAAAAAATGACACATTTGAGCGCATGCCACAATACTCCCAAGACAGATCTAAGCCTTAGAGTAGGTGAGTGCAACCAGATAGGAAGATAAGTTCAAAGGCCCCCCTATGAAATTGAATGCGAGCTTAGATGCTATGGATTTGAGATTTATTGTGGGTAGAAAGGAATTTATTAAACTAAATGTGTGGGCCACAGTAAGCTATGAATCTAAGCTAAACATGTTGGTGAGCATAATAGGATAGAATATATTTTGTATGCTCCCCCTATCGATTTGATTTATAGCTTAGATGCAATGAACTGCTTATACTAAACATAGATTAATTTCATTAAGAGTGCAAGCTAGTATAAGCAATCAATCTAAATCTTTTAAATAAACTAGACTGAATATTTAGTAACTATATTTATCCCAAATCAGTATAGTCGCCCCTATAGGTCACAAATGCATAAGAAATATATATTAAGGCATAGCTATAATGTTCATAACTGAGAACAATTCATATATATATATTTATAGAACTTTAAGAATTGGATATGATGTTCAAGGTTTTTCAGAAGAGCCTCAATATTCAAAAAGCAAAGTGATGCATGTGATTCATTTATGCTCTTTCTATAGGGATGGAGCTTAGCTTTTCTAAACATTTGATGATTATGCTAGGATGAAGTTTAATATTCAATTTATTTTCACCCATCCTTTCATAAAAAGTTTAGCATTAATTTTATCATAATCATTTTTGTACATGGTTTTATTTTGGGAAAATTCTAACAAAAATTTGGCAGCATGCCATCTATAAATTGGACATTTTCCAATAAAACTTGTACCTGATATATGGTTGTTTTTAGTAAATAATTCATATAAAGCATGCAACAACCTAATATCCACTACCAGTATGCAATTCATATCATTGCATCTACCATGCAGGAGACATTCAATACAGGTATGCAATTCAGTAGTAATACAATAGCAGTTTAGAATATCCTAAGGAGTTCATGCTATAATCAAGAAAAAAATATAATTACGATTGTAACAACCTGCCTATTTTACCATATAATTTTTTTTCCACATAATAACATTCATAATAACTCCGATATCCTGCTAAACTGATACAGTCATGATCAACTCGGACCCATGGGCGTCAAGGATAAACCTATCATACATCTTTGATACCTAAGCAGCGGAAATCATAAATTACATGAAACACCAGATACAATACCAGAATTCTACTGAATTTGTCATATATATACAAACATCCACAAAGGACCCAAAAGTATCCTAGGGTCATAACCCAAAAACCAATTTGACCCTAACTCAACTACTTACCCTTTTGACAGGGTAGCTCAGTCAACCTCTACTGAAGCAGAGCTCTCCGCCCTTCTATCTGGATTTCTTGAAATATTTGTAATGCTGGGGTGAGACACCTCTCAGTAAGGGAGATAAACTAATATCAGTGTGTGGCAACATGAGTATGTTGTGCTTAAACATGAACTGTACATAATAATATATATCTAATAAAAACTAGTTGTATAAACTCTAAGCAAACATGATTCATCATATCATAATAAATGTCATAATAAATATCGTACTAATTTCTGTAATCATGAAAAACATCTTCTATAATTGTGCAATACTGAAATAATATCCAGGATGGATAGCTAGCTGATGTCATGTCTTACCACCCATATGACAGGGTTGTGTAGCCCAAAGGCGAGACCTAGCAATGGCTGGCCAACCATGCTAAGTCAACATATGTCTATAAGCACGATGGGCTTGTCCCACCTGATCCAAATTGGCATGGGAACATATAGTACGACATCTGAGTATTTCTAAGTAATATCTGACATGATCATATTTTCATGGATTCTAACATAACATACATAATTACGGCATCTGTTCTGACCATATCATAACATATAAATCACAGCATCTACACCGGCCATATCATAACATACTGAATATGAATTTTCTGCACTGTTTAACATAATATTCTAAACCATAGTTTATATACTATTTTCATGATTTTTCCGAAAACTGTTATAACATGCTTATTCTAGAAAAATCATAATATTCTGATATAACATAATTTTCATGGAAATCAATACTCATGCACAAAAATGTGAGTAATATCCTAAACATAAAATCTAATCTGAAATCATATTTTTTGATAAAATTTATTAAATATATTTTCCTGTTCAACAGCAGTATTCTCAAACATTATATTATAACATACATAATTTTCTAAAAATAAATGTTGTATATTAATAAATAATTTTATGAAAAATGCTGACTTAATTTATCCCCTTACTTGGCTTATTGAGAAGCCCACAAATCTAACCAAACCTATTCCTGTATGTTCCCAGCTCAATACCTTGAAATTTACATTTCCCAAACAAATTCAACATACACTAGTATAATACCTTCCTACACATTCCCCTCAATCCAGAAATACCCAATAACTTATAAAACTTAAACTAACCAACTTACCAAAATGTTGGGACGGTGCTGAAATGCTCCAAATCAAAATTTTGATCCTACAGTATTGTAGAGAAGCATCCCAGGAGTAACGTGGCGGCTTCTGATCGTCAAACCGACGATAATCGAAGCCGAAATCCTAGAGAGAAAGTGAGAGAGACGAATTCTAGAGAGAAAGAGAGAGAGAGAGAGAGAGAGAGAGAGAGAGAGAGAGAGAGAGAGAGGGCCTGCATGTAAAATTTCTAGCTGAAATCCCGAGTTTAGGAAATTTATAGAGTGTGACCTCATCGACGAGACACGTCACTTCATCGACGAGTCCAAGAAGGAGGTTCATCGACGATGTCATAACCTTTGTCGATGAACTTCAGGTCCTGAAATCAGCCCTTTTGGTTTCTCTTCATCGATGAGACACGTGTCCTCATCGACGTTCCCAATAGGCCACTCATCTATGAATATTATGTGCTTGTCGATGAGTCCCTGTTTAGCCCCTTTGGAAAAATCCTTTTCTTCTCTTTTCCTTTGTTATTTAATTGCTATAATTCTTTGGGTCTCTACATTATCCCCTCCTTATAAAATTTCGTCCTTGAAATTTGCTATCTAAATTATACACTATCTCTTGAGGAAAAATGGGCTACTTATTTTATTACTTACCCTCACTTATGGCGGAGGAATATCGTGGTTACATATACGATTCTGGGAGATTACAATAACTGAACAAAATTCTCCCATAACCAACCAAAAATAGAAACTAATACATGTATTGATTAACCTACAAAGAAACATTACTTACTTACCTGATCTTTCTTATTACTGCTGGTTTCCACTAAATAAGTGGGGGTATTTCTGTCATATTTGCTCCTCGAGTCCCCATGAAGCTTCTTCCACTGCGTGATTCCTCCATAGGACTTTTACTAATGGAATTTTCTTACTGTGCAATTCCTGTTCTTTCCTATCCAGAATCTACACTAGTGTTTCCTCATATGCTAAAGTATTACTGAGTTCTATCCCTACATAGCTGATCACATGGGAAGGATTTGGGACGTATTTCCTTAACATGGAAACGTGAAATATGTCCTGTATTTTGGATAAAGTCGATGGTAAAGTTAGCTGATAGGCAACTGACCCCACTTTCTCAAGTATCTCGAATGGGCCAATAAACCTAAGGCTCAACTTACCCTTCCTCCCAAACCTTATAGCTCCTTTCAGCGGTGCTATTTTCAGACACACATGATCTCCTACATCAAATTCCAATTTTCAACAACGAGTATCAGCATAATTTTTCTGCTGACTCTGAGTTGCACTGATTCTATCTCTAATAAGTAGGACTTTATAGTACGCCGGCTAGACTAACTCTGGTCCCAAAACTCACCTCTTAGCCATCTCATCCCAGTATAGTGGAGAACGATACCTTTTACCATATAACGCCTCATAAGGTGCCATACCGATGTTGGCTTGATAGCTGCTATTATATGCAAACTCAACCAACGACATAAATTAGGTCCAACTACCCTCAAAATTCAGCACACATATGCTTAGCATATCCTCAAGGATCTGGATCGTCCACTCCGTCTACCCATCAATCCGAGGATGGAGTGTCGTGCTAAATGATAACTAAGACCCCATAGCTTCCTGCAAGCTCCTCCAAAATCATGACATGAAACGTGGATCTTGGTATAATACTATAGACACTGGCACACCATGTGATCGTACTATCTCTTGAATATATAATTTTTCCAGCCTATCCATGGAGTAATTGACTTGATACAGATAAAATGAGTAGTCTTCGTTTATCTACAATCACCCAAATCACATTCTTCCTATGCAAACCTAGGGGTAAACCTGTAACAAAATTCATAGAAATATGGTCCCACTTCCACTCAGGGATGTGAAGTGGCTGCAACTGTCCCACTAGTCTCTGGTACTCAGCCTTCACTTGCTGGCACGTCAAATACTGCTGCACAAATTCAACTATCTCCCTCTTCATATCGCTCGACCAGAAAGTCTCCCGAAGATCCCTATACATTTTAGTATTGCTAGGATGATTTGTATACAGGGATCTGTGAGCCTCCTCTAGGATCGTCCTTTTAAAATCCATATTTGCAGGCACGCACAGCCTGGTACAGAACCTTTGAGCTCCGTGAACTAAATATTAAATTCCTCTCCCTATCCATCCTGCACATTAGCTATCAGCTCCACTAATTCTGTGTCATCCCTTTGAGCAGCTTTAATCCGTTCCTGTAAAGTAGGCTGTACCACCAAGTTGGCAATAATTGCCTAAGGATCACTCTCTACTAGCTCTACACCGAGCCTCTCCAAGTCCATCTGGATCAGATGATGAATTACTGCTGCTAACTGTGCCTCTCCCCCAGATTTCCTGCTCAGAGCATCAGCCACCACATTAGCCTTCTTTGGGTGGTAACTGATGGTGCAGTCATAATCCTTAATAAGTTTCAACCATCTCCTCTACCTTATATTTAACTTCTTCTACGTGAAGAAGTACTTTAGACTTTTATTGTAAAGACCCAAACCAGTAAATAAGGAAAATAGATAAGAGAAAAAGGTATTGCGCAGGGTTCGTCGACGAAGGTAAAAGTTTTGTCGATGATGTTCCTTTAGTACCTCGTCGATGAAATTCAGAGCATCATCGATGAGGGAATATCGAGCGAGCCAAAGAAATATCTGGGCGGAGCTCGTCGACGAAGGTAGGGCTTCGTCGACGAACTGCGTGGCTGGCTCGTCGACGAAGGCGCCACCTTGTCGATGAGTTTGATTTGGTCAAGGGCCCTATAAATATCCTTTTTAGTTGCTTAAGGGTTAAGAAAACACAAAAGCTCTCTCTCTCTCTCTCTCTAGAACCATTGGGTTTCCTCTCTCTCTCTCTTCTCTCACTCTATGATCCTTCTCCGTTCGTCGTTTGTTTCTATGAACGAAGGTTCCTACGTGGATCAGAGGAGGAAACTCTACAAATATAGCGGATCGGATCGTCGTTTTGAAGATTTTTGGGTTTTACCAAAAATTGAGGTAAGGATCTGATTCCATTTTCGATTAGGTAGTTAGATAGTAGTTGAGATTATAGTGAAGTAATGTTCTATGGTTTTTAGATTTCGAGGATTCCGAGTCGTTGTTTTGGACTAATCCGTACATGTTTCTATTTTCAGATTTAAGGTAAGGGGAATTTATTTACAACAGTATTTTTGTAAAACTAAACAGCTAAAAATATAGTTTACGTTTATATGTATGATTTGACTACTTATTTGTTAAATTTCATTGGGTAAAAATGTCGGTTTTGTGATTTTACGATTTTTGGTAAAAATAAGGATTTTGGCGTATGATCTCCAAACTTTACAAAACTTCTTTCTTTGCACTAATATTATGGTAGGAGATGCTTGAATCCCATATTTCTCATTCAAATGATGTTATTGAATTTTACACCATATAGCGGACTTTTAACTAAACTAGTGTGACATATGGATTGAAATGGAATGTGAGATTCTTTTACAATATTTGTATGAATTATGGGAACTGGAGCTCCATTTTGCTATACAGAAAATGTGGGAAACAGGTGTTGGTTTTATACCGAGCTATATACGTAAAAAGGATAAACCGAGAGGGTGTGTGCCGGTTTATACCTGATGTGATTATATGAGTTTGTGAAAATACTGGAATTGCACATGTTATTATGTTTTATTATAAATTGTATATATGATAAATGGAACCACAGCTTGCTACCAAAGGAGTTGAAATATACTTCAATAAAGGAGTTGAAACATACTTTAGTGTAAAGGGGTTGAAAGATACTCCCGTTACTAATGGCTCAGTTCCGTTGCTAGTACAGTACAGTTCAACCACACATCTAAATCAATGTGGGTACGAAGATAATCGGCTTGCAGGAGAAATGGAAACACTGGTAAAATAATAGACCAGGGGAGGCAGTTGGACTATATAATAAATACTTGATAGTGCCTGCACGAACAGGGCATTGTAAGAGTTATCGATGCACAACCCGTGCCACGGGGTAAATAGGTGTAATATGTCATACCAAGCTAGTTGTCGTTCTAATATTCATATACATGATTTAAAGCTAATATGGGAAAATTTATAGGATTTATGTTAATATATTTGTTGCATTACAGTATTGGAAATGTTCATACTATGTATTTGTTTTTAAATTGAAATAAACGCATGTGGTTACACACTGATTGTAATATCTTCCGCCTTACTGAGAAGTGTCTCACCCCATTATACAACCTTTGTTTTCAGGTCCTTCAGGACATCAGTCCTAGTTGCTAGAGGGACTGGGAAGGTGTTTTTTTGTTTTTTTTTGTTTTAGTTTACGTAAGTGTTTTACTTGTGTAATAAACTTACTCGGAGTACCTTTTTGGGAGATTGTAAGATTGGTTGTATTTTAAGTATGTATTTGAGGATACAGTTAGTAAACTTTAGTATATGTCTATTAGAAATCACAATGAATGTTTATGTTTTTCTACAACATTTACATTACAGTTATATATGAGCTACACCCGTATGTCCCTGTTTAGGGCGAGTTGTTTATATATGTTTAGCAGGTACAGGTATCCTGTATGAGTGTTAACATCTGGTCCGTATGAAGGGCAGGGTTGTTACATTTATGGTCTGAAAATATTTCACATCTCTCTCCATACAAGTAATGCCTCTATATTTTCAATGCATGAACCACTGTAGCCAATTCTAGATCATGGGTAGGATAATTCTTTTCATATTTTTTCAATTATCTGGAAGCATATGCTACAACTCTACCCTTCTGCATCAACACACATCCGAGCCCTTTCAAAGACGCATCACTATAGATCACATAACCATCACCTCCTTATGGAATGGTCAATATTGGCACAGTGACGAGCCTTTGTTTCAATTCTTGGAAACTTTGCTCACAATCATCATTCCATTCAAACCTAAAATTCTTTCTGGTTAGTCACGTCAAACGCCCTAACAATCATGAGAATCCCTATACAAACCGATGGTAATAACTTGCCAATCCCAAGAAACTCCTGATTTCCTAAATGATCCTCGACCTAGCCCAATTCACCATTGCCTCTACCTTACTGGGATCCACTGAAATTCCATCTCCTGATATAACATGCCCCAAAAACGCAAGGCGAGTTGTTTATATATGTTTAGAAGGTACAGGTATCCTGTATGAGTGTTAACATCTAGTCCGTATGAAGGGCGGGGTTGTTACATTTATGGTAATATTTCACATCTCTCTCCATACAAGTAATGCCTCTATATTTTCAATGCATGAACCACTGTAGCCAATTCTAGATCGGATAATTCTTTTCATATTCTTTCAATTGTCTGGAAGCATATGCTACAACTCTACCCTACTGCATCAACACACATTCGAGCCCTTTCAAAGACACATCACTATAGATCACATAACCATCACCTCCTGATGGAATGGTCAATACTGGCACAGTGACGAGCCTCTGTTTCAATTCTTGGAAACTTTACTCACAATCATCATTCCATTCAAACTTGACATTCTTTCTGGTTAGTCGCATCAAACGCCCTGACAATCCTGAGAATCCCTCTACAAACCGACGGTAATAACCTGCCAATCCCAAGAAACTTTTGATTTCCTAAATGATCCTCGACCTAGCCCAATTCACCATTGCCTCTACCTTACTAGGATCCATTGAAATTCCATCTCCTAATATAACATACCCCAAAAACGCATCTTTCTCTAACCAGAATTCACATTTTCTAAACTTGGCACACAATTTCTTTTCCCTGAGCATTTGAAGTACTAACCTTAAATGCGTCTCATGCTCCTTAAAACTCCTCGAGTAGACTAGTATATCATCAATGAAGACCACAACGAATTGATCTAAATACTGATGAAATACTCTGTTCATCAAATTCATAAATACAGTAGAAGCATTCGTAAGTCCAAATTGGATGACCAAAAATTCATAATGACCATACTAAGTTCGAAACATTGTCGTAGAGATGTCCTCTTCCCTGACTTTTACTTGACGGTACCTAGAGTGTAGATCAATCTTTGAATAAACCTGTGAACCTTGAAGCTGATCAAATAATTCATATATACGGTTTAGAGGATACTTGTTCTTAACCGTTACTTTGTTTATTTCCCTATAATCTATGCACATCCTCATAGTCCCGTATTTCTTTTTCACAAATAAAACTGGAGCTCCCCAGGGCGATACACTAGGTCTGACAAAACCTTTATTTAATAAATCTTGCAACTGATCTTTTAATTCTTTCAATTCTACTGGAGCCATTCGATAAGGAGCTTTAGAGATTGGCGCCATCCCTGGAAGTAAATCGATAGCAAAATCTACCTTATGGTCGGGAGGCAACCGGGTAGTTCCTCTGGAAAAACATCTGGAAACTCCTTTACCACTAGTTTACTGGAAAGCTTCAATTCATTTTCTATCACCTCCTCTACATAAGCCATAAACCCTTGACATCCATCCAAAAGTAGTCTTCTCGCCTGTATGGCTAACACTAACTGAAGCAGGGAATGCACCCGCGACCCCACAAATCTGAATTCTTGCTTTCCCGGTGGTCTAAATATCACCTCTTTTAAGTGACAGTCGATACTTGTATAATTAGCTGTTAGCAAGTCCATACCTAGTATTATATAAAATCCATGTATGTCTAACACAATTAGATCAGCTGGTGATACTCTCTCCTGAATATCTACTGGATAGTCTCTGAGCACTTTACGACACCTCAGCACTAACCCTATCGGTGTAGCTACTGACAATTCAACATCTAATATCTGTGTCTCAACACCAGAGAGTTTAACATATCCCGTATACACAAAAGAGTGGGTGGCACCCGAATCAAATAAAACAATAGCTTGATATGATAAAGCAGTAAGGGTACCTGTCACTGCAGTCTTAGCATCTCCCGGTGTCAAAGCATAAACCCTCGCCGAAACTACATTCCTCTGCTAACCTCCACGGGGTGCCTGCTAACCTCCCCAGTAAGATTTGGGAGCTGAAGTGGCACTAGGTGGTGTAAGGCAATCTCATGCTAAATGTCACGGTCCATCACAACGATAGCATATGCCTTTCTCTACTCGGCACTCCCCTAGATGTTTCTTTCCACACGTCTGATAAACTGGGTAGATCTTTATACCCTAAACCTTACGGTCCCTCATCTCTTGGCTCTGTCCCCTGCCATAATTACCTCTCCTCCACGGACCCCAACTAGGTCCCTACTAAAAACCTGAAGGTGTGGACCTCTTCTTCTATCCCTGCTCCTCTGCACCCATCCGCTTACTGGCCTCTACCACAGCTGCTCTGTTTACCAACTCAGCAAAGTCCTATATTTTCAAAACTGCTACCTGTTTATATATTTCACATCTAAAACCTCTTTCAAATTGTCTCGCTTTCTTTGCCTCATCATGAATGATATATGGGGTGAAGCAGGACAACTCTATGAACCTTGCCGCGTACTGCTGTATTGATTGTTGTCCCTGCTTCAAACTAAGAAATTTCTCTACTTTGGCCTCTTTGGTAGTAGCGGGAAGTATCTGTCGAAGAATAAATCCCTAAACCGGCAGCAGGTTAT
This sequence comes from Malania oleifera, assembly GCF_029873635.1. Classification (NCBI taxonomy): domain Eukaryota; kingdom Viridiplantae; phylum Streptophyta; class Magnoliopsida; order Santalales; family Ximeniaceae; genus Malania; species Malania oleifera. The sequence goes on from NC_080417.1 coordinate 53,646,057, forward strand.
AGCTATAGGTACTGCCCTCTGTTCCTCCCATGGTCTTGTAGCAGTCCACCATCTCTCGGCCTCTTCTGTCAGCTTATAGGTGGCAAATAAGACCCTCTACTTCTCCGTGCACTGCAACACTGCCAATACTTTCTCAATTTCCTGCATCTAGTTTTCGACAACTGCAGAATTAGCTCCTCTTGAAAATGCCGGAAGATTCATCTTGGCAAATTTCTCTATCGTACACCTATGACCCACAGATGGGCCCCCTTTCTCTTTGGAGCTTCGTGCAATCTCAGTCATGAGTTGCTGAGGTACACTATGTAATTCCGCATCTAAATCAGCCCTGCATGCACCCGAGGGCCTTGCACCCTCACTACCGCTCGCATAAGCACTGCCACCCCCAGAGTCCATCCTAAAAAGACAATAAACATGGCTTAGAGACCCTATTTTTATAATTTACGTATCTAACATCTATCTTAACATCCTTAACTTAATTCAAGATTCAATCCTACACTTTGAAAACACAACTTGATAATAGTTTACTATGACTTTCTTGGCTCCAAACTGCTGAACAAAACTTCAAATCCTTTTTCTTATACTCTGATATTGTTTCCGCTGTACTCTAAAGTCTACGGAACCTAACAACCTAGGCTTTGAAACCAAACTGTAACGACCTGCCTATTATACTATACAAAATTTTTTATACATAATAACATTCACAATGACTCTGATATCCTGCTAAACTAATACAATCATGATTAACTCAGACCCATGGGCACTGAGGATAAACTTGTCATACATCTCTAGTACCTAAGCAGCGAAAAACATAAATTACATGCAACACTGGATACAATACCAAATTTCTACTTAATTTGTCATATATATATATATATAAACATCCACAAAGGACCCAAAAGTATCCTAGGGTCATAACCCAAAAACCAATCTGACCCTAACTTAACTACTTGACAAGGTAGCTCAATCAACCTCTACTACTGTGGAGCTCTATTCGCCCTTCTATCTAGATTTCCTAAAATTTTTGTAATGCTAGGGTGAGATACCTCTCAGTAAGGGAAATAAACTAACATCATTGTGTGGCAACATGAATATATCGTGCTTAAACATGAACTGTACATAATAAAATATATCTGATAAAAACTGGTTGTATAAACTCTAAGCAAAACATGATTCATCATATCATAATAAATGTCATAATAAATATCATACTAATTTCTGTAATCATGAAAAATATCTTCTATAACTCTACAATACTGAATAAATACCCAGGATGGATAGCTAGTTAATGTCATGTCTTACCCCCCACCCCACATGATAGGGTTTTGCAGCCCGAAGGTGGGACCTAATAATGGTTGGCCAACCACGCTAAGTCAACATATGTCTGTAAGTACGATGGGCTTATCCCACCTGATTCGGACTGCTAGAGGAGCACCTCCACTACACTGAAGCCACATTGACTGCCATCTCCCACACTCTATCTGAGATGTGTGGTAGCACTAACATAAACTTGAAGTTATACGTATAGCTACGGTACTGTGTTCTGAAATCTAAACTAAGTCATTTGGGTTCTGATAACATATAGTACGTTTCATATTACTGATACATAGTTGTTTCGTATTTCTAAGTAATATCTGACATGATCATATTTTCATGGATTCTAACATAACATACATAATTACGGCATCTACGCCGACCATATCATAACATATAAATCACGGCATCTTCGCCATCCATATCATAAATGTGAGTAATATCCTAAACATAAAATCTAATATGAAATCATATTTTTTTGATAAAATGTATTAAATCTATTTTCCTGTTCAATAGCAGTATTCTCAAACAGTATACTATAACATACATAATTTTCTGAATGTATGTTAATAAATAATTTTATGAAAAATGCTGATTTAATTTATCCCCTTACCTGACTTACTGAGAAGCCCACAAATCTAACTAAACCTATTCCTGTATGGTCCCAGCTTAATACCCTGAAATTTACATTTCCCAAACAAATCAACATACATCAGTATAATACCTTCTTACACATTCCCCTCATTCTAGAAATACCCAATAATTTATAAAATTCAAAATAACTAACTTACCCAAATTTTGGGATGGTGCCCAAATGCTCCAAATCAAAATTTTGATCTAGCAATATTGTAGAGAATTTTCCCAGGAGTAACGTGGTGGCTTCCGATCGTTAAACTCAACGAGAATCGAAGCCAAAATCCTAAGGAGAAGGTGAGAGAGATGAATTCTGAAGAGAGAGAGAGAGGGCTTGCATGTAAAATTTCTCGCTGAAATCTCAAGTTTAGGAAATTTATAGAGTGTGGCCTCGTCGACAAGACACACCACTTCATCGACGAGTCCAAGAAGGAGGTTCGTTGATGATATCATAACCTTCATCGACGAACTTCAGGTCCTGAAATCAGCCCTCTCGGGTTCTCTTCGTTGACGAGAAACGTGTCCTCGTTGATGTTCCCAATAGGGCACTCGTCGACAAATATTATGTGCTTGTCGACGAGTCCCTACTGAGCCCTTTCGGAAAAATCGTTTTCCTCTCTTTTCCTTTATTATTTAATTGCTATAATTCTCCGGGTCTCTACAACTATTCATCAAAAAATTTAAGCATTTAATACACTATGGATAGTAGGCTGAAGCGCTGTTTTCATAAAGGCATACAGACATAAAATGAGAGCATTTAATGGAATCATGAAATTATAAAGAGTAATGCTCCCCATGAGTTTTGCATTATCGTTGTCTTATTCCTTTTTCATTTTCCAAATGCATAGCCAAGTGCCCTATGATTTTCAATGATTTAAGCTTGGCTATACATGCTTTTGCTTAGAGGACCAAAAGTCACAAACAATACTTCCTCAGGGTCATAAGCCTACCTTGCCTCTTTTCTAATGAATCTCAATGCGTGTGAGAGGCAAGTGAGAATAAATACTCTTAAAAAGATTGAATTCCTTTTATGTTCAAAAGAGTATTTAGAAAGAGTAAGACATTGTTTTAAATATTTTCGTGCGAGCGAATACGTCCTAAAAAATTTTAGCAAAGAGCAATATAGAGCATAAGAGTTTCTTGAACATGGCTCTTAGGTGATTGAAACATATCCATTACATATGATCATAATTTGGAGTATGGATACGAGTAGGTTAATAGGTGAAACCTTACCAAATATGATCATGGTTCGGTAAGGATTTCCTATGAAGGAGATACGTGAATCAAGATTAGAGGATTTATATATTAAACTCAAAGGGAATAATTTGATTTAACAATAAAATATGAATTCCTTAGTGGATACCTCTAATTATGATTACGAGAAGGATGAATTTTAATTAGCACTAGTAGAATAGGCATTAATTATCATTAGTGCTTATACCTAAAGTGATGACTATCATTCTGATTATGGTTTTTATGTTCAAGGATGAGTTTAGGAAAAAAAATGATATTTGAAAAAACAAATTCCCTAAAACTCAAGCTAGTGCAATGGACAAAAGTATGCTTAACTTAAGATGTTCATATTCAAGCATGAGTTAAGCACTAGATTTATTTACCAGGCACAGATGCCTTGTCCATTTGGAAGTGGATGCATTCAAGTATGCAAAAGCCAATGTTTTCAAAGTACATACCACCTCCCAGGTCTTTAGTCATCACTCCCCCTAAACCTAGCTAGGAACTAAGGAAAACTTAAATGATTATATTAATTTTATTGGAATCTGATCTTCCTTTGGTCCTATGGGGTTTGCTATCATGATCACTCATATCATCTCTTTATCCAAGCCTCTGGCATGTTTAAGTAGACAAATAAACCAAACGTGCCTTTTACTTTTACAAAATAAGCAAGCTTTAAAAGCACGTGAAGGGATTTGCTTATTTGTTTTATTTTTATTTGATGAGGCATGACTATGGGAATCACATGATGATTCTAAATCCTTTTTGAAATGATTTTTCTTTTTAATTTCTAAGCATTTATTATGATTATTGTTTTCATTTATTATGCTAGGATCATCCCCAATCTTTCCATCCACAGATTGCAATTCAATCTGTTCTTCTTCTCGAAACCGCCCTCTCTCTCTCTCTCTCTCTCTCTCTCTCTCTCTCTCTCTCTCTCTCTCTCTCTCTCTCTCTCTATACATTCTCTCTCCTCAACCACTCTCCAACTATCCTCAACTTTTTGGTGGATATTCGGCTGATCGGGAAACAGGAGGTATTATTGGATTCCTAACTCCGCCACCGATATTTCTACCAGAGTGGATTTTTCGTGGGAGCAGCATAGGCACCACTCCCGGGGAAAGGTAAACCCTCACTTTTTACTCAATTTCTCCTTAGATCTTCAGCTAAATCAATGATCGGGCACCACCAAAGAGTCCTAGTCTCAATGGTCGTCGTTTTGGCCAGAGTAAAATTTCAATTTGGGTATCCTAGGCACCAGTCCAAAACGAGAGTGAGATTTGGGGAATTAAGTAAATTGGTTACAATTGGAAGTTTAAATGTTTATTGGGAATTTATGGGCCGTAGAAATGTTAAAATAGTATTTTATTGAGGGTTGATTTGATTGAATTAGAGTTATTGAATTCTGGGCTTGGGTGAGTGTCGCGGGTATAATTTTGAGATCCCTACAGGCGTAGTTCAGGAAACCAGGTAAGGGTGTTATTTGGGTATTTTTTGATTGATTATTAATTTATTGAAGGTATAAGCTTAGATATGAATGTATTTTTGAGGTTAAATTGAGATATTGGGTTTTTATACAATTCAGGGTTGGTATATACACGACAGGCAGACTAGGTTTTTAGTGTGTGTTCCCAGGACTTCAGGTAAGATAATGAATAGTTTATAATTTGGGAAATGTGAGTATGACATTATTCTGAGAATTCAATTATTTGACAGGAATATATATATATATATATATATATATATATATGATATTTTCAAGGAAATGGAATTATGAACGTCATTGGCATAAGTTAGAATCGGTAGACGAGTTCAATTAGCTAAGGTAAGGGAAATATCCTATGCTTGTAAATTCAGAAATATTATCAGTAAATTATAGTATTTGTTTATTAAGGTACAAGGTATAAATTATACAGTTTTACAGATTACAAAATAGAGTTTATATAGTTTTTCAGAATATCATGGTTTACAATGTTTTTACATAGAAACATGTTTTACTATATTTTACAAAATTATGAATTACAATGTATATATAGATAGATATACTTTACGGACAGATATATTTTACAAACAAATATTATACAGATAGATATTTATCAGACAAATATTTTATAGATATTATACAGACAGATGTTTTATAGTATTTATAGAATGTCATGATTTCCAAAACCATAACACTCAGACATTAAAAATTATTCAGTCATATATTACAGTTATTTCAGTTAGATATTACAGTTAGTAAGATAATATAGTATTTCAAATCAGATTTATAGTGTTATGGTTATTTTGGAATCATGATGAAATAACATGACAATTATATATATTAGTATTATATAGTATCAGAACTCCGCCTGTGATGCACTTAATGTCCTAATTTTTTCACACATAGCCGGTCCCAAGCCCGGGTTAAGGAGGAGGGTTGCGTTAGGTAGCTGACAGCCAGCGTAAAATTTGTCAGATCACTATGATATGAATCCTTACCGAATATTTGCTGGGGCGTCCCCTACGAGCGACGCGTTGCACTTGAACCACCCAGGTGTAGTGAAAAGTGGGCGAGGGTGGGCTAGGTCGTCGCCTCGAAGCGACGCGCCATGTCGGCGCTCGGGTACGGTGTCAAATATGCGAGGGTTCTTGCATCATTTTGGACGTGGACAGGTAAAGACGTTAGTTCAGGAAACTAGTATTAGATTAGCAACTTGGAATATAGGGACACTTACGGGTAAGAGCATGGAAATTGTGGATACAATGATTAGAAGAAGAATTAATATAATTTTCCTTCAAGAAACTAAGTGGGTGGGGGAGAAAGCTAGAGAAATCGATAAATCAGGATTTAAACTTTGGTACACTGGAAAAGAAACACATAAGAATGGAGTAGGCATTATTATAGACAAAAGCTTAAAAGATAGCGTTGTGGTGTAACTAGAGTAAGGGATAGAATTATAAAAATATGGTATTAGGACAAGAGATAACAAATATCATTAGTGCTTATGCTCCTCAAGTTGGCTTAGTAGAAAATCTTAAGAGACAGTTTTGGGAAGATATGGATAGTATTACACAAGGCATACTAGGGACTGAGAAAATATTTATAAGAGGAGATCTGAATGGACACGTTGGAAGAGATAATAAAAATTATGAAAGGATACATAGAGGATATGGATATGGAGACAAAAATGAGTCTGGGGAGATGATCTTAGACTTTGCTATGTCATATGATTTTAGTATAATGAATACTTGCTTTAAGAAGAGAGAAGAACACTTAATAACCTTTAAAAGTGGACAAAATATAAGTCAAATAGATTTTTTTTTTTAACTAGGAGGGTAGATCGTTTATCATGCAAGGATTGTAAAGTTATTCCAGGTGAAAGTCTAACCACACAACATAGAGTCTTAGTGTTAGATATATGCATTAAAAAATGGAAGAAAAAGGATAAAATTAACCAGTGCAGAAGAACTAGATGGAGGAACCTAAAAGGAGAAAATATAATAAAATTTAAAGATAAAATGATCAAAGATGGGGATTGGACCTTAGAGGATGGGATAGATTCAAATACTCTTTGGAATAGATTAGTTAGCTCTATTAAAAAGATAGCAAAAGAGATTTTAGGCGAATCAAGGGGAAGATTCTCAAATAGCAAAGAAAGTTTGTGGTGGGATAAAGATGTACAAAAAATCATAAAGACAAAAAGAATTTGGTATAAAACATGGCAAAAATGTAGAAACAGAGATAACTTTGAAAAATTTAAGGAGGCAAAAAAAGATGCAAAAAAGGCCATTAGTGAAGCTAAACATAGATCATTTAATAGTTTGTATGATAGATTAGGTACAAAAGAAAGGGAAAGAGATATATTTAAACTTGCTAAAGCTAGAGAAAGGAAGAACAAGGACTTAGGAAATGTAAAATGTATAAAAAGTGAGGATGATATTGTCTTGGTTAAGGACGAAGATATTAAAGAAAGATGGGGAAGTTACTTTAGTAAGTTGTTTAATGAAAACCAAATAGAAGGCTTAAATTTAGAATTGTCAAATGAGGAAAAGACTAAAAATATAAGATTTATTCGCAAAATTAGAGTTAACGAAGTTAAGTTTGCACTAAAAAAGATGAAAAATGGGAAAGCTATGGGACCAGATAACATCCCAATTGAAGTTTGGAAATGCTTGGGTGATAACGGAATTATATGGTTAACTAATTTATTTAATACAATTATAAAAACTAAGAAAATGCCAGATGAATGGAGAAAAAGCACTTTAATACCTATATACAAAAATAAAGGAGATATTCAAAATTGTAATAACTATCGTGGAATTAAACTTATGAGTCATACGATGAAACTATGGGAAAGAGTAGTTGAACAAAGATTAAGGTTAGAAACGAAGATCTCAGAAAATCAATTTGGTTTTATGCCTGGGAGATCTACCACAGAAGCTATTTATCTTTTAAGAAGATTAATGGAAAAGTTCAGGGAAAAGAAGAGGGACTTGCATATGATATTTATTGACCTTGAGAAAGCATATGATAGGATACCTAGGGAAGTTCTATGGTGGGTTTTAGAAAAAAAGGGTGTATGTTTTAGGTATACCGATGTCATTAAGGATATGTACGATGGAGTAATGACTAGTGTAAAGACTATCGATGGAGAAACTAGAGAATTTCCAATTACCATAGGTGTGCATCAAGGATCTGCTTTGAGTCCTTATCTTTTTGCTTTAGTGATGGACCAATTGACTAAGAGTATTCAAAAGGAGGTTCCATGGTGTATGTTGTTTGCAGATGATATTGTATTAATTGACGAAACTAGGGATGGCGTAGAGACTGAGTTAGAATTATGGAGAGAAGCTTTGGAATCTAGAGGCTTTAAGATAAGTAAAAATAAAATAGAATATATGAAATGTAATTTTAGTAATGATAGGAGGAATATTGGAGACAAAGTTAAACTTAATGATGAAGAAATAAATAACACTTGTAGATTTCGATACCTTGGATCTATTATGCAAGCTGAAGGAGAAATTGAAGATGATGTAATGCATAGAGTTAAAGCAGGTTAGGTAAAATGGAGAAGTGCTTCAAGTGTTCTATGTGATCATAGAATACCCTTAAAATTGGAAGAGAAGTTTTATAGAACAGCTATAAGACCAGCTATGCTATATAGATCAAAATGTTGGGCGACGAAGAAACATAATATCCAAAAAGTAAAAGTTACCGAGATGAAGATGCTTAGGTGGATGAGTGGTATAACATTGAAAGATAAATTAAGGAATGAACATATTTGTGGTAAGTTAGGTGTAGCTCCTATAGAAGATAAGATCAGGGAGGGACGACTCAGATGGTATGCACACTTGCAACGTAGGCCTTATAGTGCACCTGTGAGGAAGAGTGACTTAGTTACTGTGGGTGGCAGTAGAAGGGGTAGGGGTAGACCTAAAATAACTTGGGAGGAGATAGTGAGTAAGGATTTAATATCTTTGAATCTATCAAAAGAAATGGTCCATGATCGCATAAATTGGCGGAAAAGGATTCATATAGCCGACCCCACTTAGTGGGACTAAGGCTTGGTTTTGTTGTCGTTGTTGTTGTTGTTGTTGTTGTTAGTATTATATAGTATTAGATCCCTGATGAATTATTTTAGATAGATTTAGTCAGCAGAGCACGGTACCGTTGCTATTTCTGATCTGAGTGCAACCACATATTTCAAATAGTGTGTAGATTCCGTCAACCATGCCTATGGAGGGATTGCAGGCTCCCCAGACATCTGGGTTGAGGAGGCTGGTTTGAAGAGGTAGATACCAGTACTGTGCCTTTGGAGGGATTGTAGTATGGTCAGACTGAGGATTGATAGAGTATTCAGGTGACTTATCCTAGTAGGCCAACTAGAGTTAAGTCCAGCCTATGGACCGCACAATCCTGTCATAAGTGGTTAAATCATGACATACATATTTTCAGGGATATTTCTCAGTTATATATATAGATTTACAGAAGAACAATAGATATATTATATTCTTATCAGTATGGATAAATAGAAAACTTGGATAATACAATATTATTTTAAGCCATGTAGGTGTGAGTTGCACAGTATTTACATGATATCTCTGTTCAGTTATTTATCAGTAAATTATTTATGTAGACTCAGTTGCCACACACTAGTAATAGTGTATTTCTTCTTATAAGCGTTGTCTCATCCTAGTAAATTAACATTTTTCAAGTGATCCAGTTAGACGAGCGGATAAGGCTCACAGGTAGAGAGGTCGTCTACACTACCCTATCTGAAGGGTAAGTGTTATCAGGGGATTTTATTTTTGAGTAGTATTCTGGAGTGTTGGGTAGAAGGTGCTGGGATGATGTATAATTATGTATGTGTGCTTTGGGTTAATACTTGATTCTGGTATTGTAATTATGGATGTATGACTTTATGCTTTCCGTTGTATAAGTGATTTCAGGGGTATTAGAGTAAAATGATTATCAGTATATTTTATATATTATTTGGAAAAAATGGTATGAAATTTCAGGTAGTTACATTTTGGTATCAGTGCCTATGTTGCTAGGTTTTGTAGACTTAAGTATGTAGTGGAAACAATACCAGAGTATAGGAATGAATTTTGAGGAAATAAAAGATGGGTAGATTGAAAAACAAGTCCGTTATTGTTATAGGATGAGATGAGAATTTAGGATTCTATATTGCGGCTTAGATACAGAAGTATCGGGGTTGTTTCTATGTTTTTCCTGGGGTGATGATTTTAGGAAAACCATGGATTCTATTGTTGGGTGTTGACCTTATTGGTCACGCCCGTTTTTGATTATGACAAATACTCATTGTATCTAATGAGTTGTTGAGTTTTGTGCAGGAATCAAGAATGATAAGATCAAGATGTGCACAAAGCAAGAAAGGCTTGAAGACAATTTCATAACTATTAATTGTAATAACTTTCAGTAAAATTATCTGTAATAGTAATTAGGGTTCTTCGGTTTGTAATAAGCACACACATCACAAACATGATTCAATTTGCAAGCTCAAACCGAACCGTAGAAAGACCTTAGGGTGAACCTTCGACCGACACCGGACTTTTTCGGTGATCTCAAATTGGACCCCAAAGTGACCTTAGGACACACACATATTCACATATATTTGTTAGGCACTTGAATAGGAATTGTTTGGGTAGATACGGGACCGAAATGCACACTTGGTGCACTTTCGGTCGACCGACCAATTTAGTTCAAATTGGCTCGGTCGACCGAAACCGGTCCGAGTCAACTATTTGACCCAGGCCCGGTCGACCGAGCCCTTACAGGTCATTTGACCTCGGTCGACCGAACCACCTGGGAGTCAACATTTTGACCTCCCAGTCGACCGACCAGATTTATACTCCAACTTCCTGGTCAACCGAGGGGTCTTGGGAGGATTCCCAAAGGTCTGGTCGACCGAGCCATACAGTTCAAAAAGGCCCCGGTCGACCGAACCTCGGAGTTTTTGAAAATCGCCGTTGCCCGGTCGACCGACCACTTAGTTCAAAATTCCCCTGGTCGACCGAGCCACTTGAGTCCTGGTCGACCGAGCCACTTTTGGTCGACCGGACCTCTCGGGTTGTTCCAATTTTTATCGTACTTAATATTTTTCTAAACAGGGTTAAAATGCCTTAAACGTCATTAAGCTTTTCTAATAATACCCTATAGGTCCCCAACGGTCATATTTCCTTCCATGGCTATATATATGGGTACATTTGCAAAGATAAAGAGATTAGCCACCTTGATTAGGGAAGAATTCTCTGAAAAATAAAAACCCTATACTACTCATTTTATTACTCAAACCACTCATACTTGCCTTCTAGCATTGCCTACATATTTTGTAAGTTGATTGAGTGTTTTGTTTAATAGGTTTGCTCTCCTTATGCTATTTGTTTGATGTGACTTTCTTGAGAGCCAAACCTTAGGATTCTTAGGAGGCTTTTGCTAATAAGCATTTCCTAAGAAAACCTTGTTAGATCTTCTAAGCTTGCATCTTCATTGCAAGATCTTAAGAAGAGGGTATTTTCATTTTGATTGCAAAAACATTTTCAAATATCTACTGTGTTTTTATCTTGAAAATATTTGATGAGATATTTGTTAGTGTGATAAAATCTTTGTTGCAATATTCTTTCACTCATATATTATTTGCTAAATACAAAGATTACACGTCTTTTGCAAACCAAGCATATACATCTTTTAATACATACATGCTTGAGATATCTTAATGATTGAAATACATAAGACTTGACATCTTTGTGTGAAACTATTTGTTGAATATCTTGTGATACAAAGATTGTTTGTTTGACACTCTCACGTACGCTTTACACCGATAGAAAATACCTTTGAGAGTTGAATCATCTAGACCACAATGAGCTTACATATTATTTCATATTTGTGGTGTATATTATTACGCGAATCTGGGTACATATCTGCTTTACTTGAAAGCACAATCACTGTACCATTTCAGTATAATACACATTGGTTGTATTTCCAGGCACGGGCCTGAAGAGGGAGACTAGCCCTGGAATAGTCCCGGATTGGCTTAGACCCAGTTAGGAAAGCTAGGTGCGTCGTCCTGTTAAGGCGTGTAGGTTGAGGTCAGCCCCGCTAATTGACCTGGTTAAGGTTGAGGTCAGCCCTGTGTTAATTTGACCTGGTTGTAAACGGTGCCGCTCCACCCTTAAGTGAGCTATTAGTGGAATCCTCTAGCTTGCGAGCTTGAGGCGGGGACGTAGGCACGGTTGGCCGAACCCCGATAACATATCGTGTGTTCATTTATATTTCCGCACTTTATATTTACCGCACATGTATGTTATGGGTGAATGATGCGTATGACTTAAATTTCACATTATACTTATCTACGCATTTGGAAATTGAATAGGCAGACCCTAGGTTGTGTATATACTGCTGTTTATCCAGTTCAACCTAGGTGATAAATTCTAAAATTCCAATTCACCCCCCCTCTTGGGAATACACCAAGGTATCAGTGCCTATGTTGCTAGGTTTTGTAAACTTAAGTATGTAGTGGAAACAATACCAGAGTATAGGAATGAATTTTGAGGAAATAGAAGATGGGTAGATTGAAAAACAAGTCCGTTATTGTTATAGGATGAGATGAGAATTTAGGATTCTATATTGCGGCTTAGATACAGGAGTATCGGGGTTGTTTCTATGTTTTTCCTGGGGTGATGATTTTAGGAAAACCATGGATTCTATTATTGGGTCTTGTTTCTGAGGGGTAGGATTGAATCCTAAATTAGGATTGACGATGATAAAATGAATGGTCATAGAAGATTATTTTTGGAACCTAGTGTGTTAAGTGTATTAGTGGTATTACGTAGTGTCACCCAGCAGGTGATAGCAGTGATGGCCTGAGGTTTAGGGGAGTGTAGCTTCACGATTGAGTAGTTCATGTGCATGAGGACCCCGTCATTTTTCGGAGGGGCTAATCCACTCATGGCTGATAATTGGGCCTAGGATATAGAGGATATGTTGGCAGTGCTCCCTTGTACCGAGGAGCAAAAAGTATCTTTTGCTACATTCAAGTTTACAGGAGAGGTAAAACGCTGGTGGAGATCAGCGAGAATGTTAGAGGAACAGAGGCCTAAGCCAATAGTTATGACATGGAGTCACTTCAGGGAGTTATTTTTTTTAGGGGTATTTCCCCGATACTACTGGGAATGCAAAAGTGGTGAAATTCTTGAATCTGACTTAGGGACATATTACGATATAATAGTACGCCTCCAAATTCATTGAATTATCTCATTTTGCCCCATACCTAGTGCCAGATGAGAAAAAAAAGGCGAGGAAGTTTGAGAGTGGCCTGAGGCAGAGTTTATATAACCAGGTAGTGGGTTTTCAGATCCAGATATTTTCAGAACTAGTTGATAAAGCCACAGTGAATGAGACCAGTTTATAGAGGGGTGCTAGGGTACCGAGCCAGAGAAAGAGGCCCACGCCTCCAAATTTTCATGTAGGAACCAGCCAGGGGCCTTGGAGAAGGCATGGTGGTAGAGGAGATCAGAGGTAGTGAGTAGGAGATAAAGTTGTATAGGGGAGACCATTGCACCCTCTCTGCCCTAGGTGCCACAGAAGGCACCCATGTGACTTCCAAGTCAGGGAAGTGATCTATTATTGTTGTGGTCAACCTGGTCATATAGCAAGAGACTGCAGAGCAAACAAAGAAATGGGGGAGGTTAACATCAAGTAGAGAAGGGGTTGGGCAAGTTAAAGAGAGAAGCTCTCACCTCTCTCTAGGGAGAGGTGCTTGTGCGGGTGTGATTGTGGTGTTTTCTTCCTTGATTTGTAACAACCGTGGTGATCTGGGAGGATTTTTAGTATTCTTGCGGTTTGATCTTGCTGTTCTAACTTGATTTGTTAGCTTTAAGGTTGAATCTCAAGCCTCGGGTGTTTTCCCACCCATGCGGATTTGAAAATAGGGTTGGCAGAATGTTTGAAAAAGAACGATACTGAGAAATGCGATTCTGGCCCTGTTCGAATCCAAATGAATGAAAATAAAAAGATTGATGATGCCCTTGATTTTATCGAAAGAAGGGGTGGAGATATGGCGGTCTAGAGGTCAAAAAAGGAAAAGGAAATTTTTGAAGAGTATTCGAGACTGCAGAAGGAGGTAAAGATGAAAATGGTTCAAACTGAAGCAAATCAATCCCCTGAAGACTTCATGGATTTGATACAAAGACATCTTGGTCTCACTGCATGTGGCTCGAATGGCTCAGATGGGGTGGAATCCAAAGCGGATCTGGGGCTTTCTACCCTGATGGTCCTTGGTGAAAAAATTATGGAACCGTTGGGACTAAATTCCAGCAGGGATAGGGCTAAGACTTCTGAGGACAAAAGACGTCTCTGGGGAGATGAGGATCGTACTGGATCCAGAAGCTTGAGTCCAGTTAATGCTCAATCGGAGGTTGCAGAGAAGGTAAACCATGGAGAGGGTATGGTAATCAGAAACAATAAAAGGAGGCTGTGGTCTGAACTCTTTGAAAGCAATAGTAAAAAGGATCTTCCAGGCCCTGAGGGCTTGAGTCCAGTCAAAGCTCAACCTGAGGCTACAGAAAAGGAAAATCAAGGGGTGAAAATGGTTACTAGGAACAATAAAAGGGTACCATGGTCTGAACTTTTCACTAACAATAGAAGGCCAGAATCATGTACCCCTATCCCATCTTTCCCCTCAGATGGTCAAGGGGCCAAGTTGAAATTATCTGACTTATCTAGACTTGAGGATTCATATTTGAAATGTCTAGTGGGATACTTTGATGATAGGTTCCCTGGTGCAAGTGCATTGAATGCTATTATCAAATCGCGGAATGCCCAGGTTACATATATCAGACATGTTGACGATTGGATTGTCTTCAAGTTTCAGAATGAGGAGGATATGGAGAGGGTAATACAGAAAGCTCCGTATATTATCAAGGGTAGGACCTTGTTCATCAAGAAAATGCCAAAGAACTTTCAGTTTGGGCCTAAACATCAAACGGTGTTGCTAGTCTGGATTCAATTGAGGAACCTTCTTGTAGAGATGTGGACTCCCCTTACCTTGGGAAAAATCTGCTCTGAAATTGGGAAACCAATGTGTGTAGACAAAATGACAATGTTGAAGGCAAGAGTATCATTTGCCAGGGTGCTTGTGGAATTGGATGTTGCAAAAGAGATTAAACACTTAATAAAAATCATCCTTTCTGATGATGTGGAGTTAAATCAAGAAATAGTGTATGAGAATCCCCCTAAATATTGCACATTCTGTAAATATGTGGGTCACACTGTGAATGTATGTGGGATTAGAAAGGCATTTGGGAGGCAAACGCACTAGAAAGTTTATGTGGCTAAGGCTAGTGCAGCTGTGTGTCCTCCAAAGGAAGCAAAAGATGTGGAGACTCATGAGGTGGCTGGGAATGAAAGTGTTCCTCCTTGCTCCTCACATGGTGAGGATTTCCATACTTCATTGCCAACAGAAATGAATCCTGAAAGGGATGGGATGGAGGCTGTCACTGCTGCTACCTGTGGTGGTGACAGCATCCCTTTGAATGTGCCCCAGATGGAAAATCCATCGATTCTTGATCAACAACAAGAAATGGAGTATGAAGGTCAGGTTGATACACAGGTTCTTGGTGCCCCTTTACTGGCCTGCAATACAGAGGGGACTGTTTGTCCTTCTGAACCTGTAACAGAAAATTGCTCAGTTATACCAATAAATCCGGTTATTGAGGAACAGAGAGTGAGGGTGGAAACAACTTGCAGGGAAAACCCTGTGGAGCCGGTACAGAATGGAACCAATACAAAGGAAGTGGTGTGTGCTCCACAGGCTCAGGAAGGTCAAATGAGGAGAGTGGATTCAAAAAAAGGAAAGGAACCAAATGATGGATAGAAAGCAGTGGGGAACAGGAAAAGCTCAAGGAAGGGTGGAAGCACAGCACAAGCTAAAAGGAAAGGAGGGCTACGCCCTCATCCTTTATCATGAAGATAGCATCATGGAATATTAGGGGTCTAAATCGACCCCTAAAGCATAATGGGATTTCAAATCTCATTAAGAATAATAAGATAGATGTAATGGGGATATTAGAAACAAAGCTCATGGTTGAGAGGCTGGAAATTATAAGGGAAAGAAAACTCCCTTCCTGGAAGCAGATAAACAATTTTGAGACTCACAGGGCTGGTAGGATTGCTGTTCTTTGGAATCCTCATAAGTCAAATTTACGGGTGCTTAAAAAGACCCCACAGGCCATCCACTGTAATGTTAAATGTAAAGTTTCTTCGAATGAATTCATGGTGAGCTTCATATATGGCTTCAACTCTCTGGTTGGCAGGAGAGAGCTATGGAGCGATATCAGACAGATTGGAGTTTCCTTTTCACCCCCTGGCTATTGTGTGGGGATTTTAACTGTGTGCTTGATTCAGAGGAAAAGAGGAATGGTATTCCCCCCTCTTATTATGAGATGAAAAACTTCAGGGAGTGCTGCAATGAAATTGGACTGGTTGACCTTAACTCTACCGGATGTAAGCTCACTTGGTCAATTGGTAATGTTTGGTGCAAGCTAGATCGTTTTATGGTTAACAAGATTGGGTTTTGAAAGCCTAGAATACTCAGGTCCATTTCCAATTCCCTGGCATCCTCTCAGATCACTCTGTGGGTATAACTTCTTTATTTAGAGAACAAGATTTGGGTAGGTTGCACTTTAAATTTTTCAATATGTGGACCATCCATGAAGACTTCCTGAGGATTGTGGAGGATAACTGGAATATCCAGGTTTCTGGTTATGCTCAATTCTATCTAGCAAAAAAGCTCCATACTCTTAAAAATCCGTTGAAGCTCCTCAATAAACAACACTATTCTCATATATCTTCCAGAGCTGAAAAAGCTAGTTCTGAGCTTGTGGATTTGCAAGAAAAGCTTCAAGACTGTCCTATATGTCCAGATTTGAAAAAGAGATTGATGGATAAGAGGATTGAAGTCGAAAGACTTGAGAAGGCAAATTGGCTCTTTTTAGCTCAAGTAATTAAAAACAAATATCTAATGTGCAGTGATAGAAGCTTTGCATATTTCCATGCTATTCTAAACAAGAACAAGATGAGAAGGCATATTGCTGCTATTACAAAAGAAAATGGTGAAGTAACCACTTCTTATTCCCAAGTTGCAGAGGAATTTGTAAAATTTTATGAAATGCTGCTGGGGAAATAGCAGACTTGCTCTTCACTTGATCCTCTTGTTGTCAATACGGGGCCGGTCCTCAGTGAGGCCAAGAGAATCTCCATGACTGTCCCAATTTCAGATCAAGAAATCAGAGATGCACTTTTTTGTATCAAGGATGGCAAATCCCCAAGACCGGATGGTTACTCTGCTTGCTTTTTCAAACAGGTCTGGTCTGTTGTTGGCTTGGATGTCATAAGTGCAGTCAAAGAATTTTTCAACAATGGAAGGCTATTAAAATGGTTCAATCACACTATCATTGCCCTGGTGCCTAAAGTCAGTAATGCCAGCCATGTTGGTGAATTTAGACCTATATCTTGCGGTAATGTCTTCTATAAGATTATTTCTAAAGTCATTGCAGCTAGAATTAAACCCTGCCTAGAAGAGATAATTGACCCTGCACAAGTGGCTTTTATACAAAAAAGGAGCATGGTGGAGAATATATACATGATGCAGGAGCTAATTAAAGGGTATGCAAGGAAAGGGGTCTCTCCAAGATGCCTCCTAAAGGTGGATCTTAGAAAGGCCTATGATACAATTGATTGGTCCTTCATCTCTGACCTGCTGAAGCACTTGAAGTTCCCTCCTATGATGATTAGGTGGATCATGGAATGTATTTCAACTACTGCCTTCTCTGTTAGCCTTAATGGTCGTCTCTTTGGATTCTTTCCTGGAAATCAAGGCTTGAGACAGGGGGATCCTCTTTCCCCTCTACTTTTTGTCTTATGTATGGACTATCTATCAAGACTCCTGAAATCTCTCTCTAGCAATTTCAAGTTTAAATTCCACCCAAAATGTGGAGATTTGAGATTAACCCACTTAATATTTGCAGATGATCTAATGCTTTTCTCGAGGGGTGATGCTGTCTCTGTAAGAAGCCTAATGGAATGTCTTGATAATTTTTCCAAATGCTCAGGCCTTGCTATAAACTACCAGAAGTCTAATTTGTTCTATGCAGGAATCAAAGATCAGGATTTGGAGCAAATTTTGAATATTACTGGTATGAGGATAGGGGACTATCCATTTCATTATTTGGGGGTTCCATTGTTGGCTTCAAGATTAACTTCGACTCACTATAGTCCCTTAATTAATCGAATCTCAGACCAGCTAAAAGTATGGCCAGGTAACACATTATCATATGTAGGGAAATTGGAAATTCTGAATTCTATCATTCAAGGGGTGGAATGTTTTTGGCTTGCCATTTTTCCTATCCCCTTAAATGTGCTTAGACAGATTATTCAGGTGTGTAGGGTCTTCTTATGCGGTGGCAAGAAGAAACCCCTGGTGGCTTGGCACGACATCTGCCTTCCAAAAGATGAGGGAGGGCTCAGCATTTTTGATCTGGGCTCTTGGAACAAAGCTTTACTGTCTAGAACTCTTTGGAATATACATTCCAAGAAGGACTCCCTATGGACTAAATGGATCCACCATAATTACTTAAAGATGGATCCACCATAATTACTTAAAGAACAACAATATTTGGGGGATTATAGCAAAGAAGGAGGATTCCCAGCTCTTCAAGAAAATCCTAGAGATTAGAGATCAGCTTCTCGTCAAATCTGGGAATGTTGGATGTGCCATTAAGCTGATGGAAGGGTGTGATCTATGCTCACACAGATGCTACAAATTCTGGAGAGAAAAAATGCCTAGAGTTCCATGGAGAAAGGAAGTTTTGTTCAACGGATCCCAACCTAAACATGCTTTTTGTTTATGGTTGACTCTGAAAAGAAAACTGCGTACTTGTGATAAGCTAGTAGGAGTTGAGACAGACCAGAGATGCACCTACTGCAATACAAAAACAGAATCCATTGACCACCTCTTTAAATGCAAATTTACAGGTGAGGTTTGGAGGATCATTAGGGAATGGTTAGGCTTAAAAAGGAGTATGACCACCATCAAGGCTGCAGTCAAATGGATGCACAAGGAGGCAAAGGGCAGAAACATTCAAGCTGCTGGATGGAAAATTGCCTTGGCTGCAACAGTTTATTATATTTGGAACTTTAGGAACAAATTCAGATTTGAGGGACATTCAATCTCTCTTTTGGAGCTAGTCAAAGTAATTCAAAGACACACCGTCACGGCAGTTTTTAACAAATATGATATGTTTCTAGTCAATATGTAATTCAATTGTTAAAAGTTGTCTTGTTTCGGTTATGTAAGGAAGAAATAGTATGATTTCTTCTAGGGATACCTAGACTTGAATGTATTAAGATTGGCTGATTCTCTTTGGTTCCTGGGTATGCCCGGGTTTTTGGATGTATTTTTCGATTTGGTGTAATACCTTGTTTGATTGGCCTGGGTATGCCCACAGTTTTTGTACATACGTACTTTGATCAATATACACTTTTACCATTTGATAAAAAAAGAGACTGTCGAGCACAGTCAGCTTATTTAGTAGAATTGGATATGCACGGTTTTGAAATAATTTTAGGAATAGACCGGCTAGCTGCCCACTATGCCAGTATTGACTGTTATCAGAAGGAGGTGATATTCAGACCTCCGAGAGAGCAGGAGTATAGATTTGTAGGGATATGGGTATGTACCCCACCACAGGTATTATCAGCTATCCAGGCAAGGAGATTGCTTGTGGGGAGGATGCTAGGAGTATCTGGTTTGTGTAAAAGAAGTGCTGGAAGGGAAGTTAAAGTTAGAGGATATCCCGATAGTGAGGGATTTTCCTTATGTGTTTCTGGAGGATTTGTCGGGACTGCCTCCTAATCGTAAGGTAGAGTTTGCTATTGACCTAACTCTGGAAACAACGCCAATTTTGAAAGCTCATACAGAATGACACCAATAGAGTTAAAAGAGTTAAAGGAACAGTTGTAGGAACAGTTAGATAAGGGGTTTATTCGGCCCACCGTGTCGCCCTTAGGAGCGCCGGTATTGTTTGGGGAAAAGAAAGATGGGTCTATGAGAGTGTGCATCGGTTACATATTTTCATATTTCCATAAGTCGGCCAAAATAGTGGAGACAATTTAATCTTAAAACTAAGATGCCCATAAGAATGTAAGATACTACGTGGGCAACAATTGGATTCCTATGTTCTATGAAAATTCTTTATTCCCTAGAAAGTGGGGTCATCACCATAACCTAACCTAAAACCAACCATGGGAACAAGATGTCATGGGCATCACATTGCCAAGTCTTCCAAAGGATCCTGTGAATCAAATAACACCTAACAGAATCATCTTTAGCAACTTACCTAGAAAAAAATCATAATGATACTCGACCTATAGCAATCTTCTATTCAAAAGGAAAACCATACATGCTAGGACCTGGAGCTTTATCTTTTCGCTTTATCCTATGCAGATCCTACTTGGCAATGGAACACCAATTTAACTATTTAGGCATTGGCTCGGTTGGGATTTGATTAGTTTACAGTCTAATGTGAAATCGTCTATTGTTGTCTGCAATTGATTGTGACTTTTGAAGCCATCTTTAGAATCTGATCCTTCTACCATTAGCAACTCTCTAGTATAAATGAGTATCACTCTGTCCTTCCAAGTCCATTTCACACAAGATTTATGCTACCAGACAATGTCCGATCACTAATCATAGCTAACTAAACAACTTTCTTAGTATTGTATTCTGTACTAGAAACCAAGGTACGCGTTCATTGCATATTTTTCCAGTCATTGGAGCAAGGTAATGGTTGACTTGAAGTCAGTATACCAAGACTTAGACTTGCCATAATTACAATTCTTGTTTTTCATTGAGGATATTTTCCAACTATACTTTGATATTCAACATTTACCAACATGGGCTAGAAGTTGAATCTTAAAACTATTGGAAGCAAGAAAAATTTAGAAACCAATTTGGTAGGAAAATGATACTTTACCCTGATTTAAAAGTGTAAGCTTGTGTATTAGTTTGACATTAAAAAGAAATTGGGTAATTAGAATTTCAGAGAATGTTTAGAAGCTTATATAATTTTTACTCAAATGAATCACAATTCATGATGAGAGTTTGAAGTGCTTTTATACATTTGATCTGACAGACTAATGATTACACATCCTAGTCTAGGATGTCCAAGCAGGTATGATCCTTGATGAGTATGAGTCATTATTGCAAGTTCTTTGTTTAAAAATGAGGCTCACCATTGGTGGTTATCTATCGATCATACACCTAGTTGTTTGTTTTTAAAAGAAAACAAAGTTCAGAAATCCAAATGGAGTGAGGATTTTCTTTCTAACTAACAAGCTCTCATATTTGACATCTTGAGTGCTTGTGAAAGGATAAAATTTGAAAATATATGAGTTAACGAATTCCAAACTTCTTTACCCATAGGTGATAAATTTTTAGATATTCTTCCCAGATGATTTATCGGGGTTATCTCCAAGAGGAGATTGGGTTTACTATTGATTTGGTGTTAGGAATAGAGTCTATGTCAACTACTTCATATATAATGACACTAATTGAACTAAGGCAATCTAGGGTGCAACTAGAAGATTTCCTCGACAAGGAAATTGTTCGACCTAGTATATCATTATAGGTTGCACCTATGTTATTCACTAAAATACATAATGGGACCTTAAGGTTATGCATTAATCATTGGAAATTGAATCACATTACATTTTGGTATCGACTTCCAGGGATTGGTGGATTATTTAATTAGTTGGTAAAATCCCAAAATTTTTAAAGATTGATTTGCAATTAAATTATCACTTATTAAGATTTGGGAATTACATATCTCAAAGATATAATTAAGTACACAGTAAAATCACTATAAGTTTCTGATGTTACCAATTGGGGTTACCTATGCACCTTGTATTTTCATGGATAGGATGAATCAAATTATTCTACCATACTTGAATCAATTTATATTAATTTAATGAACAATTTTTATGGTTATATTTAACAAATTTCGAGGACGAAATTTTTATGAGGGGAGAATGTAATTCCCCAGAAAATTATATGCATGGAAGTGTAAAAATAAAAAATAAAATAATAATAACAATAATAATAATAAATAATAGTAATTATAAGTTAATTAATTAAGATTAATAATTAATTAATTAATTAATTAATTAAGATTAATTAATTAATTAAAAATTATTAAATTAAATTAATTAAATTAGGTAATATGATATATGTATACTTAAATATATAATGATAAGTGAATATATATATATATATATTTATATTTATATAAGTAATAAAATATTCAAATAATATAATATAGGTTATATTAGATGGATTGAAATGCAATCCATCCACATATTGCAATTCAATCTGTTATTCTTCTAGAAACCGCCCCCTTCTCTCTCTCTCTCTCTCTCTCTCTAATTTTTCTCTCCTCAACTACTCTCCCACTCTCCTCAATTTCTCAATAGATATTTAGCCAATCGGGAAACGGAAGGTACCATTGAATTCCTAACTCCGCCACCGACATTTCTACCAGAGTGGATTTGTTGTGGGAGCAACGTAGGCACCACTCCTGGGGAAAGTTAAACCCTCACTTTTTACTCAATTTCTCCTTAGATCTTCAGTTAAATCGACGATCAGGCACCACCACGGAGTCCTAGTCTCGACCACCGTCGTTTTGGTCGAAGTAAAATTTCAATTTGGGTATCCTAGGCACCACTCCAAAGCGAGAGTGAAATTTGGGGAATTAAGTAAATTGGTTATATTTGGAATTTTAAATGTTTATTGGGAATTTATGGGCCTTGGAAATGTTAAAAAAGTATTTTATTTAGGGTTGATTTGATTATTAGGGTTATTGAATTTAGGGTTTGGGTGAGCACTGCAGGTATAATTTTGGGATCCTTATAGGCGTAGTTCAGGAAACCAGGTAAGGGTATTATTTGGGTATTTTTGGATTTATTATTAATTTATTGAAGGTATAAACTTAGATATGAATGTATTTTTGAGTTCAAATTGAGAAATTGGGATTTTATACAATTCAAGGTTAGTATATGCACAACAAGTAAGCTAGGTTTTTAGTGGATGTTCCCAAGAATTCAGGTAAGATAATGAATAGTATAATTCTGGAAATGTGAGTATGAAATTATTCTGGGAATTCAGTTATTTGACAGGAATATATATATATATATATATATATATATATATATGTGTGTATGATATTTTCAGGGAAATAGAATTATGAACGTCGTGGCCATGAGTTAGAATCGAAAGACGAGTTCAGTTAGCCAAGGTAAGGGAAATATGCTATGTTAGTAAATTCAGAAATATTATCAGTAAATTATAGTATTTGTTTATTAAGGTACAGTGTATAAATTATACAGTTTTATAGATTGCAGAACATGAGTTTTATTAATTGTGTGGCTTGAGTAGATATTTATTTAGTATAGAGTTTATATAGTTTTTCAGAATATCATAATTTACAGTATTTTTGCATAGAAAAATGCTTTACTAGATTTTACAGAATTATGAATTACAGTGTATATATAGATAGATATATTTTACAGATAGATATATTTTGCAGACAGATATTATACAGACAGATATTTATCAGACAAATATTTTACAGATATTATACTGACAAATATTTTACAGTATTTATAGAATGTCATGATTTCCAAAACCATAACACTCAGACATTACAGATTATTCAGTTAGATATTACAGTTATTTTAGTAAGATAATATAATATTTCATATTAGATTTATAGTGTTATGGTTATTTTGGAATCATGATGAAACAGCAAGATAATTATATATATTATTATTATATAGTATCAAATCCCTGATGAATTATTTTAGACATATTCAGTCAGCAGAGCACAGTACCGTTGCTATTTCATATCAGAGTGCAACCACATATCTCAGATAGTGTGTGGATTCCATCAACCGTGCTTATGGAGGGATTTCAGGCTCCTCAGATATCTGGGTTGAGGAGGCCGGTTTGATGAGGTAGATACTAGTTCCATGCCTTTGGAATGATTGCAGTATGGCCAAACTGACGATTGATAGAGTATTCAGGTTACTTATCCTAGTAGGCCAACCAGAGTTAAGTCTAGCCTACGGGCCACACAACCCTGTCATGAGGGGTTAAATCATGACATACAAATTTTTAGGGATATTTCTCAGTTATTTATATATATATATATACAGATTTATAGAATAATAATAGATATATTATATTCTTATTAGTATGGGTAAATAGAAAACTCAGATAATACAATTGTATTTTAAGCCATGTAGGTGTGAGTTGCACAGTATTTACATGATATCTTAGTTCAATTATTTATCAGTAAATTATTTATGTAGACTCAGTTGCCACACATTAGTAATAACATATTTCTTCTTACTGAGTAATAGCATATTTCTTCTTGCTGAGTGTTGTCTCATCCCAGTAAATTAACATTTTTCAAGTGATCTAGCTAGACGAGCAGATCAGGCTCACAGGTAGAGAGGTCGTCTACACTACCTTGTCTGAAGGGTAAGTGTTATCAGGGGATTTTATTTTTGAGTAGTATTCAGGAGTGTTTGGGTAGAAGGTGCTAGGCTGATATATAATTATGTATGTATGCTTTGGGTTAATACTATATTCTAGTATTGTAATTATGGATGTATGACTTTATACTTTCCATTGTATAGGTGATTTCAGGGGTATCAGAGTAAAATGATTATCAATATATTTTATATATTATTTGAAAAAAAATAGTATTAAATTTCAGGTCATTACAATGACACCACCCCTATGCTGCCTTTCTTTTTAGTGTAGTGTGCTTTAAGCTTTCAACTAACATACTGAGCAACTTAGCTAGTTATCTCCTGAGTGTAATAATGAGATCATGCCAATAAACTTTATAGGAGACTTCAGGTTTGGCCAACAACTCAATGCGTTCTTTTATAGTATGAGCCATGCCCATTCTTCCAATTGTGAAGCAACGATAGTAGGGATCCCAATATCCCATCATTGCTAGAATCATCTTGTGGTTCAACTTTATGCTTAGAAGGTAAGCAATATCCCCATAACTTTCTATGAACTTATCCTACATAGAGGTAGACCATCCCTTCCAATAATTTGTTAAGTCTTCAATCACAGTTTGTGTGAAGCTTAGTCACATAAAATCAAGAAAAAGAGGTCTGGCTATTTAAAAAGAAGAGTCCTCATGCTCCTACTGAGCAACCTTTAGCCAAGCCATATATGTATGTTGTTCTTCCTATCATTGTAACTTTTGCCACCCCATGGACTCAACCTGTGCAATGTAGCAATGTTCTTAACCATGTTTGATGCATGCCATGATTGCTATCATGCAAGTTATACTAGTGTGTGTGCATGTGGTATGGTAAGGTATGATGTAATGACAGGGCTCCTATTATGTAAAATGGCATTATGCTATGCTCTATGATTGCTATTAGGATGCATGGCTATATTATTGTACAAGATATGGAACTCACTACATAGTTTGATCATCAAGACACATACAAGAAAAGATGACAAAGTAGCATATGAATATGTTGTGCACTTAAAAAATCAACTCATATGGAAAAGGAAGAGGCTCTCGTCTCTCCTTGGTAATTTCCTAGTTATGATATTATCTTCGAAGCTCTATCCTATGGCAAGGAATATAGGGTTGATTGGGGTGTGATTTTATCTCCACTTCTTAAAGATGGAAATATCTCAAACTACCGTTTTGCATGCCTAAGTTGAGCTGGGGGTCCCTAATCCTCACACATTATAGGTAACGAGTAGAAAGGGTTCAATCTAAGTGGAGATGTTTCGTGCACCTATACGGAGACTACAACCTCAAAAAAGTTATCACTACTTTCCCCTATTTAATCTTATGAGGATAGGCCTAGGTAAGAAGGCCAGGGTTCGAGGTGGATCTTTGAACCACTTCAACATGATGTAGGGGGAAGGTATTAGCACCCCCTATACACTCGCTCTACGAGCAGTACCTAATAAGCTCTATCTAATCATCAATTTGTTATTTTCCTTCATTTTATTAAAGTTACCTCGCCTTTAGAAATTGCTCATGCTTACATTCCCATGGTATTCCAACTTAGAATACAAGTTTTGCCTCACCGAAAATAAATAAATAGGGAGTGTTATTGCGTCCCTCTATGGCATCCATCTCAAATTCTTTAATTAGCATTTAGAATTTTCATATTTCTATTTGTTAAGCGTCCCACCCAAGAGTATATAGAGTCCAAAGGAGGGGGTGAATGGACTCTTTTCACGTATTTGGGCTTTCTCTACAAACTAAGACTCTTGGAAAGATTGTGAGTAATTATATCACAATATATAATGAAAATCAAGCACAAGACAAAAATTAAAGAGCGAAGGGAGAGAAAGCTTAACACCGGTATTTTAACGTGGTTTAGCACCAAGCCTATGTCCACGCCTTAGCACCAAGCCAAGGATTCCATAATCCACTAAGATACTCCTTCATCGGTGAAGCAAGCCTTACAACTCAGGTACCGAACCCTACACTTGGGAACAAATCCCTACCTACTCACAAAGAGCTTTCGGTACACAAAGAACCTTCCCCAACAACGGTTCACAAAGAACCTTACGAGAGATTGGAATTACAAATCAATGCTCCTTAAATGAGCAAATATTAAATATAATCAAATCCTCACTGTAATGACCCGAAGAATAATGATATTGAAATAATAAAGAGGGAGGGAAATGGAAACAGAAACAGAAGGAGGCAGCAAGCGTTCATCGACGACATTACATTTTGGATATAATAACCCAAGGAATTTTCTCATGGCCTCGTCGACGAACATAGGGGATTCGTCGACGAGGGTACAATAGGGTCTCATCAACGAGGGCATGTTTCGTCGACGAGAAGATATCGAGAGAATGTTTTGGGTGATTCTGAATTTCGTCAACGAAGGGGAGAGTTCATCGATGAATTGCCTATTAGACTCGTTGATGAGATGACGTGGCTCGTCGACGAAGGCCGCAGTATAAATAGCCCTAAACTTGGTTTAATCGCAGAAAAATCAACGCAAATCTTCCCCTCTTTATCTCCTACGATCTCTCCTCCATCTCTCTTCGATTTCAGACCTGTTGTTCGCCGAATCAACGATCTAAGGCCACCATGACGCTCTTAGTGGAGTTCTCTTCAAGTCTGCTGGGGCGGATCGTTGGTGGGATCAAGCCAAATTTCTCCCCAGAATTAGGATAAGACCTTTTATTCAGTTTTTGGCCTTCTAGAAGTCATAGGAAATGATGGAGACAAAGAAATAATGATATTCTATTCTGAAAAATGTTGTTTTCAAGGTGTTGAGTAGGAAGTCCTGCGGGTGTTGGACCAGTATACCATAGGGGCTTTCCAGTAATGAGGTAAGGGAAATATGCTATGCTAGGAAACCCTTTTACGATTTTAGTACGAACTATATGTTTTTATCAAATTATTATTCAGATTATATATATTTACAGTTTCCAGAACTTGATAATATTAATATTTATTTATGTGGCTTAAGTTGATAATAGAACAGTACTATATTTATAGAATTTGTGAATACCATGTTTATAGTTATTAATAGAAATACTATGATATTTGCATGTTTATAGAATGTCGAATTTTTCAGTGTACAATATACTCAGAAATATGCATTTTTAGTAATTTTAGAATAACACGTTTATCAGTACCATAAAGCCCCAATATACAGATATTCAGAGAGCAGTTTAGTTATACAAAAATCAGATTTTCAGTCAGTTTATTTAGAATTTCAAATAAAATCTATAGGGTTATGGTTATTTTAGAAACCACAGTAAAAATAGTATATTATAGATATCAATTACCTATATAGTATCAAACCCCGATGGATCAGACAACAAAGCACGGTACCATAGCTACAGACATTCAGTTAAGAGTGCAACCACTTTACTTAGATAGTAAGTGGTATGAAGTCGATCGTGCCCACGTCGGGATAGGCTCTCCATCAGATATGGATTGAGGGGGCCGATCAGACTATTGGAGTTCAGTTGACTTACCCTGGTAGGCTAGCTAGGATAGGTCTCGCCTTCGGGCCGCACAACCCTGTCATGAGGGATTAAATCATGACATATAGTCATCCAGGGAAAGTTTCTCAGATATTATAAGTATAAGTAGATTTCCAAAAAATAGTAGTAGTATTATGAAAAGTAAATTTATATAGTTTTAATATATGTTATTTATACCCGCATTTAAAATTTCAGTTATCCATGATATTATTTCTAAATCAGATTATTCATACAGAATTATAACTCAATAGCCACACCCTAGTAATAGCATGTTTCGTCTTACCGAGTGTTGGCTCATCCCAGTGTTGAATTTTTTTTTCAGGTGAACCAACAAAGCGAGTGGAGCAGGCTCGCAGGTAGAGGGGCTGTTGTACTACCCTTTTTGAGAGTGAGTATTTTTGGGTGTTATGTTTTTGTAATCCCTTAGTATCAGAAAGGGTAGTTTCGAGAGAACAATGATGGTTATATATCGTGGGTTGATTTATCACTTTGGTATTGTATTATGTGTGGATTTATTTTATATGATTGACCTTCTGCTGTTTAAGTTAATGATTGAATTTAAAACTAGGGGAAAAAGATTTTATTTTATTAATAGGTTGTTTCACTCACTCTATTCTCTTAAGGAATGAATCAACCATAATGAATAGGCAAGAGAGGATTGAACACTTATGATGAATGACTGAAACGCAAAGTGCAAAGTGCTTAGGTTTTGAATAAAATGATATTTTTCACAAATATGGCCAACAATGCTCAAAACCATGTCTAAGCAAGCCTAATAGCTTGTATTTATAGCCAAAGAGCCAATATGAACGTTAACTAGTTGTTAGAAGCAACTCCCACGTGATTTGCTTGAGAACTAGCCGTTTTCTAGCTATTATGGGGCTGGGAACAAGACCACTCGTCGATGAGTCCCCTGCTCTCGTTGACTAGTCACACTCTACCAACAATCGATAACATTCTGCCTGCAACTCATCAACTAGGGGCCCCCATTCGTCGACGAGTGCTCTGAATCAAAAAAAGTTATCAACATGAAAGTTGTGAGATTTTTTCTTAGCTTTCTAGGGACACCAAGATCATCCTTTCTGGACTTTTTAGAAAAAAAATTATACCCCAAATACCGAAAGGTGTTTAGGACTTGAGGCTGCACTACGTTAGTCGATGATTGCTCTGTTTTTCCTTATCAAAAAGTCTTTTAATTACTTAGAACATTCTTGAACAAAAGTATATGAAATATATTAAATTTAATGAAGATTAAAACCTATCCAATTGAGTTTCCCTTTGAATCTACGATATCTTATTTGATAAAACACATTTGAAAGCTCGTTTTGATATCTTATAATATTCTTAATATGTCCTTTATGAAAATATACTTGACTTTCTTGAGGTTTTAGGACATAAAGCTCGATTCTACTCAACCGGAACTAAGTATGAAAATGTTTATAAAACCAAGATGTTTGAAAACTAGTCCCTTTGAAAACATATTTTGAGTTTAGGATTCTTTTGACAAACTCTTTATTTTATATTTGAAAACTATAAATGGTGAGTTTGTGACTTAAGTGAAATCCTATAAATTCATGTGTCCTAGTATGCATATGCATTTGCTGACTCTTGCTCAAAAATCATGCAAGAAATATACCCGCAAGAGTTACAAAATGTTCCTACCTCACACAACCCTTATTACATATAATTTAACAATTAAGCTTTCGTTGGTTATGCTTGAATCCTTTCCTATTGAGTATCATTTTGATCTTTCCTTCTTGACATCTACTTGGTCCGATCTTTGCCTTTGATCCAGTACCTTCATATATTTGCCACTTGAACTTGTACTAAAATTGATTTGCAAAGATGGAATGCACTAGGAACAACATATAGGTTAATATCATCAAAACATATAAACCATGATTATGTTGCCCCCAAGGCTAACAATTTCCCCCCTTTTTGATGATGTCTAACCTATTACTATTTTCCTTAACCTTTGCATCTGTGTTTATGCTTACCATAGGTTAACATGCAAAGATTAGTTCACCTAGAACCACTAATGGGTTGTTATCATCAAAACATGACAATTAAGATCATGTAGCCATCAAGACTAACACTATTAATTCAAATCATTCAATATTCCAATAGAGATTCCATCATGGTTTTATAACAAGTCATAGTAATATCATGGAAAAATTGCATCATAGGTCATTGAGGCATCATGTTCAATTTAAACTAACATAAGCCTAAACAAAAATCATAAGTGTCATTCTACTACATTTTCATACAATTAAATCATTCGTACATTCACAAATGGGAAAATGCATACGAAGTAAAGCACCAGGGATTTAGAGGCTCAATTTTTATATATTCTTTGATCCTCGTACTAAAATTAGCATACAAATGGCTCAACATACTTGAAAACCCCTAAAAACAAAATAAAAACCTCTCTAAATTTTTTTTAGTAGTTTTTAGGAAGTTTTTACAATTTTTTTGAATTTTTATTAATTTATAAAGGCTAAAAATATAATAAAATATAACAAAACTTTATAGAAAAATACTTAAAAGAAAAAAAAATTAACTTAAAATCCCTAAATGTGTAAAAGAACCCCTAAAATTACTAAATAGAAAACTCCATGAAAACTTGAAAAGAAAATATTTTTTATTAGAAACAACCAAATTTTAAAAAATAGAAATAAATAATAAATATATCAAATAAATTAAGAAAATGGTTTTAAAATATAAATTTTTTTTTTCTAGTCATATCCTACTTTTTAAAAAACTTTTTGCAATTTAAAAATATTTTTAATTGATTTTTTAAGTTTAAGACTGCTTTTTCAAATAAAAAAGAAATAAATAAAATAAATAAATAAACGGATTGGACTTGTGATTTTAGGTGTAATTTCAAGGGAGGGAGGGAGAATTGGGAATTTTAAAAATTCCTAAGTTGGGTATCCTAATTTAATCACAATCAATATTTTACAACCTAGGGTCTTACTAGCACTTCTCAAAGCAATAATAATTTAAATGCAAACAATATTCAAGCAAGCTTTTTGAAAATATTACGCTTGCTCAAGAAATGGTTCATTCTTTGCCGCAAAAAAATGGCTGGTGGTGATGTGATGGTAAAACTCGATATGGCTAAGGCTTATGACAAAGTGAATTGAAATTTTCTTCTGCGGGTTCTTAAGTCTTTTGGTTTCTCTGAGAGGTTTTGCAAGTTCATAAAAAATTGTATGGAGTCTCCGTGGTTTTCAGTAATGATGAACGGAACCTTTAAAGGGTTTTTTCAATCTAAGAGAGGATTGCGGTATGGGGATCCACTCTCTCATTTTTTATTCATCATAATGGAGAAGGTTTTGACAAGATTGCTTAGGAAAAACTATGAGACAAGTTGTATTGGTAAATTTAATCATCCAATTGGGGCCCCATTGGTTTCGCATTTGCTATATACGGATAATATTCTTATTTTTGCAAATGGTGGGAAGAGGTTTACTAGAAATTTGGTTTATGCTTTGAAAATGTATGAGAAGTGGTCGGGTCAAAAAATCAGTAAGACAAAGTCAGCGTTATTTGCTTTCGAAATACATCACTCCTGTCCGGAA
This sequence comes from Malania oleifera, assembly GCF_029873635.1. Lineage (NCBI taxonomy): Eukaryota > Viridiplantae > Streptophyta > Magnoliopsida > Santalales > Ximeniaceae > Malania > Malania oleifera. The sequence continues at coordinate 53,677,441 of NC_080417.1, forward strand.
ATGTGGTTTATTGAGAATCACAGGTTTCATGGAAGGTAAATTTCCAGTTACATATTTGGGTGCGCCTTTGGTTTTTGGAAAATTGTCTTCCAAGACATTGGAGCCTCTTGTGGAGAAGATTAGAAAAAAAATTGCAGTACGGAAATCTAAGTTGTTCTCGCAAGGCGGAAGATTGATTTTATTAAGACATGTGTTGTCTAATATGCCTATTCATTTGATGTCTGTTATTAAGGTTTCACAGGTCACATATTTTCGCATTAACTCTCTTCTTTCTAATTTTTTATGGGGAGAGGTAGAAGGTAAAAGGAAGATTCATTGGCGCTTTTAGGGGAAAATTTGTAAACCTACCTAGGAAGGGGGTATGGGCCTGCGAGATCTTAAGGAAGCTCAGAATCTCTTCTTATGAAATTTGCCTTCAGATTGCTCACTTCTAACAACCTATGGGCAAGTTTTTTCAAGGCTAAATATTGCAGAAATGATAATTTATTAATAAGGAATGAGAGATCAAATGACTATAGGTTCTGGAAATCAATTATAGCCAAGATTCTGGAAGTTATGGATAATGTTAAAATTTTGGTGAGAGGTGGGAACTCTTCTTTTTTGTTCAATAGGTGGTTGTCATCAAACCCGTTGTTTGTGCACATTAAGGATATTGTGAACAAGAAACTGTGTATTAAGTATTACTGGCTGAATAAGAATTGGAACTCTGATTTATTACTGGAATTGGTTGGGGCCAATAAAACATTGGAAATTTTGTATTAGGTGCCGGCTGGTAAAAGTGGGGAGGATATTTTAGTCTAGAAGTCTGCCCTAACGATAAGTTTTCTACAAAAACGGCTTGGGAGGCAGTGAGGAGTAGAAGTGATAATTTTGTGTGGAATAACTAGTTTCGGCATTCTTTATTGCCCAGAAGAATCTCAATGTGTTTATGGAGAGCCTGGTTTAGATGCTTGACTGCAGATGATAGAATTCAGGCCAAAGTAATATCGATGGCTTCGTCTTGTGATTGTTGCAAACAGAGAAGCCAGGAAAACATTGATCATATTCATTCTTTAGGCGAGGTGGCTTCAGAGGTTTGGTGTTGTGCTAGTGTGGTGTTGGGGATTCCTTTCCAATGATCACTTCCTTGGAAAAACAGAATGGAAAATTGGTTCCACTATGCTCGAAAATAGTCTATTAAAGGTATTTTAATTGGGCTGATTCCATGTTTGATTATGCAGTGCCCCTGGAATCGAAGATGTAAAGCAAGAATGGAAGGAGTTTATCAAAGTGCAGATCAGATGTGGAGAAGTATTCGATTTTGGGTTAGTTTTATAACTGAGAGCACCAATTCTTTTCAAAAATTGAAGAAGTCGAACATTTTGATTTTGAACGAGTTTCAAATTAAGCATCAAGGAGTTTACGACAAGCCTATAAAAATTATTTCATGGGTTAAACCTCCAGTAGTGTGGATAAAACTTAATTGTGATGGGAGTCGTAGAGGCAATCTGGGTACTTTCGGAGGTAGAGGAATTATTAGGGATTGTCATGGCATGGCAAAAGTGGCTTTTTCAAGATATTTGGCAAAGGTACGAATAATAGTGTGGAATTAAAAGCAATCAGAGAAGGAATTCGTTTGTGCAAACGATTGCATTTTTTTAATGTGATTATTGAAAGTGACTCCCGAATTGAAGTTGATTAGTTTCGGAAAGGTAAATGTAGTTTGTGGTATCTTTGGGATTTTTGGGAGGAGCTCGTGGTGGAGCTAGAAGGAGTGAACATCATGGTGACACATCAATAAAGGGAAGGTAGCAGTGTGGCTGATTTTCTTACTAAAGAAGGAGAAATGGGAAACAATGTAATCTACGAAGAACAACACCTTCTACCATGTTATCTGAAAGGTATTCTTTGGATGGATAATTGGGGTCTCACTTCTGTTCGTCATTAGTTCAAATATCGAGTTTTGTTTGGTGAGTTTTGATTTGTATATGTTTGTTTTTGTTTTTTTATCTTCTTTGTTAGCTTTGTTTAATTTTGTTGTCCTAGTTTGGTTGGTTGCTGGTGTTGTTTCTGAGAGGGTTTTATTTTATTTTATTTTATCTCCCTTTTACTTATCTTGTAACCACAATTTTCCTTCGCCAAAAGTGAGGATTTATTAATAAATAATTTGAGGTAAAGCCCTCTTTTAGTAAAAAAAAAAAAGCAAGCACAATAATGAAAGCATATGGGTGTAGAATTTAAATAGGGTAGGGAAGAGAAAGTGCAAACACAAAATTTTTAACGAGGTTCGGCAAATCTCGCCAACATCCTTGCCTTGGACAAACCACCCAAGGATTCCACTATCCGCTCCTTAAAATCGGGCGGAGCTTCCCATTACAATCCGCTTCTTCACAGGGCGAAACTTCTCTTTACAATCCGTTGCTTACACGAGGTGTAACTACCTCTCTACAATCCGCTGCTTACACAAGGCGTAGCTACCTCTCCACGGTTCACAATCCGAACCACCAATACAAATGATATCGGAATTTTCATACAAGTAAACGCTTCTTTAATAAGCTGATTGGTACAAATAAAATCCTAATATGCACTCTCAAATGATTTTCAAATGAAACTCGGTAGAGTATGTGGAGCACTTTCAAAATATTTTTCAAATAAATGAGTAAGAGTATGGAACATGATTTTTCTCAAAGTGATTGAACTTTGCAATTTCAAATATGAGAAACCTCTAAAGCAAGAAAAATATGAGTGGATATATTGCTCAAGGCTCTCTTAAAAAATCTAAAGAGTTTTCTCCAAAAATATATTTTCAAATAAGAGAAGTAGGAGAAATATAGAAAATGATTTCTTCAAATAAATTTGACATTAGAAATCTCAAGAACAAGAGGCTCTTCAAGCACTACATACGAAAATGGAGTATAAAAAATGAATGAGAATGAAGGGGTATTCAAGTATGATTCCCAACAGTTTTTCCAACCTTTTTCAAGTGTCTAGGCATGTATTTATAGGCCAAAAACCAAAACTAACTGTTATATGGCTGTTGGGGTATTAAAATATAATTTAATTTGAAAACTAGTCATTTTTCGGCCATTGGGGCGCTTTCTGCGCAAACACCCTTCAGTTTTTAAAACATAACTATTTCTATATAACTCCAAATTGGACGTTCCTGATATCAATAGAAATCTAAGATAAAATCACACAACATGTTGAAACGCCCTTCAATTTTTAAAACATAACTATTTCTATATAACTCCAAATTGGACGTTCTTGATATCAATAGAAATCTAAGATAAAATCACACAACTTTCATGTTGAACACTTTTTAAGATAAGGAGTGATTGATTGATAAAATCACTCAACAATGAAACAAAAGAAACATGAAGGGAATTTTTCTGCTAGGGACACCCTTCTGTATTTTGGACATAACTTTTTCTATACAGCTTAAAATTTAACGTACTTAGTATTAACAAAAAGCTAAGAGAAAATACCAACTCTTTCATGTTGGACACTTTTTAAGATAGGGAGTGTTTGATAAAGAAAAGTGCTCATTAACCCAAAAAAAGAAACATAAAGGGGTTTTTTTTTTTTTTTTTGAAGAAACTTGTCTTGGAGTTTTTCATTTCAAAAAAATATTTTTGCACTTGAAATAATTTTTGCTCATTTTTAAAATATTTTTTCATGAAATATAAAGTACCTAAGGTCAGTCTAAGGTCAAATATGAGCTTCAAATTAAATCATGAGATGCATACACAATTAAACCTAATTAATTATGACAACCCAAAAATAAATAAAGTCTTCAAGCTTGCTCTCTTGATTCCCATGGAATACGTCGATTGGTGCGATCTTGAAGTGCATTTATGGCTTCCATTTTGCGTCTTTCACTTGTGCTTCCAGAATTATAAACCTATATATTTACTAAGTACACAAGTGAGATATTGTTGTTTGTCATAATCAAAACAGGGATCAGATTCAAAAAATTAACAGGACTAGTTGACCATCTACACGGACCAATCAACTGGTTTGAGCGAATAGGTGTTGTGCACGTGATGCATGTACAAGGAATACATGTGAGGTCGTTATGTTCTTCGTTCATACTTTGGAAAGTTGCAAGAACCCTCCTCGTACTCCCTTTTTTGCACTAGACCACTGTCGTTCGAGTAGTCTTGGTCCCTAAAACCTTATTCCAACTAAAAGCATGGTCCAAAAACCTCTAAATCATGACTATTATTATCTAGTTGGTCGTTGTCAAAGATAATGGTGCCGACAACAATTTAACATGTTCCCATGCTTTCTTTGTGTGATTTTTCACTTATTGTGACCCCCCAAACTTCCTTTCTCCCGTTTTTATCTTGGTTATTCATTCATGCACATAAAAATGACCTTTTTTCTAACTTTCTTCTCTTCTCTCTCTTTTTGGCCAACTATGGCCTCCAACCACCTATTCTTTGTGTTTTTTCTACTCGTTCTACCTATTCTCGTCTTATTCCAACCCTAACCATTCATGCACTCTTGAACTCACAAAATCATGTACGAGGAGTTCAAGAATGAGAACTTTTCCTTGATTTTCTTGAAGTTTTGGCCTCTCCAACCTTTGAATGAGTCTTTCCTTCCTCCCTTATCTTCTCTCTCTCTCTCTCTCCTCCCCCCCCCCCCCCTTTCAAAAAATCCCTCTCTATTGGAGTCTCTCTTGGAATGAAGGTATACTCCAACCAATTTTTTTGTGTATCCTCTTGAAATAGCCTTAGCTTCTTATTTCAAAGAAAAAATGGAGATTGCCCCTAATCTTCCACCTCCAAAAATTCCCTTTTAGAGCAAGAAAACTCCCTTCTTGTCTTAAATGGGGGTTTTTGGAAACAAAAGAAAATTCTACCAAGGATAGGAGTTTATCCTTATCTAGAATAACTCCTTAATTAACTCTATTAAGGCTCAATCAAGCCCTAAAAATGTAATTAAGGGTTCAAGTTTGAAATTTTATTTTTGATGAAAGACTTGGAGAAAAGGGGAGAGAAACTTAAATTAGGCTCTCCTATTCTCTAATTAAATTCAGTCTGAATAAAATTATGTGCCTGCAGCAACCATAATTAGTTATGCACTTTCTCGAATCATCCTTCGACAAACAATTCCAACAATTCAAAACCCTAGTAATGTCTTGTTTCTTTACCCGAAGTTTCATTTTATCTAGTAAAGTGCTTTGATAATATTATGGAATAGCATCCTTTAATTTTCAAATGCATGTTGCCTCTCTAAATGGTATGTCTCATCTATAACTCTACCTTGTCTCATCTACATGTTTTATACCTATGCAATTCAATTCTAACACAAGTAAGAACAAATGCATGTCATGTAATGTTAGTATACTCCAAAGGATCATGTCTATTACTTCATGTGTCTTAACATATTATTTTCCTACAAACACTGGGTAAGCCTTTATCTTAAGGTATAGGATAAAATTTTCTAGTGCATGGTTAAGCTCTAACATCATGTAATATCTAAAGGCTCTCGAATCATCTTCAAGGAAAACAAACTGAGTGAAATTTTTTTTTTTTTAAGTTTTTATGAAACCCATACATAAGATAAAGCCCCACAAAGGCCTCACTACTTATTTCTTCTCTTACAACCTAACATGATAGGAGTTTGGGTAAAGAACCCATGCAATGGTGTATAAGAGTGAAATGGAGCACTTATGATGTGCAAAAAATGCATAAACATGGCAAGGCATACAAATATAAGGAAAAAAAACATAGAACCAAACACACATAATCATACCAAGGCGACTTTACTTTCAAAAGTCCCCAGTGGAGTCCAGGATTGGGTGGTCTATTTTCATTGCCAACGTGTCTGGTGAACATTTAAAAAATCATGTATAAACAATTAAACCATTGGTTGTCTGCCACTTCATTTTAGTTTTGAAAATGTAAAATAAAGGAAAAATCTATTTTTAAAAGAGATTAGGTCTAGAAGCACCATTGTGAATAAGGAAGGTAATCTTCCTTTTAATTTCCATAAAATAAAATTTAGAGTCGTAGCACCCTATAACACTCATTCCAAAAATGATTACAACACTTACCTTGTGTGTGTGTGTGTGTGTCCCATTCTAAAAACCAATTTTTAAAGAAAATGATCATTTTAAAAATGAGGAGACAATTTGCAGCAATGGTCAGTCAACTGTGTGCAGAGATTGGTTGACCGCCTACTACAACTCTTCCTCTCTTTGTTTCTTTATGCAAAAATTGTTTCGAACCTTAAACCTACTTTGACAAGGATATCGTAGAGTCTATGCAAAGGATTTAACCTCATGAGAACTCTATACGTTATGCCCTTTTAAAATAAATACATATTTATGCATAAAAAGAAAGAAAAGAAATGAAAAAGAAGAAATGAGGGAAAGAAAAAGAAATTTATGTTTTTGGTTATTATGAATAAGTTTACATGTGTAAAATGCCAACATATCTTCTAAAGAGGATTCAAGTCATTTGTAGTTCATTAAAATATGTTCAAATTTTATTTTAAAAAATATTTTGACGAGTCTTTTGACATACTTGAAATCACTTGAAAACACTTGAAATTTTGATTGAAAAATCTTTGTTATTGTTTTAAAACACTAACTTTCCAATGAATACTCTACAAAGTAGAGATTTGAAGTGAAGTTCATGTTTGAAAACATAACATTCTTCCACACCCCCCCTCAAGCAACTTCAAAGATAATTACTTTGAAAATGTCATTTTGCTTCCTTAAAGTTGAAAAGTGTGGAATTTTGGTGGAAAACCTACAAATCCCGCCTTAAAACTTTTTTTTGGAAAACTTGAAGACTCTAAAGAATGCTCGAAAACCACATCATGAACATTCACTATAGGATTTTGGTTTGAAAACTTGAAGACACTTGAAATCCTTTAAAAACACTTTGGTAGATGAATTCTTGGATTTTTTATTGGAAAACTATGAAACTATATCATAAAATCAACATCCTGACTTGACCATACACTCTAGCGAGTGTTTAGGCACATAAACGTTACAAAAAAAAAACCACAAGAAAGTTCAAAGAAAATGACCAAATAATTGGCCTTTGGATAGATCAGTTGACCACCCACAAAGGTCGGTCGACTGCCAACTTGCAGCCAATGGCTACTTTTCAAATGCCTAGGGGGCCAGTTGACCAAGCCTTCAGGTTGGTCAACTGTCTACATGTTCTTTTTGGGAAAAAAAAAATGCAATTTTTTATGCAAACTTGAATAATTCTTTCATGAATTTAAATCATAACTTCATTCTACAATCTTAGATGACATCATTCATTTATGGAAATTCATACAAGAACAAACAACAACTTATACAAGCACATACATGATTCCCATACAAAAACCATAACCAAAACTTGAAAACACAATGGAAGGATAAAGGGTTGACCTTATGTAAATGTTGCAAGTGTAGATTAAGTGTAGATACTCTCAAAAGCACATAATCCTAAAAACCCCAAGTGAAGAAGCGCAAATGAATGAAACTCTATTCCAAACTCCTAGAAAGAATGAATTTTTCTCTAACCTTTAAAAAGCACTTGATCCTTTTTGTATTCTCTACAAAAACTCTCCCTCACCCCCATTCAACATGCCCAAAAAGTTTCCAGAAAGGTTCTATTTATAGACCACCCAAGATACAAAGGGAAACCCTTTGAAATTGAATTTTAAAATTTTAAATTTAAACTAAAATCACTAACCAACAACTAGAAACTGTCCCAATTATTGCCTAACATATCCCAACTTTTAGGACACTTAGCTTGCCCAAATTGATTAGCTAATGAAATAAAAACAAATCAAAAATTAAAAATTCACCAAGCCGATCGACCGCCTATAGAGGATTGGTCGACTACTCTTAGGTGGCACTAAAACCTTAGAAACGAAGTAGGGTTGGTCGATATCCAATAAGTGGTCGATCGGCTGCCTTATGTTGCAAATTTTCCTCTTTAAATTTTATCTTAATCTTGCATATATACAGTTAGGTTTTGTTATTATATTGGGTAAAAAATGACTATCAACAACAATTATTTTGAAATCCTAATACAACTTATCACCTCTTTGTCCTAAACTTTTATAATAACCCAATTGATTTCCTTATATTTTTTTTTCTAGAAAAAAAAAATTCTCGAATGATTTATCAAATGCATTACTTAAGAGCAACCCCTCTTTTTTTTCTTTTTTTTCTTTGTCATGTAAAAGAGAATATGTATTAAGTTTATTTTCTCTGTAGAATCTTCAATTTATAAATGTGTCATGCTTATGGTGTTACATTGCTAATTTATTTATTTATTTTTAAATTTCTTGGTCAAAAGAAGTGACCTAACTATGGTGACACATTTCCTCAAAAAAATGATGGGTTTCTGCTGAACATGGTAACTCCAGTTCTTAGTCTTGGTAGACATTTTACATGCACTGCAACTCTTTACTCAAATTTTCAGTTTTGAATGGAATTGAATGATGCATTATGTAGCTCTACAATATTCTTAATGCTAACTTCTTCTTTCTTTGGGTCTTGCAAAGCCTTATTTGCAGTGTACCCCTCTCTCTCTCTCTCTCTCTCTCTCTCTCTCTCTTTCTCTCTCTCTCTCTCTCACAGTCGTAGGTTTCATTTTTATGACTTTAAAATGAGTTGGCATTGTGAGGTTAGAGTAGTCAGTAACCATAGCAGTGCATTGTTGGGAATTAAGAACAAATTCCCTAAATCTGTGAAAAATAAAATAGAGAAAGAATACACGTCGAAGAAAAAGAAAATCAATCACACACATAAGACAGTATTTACGTGGTTCGGTAATTTTGCCTACGTCCATGAAGTTGCAGGAATTTCACTATTATCGGAGAGTGCGACGGTACAATGCTCTCCCTCTCGCTCTCTCGCGAAGTGTGACCGCTTACCCTAATCACTCAAAAACAATCATTTTATATGCTGCGCACAGGGTTTTGAATGGACTACAAAACGGGTCCAAAAATTTTTTGCCCAGGACCGTTGCCCCTGAACCCCCACCAGTACGGCTTGGGCAAGGCTCGAGCTACAGCGCTCATAGACTAAACCTTATGATAAAAATCTCTCATTAAAGAAAGGTCGGGTCATCATCCAAATTTAATGTAACTAGGCTCTACAAAAGTCCAACATGCATCAATTTGGATTTTGTATTTAATTTATCTGTAAATATTTTTTTTTATTTTGCTTTTAGTTCATTAAATATATGTTTTAATGAACTTAGGGTAAATACAATTTTATTTAAATGTTGTTCTATTATAAATTTCTATGTTAAAGTCTCATCAATAGATATCTCCTATAGTTCCAAATGATTTATAATATCTGAAACAGTTTCTTTTTTCTAATATTTTATTTCTATATGATTTTTAATATCTACAACACTGAACTTTATTTCCGAACTCTAACCTACAGTTTATTTTTTCTATTAGTTTACTTTTTATATTCGCAAAACGTAATATACATTTGACGACATGAAATCGAGTCATAAAATAATAGTCTAAGAAGTAAGCCTAGTTCATTTTTCCATGATCACACATGAAACACAAGATTAAATTTGACTTTCTTGTATTGAATTTGATTTTATGATGATCCGTCATAAGCATAAAAATGATGCAATTGATAATTGAAATGCTACCATGTCATCAACGATTTTTATTAATAATTGAATTCATAATTTTGGCAATCACTAGTAATTGAATTAATTTTTTTTTGTAATTCAAATTTTAAATTTATTATTTTTATTTTCTTAATTATTGATTTAATTAACACATAATTGAGTTAAAAAATTCTATAACTCTATTAATAAAAGAATAAATTTATGCAACAATAAATAGAATATTTGATATTCTAAAAAACCTCCCATAAACAAAACGATTAGTATTTTGAAACCTCTCCATAAATTTGTAATTTAAATTTTTTCGCCACTAAAAATAATTAAAATAATAATTTATTTAATTACTAATAATAATTAAAATTATATTATAAAACATGTATATTTATGTGGATGACTATCTAGATAACAGGTTATAACCTTTGGTATGCCCACATAATGGTTCATTATGTGATTAACTTTTGAAATTCCAATTTATTTGCCTATATAAAAACATGCTTTACAACAAAATGTGATAATAAGATGATTAACAACATCTAGTTTTTGAAAAACTAGACTGTTGAATTTTTATAGTTCCAAACTTTTTTGTATTTCTCTTTATCTCATTTTCAATAAATTAATAATTTTTGCATCAATAATTGAACTACTTTATTAAATTGTAAGTACAACAATGAACATTTTAAAATTGTCTCATAAATTAATTGATTAGTGTTTAAAGCCTCCTTATAATTTTGTAAGTTTATTTTTTAACTGCTGATAATATTTTCTATAATTACTATTAATGATTAAATTAATAAATCTTGTAACCCTAGCAAATAAATTTATGTAATAATAAATTAAAATAATAAGTAATAAAAATATTATTTTAGTAAAATAATTTTTTTAAATGGTATTAATATTACTCCATAACTATTTTTAAATTTGTATATATTCAACTGTAAAAGCTACATTCAATTTTATACAAGATTATATCATTATATTTTAATTTAAAAATTTAAGTCTGTGCATTGTATAGAGAGATTAAAACAAAGATAAATTTGTGCATAAAAATAAAAAATATTCAATTGCACAAGTCTAGAGTAAATTTTGAATCCCCTAAGAGTAGGATAATAATAATTAGTTACACAAAAAATTACATTATTAAAATAACTTTTATGAAACCACAATAAGCAATAGATAAAAAATAAGTATTCCCAAATTTAACCATGGGAATGTCATTTCATTTCCTATTCCATATTCAATGAAATAATAAGAAATATACAAAAAATAGCTATTACCGCTATTTTCCAAATTTCATGTTATATTTCATCTAATTTCAAGAGATAGCTATTTTACCGAACCAAACATAAATGAATCATTAACCAACAAAGCTGTAGCCAAACTGTGAATTGACAAAATCAAAAACCATTCCAGAGTCTGTTAAAGGTTTAGATATTATATCCGATTTTTAAATAAACCATCACCCATAAACCATCTACTTTAAAATGGACATTTCACAAAATCTCTTAAAAGTATCTCCTTCAGACCTTAGATTTGAATTTTGATAGACTTAGACAAATTTCAACACAATTTTTATATTATATCTTATCCAAATTCAATACAGATTCAAATCCAACATCTCCGCATTATAAAAATCAAGGCAATGAGCAACAGTAATTTTTTTCAGCACCAGTAAATTGTCTGAAACCATGGCTTTAACATCAGTTTCTGAGCCTCCTTGCACTTTGGGTAGGATTCCTGGCACTAGATCTAATTAACTATACAAACAATACATAGACCAGGTCGAGTCATTAGCTCTGCGTGGTTCTTGAGCCTTTGGGCCCTCAGCAAAAGCAAACATTATGAAGAAATCTATAACATCATAGTTTCCTTCGCTGCAAAATTGCAGATTAATGTACCGATTACTCGGCATGCACCAGGCAAAAAAGTTAACTTGGTTTACTTCGTGGCTTGTAATCTCTTTAAACCTGAATTTGGGCTACCGACACCAATTACTAGCCTTCTCCAATTCATGTGAGACCAGGATGAGTTTTACCCATTTACTGCATGTTTGGTGGATAAGAATGGAATGGATCAAACGAAATGAATTAAATTTATTACTTGATTTGTCATGCTCTCCATTTAAATTTCATTCTTATCTCATTCCATTCCGCAAACTAAACATGATGTTAGTGGGTAATATTTTCTAGCATGCTCAAGATTATGGTGAAACTTTCTCAATTAAACTGACTTATCTGAATTTTCTACATCAAATACACCATAAGAAAAATATGCTGCAGATAATATTGTGAAATGACAAAGTGGGGGAAGAAACATAATATTAAGACCAGAACTTTCCCTTGCTAATCTGCTGGGACCTCTGATTAACGAGACAAATGTTTCAGAACAGAATTGGTAGACTGATGAGCGAAATATTTTTGCCTGAGTTGTACATATGGGTACCCAATAAATGAGAGAAAGTGGGCAGGCTTTGAGAAAGAGAGTATTTCATACCAGACTTGATTGTTCTCATCCAGCTCGATTGAAAAACGCTCTTCCCCAGCCTGCTCCCAACAAATTCGAGTACACATTAGTATCATCGAGGATTAATCATTATTGAGACATGCCCTTACATCTAAAATTGGGCAGCTATAAATTTTCCAGAAAATAATAAGCTAATAAGTAACATACAGCAAGGTTATTAGCTTGTGTGTCAGAATATGCAGGGAAAAAGAAATAATAGTAGCCCATGTCTATGAAACATTAATCAAGTTCATTAAATATCATCTGAAAGAATTCATCATGGCAGCTCAACTATGCAAGGTCATACGTATTGTAAGAAATAAGAATACCCGCTCAAATACCCCCAAAAAAAAATGAAAAAGAACATGCAACACATGGACAAATCCACCTGTTAATCAGAGCACTTCTATTTGAATCCTTCCAAGTCCAAAGAAAATTGACAGTTTGTTATTATTAGGCAATATAAAGATTCACGGTATCCATCTACATATTTTTTTTAAAATCCAGTTATATCCCACTGATATCTAACATTACCACATCAACAAACTTGAAGATCAAATTTAGTTAGTTTCCAAATGTACAAGTATTATATGTAATATAGCAATATAACTACACCAGAAATTGCATCTGTTTGCTCATCTAACATGGTTGTGGAAATAACATGATTATTTGAAGAATGCAGTACCATGATTGTTTTGCATGGTGAACACCATAGATGAAAACACTTCACTATATGCCAGTATTTTTATTACCAAAAAAAAATATATGCAGCTATAAATTCCTTATGAGATCTTTGAGTAACACCTAATTTTGATTCTAATGGGCAAATTTTTTAGTAATTGATAATACAGCTACTTGGTTCATGATAGGGTGGAAAAATACATTGATCCGTGCAAGCACAATACAAAAGTGGTTCCTCAAAACAGATTGACACATTTTTTGTGATGTAGCTCCTCATCACCACTCGACCTAGAATTACAACTAAATTATAAAATAGATGGGCAGAAATAGTTACCTTAGATTAGCTCATGCATATGACTAACAATAAATCACAAACAAAAGGAGTATTGTCCAATCAGGTACCCATACCACAATACCAATAATCCTACCACAATCCTGAAAATCCATTTCACCAACCATTTAAATGAAAAGCTAACTTTTTTCATGCAGCACTACCATACGACTAAAGCATGAAATGTTGCTGAAAACAAACTTTTCTTTCCTTTCCTTTTCTTTTCCTTTCTCTTTTTTTTACACCTGTAATTGTAGAGGTTGGCCTGATATTACAAATCCTGAAATAAAGTTTTTCAGCTGAGCATTTTCATAGTGTTTGTTTCCTTTAAACACAACAAAAAAGCCATTAACATAGGGCATTTAATGCTCCTAATTATAGTACCAATCCTTGTAGTATTCATACAAATACACAGGTGAAGTCTACTACTCTCCTTAGTTGTGGTACGTCACTTCAAATCATGACAACATCAGCATTGCCCAAAAAACCCCTCCGTCATTCACCAAATGAATATTACAGATAGCAAAGAGGCACTAACCAGTAGGTGACCTTGAAGAGTGCCACTGCCAAAACCAAAAGAAGTAGAGACCTCCTCCGTGTTTCTCTTTTCTCTTACGTATACTACTTGCAGAGGCATCATGATCCATGGTAGAAACTCCTTTACACAGACGCAGAACTTCGCCCCACTTTGAATTGGAGTGCTTGGATCAACAAACGTCCATTTCAATCCAAAATGCCTGCAAATTGACAAAGTCAGCAGAATTAGGATCTGCCTTCAAAGGCTTGTTTCCTAACCTCTATCTATGCAAACAGACAGACACAGACCTCCAACCCTGAAGGGCACCCTTGCCCTTCTCATAAGTCTCAACACCAGTACCAAGTAGAACCCGGGCGTGGTTGATTAAGAAACCATCTTTTGAGAGCTCATTGTCTTCTTGTAGGGAACGAATGGACTTAGCACTGGCTCCTCTAAACTTCGCGTCATAGTTGAAGGCACCAGACCTTGCCATATATATATATATATATATATAAGCACAAGATAGAGAGATAGATACGACAAAAAGAATTTTAAAATTCTTGACAGCAGAAGAAAAAAAAATCAGAATTATAGAATGAGTCTCCTTTACTTGTTAACGCAGGCCTTCTGTTCTTGAGATGATGGGCGAACCCAGCACAAGAAAACCATCTTTGTTTCTTTCTCGGTAATATCGACTATTTTCTAAAACATTGGGGGAGAGAGAGAGCAATGTAAGTATTAGAACGAAACACAATCAACAAAGAATCTAATTCGAGGGAATTCGATGAACTCAATATGAATTTCTGTGAAATAAATGGATACAAGGGATCAAACCGTCAGAAAGAACATACGGAAGTAAAAGAACAGAAGGGGATTCTTCATTGCAACGAAATCAAGCCTAAGAAAAATTATTCAAGTAGAAATTCTGAAACTTCTCCATGTCATTAATGCAATAGAGGAAAAAGGATGGGAGAATGAAGCTTGGTACCTGGCTCGTGGGCTTCAGAAGCAAGAAGTAACGAATTGAAGCTCTTCAAAGCTAAGAACAGCAAACTCAAGTTGATTAAATCGCCTAGGAAGAACAAATCCCACATCAAACATGAGAGAGAGAGAGAGAGAGAGAGAGAGAGAGAGAGAGAGAGAAATCACTTCGAAAATCTGGCTCTAAATAAGAAAGCTCATCTCCGTTCCTTGGGGAGAAAGGATCAGCTATGGTTGCGCGATGTAGCCATGTAGGCAGGAGCTTCGGTGATTTTGAGAGAGAGAGAGTGTGGAGAGATGAATTGAGAGTGTAGGGGTGGCATAGCAATTTACCGGAGTTTTTCCGGATTTGATTTTAAATTATTTAAAAATATTTACGAAAAGTACAAAAAACTTTATTTCCCCATTTGAATTGTTCTAAAAAAACATTAGACCATTTAGTATTTTTTAAATAAATACGTTAGATGGTCCAATATTTTTAATTTGGAAAAACTTACCACCAAATGTTGTGTGGCGGTCAAAAATTGCTAGACGGTCTAATCGTTTTTTAAATAAAATTTCTTTTTATTTTTTATGAAACACTACATCAAGTAGCGTTTTTTTTTTGCTAAGTTCGATTCCTCAGCTTTCCCAGCCCTTATGTTGGTTAGCTAAATGCATGATGTGTGGCTCATGAAGGCACACGTCATTAATCCAAACACCGAGGCCAACAAGTGCACGACAATGCGGCTGGAATATTCCTGCGATTCCCAACCTCCACCGCCCAGTTGTCAACAGCTCCATCTTCATCATGACGACCTTGACAAAGCTGGCGATTTCGGCCCTATGGTCCAGCTCCAACCAGGACAAAATTTTTTGATTGAAAGAAGAAAGAAGGAAACTTAAATTCCTTTAAGTTTGCAAAGGGGAATTTGGGGAGAGAATTTGGGGAGAGATCTTTCAAAGAGAGGTCCTTGCTTGATCTATAGAATGAAAAAGCATTTCGAGGTTAGTGTCTAACCTTTTCTCCAATGAAATTTTGTTTATTTTCATGTATGACATGCATTGTTCCTTAAGAGCATGTTCTAAGATTTGCATGTGATCTACTTTGTTACTTCCATGTTTGTGTGATGTTTTATATGAAATTTTATAGTATTTTAATTTATCTTTGAAATGTGTATGTTCATGCATGAGAAAAGCGCCAAAATTGGCACAAAAAAAAAATACTGTGTAGGTGGTTGACTAGCCCATGTAAGCAGTTGCCTTGCCTACACTTTTTTTTTTTTTTAATCAGTAAAGGTAACTGTATTAATCAATGTTGAATATTTACAACTACTCTAGGCATACCCAAGATTCCATACAACTTAACATAACTGAAACAAACCATTAGGCTAAGACATATAGCCTACCTAACTATCAACAAAAGTTCCAATCTTTCAAAATAACTAAAATCATTCAGGAAATAAGAAACATATTAAATTTATCAAAAACTGCTCTATATGTGTACCTTTGGATCACTTCAGTCAGCTCCTGTGTTGAGATGATCTTCCCCTCGAACTTCCTCCTATTTCTGAAGTGTCAAATCAAATAAACAATAGCAGCCAAGCATATTTTCTTTGCCGTTGGTTGGACCTCAGTTCCTCTAACTTCTTTATATAGCCATTTTAATGTAGATTTCAATGTGGACATTTCCCTAGTTATGTCCAGCCAAGCTTTGATCTGATCCCAAACCTCTTTTGAAAAGCGACATGTGAAGAATAGATGGTCATTTGTCTCCACCTGTGTGTTGCAGAACACACACTCCTTGTTAGTGCCATCCCCAATCATTTTATCATTTGTAGGCAGCCTCCCTTTGATTCCCAACTATAATGTGAAGGCATGTTTTGGGATACTACCGCATTTCCAAACTTCTTTATGTCATAGGACAACTCTCCCTTTGCTCCTCCAGTATTCATAAGCCAAAGATGATGAAATTTGCCCATCCACTACCCATTGTTTTAACAAACTTTCAGCTGCCAAGCCACTGCCCCTCTCCTGTACAAGGTAGTTTTCAAGTTCAACTAATTTTTTCCATAGCTGGGAGTCATCATGTTTAGCCTCTACATCTCATAGATTTGAATCTTTTAAATAAATTTGATGTATCCATTTAGCCCAAAGAGAGTCCTTCTTACTTTGTATGTTCCATAGGGCTCGGGTAAGAAGAGCTTTATTCCAAGAGTTTAGGTCAAAAATCCCAAAACCACCTTCCTTTTTCGGTAGACACATCTCCTTCCATGCAATCGAGGGTTTCTTCCTACCACCCCAAAAAAATGTTCTACACAGTCTTATCATATGATCAAGAACAAATTTTTGGATTGGAAAAATAGCCAACCAAAAGCATTCGATACCCTGTATAACAGAATTCCCGAGCTCCAGCATGTGTAGGAAATTGTATGAGATGGCCACCCTTGGAGAAGTTCAGTCACTCTATTAATCAAGGGGGTGTAATGCATTTTATTCAGTTTTGAAGCTGCCAATGGGATGCCTAATTATCTGAATGGAAAACTCCCTTCCTGAAATTCTGAAAGTCTCTTAATATATTCCAGCTCCGCTGCCTGAACTCCAGCATGAAGAATGTTTGATTTTAGATTGTTAGCATACAACCCTGAACATTTCAAAAATGTACCAAGGCACTCTAACAAAGCCCCCAAAGAGTTCGAGTCCCCTCTTGAGAACATTACCTGATCATCCGCAAAAGCTAAATGGGAAATTTTTAGTTGCTCACACCTCGGATGGAATCTGAAGTTTCTGTTGAGTTCCAAGCCAGCAAGCAGCCTTGAAAGGTATTGAGCTAAATGGGAAATGTTGAGCCTGCACATTTTTAAAATTGTAGCTATTGCTACACAGAGTCAACCGACCCTCTAAACATTTCAGTGGGCGGTTGACCGCCAAATGCCAAGAGCTTCCATTTTTCATTTTTTTCGTAGTTTTCTCCACAATTGGTCTTCTTATGAATTTCTACACTTACCTAAGTATAGTTGTTTGAGTCTTAAGATGGATTTGTAAGAGTTTTGTGACTTTTTCCATAAAAATCAAACATGATCGTCAAAGCATTCAAAGGTTTTCTCAAAGCTTTCAACAAAACCTTGAAATCATACACCCATGATATGGCTTTAAGTGTTCTCCAAGCTTTCAACTAGAATTTTAAGTTAGGTTTATGGTTCTCCTTCTAAAAATCCACAATATTATCAAGTTTTTACAAAGTAAAAATATTTTTCAAGACGATCACCCATGAAAATGGCTTAAGGATGGAAAAGATGATTTTCAAATGTACAAAACTTGTTTTCAATCTTTGTTTTACAAAGAATCCATTGAAAAATTCATTTTCAAATCTTGAATTGAAGGTTTTCTCAATGAGGGTTTCAAGATGTTCTAAGGATTTAAAGTATTTTTCAACAATGATTTTGCAAAAGATTATTCAAACAGGTTCTTTTTTATGTTGGACGGGGAAGGGTGGCCTAGTCCTACATTTCAACCCTCATAAGCACATACATTCGAAATACTTTAAATTAAGAATTTATTTACTCAAACGTAAACACAACAAATTAGTGGACATTTCTCATGTTGAGGAATTTTGAAAGGGTGTATGGTGCTGTTCTAAAATAATTCTCAATTGTTTCTTTCACATAGGAAGCAAGTTGAAAATGTAGTAAAGATGTTATTTCAATATTTCAAGAAATAAGTTCTATATTTAGCACAATAGTAAATTGATTTAGATTAGCAAGTAGTAATATTGAAAGTCTAAGGATTCAGACATGCTATTCAAGTTTGGAATTTCAGAATTTCAAGCAAAGGGTTTATCAAATATGAAATTACAGAATTTGAAACTAAGGTTTTAGTAATAGTAGTGGTTGTAAGATATAAAAGGGATTCAAATAGAAACTGAAGTTACCATGAGAATCTATGGATACTTGATGTTGTTCTACATGCAGTGGGATCACACCTAGAGTCCTTTGTGCAAGCTGTGAGATACCAATTGAACGCAACAATGCAAAAGATTGATGATGGGGGTGTGGTGATATGAAAGTGTTGGCCGTGTGGATGTAACTTTGGTGATGGCCGTGAGAGTGAGGGAGGGAGGATATGGAGATGGAGTTGTTGGATAAGTTAGTGGTCTCTCACGACCTGATCTCTGGAGAGAACGCGTAACCTCTCGCTACTTAATAACTAAAATTGGACAAAGCTATACTAGCTTCAACAAAGGAAAATCCTTTCAATATCAATATTCAGACTTAACTACTTTCAATTCGTACAATGGAGAATATAAAGACTTAACACAAAGGAGACAAGACAATTAAACAACTCACACTTCCCATACAAGCATGGGAGACAAAGAAATAAATGCACACTCACAAATTACTAAGAAGCACAAGCAAGCAAGTTGTCTCACAATATTTCATATTAAATAAAATTCAAAAGGAGGGGTCCAAATCCGTGTGGGGTCTACAAGAGCTTGTAAGGTCCACATGGGTGTCGAACTTGCTTATTTTAGTGCTAAAATGATGGTATTTTCGACTAGGTCGCACTCTCAAGGCTCTTGGTCGCACTCTTGGTCTAAGTTCTCTGGAATTCTTTAGTGTGTAGGAGACCTAGTCGCACCTTATGGTGTCCTAGTCACGCCCTGGTTGAGACTCTCTTGAAAATCTATGAGTTGCAAATGGATGGACAATTTCAGTTGTGAATACCCTTCAGTATTTGGGGCATAACTTCTACTAGAAAACTATAAATAGGGTGATCTTGGTATTAAAGGAAAGCTAACAAAATTTACCACAACTTTTGTGTTCAAACTTTTTAAAGATGAGAATTTTTTGATATAGAAAATTGCACATCAATTCAGCAGCAGAAAAATGAAGATGTTGGGACTTAATAATTTTCCATTAATCCCATGGGTTCCTACACAAATAGTTATGAACTAAAGTGGACATTTGGAAGCCATCCACATGTCACTATGTCAGTGAAGGAAAAGGGTAAGGCCTGCTGATCCCCATCATCTCTTCCGGGCCCAAAAGAATTCTTCTCCAAAGAATGAGAGGTGAAGTAGTGGGAGTACAATTTCGGGTTAATATGAAGGAGTTCTTATTTCAAAATCCAGCTACGCTTAGAATGTGGTTTACCTCTCCACTTGATCAAGAAATTTTGGTATGAACTTAATTGTGTGAACGTTGTATTATCATCCAAGATTTCTTCTATTTCATCACGGTTCTTGGGTATGGGTAAAGGTAATTTCAGGGTTTCAGGTTTATGGGAAGTGGAGAACGGAGTGGGATCACCTGCAAGGTTAGAACTAGAGGGTTCCACAAAAGAAGATGCTTCAAGAAATGGGGTTATATCCTCAACATTAATAGCATCAAAATCAACAAGAATGTCAATCATGTCAGCATTAGAACTTATTTTCTTTAAAATTTTGAAGGGATCCATCTTCTTAGCATGCAACTTTCTTACCTTTCCTACAGGAATCCACTTGGGACGAATATGGACCATAACCATATCACCCTTTGAAAGTTCTTGTAACCTGCAATGTGTGTCAGCCCTAGATTTGTAATGCTCATTGCTCATGTTAATTTTCATTCTTATTTCAGAGTGTGAGTCATGTATGTGTTTAGCAAAAGCATTGACTTGTTCACTCACTTTAACCTGTGGAGTTAATGAGACAAGATCTATTGGCTTCCTAAGTTGATAACCAGTGACAACCTTGTTGGAATTGGTGTATTCCCAAGAGGGAGGGTGAATTGGAAATTTAAAACTTTCCTAGGTCAAATTCAAATCACAATCAGTATTTCCCAACCTAGGGTCTTTCTAAGTATTAACCAATTCAGCAGAAATCAAATTGAGCAAAAATGTAAAGCAATTAAAGCAATCTTAGTATTTATGAAACATTCACAATAATTAAAATAACAACATTCAAGTGCGTAAATTTAAGTGCAAAAATTTAAAACTGACACAAAATATGTTATCGGGGTTCAACCAATACTGCCTACGTTCTCGTCTCAGCTCGCAAGTCTAATGATTCCACTAATGCTCACTTAACGGGTGGAGTGGCACCAGTTACAATATCAGGTCAAATTACTAGGGATGATCTCAACCTTTACAATCGATCCTTACGGGTTATATCAACACTCCCTCAGGCCACCCCTGGAATACAACAGATAATCAATATGATTTTGTGTACAGATAAAGATACTTCTAATACAAGCAGATTTGTACCGATACACACAAGTAATAACCAATGCACTTCAATATGATAGGAAATATAAACTAAGTGAAGATATATGAAATTATTCTTAATATAATGTCAATATGCAATCAAAGTGTGAGAGTATGTTTAATAAAGTGTCTTTAAAATAATATATATAAATATATCAATCACAAATAAGGTTTCAAAAATTTTCAAGAGAATAATCAAATATCTCAAAAAGGATTTCCAAAAGTTTAAGCACAAGAGATATTTAGCAAACAAGTTTGTCAAAAATATTTTCTACAAAACACGAGACAAAAATATAATCTATGATATATATAAAATTACGTGTAAGTCATTTATGGATAAAAATATCCTTATTTTTTAAAAGAAAGATTAAAAAGTCCTAAAAAATGTATTTGTAAAACAATTCATAGGCAAAAGCATCCTTAGTTAAAAAAAATCTAGATATATAGACATGTAGTGTAAATACTTTTATTGGCAAAAATATTTAGACCAAATAATCTTTAAAGAGCAAATTTATGAACTCAACCAAAATTATATGGAACTACCTTTAGAATGTATAAAAATTAATGTTTGAACTTAAAAAGAAAATTTTTTTGTTTAGTTTAAAAATAAAGTATACTAACATTATATATAGATATCTATATTAAGATATATACTGTACTAAATTAATACAAGTAAGTAAAAGTAAATCATTCTATAACAAAAAAAATCCCTATTTTTAAAAGTAATATAAATATTTCTTAAAAGAAAATAAGTTCAACTAAAATTACTATAAATTTACATTTACAAGAATTTATTTTAGATATGTTAAAGTTTGAAACTTAAAAAAGAAACTCTATTTAGACACAAAAAAAAGTAATATATACATATTAAATATAAAAGTACAAATAACTAGTGTAAATAATTTTATACATAAAAATATTATTATCTTTTAAATGTAAGAGAAGTATTTCTAAAAAAAAATTCAATCTTAGATAAATCTACATTAAAAATTATATTTTGAATAGGACAAGATTTGGACCTAAAAATTTTATTTTATTTAAGAAACAAAATAAATGAATGGTATTATAAATGTTAAATAAAATGTATATCCCAAAATAGAATTGGTAAATTCAACTCATGCTTCTAAAATTATTGTAAAGTGTCTAATATAAGTTAGATTAATAATAATAATAATAATAAAATAAATAAAGTGAAGTGGTTTTTACTTTATAGAAACTTAAGTACGGTTCATAATGGGCAATAGAAATTCAGACACAGAATCCAATTGAATGCAGTTAGCAAAATACGAGAGATTATCAGGCAATCAAAGCTGAGACACCTACCCAAAAAAAGAAAATTAATCACGGCTGAGACAGTGCGCCAGTGCGCACTGCGCACTCCCCCTTAACTGTTGGCCAGTGTCGATCGCTAGACCAGCCGTGTGACCGCGCACTAAATCGGGTCCGACTGACTCTCTCTCTCTCTCTCTCTAGCATTCCTGTAGCTGTTCCCTTCCTCTGTTAGCTGTTAGGTATGCGCAGAAGGTAGAGAGATTCTTCTTCGCCATCGATTGGTCGCTGCTGTTTCGATGCTGCTGTGTTTTATGCTTCCCTGAGGCCGAGGATGGTGGGTTTATGCGGCCCTTTCATGGACAGATGCTATGGTTTCTTTCCGTGTCTCTCTGATCCCGGTACGTTTCTTCTCTCAGTGTCTTTCATCAGTAAAATTCCAAAAAATCCTACTTCGAAATTTCTTTTTGCTTTTATTTTCCCCGGTAAAGGGGTTGTGACGGGAATGTATGTATGTGCGTGTTTTATTTTTGTTTTCTCCCATGACAAACTGAACTTGATTTTCGAAAGTTTTGTCTGTTTTTCGCACTGATTCTGATTTTTGGGTTTGAGGATTTTAGCTCGGAGATCGTCGTTCGGCCTTAAAGTGGCGTTGGTGGTTCTGCATCTGATCTACGTGGGCATTCTCTTTCTGTTAGATAGAGATTTGATAGAAAAAACGAGAAAAGAGCCGTGGTATTTTAGACACTTCATTTAAGCCCTCTGGTTTGTACATTATTGAAGTTTGTTTAATTTCATTGTAAAGCTTGTTTTGAGGTCAACGTGACGTCCTAAAATTTGGGAAAGCAGGAGAAACCCTAGAATTGGTATTGGAGCTTACTTGAGCACATTGATTAATCTTAGCTTTCTGAGCATAGTTCATATCTCGTATCCGCATCACTACCATTTATTTTTATTTCTCTGTGATATAAAGAGGAAGGTTAATGTCCC
Organism: Malania oleifera; assembly: GCF_029873635.1. Taxonomy (NCBI): domain Eukaryota; kingdom Viridiplantae; phylum Streptophyta; class Magnoliopsida; order Santalales; family Ximeniaceae; genus Malania; species Malania oleifera. The sequence continues at coordinate 53,700,527 of NC_080417.1, forward strand.
TGGCGAGGGAAAAAAAAAAGTGCTACCCACTAATCATAATGAATATGCATTATGCGATTGATTGAATTGGTTTAGAATTGAATTTGATTATCAGGAAAGCATCCCCTAGGTTTACCAAATTGAAATAGTTCGACTATCAAAATTGAAACCTAATGAGTCAGTCTGCTTTAAAGAGACATGTCCTAAAACGATGCAAGAGTAACAGGAAATGGTTCTGAGAAAGGGTTTTGAGAAAATCACTTTATGAACACTAACATAAGCTAACGGGAGTGCTCTGTGGCTCCCAAATTGCAGTTGTTGGTGGATGTAAAGCACACATTGGTTTACATAGAAAGGTGAAGGGTTATCCAGTAAAAGCTCGTCAGCCCATTTAATTAATAGGACCTTTTTAACCCATTTGCAAAGCACATATTTGTTTTCTCTATTTCATGCGTTCAGACATACCATCAAGGCATAAACTGGTATATGTTTTAAAATATTGTGACAGGGGGGGGGGGGGGAGTCAAATTTTCCATAATCTCTAGGTTGTGACTATGTCTTAGTTTCATAGCTTTTTAAAACCAGAAACCCTAAATTTTAAGGCACAATGTCATGTGTTACTCAAACTGTTCTGAAAGTCTTTGGGTATGTAAACAAGGCAATGGCTTGTCCTTGGCACTAGTAGCATGTAGACATTCTATAGTTTTCTATAATAGAATAAGCTAGTGAAAATTTCAATTTAAAGAGACACAAAGATATTATCAAGGACTATTGTGGCTGGGCATCAAAATTGCATCTACAGATTCTTCGATGGATGATATATATATATATATATATATATATATATATATTATGACAAATAAATTTATTGCTTGTAAAGAAAGATATGCAACAAGGAGGAAGAGGCATCCTCCAAATGAAAGAAAAGTGAAAGAACCAAGTGAAAAAAAAATGTGAACACTATGATATTAATTCTGAAAGCTCAAATAAGAGAGACCCCTCTAAAGAAGCCATGAGTAGAACACCACAATGGAGCAAGAACAACAACTCTAATCTGAATCAGGCTAGCACAAGTTGCCGACCTCTTGAAGAATATGGCATTATGCTCCAACTGAATACACCAATTAATTGCAAAAGCTGCGGAAATATCAAATTTTTACTCATCAATAACTTCATCAATTTTCTGATTCTGTTAATACTTAATATAACATCTTTTTTTCTTTTTAATTTTTTTTTTCAGGTACACTGCATTGTATTTGTTGTTGTTTCTTGCTACATTGGCTCAATATTTCTTTACTTCTGGTTCTTCCCCTGGGTAAATGTTAATGTTTGTGTAATTGCCTCACAGTTCAGCCTAAATATTGTCTTTAAGTTTTATTTAGCATTACTGAATGGTGTTTATTCTCATTCTAGCTATGTCCTTGATGCAATGAGAGCTGTCAATGAGGCAGATTTAAGTTTTAGGAAGACATCAATGACCTCAAAGTGAGTCCAGTTCTTGTGCCATCAAATTTAGGCTAATCTTAACAAACCCCACCCCCCCCCCCCCCCCCCAAAAAAAAAAAGAAGAAAAGAAACACAAAAAATTATAATCAACTTGTGGTGCAATGTTTGTATATTGTTTATATGAGTATTTTTTTTTTAAAATTATGTACCATAGTTTACTGCCTTGCTCTATTTTTATGATGATTAAGCAAGGCAGCCTGCTTCAAGCAAAAATGGAAGTGTGGTAATTAATATGGGTGGGAATCAGCTGGGAAGAATTCCTCAGGGAAGCAGTGTGACATCTTGGGCGAAGTTGGTTTTGGACATGTATCATCCTGGAACATCTCTCAGGTAGGAAATTATTTTATAGGTTGATTTTTGTACTTGAAGTACGTGTTTAAGCAATTGTTCAGTGTATGAATATTGATGCATTAATTCATTCTTAATCAGCAAATCACAGTATAGATCTTAATGTTGATATGTACTTTAGGAATTGGTCATTTGGTTATTCATTTTTGAGGTCGAGGTTTGGAAGCAATTTATGTTTATCTATGACATTAGAATCGTAAATAACCATATAAGATCCTTATCACAGCTTTCAAAAATTTCTTAAACTAGCAATGGCTGCAGAACCTCAAGTCCTTGTGGTTGAAAGTTTCTGGAGAACTTCAGATTGTAAGTGATTACTTCTTGCTTTTGCAGAAATTGGACTTGCACCTATTGCAACGTTGTGCAGGTAGTAACTTCTCTTGATTTTATCTTTCTTTAATGAATATCTGAATTCATGAATTACATCTGTGACTGACCTATTTACTGCATCTTTATGCAATATTCCTGTTATCAATTTGTTATGATTCTCTTGAGATAATGAAAAGTTTCATATTTACCATGCTTCTATTATAATGATGGATGCTCATGTCTTCATGATATCTTTGTCAGTGGTCGTTTCTACTTTACTCGGCAATGAGCCTCATCTTGATGCTAACACTTTTTATCTTGCTAGTGTAATATATATATATATATGTGTGTGTGTGTGTGTGTATATATATGTATAGCAAAAGAAAAAGATTTTATTAAAGAAAAAATAGTGTAAAAAAAGGAGAAATAAAGAAATCCTCCTAAACAAGCCAGAAAAAACCACGAAGGAAAAAACACCAATCAAACCAAAGACGGCCAATCCCATTGGATATTTGAGAAGCTCACTCCTTAAAGCCCTTAGAGCGAACACACCAAGCAAAGCCAAGTAAAGAATCTTTTCCCATGCCAACAAAATTTTTTGCCTAGACCCCACAGCACTGCAAAAAAAGCGAATCTCTCTAATGCTACATCCTTTTTTCTACCAAAATTAGGAAAGGAAATTGCTGAGATGTTCTCCACCATGGCTGGGCTGATCGAACTTTCCCCAAGTAAACCAAAAAACTTATTCCACACTTTCCAAGAAAAATCATAGTGCAAAAACAAATGAGAGGTTGTTTCTAAACTATTAAAGCATAAAAAGCGTACATTTGGAGGATGTGCCTTCAAAGGTTTCCTACTATCCAACAAGTAGGAGTGGAAACTTTGGTTGACTTTCTATTAAGCACAACCAACCAAATAAAAGCCTTAAATTTTGGGGAAACTGTGGCCTCCAAATTTTTTTTATGTAGCAGAAAAGGAAAAATTAGCATTGGTCAAAAGATCACGAAAAGATTTCCAAGAATAAGCCCCTGAAGAATCCTAAGACCAAGAATGACTATCCTCTCTAAAGGAGAGACGAACATTATCCAACATTAGCAACAAAGATTGAAAGCTCCTCTTCCTCCCTATCATTACGATATATAAAAGTGAACTACCAAGAAGGCATAGGATCATCCACAACAAGAAAATAAGTGCATTATGCCCCGAAATCAATCGATAAAGACAATGAAAAGAAGTGGAGAAAGCAACATTCCCCAACCTAGATATCTTCCCAAAAACGACTATGAGAACTCTCATCTGGAACAAACTTAGTATGGGGCATAAATCTTGAGAGATAGAACTCCATGGTCTTTTCGAAGAATATCTAGATCCGAAGTTAGTATCCCAATCATCCACATGAAATCTGCACTTACTTTTAATGGCTCTACGCCAAAGGGAGAATCCTCTAATGGGAACCACCAAAGCTATTTGGCCAATAGACTGTGTTTTTAGACACCAAATCTCCAAGACCAAAACCCCACTCCATTTTAGACCTACTTACCACATCCCAACTAACCAAATGATCCCTCTTCCTCACAATCCCAGACAAAGACCTTATATTTTCTTGAGGTTACTAGCAATACCCACAAGAATCACAGGAATACTGAAAATGAACGAATAATACAAAGGGATACTAGCAAGACATGCGTGAATAAGTGTAAATCGACCTATGAGAGGAAATAATGCACCTTTCTAACCATCTAGATGCTTGGACACCCTCTCCTCTAATGGGTCCCAAAAGCTCTCCGACCTAGAACTACCCCAACGACCTAGGATTACCACTCAAAGGGACCATTAAATAAGACAAGGGCCAATCCAAAGTACCCCACAAGTAAGGCCAACTCCCTGACTTTGCCAGCTCTCAGACTTATAGCAGCAATACCACTCTTACCAAATTAATTTTAAGCCTAGAGACCTGCTCAAAGATATGGAGGCAGCTCAGAATATATAAAAAAGAAGTGCGATCACCTAAAATCTAAAAGGAACATAGTATCATTAGCAAATTGAAGGTGTGAAACAACCACTGCCTTTCATCAATCCCTTATCCACCATTCTATGGACAAAAATGAACATAAAGAGAAAAGGGAGAACAGATCTCCTTGTCTAATGTCCCTAAAGACACTAAACCAAGGTTTAGGTTCACCATTCACTATAACAGAGGAAAAGATTGGACATGCAAGCCCTCATCCAAGAATGCCACCTCTTGTCAAACCCCTTTCTCTCAAATATGCTATCCAAGAAATTCTAACTAACCCTATCCTAAGTTTTTTCAAAATCCTATTTGAAAACAATCCCCGTGTCCTTTCTCCTCTGGGTATTCTCCATTACCTCATTAGCAACCAAAATAGCATCCATGATCTGCCTATGCCCTACAAACGCACTTTGAGCCTTAGAAATAGTCTTATCAAGAATAACCTCTAGAACTTAGTGATAATCTTATACATGCCAAAGTGATGAAGGTAAGTTTATGGTCTTACACAGAATCCCATTCCAAGAATGAAGCGCATTACCCAAAGGGAAACCTCTCTACCCACTATCCCTAATATACCTATCTAAATTCTGCAGGCTAGAAGTAGACCTTCCACCCCCATTTTCCCAAGGAACCAAATAATGCTGAAATTATCACCTATGATCCGCCTAGGGGATTAAAACCCAAAAACAGCTTATAACTCATCCCACAGAGAAAAACCCAACAGTATTATCCACTCTTGAAATGGATTGAGTGTCCCACATAATAAGAATGCCTCCAGCTGAAGCTTGAGAAGAGAGAAACTCCTTGTTTTTATATGAATGTCTAATCAAAACTTCCCTAATCAGACCCCTCTTCTTAAAATCCCTAACCTCCCATAGAATTAATAAACGAAGCTAGAATTTGAACGTTTTTTTGAATCTTCTTCTTTTTCCTCTCATAGGTTCTAGGACTAACCCTTTTAGGTTTTTAAGATACCAATGAGGAGTAAAAACTTGCAAGGAATAGGGGTATCTTGTAGGATTTGCAATGCACCAATCCATTGCAACACATTAGCATTTATATATTAGTGGCACCCACTTGTACCACGTTTAGTATTAGTGGGACTCACATTCTGTTACAAGTGAGTCCTAACTTGCATGAAAAGGCTAGCAAGGTGCGGCAGGATTGGTACGGTGTAAATGCTACCCCCAGTTCCGTGCAAGTTATTATTTTGACTAGGAGATTAGGTGCGCTTGTGTTGGCAACAAACTTTGAGTGCATAAAGGTTACAGAGCAAAGGAAAGATGAGTGCTATGCAACCCTCCCTTAGAGCAGTTCTTGTTTTGAATGAAGTGCCTTTTTTTAAGTTGGCAAGCAAGCAGTCATCTAATAAAAAGAGGATAGAAAGTGGTAACAATCTAAAATGTTTTTGTCATAGCTTATTCTTTTCTTTTTTTCTTTGTTAAAGAATAAAGAATATTGGAATGCTGTATGTCCTTTTGGCTGATGAGTGTCATCATCCCTGTTTGATACCATACAAAGTTCAATTGTTTATTTTTTATTTCCATTCAGGAATGTCGGAAAAGCAGAACACTGGCTTTTGAATTTTGTTGTTTTTGTTAATTGTGACTTTCAGCAGTAGGGTTTATGCCCACCTGAAAGTTGCTCTAGTTCCTGTGGCTTTAATGTTTATCGGTGCAGTATGGTTATCTTTGTAAACTCTTGAAATCATTCAGCCTAAGCTCCTTTTGGTTTACTGCCAAGTTTCTGTTCCCTCGAGGAACTTTAGCCAGCGCATTGCACTTCTCACATTTCATGCTGATTCTTGCTTTCTAGTTTTTCATGTCACAATAGAATGTTTGATATTTCCATTTCATTGATTCAATTTTTGATAGTATTCAGTTACTATCTAATTTGAGAACACTGGCTTTTGAGTTTTGTTGCTTGTGTTAGTTGTGACTTTCAGCAGTAGAGTTTATGCTCACTCGAAAGTTTCTCTCGTTCCTGTAGCTTTAATGCTTATATGTGCAGTATGGTTATCTGTGTAAACTCTTGAAAGCTCATTCAGCCTAAGCTCCTTTTGGTTTACTGCCAAGTTTCTGTTCGCTCGAGGAACTTTAGCCAGCACATTGCACCTCTCACATTTCATGCTTATTCTTGCTTTCTAGTTTTTCATGTCGCAATAGAATGTTTGATATTTCCATTTCATTGATTCAATTTTTGATATTATCAGTTACTATCAAATTTGCCTTTAGGGTTACTCGAAAGGAATATCTCTTGCTCAAGTTTGATCTTTGTTTTGATTGTTTTTAATTATGCACGTGAAATATTTGCAGCCCCCACGAGCAAAGCACTGTCATGATTGTGACAAATGTGTTCTCCAATTTGATCATCATTGTGTTTGGCTTGGAACATGCATAGGCCAGGGTAATCATTGTCGATTCTGGTGAGCTTCTATGTGTCATTCACCATAAATTTCCTTCTATAGATGGAATAGTTGTAGTAATTTAGTCTATATTTAGAACTATAGAGAGTATTCATAGGAAAAAAAAATTAATTAGCTTTGCTTTACGCTTTATGATTGTGGACTTGATTACTGAGAAATGGAACTTCAATGTGTGCACAAACATAAAATTGATTGTTTAAGATGTTGTAAAATAATCTGGCTTGAATTTTGTTCTTTATTGTTTGAATCTGAATTTGATTTGGATCCCATTCTTTGACATCACATTTTTAATATATTAGCTTGATAAGCATGAACAGTGTTTATGTATGTATTAGTTTGATAAGCAATTGCATAATATTTTGCCATGGGTGTGCAGAAAAATGAAAGGTCTTGATTTATTAATAATTAAAATGGAATTTTATTATACTTTTGTTTGATGTTGTTCAGATTGTAGGTCATTCTTGAAATTGGTGTTTTCATTCATCATGGGACTCTGTGATTCATCCAAACATTACTGCACTTTCTTATTTTTGTTTTCAAGCAGTTCAAATGTTTCCTTTTCTCAAAGATAATTAAGTATACTTTGTGTTATATGTTTGTGTACCAGGTGGTACATTTTGGAGGAGACAGCATTGTGCCTATGGACTGGAATCTTGTACATTATGTACTTGAAGAACAATATATCAAAGGCTTGGTAATGTATCTTCTTAGATCATTGATATTATGCAAGATCAGATACCCTACCCGCACTCCTTTGACACAAGCCTTGTGCACTGAGCTTCCCCAATTTTAAAAAAAATATTAAACAGGGATTTCCAATTTCTAATATTATGCAGGGTATTTCCAATTTCTTATGCCACTGAAAAAAATTGATGCACCTGAATAATGTCACGTCTAAGTCCCCCCTTGCCCTTTTCCTTTCCTCCTTTTCTTCACCAATGAAATAGATGAGGACCTGTGACCTGCATGCTCTTTTGAATGTAGGGATGTCAGCAAGTCAATACCGGTGAAAGTTGTCAAAACCAAAACCAAAACCAAAACTGAACATGAATCATCTACCTAGAGCCGTTCCAAATCCAAACCCATTTAAAATTTTAGTGTCTGAAACCAAAAATTGACTCTTAATATTTGAAAAGATCAAAACATGTTTGAGATTGAAACTTTTGTCTTTTTTGGTATGAAAAATAAGTTCCTAAATTACTTAAGTCTTATTTGGTATCGTTGTTGTTTTCTGTTTTATAACTTATGTTTTCTGTTTCCACATAGTGAAGAAATTGATTATAAAAACACGTCTGTTTGTGTTAATTTTCTGTTTCTGTTGCTGATTTTCAGTTGTTTGTGAAAAAACTGAAAACTAGAGTTTATAATTTTCAGTTGTTTAATATGCAGAAATATTTTTTTTTTTGGATTAAATCATTCATTTATGCACTTTTAAACTAAAATTTAATGATCATATTAATTTAAATATAACTAAAATAAAAATATACATAAATTTTAAAAAATATTAATAATGTTAATTATAAAATATTTTTACTATTTCTTAATTGTCATGTCTAGTAAAATTTTTATTGTAAAGCAAATTTTGAGAGTATAACAATTAAGTAAAAATAATTATTATAATTTCTATTTTTATTATAATATTTTTTAGTATGTATTATTTGTAATTTTATTATTTTAATCATATTTTTATAATATTATTTGATTTGAAGATGAAAATAAGCATTTTTTAATTAAATTTTTAATTTGTGTTAGTTTTATAAATGTTAACCAAATAGGTTGCTAGTTTTTGGTTTTAAGTTTTTGTTTTTTGGATTTTAGTTTTCGTTTCTTGTTTTTGTTTCTATAATTTTTGACAGTGATACCAAATGGCCCATTACATAATGCATTCTTACCAGGAGGTCTGAACCATAACATTAATTCCCAAATCACTTCAAGGACGCACTATATCATAGTGGTAGAGAACATATGCCCATTAATGATATAGCATAATAAAAACCAGAGTTGTATAACCAAACCATATAATTGTATAAATGGGTATCAGAAGGGATAAACCCAAGAACTACCTAAAACTGATTGTGTATCTTAGTCCCATTACCAAAATGGTTCCATAACTTATTAAAATTACCCAAAACTAATGTATTTGAGTCAGCTTGGGTTGGATAACTGAAAAAATTTTAATGCCACCTTGAGTCAAAACTGCCCTAGGAAAAGAGTGAAGAAAATTAGTTTGCTATTTTAATTGTGATATGCCAGTGCTTATACAGTGTTCAGTTTTGAACTTTTGATTCTGACATTGTTTATATCCTTTTTTGATTCTGAAATGGGACCTTGGAATGGAATGTTTGTTAGGTGGATTGATGGAATTTTCATATTGCTACTGATTACTTTGTCAATTTCTCTGATCTTTCTGCTTCTGCTGTTGCTTTTCCACAGGTAAATTTTGTTGTCTGTCTGCTTTCTGCAATAATGGTTTTCTCTTCTACTTCAAGTTTCTTTTTTACATGTGTTGTTGTTAGCAACTTCTGTTATCTTAACTGTGGAACACGGTGAATCTTTATGTTGTTTGTTTGTGGTTCATTGATGGTTTTTTGTGACCTGTTTCTATGGTCTTGAGGCAAGTTAAATAACTCAATTGTAATGCTGTTTAATTTACTCAAATTTTTCTGTGTAATGATTTTATGCCAATACATTTGTCATGCAAGTAATCTTACCTAGTGTTTGGGAGTTTGGAGTTTAGACTTTAGATTTTAATTTGTGTGGATTTGGACAAAATGCAATAGAAAATTGGATTGTGTTTCATATAAATCTGCCTAACAAAATCAATTCTCCCAAACACAACCTTGCTTAGGTCAGAAGCTTTTGGTTTGTGCATGCGACAATGCTTAAAAGTTGTTATTTACTCTTTATTTGGTACAAGTTTTAGTTTCTCTGCCTTTTATGGAAAGCCTCAAGATTGTGCAATTCGGACTTGGTGTGACTTAGGACTGGTGAAGGGAAGTGGGGGACAGGGTTAATTAATATAGGCTAAAAATTAATAATTTCACTAGTAATAGGTAGGCAATTGATATAGGATAGTAATCCCTGACCTGAGGAGGGGATGCACAGATGGAGCTGCCCCCTTCTTTGAAGGCTCAAATGTGAACATACAGAAGCATGCTATGGTATGGTGGTTGACCTGATTATAAAATGAATTAGTATCCTGACTACAAGTCCTCCGGGCCTAGGTTGGGATTGTTAGGTAAGTAATCAGGCTCTTAGCAGGTGGGGTTGACCTGAATTAGTATCCTGACTGCAAGTGCTCTTGGCGTAGGCAGGAAAACCAATTGGGTTGGTAGCTGGTTGGACCATCTTCTGGAAAAGAAGACCTTAATTTTATTTGCATTATAACAAGTTGATATTATGTATTATGAACAAAATAATGCATCAGACACTAGATAAAGATGTTTTATATGAACAGAAAATATGATTTGGTATGATTGGTAACGTTTTGAGTTGAGGGAATGGTGTTCTGATGTGCTGGTTAGCAAAAAAAGAGAAAAGAGTTCGAGGTGGGATCTTGGTAAAAAATGTCACATTTAAACCGAGCTGTTGTTATGCTGACATTATTTTTTCTGCAGCTATCTTGTCCTGACGAATCAGACAACCTATGAACTTGTCAGAAGGAGGCGCATCCCATATTTGAGGTTTGTTAATTCATGGTGCTCTTCTACTGTTGCGGTATTTGTTCAGCGTTTTAAATATATAGTGCAATTATATATAACTGCACCTTTTTTTTTGGTAGCGATCCAGCTGTTTATTACGGCTGGAATTATAATATATGCTAATGTGAATATTCAAATTTGAACTCGGTTGGAACTTTGACTAAGCAAGTAATTTTGGGTTGAAATGCAGAGGAATTCCTGAAAGAGTGTATCCTTTCAGTAAAGGATGTCGTAGAAACCTGTACAACTTCTGCTGTGCTCAGAGCAGCATATATAACATGGAACCGTTGCCTACGGCATACGAAATTGAAGCTAAATCAAGACCCTACACATGCTTGGATATTTTGATCTGCCGATGCTGCTGATATTGTGTGCCTTGCCTTGCCTTGTATCATTTAATTTTATTAGCAATTTTTTGCCCTAGAAATTTATTGTGGGTTAGGATCGAGTGTAGAAGCAGCCCTGTGTTTGTAGCAATTACTCTATGAAGTCATAATTTTTGGAGATGAGAAATACATGTAACAATGAGTTTTCCTCGTTTGCTAGAACCTGCCCCGTAGTGATTTAACTTACCACATTATGTTAAATTGCAGCCGACAATGCTTTCTGCATAAAATGAAGGACCTTTTATCTTCCTGCTTCTTTTGGGTGTTTCTTGCTTTGTCTTCCCCTTAGGAAGACGTCAAACACCAATACAATTCCGAAAAATAACATGCAAAAAAAAACCATCTCAATTTTTTTTCCCCTTTCCAAATTTAAGGTGCAATCTAGCTCCTCCCACTTTGGAAGCCATCACCGCTATTAATAACAAGTAAAGTTTCCAACACAATTTCTTTTCCTCTTTTTAAAAGAATCAAGACTTCATCGATATGTTGGGAGGCTCATTCACTTCATTTAGGATCGAAGAAGCTAACTTCAACGCCGGTATCAATGATGACGTAGGTACCGGCGGCGATCAACAAACCGCTAAGGGCCATACCGAGAACCCCCAGGCCCCAGTTGAGCCACCACATTGCACCGTACATTTTGGGCTTCCTGATCTTGACCCACATGAAGCAGGGATAAGCCAATGTAACGGGGAGCGCTAACCCTCCGATGAGGCCCGCAAGGCTGCCCAGGAAGGGAATGGCCACCGCCACAAGGAAGCAGCCGTAACCGAACACCGCCCGGAAGATGGGGCGGAGCCACCAAGGGCAGGGATGCTTCTTCCGGCGGGTGTAGATGGACTCGATGAAGTCGAAGGTCGGCATGCCGTAGATTTGAAAGGAGCTTAGGGCGTTTATGATGACGAAGGAGCTGGTAAGGCCCAGCACGAACCGCGACACGTCGCGCGAGTGGAATGTGTACAGAGCCGTCAGCATCCCATTTGGTGGTATCTATCCATTACACATGTAGATTGGGTGATAATTTAGATGATGAACATTTTTATTATTACTATTATCTCTTTTGTGCTCAGAGATGGTGAATGCATTTTTTTTTTATTAGTTGTGGATAATTATGAATATAAATATGTGGGAAAAAAATTATTGGCTTGAATAATTATGACAAGATGTGTATTTGAGTCACCTTCATCTGAATATTTTTATTCTAAATATAAATTTCTCAAAATAAAATGAATTTTGAAGAATATAGCAAAAAGGCAGATTAAATATGATCTAATTTTTCAAAAATAAATGATGGTAAATAGCTAAAGATATACTTGTGTTTTAGTGTTTTTGGGAGTTGAAAACTTTGACATTTCATGGACTCCGATGAAATTCAATAAAATTTATCCAATTTTAGATTTTTATGAACTCCAATGAAATTCAATACAATTTATCCAATTTCACTCTAATTGAACTTATATTCAAAATTTGTGAATTTCATGATTTTGTAATGTTTTTTTTTTTAAAAAAATTATATAATTTTTATTTTGCAATCTCAAATTTGTTTTGATTTGAAGACTTGAAAGTTGAAATTGATAATTTATATTGTTAATTAAAGAAAATGAGATAAATTTTAATCACCATTTTTCCAAAAATAAAAAAATAAAAAAACTTCATAAACTATCATTTGACAATATGTTCAAAATATATTGCATAATTAGACGAACCGAAATTAATTTTAAAATTCTAAATTATATTGTAAGTGCACATTTAAAAAATTACTAAACTAATTTAAATTTTAAATTCCTAAATTATCTTTGTAGGCTACAAAGCACACACGCTTATATGGGTAATTTTGATTTAGGAGGCAGTTAAAGTCTGAAGGAAACAATTTAATTTCGATTAATGATTGTAAGAATAGATAAGAGTAGTAGAGACGTACCATGTGACCGTAAGCCCAATAGCCACCAATGGCAAGGGGAAACAAGCATGCGGCAATTATAAGATAAGCAAATTTCACTCCCCTCCACATCGGCACGTGCGATGGATGCTTCTCACTGGATGGCATCGTTGCCTGCACAATCATTCCAACACATTTCATGCATATATTTCATTTTTAGTGTAAAATTAAGCACGACTGCTCTACCATGCTCGCATTCTTTTGCATATTTTGTATGTTTAAACATTCAATATATAAAAATAAGACAATAATATGAGTAAGGATGATAAAATAGGTCAAAACTCAACGGGTGATCGATGATCCATCCATTTAAACTGAGTTTGCATTTAATACAAGTGGACCTGACTTGTTTATTGAACGGATTAGGTAGGTTTGGGTCGGATCACTTGTTTAAAAATAAGATGAAGTATTTTTTTTTTTATAAAAAATGTCATTTTATGTGAAATGTTTAAAACTTTTTAAAATAAATAAATTATATTTTTAAAACAGGTGACCCGTTTGTTAAACAGGTGAGTTTGAATTTATATAATAGTCACCCATTAATAAACGGATCAATCCGAACCTATTTAATTTCAACCCATTTATGATTTGTCCAAACCCGACCCGTTAACCCGTTTTGTCACTCCTAAATATGAGTTGAGCGAAACTAGAATCTCCTCAGTAAATAGTCAATGTCTCCTGTTGCAAGTTTTTTTTTCTTGCATTAAAAATCATCCTGAGTATTAAAATTTAATAAAAAATTCAAACCAAACTACTTGGAATTAATTAATTAAAAGACTTACACTAATTATATATGTGTGTGTGTGTGTGTGTGTGTATAGATATTAATATGGAAGCAAATTAAGTAATTAACAAGAAATCATATCATGTATATATGTACCTGTATCTCAAGGATAAGATTGTGGCCTCTGAAAGCAAAAGCAACGATCCCAAGCGCGTTTAGGACGCCAAACACCCTACCAATCTCATCCTTGGGTCTGACCGGATCGTAGGAAACGCCGGGCAGCCTGCCCTCCGCCACCGACACCACCCATATGATGGTGCAGTACCCTACGGCGGTCACCGCCCCTATCAGCGACACCCCCGCTATGGAGTTCAAATTTGGGAGCTGCGACAGTATCACCGCGGCGCTCGTGAACACCAAGTACCATTCAACCGTCGTCAGCGGCGCCGCCGTGCATGTCGTAGCGCATAGTATCTGGTAGAACAGTTTCGAGGTTGAGCCCCCGATGATGATCAGTGCAACGCATGTGCCGATGGATAGGTACATTACTGGGAATATAGCCAGCAGCTTCCCTAACCACTCACCTGCATAACCCATCATTGTATTAATCAGTTAATTAACTTCAATTTCTCTTCTACTCTTTTATAATTACAAATTCAAATTGATTAACAGTCGTAATTTAGGACTTACAGCTTTAGCTTCTAATTAAAAAGACTTGAAAGCATACAAGCTTTCAACGATATACATTAATCATTAAATAATTAATTCCTAAAAATTTCATTTATATACCGAATGTAACATCGAAGAGTTGGAGGTATCTGCTGTAGCGCATCCCAGTTTGGGTGGATTCATGAAGATTGACGAGCAGCCATAAGGTGTAAAGCTGCCATACGAATGCTACGGTCAGGGTGATTATTCCCCACGTCCTGCATATATAACCAAATTTCAAATTTTTAATCAAATTATTATAACTGTATTGGATTTAGAGACCATGAATACCATTAGGTTTCTTCCGGTTGGAATTGTTCAGATTTGTACCAGTAATTTAATTTTTATGAATGCGTACCGTGTTTATGCATACACAGCCAATCATGCTTTAAGAAATCATAAAAAAAAAAAACAATAATTTGCGTCTATAAAAATTTTATATTAAAATTAGAATGTTAGTAAATAGAATGGATTTTCAAATTTTTACTTCATAAATTTATCACTCTTTATTAATATTTGATTTTGCTCTATTTCTATCCCGATTCTATTTCTTTTTGCAAGCTAAAGGTGATGTTAATATGATAAAAAATTATATTGGGAATATGTAGCGATATGTAGTTGCATAACAAACATTACTCTATTTTTGGAAAAAGCGTAATTTGGTGGCTTTAGTTAATTAATTAAACTGAGTATATTATAATTAATTATCAGCTGTTGGTCCAATTTGTTCAAGTGATAAGGATAAAGATGGGGTTAGAAATTCTAAAGTCGGATTCTTGCTTGTAATTTATTAATAATAAAAATAATAATGATTACCAGCCAAGGATGGTGAAGGCCACAGGAAGGATAAGAGCCTGGACTCCAATCCCAGAACAGAGCGTGTGGAAAGCTGCGTAGTAGGCGTTCCCATTTCTGGACTCTGTTATAGGAAGCCAGGCGTCCTGCGGATCCAGCTTCGTGAGGCGCAGAGCCTTCCTCATCGGGCTCCCCAGAGGCGTTATGAATCGAGGAGTTAGAGATATTCTCATCGGTGTTCTTGGAGTCTTAGGAGTACTACTCCTTTTCTTATTGCCCATGGCTACTCCTCCTCCTGCTCCTTCATGCTCTGCGTGAAGCAGCGGCGATCTGGTCAGCGACGGCGAGTGGAACTGCGAGGGCGGGCAAGACACCGGGGGAGTTGACAGCGCCGTCCCGGGCCTCGGCGTCATCGGTGCCGAACATATCTCTGCCGCCGCGGCCGTCTGCTCGCTCATCGTCTTCCTTCACAAAAAGCGGAAGCTAGCTAGCTAGTTCTCTGTGTTGTGGGCTTTTATGCACAGACTTCTGACCGTGCAGTAGGTACTCTTCTTATATGTGGTGCTGGCTGGCTGGTTTAAGGTTGAACAATGCATGGGATTTATGGGAATGTGATGCAATTCTGGGAAATTGAGAACAGACAAGTGGGTGATAAGTAATAATTAGTGAGGAAAGGAATCCAAGGAAAATAGCAAGGTTCTTGGTCAGACAGCTTCAAATCAACGTCTGGGAGATATGGATATATACGTGGGAAACTTAATTAATATTTGAAAGATTAATTTAATAGTTTGACGGGCAACTTTGGCTGCTCTTCTTTTTCAGGCGTCTTTTTCACATGTTATAAATATTGGACAGTTTTTTTTTTTTTCAAACTACCAGAGCCCCCTGCTTTTGGTATTCTTGTTTATATTATTATTAAATTAACCTACATTTGGGTCAACAAAAACCTGCTGAAGAATGAAGGAGTATGTTTTGTGTCTTTCTGAATTCGTTGTTTTTACTGTTGTTTATTACGATATTTACTCAAGTCACATGTTACTATGTTGGCGTATAAAAGAAGAAAATAACAACTAAAGAATGCATCCTGTATTTTAAGGAAATAAGGTTACATTTGTTAACAGCTTCGATTTATACGGTATGAAAAGTAATGTGATAACTTGCAAATAGGAGATGTGTTTGTCATCATAAAATAATTGACAATACAAATTAGCTCATTTGGATCTTGAGTCAAGATTTTATTGGCAGAAAGAAAAAAAGAAGGAGAAGTAAATTCATTTTGTATTATATTTTTTTTTTCTCGATATTAAATAGGATTAGGAATAAAAATATATTCTAATATAACTACTTTTTTTCTATATGTTTTATTCTTTCTCAAATTCCTTAATAGATATGTTGGGTTCAAGGCCGGCTCTGCCTTTAGGCGGTTGAGGCGCCCGCCTAGAGCCCCTAAATTTTTTCTTAATATAATAATATAATTTTTGGGTTCCAAATTTTTTTTAATTAGATAATATTAACATTATTTATTATGTTTTATTCTCATAATTAGTGATTTTGCATCTCAAAAAATTAGAAAAATTAATTTTAAATAAAAATAAAAATTAAACAAAATATTAAGGGTCCTTGATTAAATCATTCGCCTAGAGCCCCATATTGTGAAGAGCTGACCCTTGTTGGGTTTCCCTCCTATGGGGCCCAATGCCTTGAAAAGGTTTTGTTTTCAAATGTTTGTTAGCTTCCCAGTAGGAGCAAAATCTGGAAATTCTATTTTGAAATTCAAAATTAAAGATTATGCGCAGCAGTTGCCCCTCCACTTTGAATTTTCTCCACACACGCAGCAAGCAGTTCGGCCAGCCCTCAATTTTTCTCCCTTTTTTGGCTTTTCACTCGTATAGCCTTTAGCGCCCGCAGCAAGCCCACACCAGTACAGAAACCTGCTGCTACTTTCTTCTTCGTGTGACTCTGGCTGTAGATTATTTACAACATATTGGAATTTCATTGTGCTCTACTTTGGTTGGTTGGTTCTTTTTTAGAGCTTTGTTCAGAGTGTTTGGTGAGACATCTCCATCTTGTTATATTTGTTTATACACTCTTGTGTATTTATAAGGCTCGTGCCTTTTGTATCCACTTTGTATGAACATTTTGGTGATAGTGGATTTAGTTTGCCGTGCCCCGTGGACGTACCTTAACATTTTAGGGAATCACGTTAAATTTTGTGTCTCATTTTTATTTATTGCATTACTCCATTGATTTACTTGTGGGAATTGGTTCATATATATTCATATAATTATTTTTCCCAACAAGCGGTATCAGAGCTAGGTTATTTGTATGCATTAAATTTGTGTAAATCATGGATGGTAGTGTTGGTCTCATGATTAGCTTCAATGGAAGCAATTGGGTAACTTTGAAAACAAAAATGTAAGACCTTTTATTTTGCAAAGATATGGATGGGCCTATTGAGGGCGATAGCCGAAAGCCTAAAGACATGAGTGATGGTCAGTAGAATAGGCTTAATATAAAAACCGTTGGTGTCATTCGGTAATGGATTGATGATAGTGTTTTTCATCATGTTTCTACCGAAACTTTGGCACATGAATTTTGGAAAAAAAATTGGAGTCTTTATGATAGAAAGTCGGCTACAAATAAAGCTTTACTTTTCCGAAAATTGGTGAATTTCAAATATAAAGATGGTGGTTTTATTACCGAGCATTTGAATGAGATGAAAAATATTATTAATCAGCTTGCTACTATGAAAATAGTTTTTGATGATGAATTTCAAGCCTTAATGCTTCTTAACTCTTTGTCGGAAAGTTGAGAGATTTTAGTTGTGATAGTTTGTAATTCGGTTCCCGATGGAATTGTTACTATGAACCAAGTAACTAGTAGCTTGTTGAATGAAGAAATTAGAAGAAAATTAGTTGACTCTTCTCATTTAGAGACACTTATGACAGAAAATCGGGGGAGAGGTAGAAGCAAAAACAGGTATTCTCACCGTAATAATAGATCAAGAGGCCAATCCAGCTCAGTTTTGAAAAAAGATATTGAGTGTCACTATTGTCATAAGAAAGGACATATGAAGCGTGAGTGTAAAAAAAGGGAATTCAAGGAGCAAAACAAAGAGAAAAATTTTGAGAAAAAGCATGAAGACACAACTTGTTGACCTGATTGGTCACGCCCGGTTTTGATTATGACAAATACTCATTGTATCTAATGAACGTTTGAGGTTTTGTGCAGGAATCAAAAATGATAAGATCAAGATGTGCACAAAGCAAGAAAAGCTTGAAGACCAAATCATATTCTTTGTAATATATTTATATTGGTCTGTAATAGTAATTAGGGCATTCGGTTTGTAATAAGCTCACGCACATTACAAACATGATTTAATTTGCAAGCTCAAACCGAACCATAGAAAGACCTTAGGGTGAACCTTCGGTCGACCTTCGGTCGACCGATACTGGACTTTTTCGGTGATCTCAAATTGGACCCCAAGTGACCTTAGGACACTCATCTTTGCACTTGTATGTAATAGGCACTTGAATAGGGTTTATGTGTTGCAAGAAGGGACCGAAATGCACACTTGGTGCACTTTCGGTCGACCGGCCAACTCAGTTCAATTTGGCCCGGTCGACCGAAACCGGTCCGGGCCAACAGTTTGACCTAGACCCGGTCGACCGAGACCTTGTAGGTCATTTGACCTCGGTTGACCGAACCTCCTGGGAGTCAACTTTTTGACCTCCCGGTCGACCAACCAGATTTGAACTCCAACTACCTGGTCGACCGAAGGGTCTTGGGAGAATTCCCCGCGGTCTGGTCGACCGAGCACTGTAGTTCAAAAAGGTCTCGGTCGACCAAACCTCGGTGTTTTTTGAAAATCGCTTTTGCCAGGTCGACCAACCACTCAGTTCAAAATGCCCCCGGTCGACCGAGCTACTTGAGTCCTGGTCGACCGAACCACTTCTGGTCGACCGGACCTCTCGGGTTGGTCCCATTTTTACCGTGGTTAATATTTTTCTAAACAGGGTTAAAATGCCTTAAACGTCTTTAGACTTTTCTAATAATACCCTATAGGTCCCCAACGGTCATATTTTCTCCCTTGCCTATATATATGAGTTCATTTGCAAAGATTAAGAGAGATTAGCCACCTTGATTAGAGAAAACTCTTTGAAAAATCAAAACCCTATAATACTCATATTCAATCCCCATTCACTCAAGCTTACCTGTTTTTAATCTCCTAAATCCTCTGTAAGTCGATTGAGTGTTTATATTCAATAGGTTTGCTCTTCCATTTGTAGTTGATTGATTTATTTTCATTAAGAGCCAAACCTAAGTGTTCTTAGGAGACTTTGTTAATAAGTCTATCCTAAGAAGACTTTGATAGATCTTTTAAGATTTGCACCTTCATTGCAACATCTTAAGAAGATTATGTTTGTACTTTGGTTGCAAAAATATTTTCAAATATCTACCATGTTTTATCTTGAAACTATTTGATGAGATATTTGCTAGTGTGATAAAATCTTTGTTGCAATATTCCTTAACCCATATATCTCTTGCTGAGTACAAAGATTGAATATCCCTTTTTGCAAACCAAATCTATACATTGCTAGAGCTTCATATACATATATGTATTGAGAAAACTTGTTGATTGAAATATATGAAGTTTGGATAATATCTTTGTTTGAGCACTTAGATTGAATATCCTGTGATACAAAGATCATTAAGGTTTGCACTCTCACGCACTCATTAGAACGATAGTAAATCTACTTGAGAGTTGACATCTTAGACCACATTGAGCTTACATATTATTTCATATTTGTGGTGTATATCATTGCGCGAATTTGGGTACATATCTGCTTTACTTGAAAGCACAATCACTGTACCATTTCATTGTAATACACTTTGGCTGTATTTCTAGGCACGAGCCTGAAGAGGGAGACTAGCCCTGGAATAGTCCCAGATTGGCTTAGACCAGGTTAGGAAAGCTAGGTGCGTCGTCCTGTTAAGGCGTGTAGGTTGAGGTCAGCCCCGCTAATTGACCTGGTTAAGGTTGAGGTTAGCCTTGTGATAATTTGACTTGGTTGTAAACGGTGCCGCTCCACCCTTAAGTGAGCTATTAATGGAATCCTCTAGCTTGCGAACTTGAGGCGGGGACGTAGGCACTGTTGGCCGAACCTCGATAACATATCGTGTGTTTATTTACATTTCTGCACTTTACATTTACCGCATGCATATATTATTATGTGAATGATGCACTTAACTTAAATTTCCACATATCTTTTATATCTGCGCATTTGGAATTATATAGACCAACCCTAGGTTGTTTTATACGAGTATTTTATTTAACCTAGGTGATAAATTTGAAAATTCTAATTCACCCCCCCTCTTGGGAATACACCAAACCTAACACAACTTCAATTGTATCTGATGGTGATCTTATGGTTGTCAGTGATGAAAGTTGCATTAATTTGACAAGTCAAGAGACTGATTGGGTTATTGATTTTGGTGCGTCATTCCATGTCACTTCTCAGGAAGATTTTTTCACTTCTTATTCCAAAGGAAATTATGGAGTTGTTTGGATGGGAAATGAAGGTTTGTCAAAAATTTTTGGCATGGGAAATGTTTGTTTGGAAACAAATTTGGGATGCAAGTTAGTGCTCAAAGATGTGAGACATGTACCCAAAATTCAACTAAATTTGATATCTACCGGAAAGCTTGATGATGAAGGTTTTGACAACCATTTTGGTGATGGAAAATGGAAGCTCACAAAAGGTAATTTGGTGGTGGCTAAAGGTAAGAAGACTGGTACATGAAGCAAGGTAAAATTGGTAATGGTATAGTGAATGCAATTAAGAGTCACTCTTCCACCGATTTGTGGCATAAGTGGCTTGGGCACATGAGTGAAAAAGGAATGCAATTTTTGTTCAAAAGGAAGCTTCTACCCGGAATGAAAGGTACTTCTCTTAAATCTTGTGTTCATTGTTTGGCCGGTAAGCAACATAGAGCTCCTTTCGTACAAAGCTAGTTACTAAAAAAATCTAAAGTTCTAGATTTGATACATTTCGATGTATGTGGTCCTTTGAAAGTTAAATCTCATGGTAGTGCACTTTATTTTTTCACTTTTATTAATGATTGTTCAAGAAAATTTTGAGCTTACACTTTGAAGACTAAAGATCAAGTTTTAGATGTGTTTAAGCATTTTCAAATTAAAGTTGAAAGGGAGACTGGAAAGAAGGTGAAATGTGTGTGCTCGGATAATAGTGGAGAGTACATTGGTCCATTTGATGCATATTGTTATAGCCAAGGAATTAGACATCAAAAGACCGTCAAGAAAACCCCTCAACAAAATGGTATTGCCGAAAGAATGAATCGCACCATACTGGAGAGAATGATATGTATGCTCTCTCATGCGAAGTTACCAAAATCATTTTGGGGTGAAAGCAATGAGGACGGCGGTGGACTTGATTAATTTGTCTCCTTCAACTCCTTTACTTGGTGAAGTTCCCGAAAAAATTTGGAAAGGTAAGGATGTCACTTATGATCATTTGAAAGTGTTTGATTGTCGTGCATTTGTTCACATTCCAAAAGATGAAAGATCCAAACTTGATGACAAGACAATGCAATGTATTTTTTTTGACTATGGGCATGATGAATTTGGATACAGATTGTTGGATCTGGTTGAAAAAAAAATTGTTAGAAGCCGAGATGTTGTATTTTTTGAAGATAAACAATTGAAGATTTTGGCATAGTTGAGCAACCACAATCTAATGGGAATGATTTTGTTGACTTAGAGTCACCTTCTCCACCTTTGGCACATGATGAAAATATGGAAGATGTTCTTCCACCTCTTGAAGATGTTGGAAATGATGAAATTCCTAGTGATGTTGAAGATGAAAATGAGGGGGAGCAAAAAGTTCAAGAGCAAGCCCTATTAAGAAGATCTTCTAGAGAACTAAGACCTTCAACTAAATATCCATCAAGTGATTATATTATTCTAACAGATCAAGGGGAGCCCGAAAGCTATCAAGAAGCCATGAACCATGAAAATAAAGTTGAATGTACGGAGGCTATGCAAGAGGAAGTGAAGTCTATAGTTGACAATCACACTTATGATTTGATTAAACTTTCTCCTAAAAGAAAGCTTTGTAAAATAAATGGGTGTTTAGGTTGAAAAATGATGAAAAGAAGCTTTGGTACAAGGCTAGGCTTGTGGTAAAATGCTTTGGTCAGAAAAGAGAAATTGACTTTGATGAAATATTCTCATTGGTTGTGAAGATGTCATCTATTCAGGTTGTTCTTGGCATGACACCATACTTGAATTTAGAAGTTGAGCAACTATATGTGAAAACCGCTTTCTTACATGGTGAGTTGGAAAATGAAATTGACATGGAACAATCGGAAGGTTTCAAATAAAAAGGGAAAGAGAATTTCAAGTGCAAATTAAAGAAAAGTTTGTATGGGTTGAAGCAAGCACCACAGAGATGATACGAGAAATTTGATTCTTTCATGATTGATCATGGTTACTTAAAAAACCTCTTTAGATGATTATGTGTTTATGAAAAAATTTTTGAAGGGTACTTATATTATTCTCTTACTCTATGTTTAGATATGCTTATCATAGGATAGGATTTCTCCAATATTGACAAGTTGAAGTTGGAGTTGAGCAAGTCTTTTGCTATGAAAGACTTGAGACCAGAAAAGCAAATTCTTGGATTGAGAATTGTTCGTGATCATGAAAAATGGAAAATTTGGTTGTCTCAAGAAAGCTACATTGAAAAAATGCTTGAGAGGTTCAATATGGAAAAAGCAAAATCTGTTGGTTGCCTACTTGCCAGTCACTTCAAGCCTAGTACAAAACAAAGTCCTACAAGTGAGAAAGACAAGGAAGAGATGAAGAAAATTCCTTATGCTTTGGCTGTTGGTTCCTTAATGTATGCAATGTTTTGGACAAGACCGAATTTAGCTCACGCCATTGGAGTTGTTAGTCAGTTTCTCTCTAATCCGGGAAAGGAGCATTGGTTAGCGGTAAAATGGATTCTCCGATACCTTAGAGGTACTTCAAAGGTGTGTTTGTGCTTTGGAAATGGTAAATCTACGTTCCATAGATTCATGGATGCCGACATGGCCATTGATGTTGATTCTAAAAAATCCACTTCTATTTATTTGATGACTTTTTTAGGGGGACCTGTGGCATGGCAATCTAAATTACAGAAATGTGTTGTTCTATCTACTACAGAAGCCGAGTTTATTGCCTTTATGGAAGCTTGCGAAGAATTACTTTGGTTGAAGAGATTCTTAAAAGAGTTCGGGCATGAAACAAGAAAGGTACGTTCTTTATTGTGATAGCCAAAGCGCAATTCGGTTGAGTAAAAATTCTATCTTCCATTCAAAGTCAAAACATATTGATGTGAGATATCATTGAATTCGGGATGTGTTGAATAAGAAATTATTACAGCTTGACAAAATTCACACCGACGACAATGGTTCGGATATGATGACAAAAGCATTGACTAAAGACAAGCATGTGAAGTGTCAAGTTTTGGCCGGATTGGTGGAGTTGTCCTGATAAGTTGGGAGGGGGAGATTTGTTGGGTTTCCCTCTTGTGGGGCCCAATGCCTTGAAAAGGTTTGTTTTTCAAATGTTTGTTAGCTTCCTTGTAAGTGCAAAATCTGGAGATTCTATTTTGAAATTCAAAATCAAAGATTATGCGCACACGCAGCAAGCAGTTTGGCCAACCCTCAATTTTTCTCCATTTTTGATTTTTCACTCATATAGCCTTTAGCACCTGTAGCCAGCACCTATAGCCAATGCTTGTAGCAAGCCCACGCTTACGCCAGTCATCTCTCCAGTACAACAACCTGTTGCTACCTTCTTCTTCGTGTGACTCTAGCTGTAAATTATTTATAGCATATTAGTATTTCATTGTGCTTTACTTTGGCTGGTTGGTTCTTTTTTAGAGCTTTATTCAGAGTACTTGGTGAGACATCTCCATCTTGCTATATTTGTTTATACACTCTTGTGTATTTGTAAGGCTCGTGCCTTTTGCATCCACTTTGTATGAACATTTTGGTGATAGTGGATTTGGTTTGCCATGCCTCGTGGACGTACCTCAATATTTGAGGGAACCACGTTAAAATTTGTCTCATTTTTATTTATTACATTACTCCATTGATTTTCTTGAGGGAATTGGTTCATATATATAAGTATAATTATTTTTCCCAACAAGATAAACGTAAAAAAAATATATATATTCTTCCAATTTTTTCTTTATTTTTCAATTTCCAAATGAGGCAATGTTATAAAATATGAAAAAGTGAATTCTTTCAAATTTTCTTTAATATTTTTCAAATTTCAAATGAGATCATAGTATAAGAATGTCTATTCTTATTCATACATTTATTTGCTCATAATTTTCATTACATTCTTGTGAATAAATATTAGGATAAAAGGCACTCACCTACCCTGAGATTTAACAAAAAGACAAAATTGAGGTTTCAAAAATCTCAGGGACCCCCTCTAAGTTTCAAGAATTTTAGAGATCTCTTCTCAAGTTTGTCAAAAAGATGCAAAACTTCTCCTTATATTTTGTAAAAAGACAAATCTTTTTTGAGAGTAGATTTGTATATTTTTGACAAACCTTTGGGGATATCTATGTTATTTTTAAAATTTTAGGAGAGGTCAATGAAATTTTTGAAATTTAAGTAGAAGTCAATATCTTTTTATTAAAGATGTCAAAGTTTTTTCTCGTAAATAATATGCAAAGGGATTGACTGCCCATTTTTGAGCCACCGTGGACTAGGTCAAACATTTAAAAAAAATTTCTTGTGACATATTTTAATACTAAAATGCTTCATTCTCACGGAATATATCATTCTGCATTATTTTTTTTTTTTGCGCATATTTTCCTTTCCCTATCAGGTTCGGCATACATATTGGAAATTAAGTTTGGTGGATTATATTCTCACTGACGGCCCATCACGCAAGCATCCATTTCAAACTGTCAGACCTGATTTTTTCCCCTTGAAAAATGGTTATTGAAGAACAAAAGAAAACTACAGGCAGGGCACTTGGGGTCTCATGATCGACTTCCATCCCAGACAACTGCATATTTGGTGAGATGGGAAAAATAAAGCCGTCAAACAAATAATACATACAAGTTTTGCATTCAGGAATTTGCTTTTGACTTCAATGCTATGTG
Organism: Malania oleifera; assembly: GCF_029873635.1. Classification (NCBI taxonomy): domain Eukaryota; kingdom Viridiplantae; phylum Streptophyta; class Magnoliopsida; order Santalales; family Ximeniaceae; genus Malania; species Malania oleifera. The sequence goes on from NC_080417.1 coordinate 53,725,548, forward strand.
ACATCGGAAGCATATGAAATATTGGTCATCAGAAGACAGCAGTCAAACCACTCAAAAAAAAAAAAAGAAGAAGAAAAGAAAGGGAGGAGCATGAAGAAGACTATGCTAAATCCAACCTCCATTTTTGACATAAATAACATTCACTAGCAATGGTCAGCTGTCCAGTAATGGTGACAATACCATATATGATAAAATAAAAATTTGATATCAAACTGCAAAATGATTGTTCATTTCTTAACTAAAGGATGTTCTTTTCAAGAGATGCAACAAAGTGCATCAAAAAAACAAAAGATGCAGAAATTATGACAGATATTGCCCAGGTTCTGTGTTATAGACTTACATATACACTTATACAACAAATGTGAAAAATAAATATAAATGCTCTCAACCACAAGAACAAAAAAAGCATGAAATACGAACGCCAAAATAAGAATCCTCAGGGTAGTGAATTGCGATACTTGAGAGCTTCAAAGCGAGCTGCAAGGGAATCATAATCTGGTAATTTGGGATGAACGCGAAAAACTGGATTCTGAGTATGCGAGTAAGAGTTGTCCGTTGTAGTTCTGTCCACTGGCGGGCAAACAAGAGATGAAGGTACTGCTGGTGGAGACCGGTCCGGTGGTTGATGAATTGCATCTGCTGGTTTTTCCATCTCACTTTTCTCATCACAGTCTGATTCATCAAACTTTAAGTCAGAATGTGCATATGGGGAATTGTAGCTGTGTCTCCTATGCATACTGCCACCAGCCTTTGTCTCATTGTTCAAATAAGGAGGCCTGCCAAAATCCTGTGACTCAGATTTCCATGGGGTTTCAGATTGGACATCTCGAGAGCTGAGTGGGGGTTCACTAGGCATTGAAAGGCCATAGGAATTGGTTGCTATGGAACTGTAGAAAGCATTTGAGTTATTATCAACTGCAGGTGCTTGAGTAACCAGATTAGGTGGCTTGTTAGCCATATATGCAGCAGCTTGTGCAGCGGCAATTGCTTTCTTTGCAGATTCTGCAGCTGCTTCAGCAGCCAAAGCTGCATTCTCAAACTGCACCACATCTCCTCCACAGGATGGTCTGGTTTAACATAACCAGAAGAATAAAAAATCATAAAATAACAAATGGATAAAACTTTAGTCAAGATTCAAGAATATTTACAGGTATGAAATTATATCATTATGGCAGAAGAAATACCTGGTGGCGTCCAGCTCGGTTCGTCTGGAGGATTGCACTGATATGGGCTTCACAGGCATGCTGGCAGCGCTAACAAAAGCCTGTGGTCCTTCCTAGACAAGAGCAAATAGGTTTATAAAATACAGTAGCAACTGGCAAATCCAAATGCATTAGTGCAGCTTATCATTTCTGTTAGCATTGGGCAAGGGAGGAGTCCTCATGAGTGGCTAAATATATATGAGTAAGCACCAAAGTTGGCCCTAAAGCTTAAGCCACAAGGTCTTGGGACCAAGGTTGTTAAAATCCTACATAGTATTGCTGGAAGGGTTAGCAGGGTCAGATTGTTGGATTGATTGGTAAGATTCTATTAAAAATATAAAATGGAAACAGAAAAAGCATTTATATGTTTTTCTCATAAATTTAAATTATATAAAGCTATAAACATATCTAGTAAGTGTTAACAATGAGATCATGTGATCAAATTGTTGCATTCCTAGATCAACCAGCTGTCCAGCTTATAATGAAAAAAGAAATAAATGCTTCCAGGACAAAGAAAAGGGGTACAATGCACACTTAGATATATATAGGCAAATACCAAAAGCAAAACTATCAAGGTAACTCATTTATATTTGTGCTAACATTCAAGCCATAATTTGGTTCATTAGGATCACCAAGATCATCATGGGAGGGACTTCATCTAGCCCTTGTATGATCCTGCAATTTGAAACCCAATTTAAGCAACCATGCTTGGCGTTAGGATCACTGAGATCATCATGTGGGAGGGACTTCATCTAGCCCCCATGTGGGAGAAACCCAAAAGTGGAATTTCTCAACAATCTCCCTCTCATTTGTGAATTTCAACAAGCCCATTACATTTCATATTGATTAAACATTAGGTGCATGGGTACGAAATAGAATTAGGAGGACTGGAATCGGATTTATCACTTGATTTCTTCATGCTCTCCATTCAAATTCTCATATCATTCCATTCCTACCCTGTTCTATTCCACAAACCAAAAATGGTATCAGCACTAGCCACATAGTTATCTATGAGTTTTTTTGTAAGAACAAATTAGCGAAAAAAATTCCATTTGTTAGAATAAAATGACCAATGTCTTATGAATAAGTACAGGAAGAGGGGTAGGGGGAGGAGCGCACTATAAGCTCTTCCGGAGGCTTGAGAAGCTCCATCTCAGTTTCTGTCGTATCCCACTTGATTTGGTACTCCTTGGCTATTTCTTTCATTACTTTCAGCTTGACTTCACCAGTAGGGGTTCTAACTGAGAGCTTCTCAATGAGCTGAATAAGAAGAAACAACTTATCTCATATCCAAAGTTCACATGCAAGATTACATTAAGAACCCACAAGTTTTAGTAGACATTGTAAGCCATTCATATTAAAAAAAGGAAGAGAACAAATTCAAATTCCATCAATTTCTGAAAGAGAACACAACAACTTACTCTGCGATTAACACCACAGTTGGGTCTTAGATCAGTGGCTGCAGATACAAAATCTTTCCCGTACTTTTTCTCAAAAAGATCCCGAATTGCTAATAGTTCCGGAATATCTGAGCACCTCGGTCCTGCAAATATTAAACTGGAGATCCCTTCTTTCAGATCTGCTGGGCATTCCCTGAAATACAACATAAGAGAACTAAGATCAAAAGTAACTGTTTTGTATGTTTGTTTATTATGTTTCTAGATATATATGTGTATGTATACACACACACACACCTTTGCTTTGCAATAATTGAGAGTCTTGAGACGACAAGTTCACAGAAGAGCTCAATAATCTCATTTGCTGCCATAACATTCTGCTCTCTGATAACATGTTCAACCTACAATTTACAAAAAAAACTGGGTGAATTTAAATCCATACTTCTTCAACTAATGGTTGCATCATAAAATAGTTTAATCCCTAACTATTAATCATGCTATATTGTCACCATGCTTGGAGTTATATTTAAATAGAATTCAATTGAATTGAACTGGTTCTGTTAAAAAATCCAATATTGTTACTTGGAATGGATAGAAGTGTGACAAAAACAGAGAAAATAAAATAACATTGAGAGGAATTGTATCATTCTCATACATGTAATATTTGCAGACATGGTATTTATATACATCAAAAAGGAATATTTTGTAACAGATTTCAGTATTTAACAGAAAATTATTCAAGAGGATTCTGGCTGTAACAGAAAATATTTGCTGATGAGCTGTCCTTTGAGGTCTGATCATGTGTGGCACTGTTATTGCTAATACGCCCCTGCGAGCCAAGCATGTCTGGAAGTACAATGAGGCTCGATCAAAGTGTTGAGAGCCATGAAACTGATAAGGGCTTTGTAAATATGTCGGCATTGCTTGAGAGAAAAGAGACTTGAAGAGCTTTTGCTTGAATACGATCTTGTACAAAATGAAAGTCAATATCTACATGTTTGGTATGGGAATGCATCACAAGATTCATTGAGACATCACAAGATTCATTGAGAGGTATGTTGTCCCCAAGTTATCATAGTAAAGAGTAGGAGGCTTTGACAAGAAAATTCCCAACTCAGACAAAAGTGATTGCAACCACAACAATTCATAGGTTGCATGGGCAAGGGCCTTATATTTTGCCTCCGTACTAGATCTGGCTATAGTGGATTGTTTCTTTGAGCTCCACGAAACCAAGTTCTTGCCATAAAAGAAACAATAGCCACAGGTGGATTTCCTGTCATCTGGGCATCCTGCTCAGTCTGCATCGGTGTAGGCAGCCAGAAATGGAGTAGGAGAAGGTGTGATAAATAGACCATAGTGAAGTGTAAGCTTTAGGTAGCGTAAAATACACTTAAAACTTTGCCAATGGGATAAGCATGGGGCATGCATAAATTGAAAAACCCGGTTGACAGAAAAGGCAAGATCTGGTCTGGTAAATAGCAAGTATTGAAAATTTGAAAACTGCCCACTACACTTCGATATAAAGAAGGATCTTGCATAGAGGTGGAATCAAAAGTAGACAACTTAGTGGAAGGTGACATGGGTCTGCTAATGGGTTTACAATTCAAAATATTTGTCTTTTTGAGCAAATCCAAAATGCATTTCCGTTGAGATAACATGAGACCAGTACCATTAAAATGACATTCAAGGTCCAAGAAATAATATAAAGACCCCAAATCCTTAATAGGTAATTCAGCGCTTAAAACCGAAATAATTTGAGCTAAAACACTCGGATGTGAGCTAGTGAGTACGATATCATCCACATAGACTAGGAAATAGAGAACCACAGATTGATGTTGATAAATAAATAGTGAAGAAAATCAGTGGTTAAAACCGAAATAATTTGAGCTAAAACACTCGGATGTTAGCTAGTGAGTACGATATCCTCCACATAGACTAGGAAATAGAGAACCACAGATTGATGTCGATAAATAAATAGTGAGGTGTTTGATTTGGAAGCAACAAAGCCCAATTCTAGCAGTCGAGAACTAAGACGTGCATACTAGGCGCGAGCGAGGAGCCTGTTTAAGGCCATATAAAGCTCGATTGAGTTTGTAGACATACTGAGGAAATTGAGGGTGTACAAACCCAGGTGGCTAAGTCATAAACACATGTTCATCAATCGTCCCATGCAAAAAAGCATTTTGGACGTCTAACTGGTAAATTGGCCAACCAGAAGAAATTGCAATGGATAAGACTAACCTGATGAAAGTTGGCGTTACCACATGACTGAACATTTCGTTGACTCTAGCCCTTGGTGACCAGTCTTGCTTTCCTACCATTCAATGGAACCATCCAATAGATGCTTGGTCTTAAAAATCCATCTACATCCAACAATATTCGGAGTAGGGTTAGGGAGAACCAACGACCATGTGTTAGTGGACATGAGGGCATCAAATTCGAGTTGCATTGTGCGTCTCCATTCGGGAAATTTTGAAGCTTCAGTAATAGAAGTGGGTTCATCAGGAACAGTAGCGGAAGTGGCATGGGCGGGGTAGAGGCTAGGAAATGGGGCCATCAATTCTGATTTTGGGACAATGTTTGTTGGATTTGGCTTTGGTTTGCATGGGATAAACAGAAGGGGGAGGTGGCTTGATGGGGGGAAGTCCATTTTGAGGAAGATGAGGTAGAGTGTGCCCTAGAGGAGTCATTAAGTGGGCTTGGGTCTAAAAATGATGCAGATATGTCAATGTTGGGTGGAGATGTAAGGGTAATTGGGCTAGGACTATAAGGTGTTGAAGTGGGTAAGTGGGAGATAGATGGAATAATGATGTCAGAATTTGCTGATGAGCTAGGATGAGTAGAATGAGAATTAAGATGTTGTGAAGGCCCGTGAGTGTGAGAGGGCAGTGATAAGTGAACGTGTGAGGAATTGGGCCAAGAGGGAGGAGATGAGCTTGAGTTAGAAGACGAAAAGGGGAAGTTATTTTCATCAAACAGCACATACATTCTTGCAATGGGAACATGAAAGCACATATAGCCATGGTGAGTAGAGCTGTATCCAAGGAAGACACACGGGAGTGACCTAAAGCTCATTTTGTGATTATTATACAGCCTAAGATTAGGTCAGCATTGACAACCGAATGTTTTTAAAAACAATTAGTCTAGTTTTTGATGAAACATAACTTCAAATGGTGATTTGTTATGCAAAACGGGAGTAGGGAGTTTGTTAATCAAAAAACAGCAGTAACAAAAGCATCTGACTAGTAAGAATGAAGTGTGGAAGAATGAGCAAGGAGTGCAAGTCCAGTCTCAACAATGTGTCAATGTTTTTTTTCTACCGAACCATTTTGAGAGTGAGCATAGGGACAAGAAATGCGATGAAAAAATATCGAAAGATTGTAACACATTGTTGAGATATCTAAATCCTCCACCCCAATCAAACTGTAATGCTCGATTTTTTGTATTAAAGAGAGTTTCTTCATGACGTTTAAAAGATAGAAAAATCGTGACTACATCGGATTTAAATTTTAATGGAAAAATCCAGGTAAACCTACTGTAGTCATCTACAAGGGAAAGATAGTATCTAAAACGATGCACGAGATAAGATTGGTGCAAGTCCCCACACGTCTGAAAATAGAAGTTGAAGAGAAGCTGTAGATCTAGATGAGGATCAACCATACGGTAGCTAGAGGAGTTTAGCTTTGCAAGACGAGGAGCATAAACCACAAGAAGAAGATTAAGATTACTTGACAGGAAGAGAAACTTGAGAGATTATTTTATCAACTAGTTGCATGGACGGATGGCCTAGCCAAATATGCCATTGGAAGGAAGAGACACGTTGACCAATACTGGCTTGAGGAGATGGATGTGTTGGTGGAAAAGCATACATGCCATCTTTAGAATGGCCTTGGAGGAGGACTTTCTTGGTGCGGGAATAGTTCACATAGAAAAATGAAGAGTGAAATTCAAAAAGTACATATTTATCTTCACAGAATTTTTTGATAGAAACTAAATTCTTAGAAATTGAGGGAACATGATAGAGTTTTGAGAGAAGAAAATTTCCATTTGTGGAGGGGATGGTGGAACTGATTACCGTCACCTACATGGACTTGTTCTTCACCCTTATACTTAGATGAATTAAGATAAATGTTAGAGAAATCATGTGTAAAATGGGGGGTGAGGAGCTTGAGTGTGGTGTGGAACAAAAGTGAAATTTGCTGAGAGGGAGGGTGGTGGAGGGGGATTGAAAGTTGTAATCAAAACAATGGTAGCATGCATTGGCTATATGGCCTTGCTTGTGACATGCTTGAAAAGTGGGACGATTAGGGGAAAAGGAGGATGGGGATGAAGGGAAACGACCACCATTTCTTCCTCAACCATGCCCTCCGAAAAGTCCCCTGCCACAAGAGAAACCACAACCTCGGAAAGGAGTGTTACTAGGTTGTTTTTTGAGTGATATTGGCAGAGAACTCAGGGGATGCTGTAAGACCATTTTGCTGATGGGTTAACCAAGATTCATGAGTAAGGAGGTGACTATAGACTTGAGCAGGACTGAGAGGTTCCACATGAGTAGTAATGGAGTTATGACTGAATCATAATCTGTGCCCATGCTAGCCAAGAGAAATGTGATAAAATCAGCGGAAGATAAAGTTTTACCAGCCATAGCAAGAGTATCCTAGAGAAGTTTGGTTGTTGGTAATATTCATCAATGGAATCTGAACCCTTTTTGAGGATTGTGAGCTGCAGTTGCACTTGCATAATGCGAGCTTAGGATTTTGCAGCAAAGAATTTTTCGAGGATATCCCATATTTCGCGAGAAGAGGATGCCCCTAGAACATGTGCAATCAAAGTTTTGGATAGGGAGGAAATGAGAACACTCATGATGGCTTGATCCTGTTGTTGCCAAGATAAGAAAGCAGAATTTGTTTGCTGTGAACTTTCATCAAGCAGTTGGGGGGGGGGGGGGGGGGGAACAATGGTCTCATCAACATATAGGTGAACAAGTTCTGTCCTCTGAGGTAGGGCATGGTTTGTGCCTTCCACAAAAGATAATTTTCATGGTTTAATTTGACAGCATTGAAGTTTGTGGGGGAGGAAGTTTGTGTTCAGGAATTTCAGCCATGGGAGAAAAGTTTTATGAGCTTTGGACTGAAAGACCTGGAACGATGGACGTGAGTCCTAGCTAGCTTTGATACCTTGACAAAAACAGAGAAAATAAAATAACATTGAGAGGTGTATGAAATATTTGATACAGACATGGTATTTATATACATCAAGAAGGAATAATTTGTAACATATTTCAGTATTTAACTGAAAATTATTATGGAGGATTCTGGCTGTAACAGAAAATATTTGATGATGAGCTGTCTTTTGAGGTCTGATCATGTGTGGCACCCTTATTGCTAATAAAGTGTAATAGAATTGAACTCATTCCATTTTAAAAATCCAATATGGTTTACTTGGAATGAATAGAAGTGTAAGGGAATCTAATATTTTCTTATTTTAATCAATTGTTCGTATTTAAATGAAAAATTATAAACAAAGGGCAATAACAGTACTTCTTTCCAAATGCTTATATATTCTCACCAAATCTGACAACCATTTTTTCTACAAAATGTCTTTTTATTTTTATTTTTAGAATTGTGAATCCGGTTAATCCTATTTCTTTGTATATTTTTCCAAGCATAAGATTTAAACTAAAAATAGAACTACAAAAATGTGATTTACAAATCCCTCTACTAGGCACTGCCTCTATGCATTTCTAAAAGAATCAATTTAGAATTTTTTCTTAAAACATATAATAATCTAGTTTACAATGAGCTGAAGAAGGATACATATTTGAGGCAAACAAGTGATTCGAGTAAAGGATCAGAGCAAAACAAAAAATTAGAAATAGCTAAAAATAAAAAGCGTGGTGGGAGGATAAGGGCAAAAGAGGAAATATAGTTGAACAGGGTACCCGGATCCGAGCAGTGGCATCCTGACCCGACTGGAGAAGCAAGGCCACGTCTCGCCTCATCTGCCGCACAACCACCTCTCTCTTGTTCCTCAGCAACTTTATTCTCGCCGTCGCCATCTTTGCAATCGTTTTGCTGTTTTTGAAACAAAAAAAAAAAAAAAATTAGGAAGGAAGAAATGCAGACATCGCTAGGGTTTCTGAGAGAAACGCAAATTGCAGGAAGGAGATGGAAGAGAATGCAATTACCATTTGGAGGAGTTGAAGCTTTTCCGGAAGATAGAGAGTCCGAACTTCATTAGCTTCTTGCAGCGATTCGTTGCTTCCAGAGCCACTGCTGCCATGGGTCGTATCAGACCAGGGGAGTAAGAAAACGGGTTTTGGGAGTCATCAGGTATTTGTTTCAAAAGTGCAACGGTCACCTGAGCTGTAATGGAAATTCATCAATCCACGGTCTCATTTTCAAATTAGTCGGGGCCCAAATGCCGATCATATACCTGGTCCGATTTTTAGTTTCAGGCAGAAAAAGAGCCGTTATGCGGGCGTAGTTGTGTCAAAGGTTTAATGGGGGGTTTTGTCATTTTACATTTGAGACCGACGCATGTCAAATTACTTTATGGGTTAAGAGATTTTCCTTTTTTACCTAGAGATTTTAATCATAAGTTCAGCTTTTTATCCCTTTTTTTTTTTTTTTTAATTTTAAAATAATATATTAAATAATATTTTATTTGAAAAAATATTTCTCAAAATGACTTTAACGTAATCTAGCCGTTTGGTTTAATAAGATTTAAACAAATCTCGCTGGATTAAATAGTGAAATTTAAAGGGTCAGGACAATTGAGACATTGACACGTGGCAAGCAAATCTCATTGGACCATCCAGCGAGATTTGCCTGAAAATCAGAGCGGGGCGTTTGCATGCGAATCTAGTGTATGTATTATTGGAGTGAATGAATGATTAATTAGGAGTCAGAAAGAAAATAAAAAACAAAGTAACCTGCAAAATGTCTCTATCACATTTGAATCCATTCTTTTATTATTATTATTATTATTGTTATTATTATTATTATTATTATTATTTTTTTTCTTCAGAGAGAGAGAGAGAGAGGTATTGTTTGGGTAGAATAAAGCCAACTGGGTGGACAGAGTATACATTCACACAAAAAAAGATTGGCAATATCAAGAAAAATGCAGCACATGATTTGATATGATATGATAGTAGCCCTCCACTGTTCTTCAAGTCCTCAAGGAGCACCCTTCATACACCTTTTTATTTTTATTTTTATTTTTGATATATATATGATTATATGTTTTAAAAATATTAAATGACACTAACTCGAACATGAACAATATTGAAAGAGTATCATTTGTTTCATTTACTTAGGGGTGGTAAAAATGGACTAGCAAGTCGAGTTTGAACGGGTCATAAGTGGGTCGTTAAACGGATTCGGGTTCGAATTGATCCGTTTATTAATGGATGACTAACATATAAATCTAAACTCGTCCTTTTAATAAATGAGTACCTGTTAAGAATATGTTTTAAAATATAATTTATTTATTTTTAATTTTTTAAAAAATTTCAAATAAAGTGACACTTTTATTTATTTATTAATATCTTAACAAAAAACATAAAATGTAGAAAATAGTACGTCTATTTAATTAATATTTTTTTTAATGTAATATACATATACATCAAATTAAATGGGTCATTCGGTTGGTAGTCAACTCAAACTCGCCTAGCCCGTTTATAAACGGGTCATCTTCAACTAAACTCGAACTTGATTTAAAAGGGTGGGTCATTGATCACCCGCCGAGTTACGACTTGCTCTGCCACCCCTAATTTACTTGATTGTTGACACGTGAAGCCGTAATGACACATGCCTCATGTGATTTAACATTATTTATTTTTATGATAATCATATATTTCACATATTATAATTTAAAAAGGGTTACATGCATGCAAACGGGTGGGCTGAGCGGAGAAATGATAGCAAAATTTAAAATAAAAATGGTTACATGCATGGAAATATGTGAATTAAATTATAATAATTAATAAATTTAATTATTATTATTTTATATAAAATTAGTTATTTTTTATTCAAAATTTGTAATGCATAACTTTTTTAAAAATTTTGTTATTAGTAGTTTTAAATTTATTTAAAAATAAATAAACACAGGATTTATTTTATAATTAAAAATTTTATAATTTTATAAATTAAAATTTTCCTATTTATTCAAAATCCATAATACATAAATTAAAAATATCCTATTTATTCAAAATCCGTAATACATAACTTTTTTGGGGTTATACAGAAAATGCTTACTTTTTTTTTTAACAAAGTCAAAAACCCTAACTTTGCTTTGTCTCAATCCTAAAACCAGTTTGATAATAAAACCATTTCCCCATTCGCCTCCCCACTTATGACCCTTTCAAACTCGACTTGCTAGTTCATTTTTGCCACCTCTAAGTAAATGAAACAAATGAGACCTATTAAATATTATTCATGCTCGAGTTGGTGTCATTTAATATTTTTAAAACATATAATCATATATATATAAGAAAAAAAGAAAACAAAAGGTGCGTGGAGGGTGCCCCTTGGGGACTTGAAGAACGGTGGAGGGCTACTATCATATCATATCAAATCATGCGTTGTATTGTATTTTTCTTGATATTGCGAATCTTTCTTTGCATGAATGTACACCCTTCCCATCTAGTTTGACTTTATTCTATACAAACAATACCTCTCTCTCTCTCTCTCTCTCTGAAGATGGACATAACATCATAAATGAAATGTAAAAACTCATAAAGGAATGGATTCAAATGTGATAGAGACATTTTGCAAGTCTCTTTACATTTTTTTTCTGTTTTTCCTTCTTCTGTTTGGACTCCTAATTATCATTCTTTCCCTCACATTTCTTCCAATACTGCATACATGGATTTTTGCATTAAATACTAATACTCCGCTCTAATTTTTAGGCAAATCTTGCTTGATGGTCCAGCGAGATTTGCTTGCCACGTGTCAACGTCTTAACTGTCCTGACCCTTTAATCAATTCCAATAAAAATCTCGTTGCTTGGTACCAACGAATTTGTTTAAAAAAATCTCGTAAAACCACGCGTCGAGATTACGTCATAAGTCATGTGAGAACTATTTTCCAAATAAGGGTATTTTTACTTATATTTATTTTAAAATAAAGGTAAAACGAGAAAAAACTCCACTTTGTATGCCTTTTGATGTTTGTTATTTAAGAAATATAAATTTTAGATTTTTGTATCTAAAATATATATTTATAAGTATTAAATATCATGAACTTAAAAAGACATGCACTTAAAAATTTATTATGTGAATATTTTAATAACCTATCCAATGTTATATAATTCATGAGAAAAAAAAAGAGTTGTACCATAAATAATTAAAAAAAAAAAAATTTGGTAAATCTTACACCAACTCTCATATCATTTAATAAGAATAACTACTCAATTATAGCAAAAAGGTTTATGCCAGTTTCCTTTCAATTCTTTGATTATGATTTTGAAGAAAGAAATCACTCGCACATTGAAAAACAATGTCAAATATGCTCTCTCTCTCTCTCTCTCTCTCTCTCTCTCTCTCTCTCTCTCTCTCTCTCTCTCTCTCTCTCTCTCTCTCTCTCTCTCTCTATGAAGTATAAACCTTCATATCAAGCTCATTAGAGAATTCTAATAATCTATTTTAGGATTGTATAAATACATTGCACATTTCCTATAGGTTTTAGATGAGACATTGTCATACCAAACCTTTTCCACAACAAAAATTACCATATCAAAAATAACTTGCAAATTGAGATCCTCCTTCCCAAAGTAAAAGGATCTCAAGATCATGACACTAATAATCTTCATATGACCAAACACTTGGAAGAACATTATTGTAAAATCTACCAATGTAGATGAATAGATTGGGATTGGACTCTTATCATAATGGTATAGGACATAACTATAGATAACTACAAAAACCATAGCAACCCAAATAACTAATTAATACCAAGAATAAGCATAAATCATTTAAAGGGCTGCAAGCTCAGACTTTTTGCTTGGTCATTTGCACCTTGTGCTTGAAGAAGAAATAAAAATTTTCTAGGAACTCTTGCCGTTGAAATTTTTTTGGGAATACCTTAGGTTGTGTAAAGAAGTGGCTTGTAGCTGAGCTATCCCCCTTACCATAATCTTTGGCTCAACCAAGTAATGCTGCCACACTTGAAACTAGTAAATCACTACTAACATAATCTTCAATTGAACTATATGAGTTGGAAAAGGTAAACTAAAATCTGGATGTAGAAAAATAAAAAAGGCATGCATAGCACTAGCCTTAGGGTAGATTTCTCCCCTTCAAATCAGTGTAGAAGGTTTGTTAATATCCACCACCAAGATATAACAACCCTTTCAATTGGTGTTAGGAGACATGGACTAAACCCAATAACTTTGATAGATGGTACAAAAATTGATATCATAAGGATGAAATAGAATAGGAACAATAACATTGCAATTGCAAGAAATAAATTGGCAAGAATAATTTGTTTCAATCATGAAAATAGTGTGATCTAACACAATAGTTAGACATAACACCTAGCGATCAAGAATCATAGAACACAACATTGAACCAAACATTATAAGTGATTAGGGATCATAGAACACAGTGATCGATCAAAAGTGATGTAGTCTTCAAATCATAAACTCAATTGGGAGTTAAACTTGATTTTTCTAAAAATTAGAGATTTCAAATGAGTTTCAAGGTTGTTTCTAGTGAGTTTTCAAAGGTTTTTTGTGGGGTTCTTTTTCAAATTTCTTAAATAAGAGATTCAAAAGTATTTATCCATAATTTAGAAATAAAAAAAATCAAAGGGTTTTCCTAAAAATTAGATGTTTTGAAAAGAAACTTGAATTTAATTTTTCTATAAAATTTTAAAATTTCACTAGAATGTTTTTCTTAAAAATGTTTTTGTGAACTATGGTAGACTTTGCTGTGATTTTAATTGAGTATAGGATACACACACACTCAGTGGAAGATGTAAACTTGCAACAAATCACCAGGCCTCAACAACACACAACTAATATGGATGAGAAACAACAGTTTATCACATAAGAATAAAGCAAATGACACTCAATATTTACTATAATGTGAAGAACAAAAATACACTAGTCTTACAAAGTTCTCTATAAACAAAATACATTCAGAAATACATAAATAGAAGTTTCTTGGAGGTTTCCCTCCAAATACACAACTACCATAATGTCCAAATTCAAATTTTGAATTTCTCTTTGCGGCCTAGGCGACACTCGTTGACAAGTACAAGGATTTGTTGACGATACGAAGAAGACCACTCATTGATGTGTCCATACTCTCGTCAATGAGTCTTCAATTTTGGGAAATTTTGACTCTCGGTATCTACTCATCGACGAGCTTTGGGCACTGGTCGATGAGTGCCTGTTGTGCAACGCCTCCATGTTCTTCTTCCTTCCCTTGTTTATGAAACTCAAAGTATAAGAGCCACACCATAAACAACAATCTCCACCTTGGCGATTATACTCCCCCTTAGGAGAATATTGAAAAACATATGAACTATTCCACCTTGAACTTGAATCACCTAGTTGGGTTATGCCTCCTTTCTAACACTTGGAGACAAATACCAAGTCCGCAATACTGCTTGAACTTACTGATGGCAGCTTTCTACCATCAACCTCGATGCAGTTGTAGATTCATCACTAGAAGATTTCACCCTAGGCTTTTAACAAAGCCTTCCAACAACAGTAAACAAACGCTGCTGCAAGCCTTATATTGCCAAAGCCCCCTGCATAGTCTTCAACCAATCTCACAACTGACGGTCCACTCTGTTGCTTGCTGAAACACCCCATTTACACAATTATGGAGGACCTTTGACATATCCCGAACGTCCCAGCCTGTCCTTGGGTATCGAGCGGTAGACATTTCACAATGATTCTCCATAGAACCCCTTTGAGACGACAAATGAAGTCTCCCTACGGTTCCGTCCACAAAGCCACCTTGAGATAATACCAATCTCCCTTTAACTTTGTCCATGTGAATCAACAAACCATGACCCATCTTGGACGTACCCAACACATTCATGCCAAAACCTTTCAACAGAGTTTCCAACTAATTAAAGCCTCAGTTAAAGCATTTCCAGCTAATAACATGTCATTCATACACAACAAACATATCACTCCATAGCATCTTATCACCCTCTTCCATATTGGAAGCCTCACCACTTCACACACTTGAGTGGTGGTCTGATAGTGCACATGAGCTTATCGTGATTCTGCGGATCTCTTGAGCTAAAACTTCCTACAATATGACCAATGCGATCTCTGCCCTAAGTCTGTAGCTCCACCTACATCACAAGCTCATTTAACCTATGATATTGTTAACCTGAGTTAGAACTCCCCACATTTCTGCCCTGAGTCCCTAACTCCATCTGAATAATATGATTGCTGCTGTCGAAGTTTTCTGGCATTTCTATTTCTCTTCCTTTACCTGAGTATGCTGCCCCATGACTTTATCAATAAAAATCCATGTCCTTGATCACCCCTTTGTTTGCCACAGGATCACCCAACTTGTACCCTCCTTTCTTAGTGAATAAAGAAAGAGGTAGTGTCTGGACAAAAAACCAAGCCTAGATCCTCCATCACTAGAATAGTGCACCAGTGGGCATCCACTCACAACCGAGTAGTCTACCACAAAACATGCCCACAGTTCACTTGCAACTTTCCCATCTAGCGATACCTTTGGCAATCAATTACTCGAGAAATGTGCCATACTCATTGACTTCACCAAGAAGTACCCTATAAGCGCTGCATATAACCTGCCCTACTCACAAAACTTCTTGAACGAAACCAGCATACTCAGTCCCCTATGTCTAACATAAGGATTTCTCTCCTGGTCTAGTTCTCCACCTCAGCCACTGCATGAATTACACCAAGACCCTTCGTGATAAACTCAAAAAATACATATGTCTCTCATTTGATGCTATCATCATCAATTCCCAAACATTTGAATATATGTAGTCACCCATATACTTCAACTGCATATACCACGAAGTAACTGATTCAGATTCAATGGCTGCATCTCCACCTACAACTGTAACACCCTGCAGTACATAGATATTTCCCTCTATCTTTTCTCCTTTCATTACTATCAAATCGCCTTCACACACCTTCATTTCTCCTTTTTCAGACTCATAACTATAATTGTTACAGTCTAAAATACCCAATGAAATAACACTCTTTCCTAGACCCTCCACATGCCTTACATCATATATAGTTCTTACAACACCATCATACATTTTTAATTTTACATCTCTAATACCAAGTATTTTGCATGAAATATTATTTCCCATCAAAACACAACCAGTATTGACTAACTTGTAGGTGTCAAACCATTTTCTATTAGCTGTCATATGATAAGAGCATTCGGTATCTAGAATCCAAAAGTCTTCTGTGAGGCACTCCAAACTCGATGAAATACACAACATATCTCCATCATTGTATTTTGAATCTCCTTCCACTACACACGCAGATTTTGATGAACCTTGCTAATTTTCAGAATTCCCTTTCTTCCACTCCGGACATTCTGACCTTATGTTCCTGATTTCACCGCACTTAAAGCATTTCACGTCCTTCTTCTTCTTCCTGGACTACAACCAAGATTTTCCTTGGGACTTACGTCTCCCATGTTCTTGATTACCTTTTACAACAAATCATTCACCATGTGAAGCTTCATTGCTAATCACCAGTCTTTGATGAAAACCAAGCAATGCACTTGTCACTTCTTCCAAATTCATATTATCTTTTCCCTATGTAAGAGTTGTAACCAAATTTTCATAAGTTTGAGATGTAGGAAAGGAATTTAATAGCATCAATGCTTTATCTTTCTCCTTAAATGCAATTTCAACACGTCCCAAATCACTCATAATTTGATTAAAAATGTTGATATGTTGGTTCAAATCCGAACCCTCAACCATCTTAAGCCAATACAATCTTTTCTTAAGAAAAAGTTTGTTCGACAAGGATTTAGATATATACCAGCTTTCAAGCTTTTGCCACACAGCCGTTGGAGAATTCTCTCCATCACATGATAGAGAACTTCATTGGCCAAACACAAGTGTATTGTAGAAACGGACTTTGCTTCCAATTCTCTCCATGTTGCCTCATTCATTCCAACTGATTGAGCACCAAGTAGAGCCCTAGTCATTCCCTGTTGCACAAGGATATCCTTTACTCTCCTCTACCACAAACCAAAGTTTCCAACTCCATCAAATTTGACAACGTCAAATCTTGCAGAAGATGATCCTGATGCCATAACAACAATCGCTCTAATACCAATTTTTTGTGATTTTAATTGAGTATGGGATACACACACACTCAGCGGAAGATGTAAACTTACAACAAATCACCAAGCCTCAACAACACACAACCAATATGGATGAGAAACAACAATTTATCACATAAGAATAAAGCAAATGACACTCAATATTCACTATAATGTGAAGAACAACAATACACTAGTCTTACAAAGTTCTCCATAAACAAAATACATTCAGAAATGCATAAATAGAAGTTTCTCGGTGGTTTCCATCCAAATAACCAACTACCATAACGTCCAAATTCAAAATTTGAGTTTCTCTTCACGGATGATGCCACACTTGTCGACGAGTACAAGGATTCGTCGACGATACGAAGAAGACCACTCGTCGATGTGTCCATAATCTTGTCGAGGAGTCTTCAATTCTAAGAAATTATGACTCTCGGTATCTACTCATCGACAAGCTCAGGGCACTTGTTGACAAGTGCTTGCTGTGTAGCCCCTCCATGTTCTTCTTCCTTCCCTTGTTTATGAAACTCCAAGTATAAGAGTCACACCATAAACAATAGACTTGATCCTAGAAATGGGTATGTAGGCTGCTTATCTCTCAAAAGAGAGAGAAGTCTAGTTTGATTCTTAAGAAATAAACCATTTTCCAAAGTCATTTGTGCATGATTTTTCTTTTTCTTTTCTTTCTATAAATAAATAAAAATAGAGAAATAATAAAGTAATGGGATCTTCGTGAAGTTAATTCCTTTGCATAAATCATATGAATTATATTTATTCATGTACTGGGACGACAAAAATGTTTTCAAAAAAAAAAAAAAAAAAAAAAAAAAAAAAAAAAATTCAAAATTTTTTTGCAAGCGGTTGACCACCCTTCTACCGCTCTTTATCCTTTTCACTTTTCTTCTTATTTTTAAAGGTATCAAAATAAAGTAGTAAATTTGCTCTTTAATTTTAAAATGAAATAGGCTGATTGGTAGACTAGTTGACCAGTCCTCGTTGTTTTGCCTCTTTTCTCAACTTTCAATCTCTAATTGTTGGCACCAAAGGTTAGGGGCTCAACTTTGAAAGATTTTTTACACTCCATTAGGGACATATAAGAGTCGAGTTACATTTGTGTATGTTAGTGTGTTTTCTTGTGTATGTGTGAGTGTGTGTGTGTTTTTTTTAGATGTCATATGAAAACTAAGGTGTAGTCCCAAGAGGGGGGGGGGTGAATTGGGTTTTAAAAATTTTCTTTTAAATTTTTTTAGGAATTCTTAACTTCTTGTTGATTTTTCAAACTTTCAGCAAAAACTTATTTCTTTATTTAATCCCCAACCACACAAACATTCAATCATTCAAGTAATCAATCAACCAAACAATTTGAAAGCAAACAACCAAACCAAGATTAAAGTATACAACACTTTAATAATGTAAGAACTTAAGATGGTTGTTTGTTTGTATAAGCTCTGTGGATATGAATTTGAACCAAGCCCTGTAGATAATGATAATATATGCTTGCTGATATAAAACCCTGTTATTAATGGATTTGCTTCTTCAATATAATGTACAATATAAAATCCAACACCCTTTCCAAGATTCAGATTTCAAATAAATCTTTAGTTAATAGGTTTTAGGTATTGACCAATCAACGTACTCCCTTATGGTTTTTGCAAATTATTGATCAACCAACGTACTTCCTTTCAGTTTCCGCAAGCCCATAAACAAATTAATCTTTAGTTTATTTAATATCCAATCCACATTGTTTATATGATTAATAAATATGAATCATCCACGCAGTTTTATATGTGCTGAAAATAAAGAGTAAGGGAAAGAAAGAATGAGGCCGAGTTTTTACGATGTTCGGCTTATCCCTAGCCTACATCCTCGCCTTTGGCAAACCACCAAAGGATTCACTAAAACCAATTCCTTTGTCGGGTGGAACAATACTGTTACACAACACTCCTTTGATTAGGCTAGAGCCCGCCTCTCCAAACGATATGCTCTCGTTCGGTCACTCCTTCAATTAGGCTAGAGCCCGCCTCTCTAAGTGATATCCACATGCTTAACCAATGATCCAAACACCTTGGAACATTAAAGATCTACAATAAAACACAAGATACAAGCTGCGTACAAGTATACTCTCTTAAAGAGCAGATTAGTACAATTTCAAAACTATATACTTTCAATGCAATTCAATATAAAGAAATTGAAGCTCGATTGGATTAAATCACCGAATTTATCTTCTTTGGATTGAAATATTTAGACTTTGAAGACACAAATTCGTAGTTAGGATCAATAGCAACTCAGTAGTAAAAGTAAGATGTGAACAAGAGAGACTTAGAGCACTTTGAAAATTCTTGATTGCTGAGAAATTTTCTTGGTTAATAAAATCCTTGTATTAGGGGTTATTTATATATGTTTAAAAATTAATACCTTATCCCCCAAGTTTTCTTCGAGTATGGACCAAGTTCTTGAAAAGAGTAGTACTCAAGAAACCAAAATTAAAAATATGCCCGTTGGAATTTTTAAAACATTGTTCGAGTGGCAGTTGCCTACCATGATCTGTCAGTCGCCTGCCATAGTTCAATCTTGAAACTCAAAAGGTAGGTAGTCACCTGCCAAAGCACAGGCAGGTGCTTGGCTTGACCACCAGTCACCTGGCAAGTTCCTGGCAGTCACCTGGGACCCTACTGTTTGCCATATTTTAAATTCTTAAAATTAGCAGTCACCTGGTTGAGTTGGGCAGTCACCTGGCTTCTAGAAAACTAATTTTAACTTTGAAAACCTCTTCTTATTTGAGACCTTTTATTATTTTAATTTAAGGAAACATATTTTAAGGTCTTCATAATTGGTTTCTTACTTTCTTGTTCTTAATGAGCTTCAATTCAAGTTTCTTGTTCTTAATGAGCTTCAATTCAATTTATATTGAGTATTACATGAAGTACTTACATAGAGACTTCCTTAAGACTCTTAAACCCTTAAACTCTTGAAGTCTTCATGTATGTCCTTACTTTGAGTCCATCTTTTCTTCAAGCTTAAACCCTTCAACTCTTGAAGTCTTCATGTATGTCCTTACTTTGAGTCCATCTTTTCTTCAAGCTTTCAAAATACTTTAGGCTTTTAGCAAGTTCACTTTAATATGCATTGTTCTCATTATCTTCAAGCTCTATTATGTCATCTTTGAATCCATGCCTTAAGCTTCTTATGATCATCCTTCTTTGAAGTACAAGCTTTCATGAATTCTTTAACCTTGCATTCATCATTGAGTCCTGAAAAGACATTACTTAACCAAATACGTTAAGTTTCACTTGTTTGTTAGCATCAAAACAGGATGTTAAGTCTTGTAAGGCCAACATCATATCATGTGTATATATGTTTCATATGTGATTTTGTTTCCTCTTACGTATGTATTGTTCTTTTTTGGCCGTTTTTGTTGGGGATGTGGCTTATATTTTGAGTGGAACATATGTACTGAGGAAAGCACCATGAAGCGAGGGACCCAAAGAGAGATGTAGGGTGCAACCATGGAGAGTAAACCGTCGATGAATTAGGGTGTAACCGTCGATGATTTGGGGTATAACCATCGACAGTTTGGGGTATAACCATCGATGATTTCAGGCAATAACTGCAAGGTATTTCTTATTGGCCTAATGAGGTTTAATCACATTTTAATAGTGACAAATCAAGGCATCTAATTGTGCTATCAAGTATATTTATAGATATTACATTTTAAAAGCATAATTAAATATGAATATTGGAAAGCCATAAAGAACAAAAATAAATGAAATATGACTATTGAAGAAAAACTTGGATGAAGATCAAACTTAAGGATATGAAAACCTAGTTTGTTTATCATGTGTATTGTAAACTAGGTTTCATGTAAGTACTTCTTAGTTGGTTTTTGTTATAAAGCTCTTAGGTAAATTACTTAGACATAGATACATTTTTAAAGAGTTGGAATTTTTTTTTTAACAAAGTCTAAATGTTGTTTCAAATGGTTAAAAATCATTTTTTGGAATAAAAAGTATAAAGAATATTTAATTTCAGGATGTTTGGGTGCCTAAGGCTTATTCTTAGTTGACCAAATACAAGAGTCTGAACAAACTGGTTTGGCATCAGAGAGTTCGGGCGACTGAACCACAAGTTCAGTCGACTGAATGGCTACTGCCATTGTTAAAGTTTTAGATAGTGTTAGTTCATGCAACTGAACACAAAGTTTAGTCGACCAAAGCGCGCGATAAAGTTTCACAAATAGCAAGAAATCTTTTCGATTTTAAAATATAATGTTACCAAAACATGCACAAATGGCTATAATTCAAACCTAACTATAAATAGCCAACCCTAATCATTTTAAGGTAATGAGAACACATTGATTTACATTGAAAAATCCTGCCAGGCGCCGTTCTTGCTGAAATTGATTTTTTGTGTTATTCTTTCAAAGTTCAAAGCTTTCAAAACCCAAAAAACTGAGCCTATCTCTTTGAGCTTCTTAGAAAATATCTTTTAAGAGTATTATAGTGCTTATTGTATACAAATCCACTCAGGTTGGAGAGTTTTTCTTTGTACAAATTGTTAGCCTTAGTGGCTAAGGTTTCCCATTCCAGTAAGTTTTTATGATAACAACTCATTAGTGACCCTCAGGTTAACTAATCTACTTTCTCAAGTTAGTTTAGGTATACAGAACAATACCCAAGCAAAGCATACTCATTGAAAATCTTAAGCACAACCAACCAGAGTTTATATGAAGACTTGTTTTTGTTTACATGTATGTTGGGTTGTGTCTGAGGTACGATCATCTTGTAACTCTTGTGCGTGTGATGATGGCAAGAATACTTCATAAGAGATGAGACATGCATATGCATATTGTTCATGTTAGTATAGGACATAAAAATATGTTTTCACATGCATACCGAGTCATGCTAAGTGCACAAGATGTCAAACGAGCATTCAAACTTGGTTTTATCAAACAAGATATCTTACACTCATTTAGACCTCATTTGGACAAGCCTAAAGCATCTTTAGATTTAATATAACTCATTGGCACTTGTCCTTGCGTAGGCCACCTTACTTAGAGGCTTTTTTAGTGAGAAAAATAGGTGGCTCATTGACTAGTGCATATTACTCTTCGACCATAGAATCCAGTAGCCTTACATGAGGATCTACACGAGAGACTAGTCGACGAATACAAGGGACTCGTCGACGAGAAGTGACTGACTCGTTGATGAGCATATTTTGGCTCATTGATGAATGAAACCAGTAGCTATTTATGTTGTCTTAGCCCAAGTGACTCGTCGACGAGAGCAGGTCAATCGTCGATGAACTAACGGTGACATATTGTAATAAATGTTCGAGAAATGACTAGTTTTTGCTTTGTCTTGTCTCCATTAATGACCAACGGCTAGCTAGCGACTTGCTCATCTCCTTGGCCATAAATATAACCCATTGGCATTCATTAAACACATTGATTGAATATTGGTTGTTGAGAAATTTAGTTGGAGCATTCATTCTGGGTTTTCATTTTTCTCAAAGCTCTCGTGCACTTTGTTCTTGTTATTCATCACTTGCTGAAAGAGAGTAGTGTGAGGTTCAATTTGTAACATCAGCTCAATAAGGGGCATCATTTGTAATCTTTACTTGCTTTTAATTCGTTGTATGTTTGAAGGTTCTTTGTGAGCCATTGGTAAGGAAGTTCTTAGTAAGCTCCTTGGTTTAGCTCTTGGTGAGTAGCTGGGATTGGTTCCCTTTGTGTAAAGGTTTCTTCGTCTTGAAAGGAGATTGATTAGTGGATTTTGCAATCCTTGAGTTGGTCTCAAGGTATGGACGTAGGCTAGGTGCCGAACCACGTTAAAATCATTGTGTTAAGCTTCTCTCTTCCTTATCTCTTTACTTGCTTATGCTATTTACTTCGTCATTTATTTTGATATCAATCACTTGTAACTTGCCAAAGTTTTTGTTTTGTAGAAAAACTTATTATCCGCAAAAAACATCTATTCACCCTCCCTTTAGACGCACACTTGGGCTGATACAAATCCATTTTTATTAGTTTGTGATAAACTGACGACTCTGTGATTGAGTTATTGACAAGAGAGAGGATTGTTTTTGCTTGAGAGGTTTCTCCTCTTACTGAAGGAGAGAGGTGTCTCCACCTATTGAAAGAGGGATTAGTGAATCCTTATAACGGGTACCTTGAGGCAAGGATGTAGGCATGGTTACCGAACCTTATAAAAAATCGGGCGTCACTCTCTCCCTTATCTCATTTATTTTGAAAGAATATTTACTTTGATATGTGAATATTGTGATTAAATTGCTATGAGTATTGTTACTTATTTGCTGGGAATTTTATTGTATTGGTTCATTACTCATTCAAGTTATAGCATAAACGTTTGTGTAGCTGAGCATATTTTTATCAATATTAATCTGCTGTAAGTATTGTCAATATCTTGTAGTTTGGTTTCATATTTAAATCTTAGATTATGCTCTTTAGAACTTAAGGATATATAAATTGATAAGATTATCGTTTGAGAATACTACTGTTGTTAAGAAGTTAGAGAACATGTAAAATCAGTTTTAAAATTTATTAAACTTCCGTGCATAAAATTTTAAAATATCCAATTCACCCCCCTCTTGGAATTACAACTCAACTTTTAATTGGTATTAGAACCTAGGTTGCAACATAACCTAACAAGTAGTTGCATAAAGATCAAATGACCGACCTAGGTGTATCCCCATTTGATGAAGGTCAATCCTCCACAAGGCCTCCAATTTTTTGTGGTGTAAATTGCACCTCTTGGAAATAAAGAATGAGTGTTTTCATCCAAACAATGGATTGGAGAGCTTGGAGAGTAATTTTTCAAGGGAACTGTGTACCAATGAAAATCGTTAATAATAATGAAATTCCCAAACTATATGATGAGATGAATGATAATGACATTGATTTATTGCAAATCAATTTTAGAGTCATGAATGTATTATACCGCGCTTTAGATACTGATAAATTTAATAGAATCATGACTTGTCAAAGCGCAAAGGAAATTTGGGAAGAATTAGAATATACATATGAAGGAACCGAAGAGAAGAAGGCTACCACTTGGGATGATTTGGACTCAAGTGATCAAGAAGCAGCAGATTGTTGCTTGATAGCATTAGACGATGAAGAAGTACACGTCTCTTCTCCTACTTCATTTAATGATTCATGTAATGAATCCTGTGATGAATCATATGATGAATCTTATGATGAAAGCATTCCCTCTTATTAGAAACTACAAAAAGAGTTATTTAAGGTTCACAAGATTCTAGTAAAGATGTCTAAAAAGAACACGATTTTGAAAAATGAAAATGAAAGTTTGGCAAAGGAATTAAAAGATTTAAAAGAATTTCATGCCACTCTTGAAAAGGAAAAGGATGTCAAAAATCACTAGCTTAGAGAAAAAATTGGAATATTATACTAAGATAATATTGTGCAAATTTACAAGTGAAAAAGATAACTCAAATAAATCTTTAGGAGCTAAAAGAAATAACTTTTTCAAAAAGGATTCGAGTTCATCTTCTAAATCCTATGGTCATAATTATTTTCATAAAAATAGCATTAACAAGTCAAATCTCTCAAACAAAACATGCCTATATTGTTGAAGGAAAGGTTACATCCATTATACTTGCCCCTTTAGAGGTGAAAGAGGCAAAGAAAGGAAGATGGTATGGGTAGTCAAGAAAACATACCCCTTAGGACCCAAGGAAGAATGGGTACACAATCAAATTACATAATCTTTGAAATAATTCTTCCTTAGATCGTAGGATTAGTCATTTAGTAAGTGTAGAGACCCGAAAATTTATAACCATTAAATAATAAAGAGAGAGAAAATAGGTGGAAGGAAAAGAAATTCAAAAAGGGGACAAAGCAAGGTTCGTCGACGAATTCTTTCACTAGTTCGTTGTACGCCACGTGTCTCTTTGACAAAAATGTATCGAGAGTGGTGAAGTTGGGTCTGAAGTTCGTTGATGAAGGTAATGAGCTCGTGGACAAACTCCCATCCTAACCTCGTCGATGAGGTGATGTGTCTCGTTGACGAATCCAGGTGTATAAATATGCCAAACTCAGGATTCAACGAGAAATTTTGTGTGGAATACCTTTCTCTCCCTAGAAGTTCATCTCCTACGCCTTCTTTCTTTGATTATGACTTCGTTCTTTGTTGGTTCAATGATCGAAAGCCACCACACTACTCCTGGGAAGATTCTCTTCAAATCTACTGGAGTAGATTATTGGTTAGGCCAACTTGGGCACCATCCTAAAATCAGGGTAAGTTGATTATTTGAGTATTTTTCAATATTACTAGGCTTATCTAAATTTAGATTTTGTGTTGTATGGGAATATATTGTTGCTTTGTGGAGTAAAACTAGGGTATTATGTTTTCAGGATTAGGGTGTTTTAGGACCCTGCAAGCATGGTCTGAAGACCCCAGTGGATATTCTTCTAGGAGCCCAGGTAAAATATAGTTTAGAAAATTACGAGTATGAAGGTTCAAAAAATTTAGTTGATTTATTGAAAATAGGATTATATACATTATTTCAGGATTTTGCGGATAGTATGCTGTGAGAGTGAGAATATAGTTGGAGGCGAGCCTCCCAACCAGCTAGATAAGGGAAATATGCTATGCTAGAAATGTAATAATATTTATTTATAAATTATATATTTTCTAGATTAGTATTCAATTCATAAATTATTTGTATATCAAAAAATACAGTAGCAGTATATGAGATATTTATTTATGTAGTTGTCTGGCATGAGACAGTATTAGAACAATATATGAAATATGCGGTTTCCAGATTATTATGTTTTATGGTATCTAAGCATAAATATGATTATAAGACCTTATCAGAACAGGACAAAAACAATCCAATTTTCAAATTGATATGATTTATATTATTATGCAGAAATATGTTTTATCAGATTTTACAAGAGTATGAATTACAATGTTTATACAGATAGATATTTTACAGCATATGTAGATTACCATGATTTTCCAAAATACTAAAATCACAACACCATGTCATTACACTTTATACAACTCAGATACTATAGTATTTCAGATCAGTTTTTGGTGTTATGATTATTTTCCATAACACTATGGTATTACAGTTTACACAGTACATATATTACAGTATATTCAGGATTAGCTTTTAGTGTTATGGTTATTTTGTAATCATGATGAAATAGTAAAATAATTATGTATATCACTACTATATAGTATTAGACCCTGATGAATCAGTTCAGTAAACATTTAGTTATCAGAGCACGGTACCGTTGCTATTACAAGATCAGAGTGCAACCACACATCTTATATAGTGTGTGGAAGGTTTCCGTCAACCGTGCCTGGAGGGATTGCAGACTCCCCAGAAGACTAGGTTGAGGTGGCCAATTTGACGAGGTAGTTACCAGTTCCATACCTAGGAGAGGTTATAGTTTGGTCAGGCTGAGGATTGGTAGAGTTACAGTTGACTTACCTGGTAGGCCAACTAGGATTAAGTCCCGCCTACGGGTTGCACAACCCTGTCATGAGGGGTTAAATCATGAACAGTTTTCCAAGGTAAACATCTCAGTTATGTATATGTATACAGATTTACAAAATATCAGCAGATATAGTACGATACTAGGAGTATGAAAAAGTAGAAAACTCAGATAATATAGTTATACCTTAAACTATGATAGATACAAGTTATATTGTATATTGTTTTACCAGCTTTTACAGTTTTCGATATTGTCAGTATAGTATTTATAAAACTCAGTTGCCACACACTAGTAATAAAATATTTCCTCTTACCGAGCGTTGTCTCATCCTAGTGATTTAATATTTTTTAGGTGATCCAGTTAGGTGAGTGGATCAGGCTCACAGATAGAGAAGGTGAGTACACTACCCTATTTGCTGGGTAAGTGTATATAGGAGATAGTATTTTTGAGTAGATGATACTGGTGTGATATGTATATATGTGTGTATGGTTGGTATGAGTTACTAAAATTCTGGTATTTTTTATATGGATGGATAAATTAATGTTTTTCCACTGCGTAGGTGCGTAATATATAATCAGGTTTCCTCAGTGCTCACTTAGGGCCTGAGATGTTATAGTAGATTATATAGGAGTGACATAATGTTATGTTTTGTAGTTTATTTTTTTTATTTTTTTAAAAATGGTATAGATTTTTTGGGTCATTACAGTTTGGTATCAGAGCTAGGTTGCTAGGTTCTGCAGACTCTAGAGTACAGTGAAAAATAATATTAGAATATAGGAATAGAATTTTAAGGAGAGTGATATAGGATATCAGTGAGTTGATGTTGGGGAATTAGGATGAGAATTTAGGGTTTTGTTCTGCGGTCTGGAGGTAGAATTTCGGGATGGTTTTTGTGATTTTCCTAGGGTGACAATTTCAGGAAAACCATAGTAAACTATCGTCGATTTCTATTTCCATATGATAGGACTAGACCTTAAATTAGTAATAGGAAGTGTGGGATATTTTAGATAGAATAGTATCATAAGGTTTGGATTCTTAGGATAATTTGATGTTATTACAGGATGGATCCAGGAGGTAGTAGCACCCATGCTAGTGGCGACGATGGAGCAGGGCCTTTTGGTGTAGGAGGTGGGGACTCAGATGCTGTTTTATGTAGCGTAGCTCAGAAGGTCATGGCTGAGAATGCTCGGAGCTCTAGGGAGTAGGGAGGTCTATCTACAGTTCAGGGTTGCATGATAGAGAAGTTCACAAAGATGAATCCTCAAGCATTTTTAGGAGGAGCTGATCCTGTAGCTGTTGAGAATTGGATGCAGGAGATCGAGAAAATACTTACGGTACTCTAGTGCACCGATGAGCAGCGGGTTCTTTATGCCTCATATAAGCTGATAGGAAAGGTCGAGAGATGGTGGGTAGCTATGAAATTGTTTGAGGAACAAAGGCCTATGCTCGTGGATATGACCTGGGGCAGATTTAGGGAGATATTTTTTGATAGATATTTTCCCGCCACAGTCAGAGAGGCTAAAGTACAAAAATTTTTGAGCCCGTCCCATGGATCGATGACGGTCCAACAGTACGCGAAGAGATTCATTGAGTTGTCATGCTTCTGCCCTTATATCGTTCTAGATGAAGCTAATAAGGCTAGGATGTTCGAGAGGAATTTGAGGCAAGATATATACTGATAGGTGGCAGTATTAAAGATATAGGATTTCTCTGAGCTGGTTGACAGAGCCACAGTAGCAGAGGAGAGGATGTAGGGAGATGTAGAAGGATCGAGCTAGAAGAAGAGGCCCACGCCTCCGGATTTTCCGACTGGGTCTAGTCGGGGTCCATGGAGAGGAGGCTGTATTGGTGGTGGTCAGAGGAAGACGATAGGATATAGTGGATATCAGGGAAGGCAAATTTATCCTACCTACCCTAGGTGTGGACGGAGACATCTAGGCAAGTATCGATTGGGTGAGAATGTCTGTTACTGATGTGAAAGACCTGGTCATATGGCTCGATTATGTCGAGGACCACCGATCTATGCACCATCTCCCAGACCGAGTTGGGATGGATGACATCAGGCGCCTCATGGAGGCCAGTAAAGGAACATTGCACCTACGAGAGTCTATGCATGACGCTGGGAGATGCTGAGACTGTTGGAGACGTTGTCACAGGTATACTTACTGTTTTTTCATATAAAGTTGTTGTTTTGTTTGACACAGGTGCCACCCATTTTTTTTGCATCGCCGAGGTATGTTAAAGTGGCTGGGATAGGAACACAATTGTTAGATGTTGACGTGTTGGTATCCACGCCGACTGGATCTATTGTGAGGTGTAGGAGGGTACTTAAAAATTTTCCAGTGGCCATTTAGGGGAAAGTGCTACCAGCTGATCTTGTGATACTATTTAAATTTTTTAATTAACCCAATTCACCCCCCCTCTTGGGAACACTATTCTAATTTTAATTGGTGTTAGAGCCTAGTTATAGTAAATCTTAACGAGAAGCTATGTAAAGATCGAAATGGCACACATTGGAATAGCACCCTTCGGAGAGGGTCAATCCTCAACCCGACCACCAATCTTTTGTGGAATGAACTATACTTTTTGGAAACAGCGTATGAGAATATATCTACAAACTATGGATTGGAAAGCTTAGGAGGTTGTCATGGATGGTGACCTAATACCCTTCAAACTAGTAGATGGAAAACAAGTCCCTAAGGAGAAAAAGGACATGACTGGCTTAGATCACAAAATGCTACAAGTTAATTCAAGTGCTATCAATGCTTTGTATTGTACTCTAGATATTAATGAATTCAGTAGAGTCATGGCTTGAAAAACATCCAAAGAAATTTGGGATAAGTTAAAGGTAACCTATGAAGGAACAATTGATGTTAGAGATAATAGGACTGATATGCTAACTAGTAAATATGAAGCTTTCAAAATGAACTCAGATGAATTTATTACTAGTATGTATACAAGGTTCACTCACATAATCAATTCTCTTAGTTCCTTAAGAAAAACCTACACTACCTATGAGATGATTCAAAAAATACTTAGAGGTCTTCCACCCATATGGGAACCAAAGGCCCCAGCAATAACGGAAGGTTGGAACCTTAAAACCACATCACTAGATGAACTTATAGGTTCACTACTTACTTATGAAATGGCCTTGAAGGAAAGAAATCCTGAACCTAAGCACAAGAAATCTATTGCTTTAAAAGCAGCTAATGAAAGATCAAGTGATGACGATAGTGAATTAAGTGATCTAGATCAAGATGAATTAGCATTTGTTACCAAAAGACTTGGCAAGTTCTATAGAAGAAACAAAAAGTTCCCTAGAAAATTTAGTAAAACAAAATCTAAAAAAGGGTAAACAAGTAGGAAAGAAAACAAAAACAAAAATGACCTACCTACGTGTTATCATTGCAAAAAGTCAGGTCATATCAAGCCGGACTGCCCTCTACTCAAGAAGGAGAAGAAGAAAAAGAAAACAGCCCTACAGGCAACATGGGATGACACAAGTTCAAGCAAAATGGAACACGAGTCAAGAGAGCAAGAGATGGCTAACATGTGCTTCATGGCACATGATGAAGAGGTAAATTCTTACTACTCCTCATCGGAAGAATGATAGCATGCCCTCCTACAAAGAACTTCAAGTCGAGTTGTTTGCTCTACATAAAAGATTTATCAAAGTTTCTAAAAGAAATATTATTTTGAAAGAAGAAAATGAAAATCTAATGAAACAACTTGAATCTTCTAAATCTATTGAAAAAAGAGAAACAATCCCAAATTGAAAATCTAAAAGAGAAAATAAATGATATATCACAAGAAATAGTGAAAATACAAGTATATGATCAATGTAAGAAGAATTTAGAAATAATTGACCTTAATAAGACACTTGAGGATAAAGAGAAAATTATCTACAACTTCACGAAAGGAAAAGAAAATTTTTAGAAAATGATTGGACAACAAAGAATGCATGGAAATAAAGAAGGAATCAGTTATAATGGAATAACAAATAAAAGAAAGAAGAAGTTGTTCATAGGGTACTTTGTGAAAGAAGCTAAACACTATGCTAGTACTTCCTCAACTAATGTACATGAACATACCACTTGCTACATGTGCAAGAACAAAGGACATATCATGTTTAACTGCCCCGTTGATTAAGGTGTAATCCCAAAAGAGGGGGGGGGGGGGGTGAATTGGGTATTTTAAAATTCTTTGAACCTATTTACCACTTAATCCCTATTTGTATATTTACCAAATCAATTTTGGGATTTATAACTAACTTAAATTGATTTTATCAATAAGTTCTTTTTACCCAATTAATTGTGTGCAAAGTAATTCAACATTCACATGCAATGCAAATAATATAAGGTAGTGCGGAGAGTAAAGAGTTAAGGGAAGAGAGAAGACAAATGCAGTTTTTACGAGGTTCAGCCAACTCGGTCTACATCCTTGCCTTGAGCAACCCACTCAAGGATTTAACTAAAATCCTTGCTACTTAAATTGGGACAGAGCTTCCCTTACAATCCGCTGCTTACAAGAGGTACAACTCCCTCCTACTTCTCTACTTACAAGAGATACACCTCTCTCCTCAAACCCTAGTTCACAACCCAAACCGTGAATATAATGAATCTATAAAACACTCAAAATTGCTTCCAATAAAAGCTAGTGAGTACAATTCAAATTCCTAATACATTAACATATGATTAAACTTGAAGCTCATAATGTATGAAATGATGCAATCGTTTATGTATGATATGCTTCCACACACAAAATTCCTTTTATCAAATCTCCCAAAAATATTTATATAAATCACTATTTTGGAGAACTTAGGTTAAATCTTGGAATACAAAATTAGCTTTGAAGACTGCAAAGATTTGAGACACACTTTGTCAAAAAACAATATTTCTCTCAAGATTTCAATCTCAATGTGATCTTGGTAGTATTTGCCCTAATGCATATATATATGTATCAATATGATGAGAATACCAAGGATCAAGCACTTAATATATGATTTTCAGAACTATCCTTCAATATGTATATAGATATAATTATGCACTTCATAGGATATCTAATCAACTAGTTTAGAAGTAACCAAAATATCACGTCTTTTAACTTTGAACACACTTGAATGATTGCTCTTTAAAAAGTAGCCAAATAAAATTTCTCAAATATTCAACTTGTCAAAAACAATCTTTATATGAATTTGAAAACACTCAATATCAAACTTCTCTGAAGATATTCAAAAATAGATGTTGATATGAGAATCTCTTGGAAAGCTAAATGAATCAACCAAACCTCAATACCAATAAAAAATAACATTGTGTGAATGAATCCCCTTTGGTTTCCGAAGTAGATTTGCCTAAGCTTGATGAATATAAGCTAGAGTGCAGGCAATCGTGTATCAATATGCTCAGATTTCTTAATTCTCTTTTAAACCGAAGTTCTCTTCTCTTTTCTTTTCGTTTGGCTTGCATACTAAGGTTTAGATATTCAATATATATAGTGTCTTACTCTTAGAATTGATATCAACCGTTGGATCATAAGATAGCTCGCATGTTTGCTCAATAAAAATTATATTTTTAATCTTTCCCGCAAGTTCAGACGATTGAGGTCAAGGGCCCAGATGACTGTAGTCATTTTTATCCTTCGAAAAATAAACCTGAACACAGGGTCAGACGATCGAGGTCAAGGGTCAAAGGACCGAAGCATTGAGTTCAGACAACTGAAGTCAAGGTTCAGTCATTTGAGGTGCTTCTACCAGTTTCTGTTTTACACCAATGAATCTTCAGACGAATGAGCTTATTTTTCAGACGTATGAGGTAATTCTTCAGTCATCCGAACTTAAAGTTCAGTCATTTGAAGTTCCCAATTTTTGCATATTATCTTTCCAGTTCAAAAATCTGTTTTGCTTTCTTTCTTGGCTCTTTTATAACATCATTTTCCAGGGTTTTGACATTATTAAGTCCTTGAATGTTCCTTAATGATGTTCATGAAATGCACTAGTTCTAAAGTCATTCTAAGATATGATTTGAGCCTCAAATTAAATCATACAAAAATGTAAATACATGAGTTCTAAGTAACCATTCTCATGATGTTCTTGAACTTTGCTGCTTGCATCTTGATTCTCATATTCTTTGAGTTCCATGGATTTTGCCAAGATATGTCAGCTTTACTTTATGGCTTCCACGACTCGTTATCCTTCTGTGCATGCTTAATATACTTCCTATTCACAAACTCAATGCACATTGAAATTAGGATAGCTTCCCAAGAGGGGGGTGAATTGGGAATTTAAAAACTTTCTTTTTAATTCCTTTTAAGAATACTTAACTTCTTTTATTGTTTAACCAATTCTTTTACTTGTTTGTTTAATTTGTCAAACACACAATAACTTGGTTTCTTTTATACAATCAACAACACAAGCACTTAAACAACTAAATCACCAAACAATCTTTCAATCAACCACACTATCCAAACTAATCAAACACAATTTGAAAGCAAACAACCAAACCAAAATTAAGATATACAGTAGTAAGAAATTAGGACGGTTGTTTGTTTATGCATGCCTTATAAATATGAATCAAGCCCTATAGTTGAATGATATGCTTGTTAAAATAAATTTGCTTCTTTCATATGATTTACAACCACACATCCACACTCTTCCCAAAATTCAGAATTCAAGTAAATTATTAGTTAATTTTATTTGGGTG
Organism: Malania oleifera; assembly: GCF_029873635.1. Lineage (NCBI taxonomy): Eukaryota > Viridiplantae > Streptophyta > Magnoliopsida > Santalales > Ximeniaceae > Malania > Malania oleifera. The sequence continues at coordinate 53,758,628 of NC_080417.1, forward strand.
TTTTAACCAAGTAACGTACTCCTGTATGGTTTCTGCAAAGTATGGTTTAACCAACGTACTCCCTTTCGATTTCTGCAACCCAAATCAAAATTAACTTTAAGTTTGTTTGATTTCCAAATATACGTAGTGTATATGATTTCAAATTTAAACCATCCACACAATATAAATATACTGAAAATAAAGAGTAAGGGAAAGAGAGAGTGAGACACAGGATTTTACGAGGTTCAACTTCAACACAGCCTACGTCCTCGCCTTTGGAAAAACTACCAAAGGATTCACTGAACCTGTTCCTTTACCGGGTGGAACAATACCTTTACACACTCCTTTAGAAGGCTAGAACAACACCTCTCTAAGCGATAATCCCTCGCCTAGCCAACGATCCAGAAAACTTGAAATCGTCACAATCTACAAGAATATAATAGAAATTCTGCGTACAAAAAATACTCTCAAAATTTAGAGCAGGTTGTATAAATTGAGATGAAAATTGTACTTCAAAAAAACTAAAGCAAATTAGAATATATGAAGTTCTAAAGCTTTTAGAAGTCACCAATCATTCGTTTAAAAGAGAAATTGAATTGCAACCCGGAACCGAGTTTTGATATTTTCGATCCACCAAAATTGTAGAATTCCTCTCGAGCAAAAGATGTGAGCAAAGAAGAACTTTAGGAGAATTCAGCACAAGTTGAATTTTAAATTTTGTTTGATTTCTCTCTTTTCTTGTGTTTTCTCTATCATATTTTTTCATTACCCAAAGAGGTATTTATAGGCTTTTTGAAAGAATAATGTCCTCATTAAATTAGGTAGCATTAAATTATTGAAATAATTTTGAAATTCAAAATTTCAAATAACAATTTTCTCATTTAATTAGGTAGCAATAAATTATTGAATTAATTTTGAAATTTAAAATTTTTCAAAGAACAATTTCATCATTTAATTAAATTATTGAATTAATTTTGAAATTCAAAATTTTTCCAAGGAACAATTTCCTCATTTAATTAGGTAGCATTAAATTATTGAATTAACTTTGAAATTCAAAATTTTTCCAAAGAACAATTTCCTCATTTAATTAAATTATTGAACTAATTTTGAAATTCAAAAATTTTCCAAAGAACAATTTCCTCATTTAATTAAATTATTGAATTAAACTCTTCTTTGCTTAATTAATCTTGGAATATTAACTTGTTTAACCTTGAAAAATGTGTTCCAAGATTTAAACTAAAGTCTCTAAGTCTCTTAGCCTAATGAGTTTCGAAATGAAAAAAAGGAAAAACATATTTTAACCTCTTTTAACAAGGTGTTTCTTAGTTTCTTTTGACTTGTGAGAGCTTTACATATCTAACTAGCATTTGGCTTTGAAGTACTTACAACAGTTCCTCTAATTATGGTCTTCTTAAATTCTTCAGCCTCCTTTAGCCTTTTGAGGTTCAATTTTGACTCTGAGTTTCCTTGTCTTTAAACTTCTTCATTTTTCATTCATTGCCTTCAACATTCTAAGGAGCTTTCACTTGATTAACTTGAGCTTCAACCTATCAACCTTGAGAGTTCTTTTACCTAAAACACATCACTTAATATCATATGTTAAAACATCCTTCATTTTGTTATCATCAAAACAGGATTGAAAAGCCTAGTTAGGTCAACACACATATCAAATACTAAGTGATTTGTTATTATCAAAACTGGATTGGACTCGTAGAGTCAACAATCTCCCCCTTTTTGATGATGACAAATACACGAGCAAAATATATATATATATATATACATATATATATATATGTATATATATAATGGGTTACACCTAATAAGGCTCCCCCTCAATTAATGCATCAAATATTAAATAAATAAAAATATGCTTATGTTCATACAAAAAGTGTTTAGTTTGAATCCAAATGAAATATGAAATATGCTCATGATGTTTAAACAATTTTTATTTTTGCTTATTATCCTTCTCCCCTTGCATATCTCCCCATTTTTCACAACATCAATAACAATTTTTGCTCATTCTTCTCCCCCTTTTGACATAAAAAAAAAAAAAAGAAAGAAGGTGTAGAATAGTAAGACATGAGTGGACATACCCTTATGTTTTTCTCTCGTTAGAAATCTTAAAATTTGAAGCTTGTTCAACCAACAGAAAAAAAAATTGTCTTCTTCCTTTTTTGACATCAACTATCCCCCTTGCTAATGCATAAATTTCAAAGATTGTGTGAGAATATCAAATGTTGACTAATGTTATATCGATTGTGAACAAATGTTGATTGATTTGATACCAGATGTGAATTAATATGATACTAAAAGATGATTGATTTGATACTAAGTGATTACATCTTAAGTGACATTGCTCCCCCTGAATTATGTTATCTAATAATTCTAGGCAACTTCTCAACTATGCATCAGGCCTAAGTCATGCCTAATTAGAATAAACCTATTCTCCGCAAGTGGTTTCGTGAATATATATGCCAATTTTTTCATCCATGCATAGAAACTCAAGTGTCACATCCCTTTTTTGTACATGGTCACGAAGAAAGTGATGTCGTATTTCTATGTGCTTAGTTCATGAATGTAATATGAGATTCTTTGAAATGTTTATTGCACTCGTATTGTTGCATCTTATAGGGACTGTTTCATAACTTAATACAAAATCCTTTAGTTGTTGTTTCATGTATAGCGTTTGAGCACAAGAACTACCTTCTGCAATGTATTCAGTCTCAGCTGTGGAAAGAGTTGCTGAATTTTGTTTCTTGGAAAACCAAGAGACTAAGGAATGTCCTAAGAAATGACAAGTACCATTAGTACTCTTCCTATCCACTTTGCTACCCGCAAAATCAACATCTGAATAGCTGATAATCTCAAAAGATGTGTACGTAGGATACCATAAACCAATTTCCATGATTTTTATTAGGTATCTAAGTATTCGTTTAACGGCTAACAAATGTAACTCTTTTGTTGCAGACTGAAATTGGTATCTAAGTATTCGTTTAACGGCTAACAAATGTAACTCTTTTGTTGCAGACTGAAATCTTGCACACAAACATACGTTAAACATTATATTAGATCTATAGGCAGTCAGATATAATAGGCTACCTATCATTCCACGATATAGCTTGACATCTACTGGTATACCTTGTTCATCTTTGTATAATTTCAATGAAGCACTCATAGGTGTACCTACTATTTTTCCATCTTCCATATTAAACTTTTTGAGTAGGTCTCTAATATACTTCGGTTGATTTATGAATATTCCATGTTTTGCTTGTTCGATTGATTTAGTTCACCCATTATGCTCATCTCAAATTCATTTTGCATGGTATTTGAAAATTCATTGCACAATTCTTTATTCGTAGCGCCAAATATGATGTCATCTACATATACTTGCACTAGGAGAATGTCATCTTTCTTAGACTTTATGAACAGGGTTGAATCTATCTTTCCTCTTATAAATCCATTTTCTAATAGAAAACCACTCAGCCTTTCATACCAAGCTCTGGGAGCTTGCTTTAAATCGTACAAGGCTTTTGTCAGTCTATACACATGATCTGGATTCTTATGGTTTTCAAAGCCTGGGGGTTGTTTTACATACACTTCTTCATTTATGTAGTCATTTAAAAATGCGCTTTTGATATCCATTTGATACAACTTGAAATCCTTAAAAGCTGCATATGCTAAAAGCATTCGTCTGGTTTCCATCCTAGCTATAGGTGCAAAGGTTTCTTCAAAATCTATACCTTCTTCCTAGTTATATCCTTGAGCTACTAATCTAGCTTTATTTCTCACAACTACTCCATGTTCATCTTTCTTAGTCTAATATATCCATTTGGTTCTGATGACTGACTTATCCTCAGGTCCGGGAACTAATGTCCATATTTTGTTTCTCTCAAATTGATTTAATTCTTCTTGCATGGACAACACCCATGATTCATCCTCTATAGCTTCACTCACATTCCTAGGTTTTTCTTGAGATAGAAATGCAAAGTGACTAATCATATTCGTAAGAGAGGATCGAGTGGCTACTCCTTGTAATGGTTCACCTATTATTTGATCAATGGGATGATTCTTTATATATTTCCATTCTGTAGGTGATTCATTAACCTCATTTTCAATTTGATCAATTTCAATGGATGATTCCTTAAGTTCATTCTTCTTTTCTGAATCATTCTCAATGGATAGTTCTTCAAATTCCTTGTTTAATTCAATTTCATCCTCATCAGTTCTTTTGGAGAAGGGATTTGACTCATCGAGCACAACATGAATAGATTCTACAACCGCCAATGTTTGTTTGTTATACACTCTATAGGCTTTACTATCTAATGCATACCATAGGAAAATACCTTCATCAGATTTCACATCAAACTTTTCTAGGTGTTCATTGTCTCTAAGCAGAAAACATTTACAGTCAAAGACATAAAAATATGATATGTTTTGTTTATTGCTATTCCATAACTCATACGGAGTCTTATTAAGTGATGGTTTAATCATAACTCTATTCAGCACATAGCAGGCGGTATTCACTAACTCCGCCCAGAAGTACTTAGGTAATTTATGTTCGTTAAGCATAGTTCTGGCCATTTCTTGAATAGACCTATTTTTACTTTCAACTACACCATTCTGTTGTGGTGTTCTAGGAGCTAAAAAATTATGGGCAAATCCTAATGAATTACAATAGTCTTCCATGCATTTTTAAATTCTCTGCCCCTATCACTTGTAATTTTAGTGATTGTATGTCCCTTTTTATTTTGGATTTTCTTGCACAGGTTTATGAATTTTTCACATGCTTCATCTTTGTGTCCTAAGAATACTCATATGAATCTTGAAAAATCATCAACTATGACAAAGGCATATGATTTTCCTCCTAAACTCTGGATTGGGTTTGCACCAAATAAGTCTAAGTGCAGTATTTAGAGTGGTGTAGTAGTGGAGATATCTTTCTTCTTCTTAAATCTTGTTCTTTTTTGTTTTCCTAGTTGGCATCCATCACAGATTTTATCTTTCACAAATTTAGTCTTAGGTAGTCCCTTAACTAATTCTTTCTTAACAAGTTTTGAGATTAAATCCATGTTTGCGTGTCCTAGTCTCCTAGGCCAAATCCAACTTATTTCATTCATAGCAGATAAGCATGTCACACTATGTGAAGTTAAGTTATCAAAGCTTGTGGTATATACATTTTCATGACGTTTAGCAGTGAACAATATCTTATTATTAGTTTTGTGTTCAACTATGCACTTGTTATGTTCAAAAGATACTTGGTAACCTTTATCACATAGTTGGCTTATGCTTAATAAGTTGTGCTTTAAACCTCAACTAATAAAACATCATCTATAATTAATGATGAGTTATATTACCAACTTTACCTACACCTGTGATCCTTCCCTTAACATTGTCTCCAAAAGTGACGAATCCTTCATCCTTGGGTGTGATGGATGTGAACTTTGCTTTATCCCTAGTCATATGACCTGAACATCCGCTATCCATATACCATTTATCTTTTGAGAATGCTGATCTTAAACATATCTGCAAGACACAATCAAACAACTAGCTTTGGTATCCAAATTTTCTTGGGTCCAGGGGGGTTAGTGCTAGATTCTCCTTTTACCTTCCATACTTTCTTAAGTTTAACATCTTTATTGTTGAAAGGACAGTTGAATTGTACGTGGCCCAACCTTTTACATTTAAAGCATGTAGTATTTCTATGATAATTCTTAGTTGGAACATATGACTTTGACTCTCTTATAAAATAACCTATGTAAAGATGTCTCTTCTTTAGATTTTCTTTCCCATTAAAACCAAGCCCTTCCTTTTCTAGGGAATTTCTTTGAGATCCTAGGAGCTTTTCAAAATTGTTTTGTCCCTCAGTAAATTTACAAATAATTTTAGATTTATCTTTCAAATCTTTTTCTAACTCCTCAATTTTCAAATCTTTATTTCTTATGAAAGATGCATGAGATTCATTTTGACGTTCAAGTAAGCTTGCAAGTTCTTTGACTTTACTTTTCAACTCAAAAATTTTATTTGTTTTCTTCTGAAGCATATTAATAGAGTACAGGTATTCTTGTTTCAGTTCATCATATGAAATCATATCATTTTCATTTTCAGAATCACTAGAATAATATGAAGATGATGAAAATGATGATTGTACCTCAAGGTCATCATGTGCCATTAGACACAGATTGGCAACCTCATCGTTATTGGTTTCAGATTCTGAACAACTAGTGTTGTGTGTATCCCAATCGACTTTTAGCGCCTTCTTCTTTTTCTTTGAGGCTCTCACTAGTTTAGGACACTCAGGTTTGATGTGTCCAACCTCTCAGCAGTTGTAGCATGTTGGTGGATCCTCCTTCTTTTTCTTCATGCTAGACTCTCCTTTTTCCCATTTAGAGTTTTGAAATTTTTTGTTGAACTTCTTATTCTTTTTCAAGGAGTTTACAAACTTCTTTATAAGCAAGGTCATCTCATCATCCGTTTCAGAATCACTTCCTTCACTTAAGTAACTTGATGATGCCTTAAGTGCAGTGACCTTCTTTACTTTGCTTTGCTCATTCTTTCTCTTATTTATTGCCAGCTCATAGGTGATGAGCGATCCAATGAGTTCATCCACCGACATCTCCTTGAGATTTCTCCCTTCTGCTATTACCGTAGCTTTTGCTTCCCACACTGGAGGTAATCCCCCGAGCATTTTCTTGATCAACTCATAAAGTAGGGTAAGTTTTTCCAAGAGCATTTAAAGAGTTAATGATGTGTGTGAATCTAGTGTACATGGATTGAATAGATTCATCTATAGTCATCTTAAATGCTTCATATTCACTGGTGAGCATGTCTATCCAACTATCCTTGACTTCCTTAGTGCCCTTATATGTATCCTCTAACTTTTCCCAAATTTCTTTAGTCGAGTTACATGCCATTACCCTAGTAAAATCATTGACATCTAATGCACAGAAAATCAAGTTCATGGTAGTAGCATTGATTTGTATTGATTTCCAGTCTTCCTCTGTATACTCATCTTTAGTTTTAGGTACATTAATATTATCAATTACTTTCATGGGAATATGATTACCCTTAGTCACTATATCCTCATCCTATGTTTCCAATAGGTGTAATTTACACCACAGAAAATGGGTGGTCTAGTGGATGAGTGTCCCTCACCGAATGGAGTTACACCGATATGTGCCATGTGATTTTTTTACAAATTGACTACTAAGTCTATGTAAACCCGCTTTGATACCAAATGTTGATTAAGGTGTAATCCCAAGAAGGGGGGTGAATTGGGTATTTTAAAATTCTTTGAACCTATTTACCACTTAATCTCTATTTGTATATTTACCAAATCAATTTTGGGATTTATAACTAACTTAAATTGATTTTATCAATAAGTTATTTTTAGCCAATTAATTGTGTGCAAAGTAATTAAACATCCACATGCAATGCAAATAATATAAGGCAGTGCGGAAAGTAAAGAGTTAATGGAAGAGAGAAGACAAACGTAGTTTTTACAAGGTTCAGCTAACTCGGCCTACGTCCTCGCCTTGAGCAACCCACTCAAGGATTTCACTAAAATCACTGCTCCTTAAATTGGGAAGGAGCTTCCCTTATAATCCACTGCTTACAAGAGGTACAACTCCCTCCTACTCCGCTGCTTACAAGAGATACAACTCTCTCCTCAAACCCCGGTTCACAACTCGAACTGTGAATACAATGAATATGCAAAACACTCAAAATTACTTCCAACAAAAGCTAGTGAGTTCAATTCAAATTCCTAATACATTAGCATATGATTAAACTTGAAGCTCAAAATGTATGAAACAATGCAATCGTTTATGTATGATATGCTTCCACACACAAAATTCTTTTTATCAAATGTCCCAAAAATATTTAAATAAATCACTATTTTGTAGAACTTAGATTAAATCTTTGAATACAAAAATAGCTTTGAAGATTGCAAAGATTTAACACACACTTTGTCAAAAACAATATTTCTATCAAGATTTCAATCTCAATGTGATTTTGGTTGTATTTGCCCTAATGCATATATATACGTATCTCTATGATGAGAATACCAAGGATCAAACACTTAATATATGATTTTCAGAAACTATCCTTCAATATGTATATATATAGTTATGCACTTCATAGGATATCTAATCAACTAGTTTAGAAGTAACCAAAATATCACGTCTTTAACTTTGAACACACTTGAATGATTACTCTTTAAACAATAGCCAAATAAACTTTCTCAAATATTCAACTTGTCAAAAACAATCTTTATATGAATATGAAAACACTCAATATCAAACTTCTCTGAAGATATTCAAAAATAGATGTTGATATGAGAATCTCTTGGAAAGCTAAATGAATTAACCAAACCTCAATACCAATAAGAAATAACATTGTGTGAATGAATACCCTTTGGTTTCCGGAGTAGATTTGCCTAAGCCCTATGAATATAAGCTAGAGTGCAAGCAATCGTGTATCAATATGCTCAGATTTCTCAATTCTCTTTCAAACCGAAGTTCTCTTCTCTTCTCTTTTCGTTTGGCTTGCATACTAGGGTTTAGATATTCACTATATATAGTGTCTTACCTTTAGAATTGATCTCAACCATTGGATCATAAGATAGCTTGCGTGTTTGCTTAATAAAAAATTAGATTTTTAATCTTTCTTGGAAGTTGAGATGAGTGAGATCAAGGGCCCAGAAAACTGAAGTAATTTTTATCCTTCAAAAAAATAACCTGGACACAGGGTCAGACGACCGAAGTGTCGAGTTCAGACAACCGAAGTCAAGGTTCACTCATCTGAGGTGCTTCTGCCAGTTTCTGATTTACATCGATAAATCTTTAGACGACTGAGCTTATTTTCTTCAGACATCTGAGGTAATTCTTCAGTCAACCGAACTTAAAGTTCAGTCATCTGAAGTTCCCAATTTCTGCATATTTTCTTTCCAGTTCAAAAATCTGTTTTGCTTTTTTTCTTGGCTCTTTTATAAAAACATTTTCCAGGGTTTTGACATTATTTCTAAGTCTAGGAATGTTCCCTAATGATGTTCATGAATGCATGAGTCCTAAAGTCATTCTAAGATATGATTTGAGCCTCAAATTAAATCATACGAAAATGTAAATACATGAGTTCTAAGTACCCATTTCCATGACATTCTTGAACTTTGCCACTTGCATGTTGATTCTTGTATTCTTTGAGTTCCATGGATCTTACCAAGATATGTCATTTTTACTTTATGGCTTCCATGATTCATTATCCTTCTGTGCATACTTAATATAGTTTCTGTTCACAAACTCAATGCACATATCAAATACCAAGTGATTTGTCATTATCAAAACCAGATTGGACTCGTATAGTCAACATCCGCTCTTAAAAAAATTATGTTAAAGTTAAAAATGAGTGGAAAGAAAACAATGGAACTAGATATGATTTAAAAAAAATTAAGAAAGTTTGGATTCCAAAAGTAACATCTTAAATCTTTCATTATAAGTATGCTTTAGGACAACACCATCAAAGGAAAAGTGGTACTTGGACAGTGGGTGTTCAGGACACATGATCGGAGATAGAACCAAGTTCACCACATTAACTCAAAAATATGGGGGATACGTAACCTCCAGTGATAATGCCAAAGGTAAAATTGTTGGAATTGGTAAAATAGGTAAAAAACCCTCTTTAACTATTGATGATGTGTTGTTAGTAGATGGTCTAAAACATAATCTCTTAAGTATTAGTCAACTTAGTGATAAAGGGTTTGAAATTATCTTCAAGAAAGACAAATGCATAATACAAAACCCTAAGAATAATGAAATTTTATTCACAACACATAGAACAAACAATGTGTATGGCATAAATCTTGATAATCCAATATCTCAAGATGTAACTTGCTTGGCTGCCCTAAATGAAAATAGATGGCTTTGGCATAGAAGATTAAGACACACCAGCATGGACATTCTATCTAAAATTTCAAAGTATAATTTAGTGAAAGGCTTACCAAATACTATGTTTATCAAAGATAAAATTTGTGATGCTTACCAATTAGGAAAACAAATCAAGACAAGTTTTCAAAAGAAAAAAAAAACATATCAACTAGCAGACCCTTAGAACTCATACACTTAGACTTATTTGGACCTACACTTAGACTTATTTGGACCTACTAGAACTCAAAGCTTGGGTGGAAAAACAATATTCTTTTGTAATTGTTGATGACTATTCTAGATATACATGGGTATTGTTTTTAGCGAACAAAAATGAAGCTTGTGATATGTTAATAACTCTATGCAAGAAACTTAAAAATGAGAAAGGGTATAATGTCACTAACTTTAGGAGTGATCAAGGTAAAGAATTCAAAAATAAGAATGTCGAAAAATTCTGTAATGATCATGACATAAACCATAATTTCTCAGCACCTAGAACTCCACAACAAAATGGAGTTGTTGAAAGAAAAAATAGAACCCTTCAAGAAATGGCTAGAACTATGCTAAATGAAAACAATTTGCCTAAGTATTTTTGGGCTGAAGCCATAAATACAACTTGTTATGTAATAAATAGGGTATCTATTAGGTTGAGTCTAAACAAGACACCTTATGAATTATGGTAAGGGAGAAGACCCAACATAGCCTACTTCCATGTATTTGGGGGTAAATGTTTTGTTCTAAATAACAAAGATGACTTAGGGAAATTTGATGCCAAATCAAATGAAGGTATTTTCTTAGGATATTATATAAATAGGAAAGCCTATAGGATCTATAATAAAAGAACACTTACTATCGTTGAATCAATCCATGTAATTTTGATGAATCAAATCCTTTTGCAAATGAAATAAAAAATGATGAAAACGAAGATATCTCACAAAAGGTGTAAAATCTTGAAATTAAAGAGGAAAAAGAAGAAAACAAAGAAACTTCAAAAGAAAAATCCACAGAAAATCAAGAATTACCAAAAGAATGGAAATACATAAGAAACCATCCTCAAAATCAAATTATTGGAGAACGTTCAAGAAGAGAAACCACTAGATCATCATTAAAGAATATATGCAACCATTATGCTTTCCTATCTCAAGATGAACCAAAAAATATAGAAGAAGCATTAAATAATGATTCATGGATTATGGCTATGCAACAAGAACCTAATCAATTTGAAAGAGTAGTTCCCAAACCTAAAGATCATTCAATCATAGGAACTAAATGGGTCTTTAGAAATAAGAAAGATGAAAATAGGATAGTTGTTAGAAACAAGGGTAGGCTAGCAGCTTAAGGATATAATCAAGAAGAAGGTATTGACTATGATGAAACCTTTGCCCCCGTAGCAACAATGGAAGTAATCAGAATGCTCCTAGCCTATGCAGCCCATAAGGAATTCAAGCTATATCAAATGGATGTCAAAAGTGCTTTCTTAAATGGGTATATAAATGAAAAGTTTATGTAAAACAACCACCAGGTTTTAAAGACCTAAAACATCTTGATCATGTATTTAGATTAACTAAAGCGTTGTATTGTTTAAAACAAGCTCCTAGAGCTTGGTATGAGAGACTAAGTAAATTTTTACTTAAAAATGATTTTTCAAGAGGAAAGGTAGACAACACCCTTTTCATTAAGACCAAAAATAAAGATATGTTAATAGTTCAAATCTATGTTGATGATATCATATTTGGTGCTACAAATGAAGAACTGTGTAAAGATTTTGCAACATATATGCAAAAAGAGTATGAAATGAGTATGATGGGAGAGTTAAATTATTTCCTAGGGTTACAAATAAAACAAGACAAAAGTAAAACATTCATAAATCAAACTAAATATATTAAAGATATGCTGAAAAATTTTGATATGGAAGAAAACAAACCCATAAGAACCCTTATGAGCACCTCAGCAGGCCTTGATAAAGATGAAAAAGGAAAACCAACAGACACAAAACATTATTAAGGAATGATAGGTAGTTTACTATATTTAACAGCTAGTAGACTCGATATCATGTTTAGTGTGTGCATGTGTGCTAGATTTCAATCAGCACCTAAGGAATCTCATCAAGTTGTAGTCAAAAGAATTCTAAGATACTTGATAGGAACCCTTGATCTAGGCTTGTGGTATCCAAAGGAAACTGATTTTGAAATGATAAGCTATTGAGATGTGGATTATGCTGGATGTAAAATAGATAAAAAGAGCACTAGTGGTACTTGTCATTTTCTAGGAAACTCACTAGTCTCTTGGTTTTTGAAAAAGCAAAATTCCGTAGCATTATCCACTGAAGCTGAATACATAGCAGTTTGGAGTTGTTGTGCACAAACACTATAAGGAATCAACAGCTGTAAAACTTCAATCTTGAATACCAAACAATTCCAATTAAGTGCGACAATATAAGTGCTATAAATATTTCAAAAAATCCAATATCTCACTTAAGAACTAAACACATTGACATTAGACATCCTTTCTTAAGAGATAATGTTTAAAAAGAGGAAATAATTCTTGAGTTTGTCAATACACCTGACAGGCTACTGCCTATTGAAATATAACTCAACAGGCACTTGACCATTCAAAGATAGGAATCTGTCACGTGGTGGTTTAGTTCTAAAACACACGAATAACATAACTTTTTAAACCCCAGCAGCCTATTAACTCTTCTATAGTTGTCAAAAATCCTTTCTTTCTTCTTTACCTCTCCATTCTCCTTCTCAAATCCGTCCCTTACTCCTTCACCACCTCACCACATCAAATCCTTATCCTCCTCAACCTAGGGTTTTGGTTTTCAAAATGCCAAGAATAAAAAAAACCAGAAAAAAAATAAAAAGCTTATTCCTCCCACTCAGCAAGCAACGATGAAGTAAAAAAATGGCTGGTCTCCTTTCATGCCAAATCAAAATATATCAAAATCACATCTCAACCATTGATCCAAAATTTGGTAAAGTCCTAGATATTCTGTAACATCCTCAAATTTTTCACCATTTTTTTGTTATAATAATAAATTACTCCAATACCTGCATGTAATGGGCATCCCTATGCAGCGGAAAAACATAAATCACATAACCACATATACATGTATATACAATACCAGAATTCAGTATTTTCAGCCATAGCTACATAATACATCTCTCTCTCCAGTGTCAACTACCCAAAAATACCAAAACCCTACACAAAACTTACCCTTTGAACCAGGGTAATCAATACACTCTCTATCCGCGAGCCTGATCTGCTCACCCAGCTATCTCACCTGAAAAATGGTAATGTAATGGGGTGAGTCGACGCTCAGTAAGTAGAAATATGTTATTATTAGTGTGTGACGACCAAGTCATAAAATTATAATAATAATATTTAAAAATTGTATAATCTGGCAATTCTGTACAACACATGTATAATAACTTAAAACATTTGTATCATCTGAACTTTCTATCATTCATAGTGCTACATCATACTATATACAATAAAAGCTGTAAAGTTGTATACATATACATAACTGTGTTCTTTCCCTGGGACTTTGTATGTCATGATTTGACCCCTCATGATAGGGTTGTGCGGCTCGTAGGCTGAACTTAACCTGGTCGGCCCTCCAGGTAAGTCACTATACTCTACACTACCTCAGCCCGACCAAACTGCATACTCTCCTAGGCGCTGGACTGGCTACCTTAACGCAGCCAAACTACATACTCTCTTAGGCGCGGGATTGGCTGCTACCTCATCAAACCGGCCCCCTCAACCCAACGAACTGGGGAGCTGCATACTCTTCGAGCACGGTTGACGGTACTCACACACTATCTGAGATATGTGGTTGCACTCTATCTATATCTAGCAACGGTACTGTGCTCTGTATTCTTTATCTATATTGTATCTGTCTATAATCTTTCCATAATGATCTGATACTATATATATATATATATATATATATATATATATATATATACATACTATACTATTTTTACTTTTTTCATAATATCTCCGAAATAACAATAACACTATATTGCTGTATTGTAAATACTGTAATATCTGTAACATACTGATGCTATAACCGTGTAATCTGTTTGTACTTTCTTGCTATATAATTTGTCTGTACTTCCTTTCTATATAATCTCAGTGTTATGGTATTTAGGAAAACATAACTTTCTATATACACTGAATATACTGTTTTAAATAAATATTTGTATACTAATATATATATATATATATATATAACTGTCTATGTAATCATTTGAAATACACTGTATATGTATACAAATTCTGTCTATATAAAATATGCAATTTCTATTTATAGCTGTATAACTTGAAATACTAAAAAACTGCATAAAACTTCATATCAACATCATGTACTCAGGCCACACATACTTTGAAAATTCACATTCTATATAATATCTGGTATACATGCACATATATATAATTTCTGATAACATAAATAAATCTCCTAGCATAGCATATTTCCCTTACCTTAACTCTAAAAAGCCCCTACTGTACTCTAACCCGATACCCATAGGGCTCTCCACTCAACACCCTGAAAACCACATCCCTTAGATCAAAACATCAGTATTTCTTCATATATTGTATTTCTTATAACTGAATGAAAGACAAATAATGAATGAAATGCCTTACCCTAAGATTGGGACGAAATCCAAACCAACTTTTCCAATGATCAGTTTCGACAGACTTGCAGAGAACTTTTCCAGGAGCGTCGTGGTAGCCTCAGATCTTCGATCTGACGAGAAATGGGCCCGGAATCGAAGAGAGAAGGAGGGAGGGACGTAGAGAGAGAGAGAAGGGGATTTCCTACACTGAAATTTCATAAAAATATGGGTTTCAGCTATTTATAGGGCTGGATTTGTCGACGAGACACATCACCTCGTTGATGAGTCCTTCAATAATTTCGTTGACGAACTTCCTGCCTCGTCGACGAATTTCAGACTATCCCAAAAACCCCTCTCGGTATTTTCTCGTCGACGAGGCGTAGCTTCGTTGACAAGGTCCTATTATGTGCTTGTCGATGAACTCCGTGTGTTCATTGACGAAACCTGCTGCATCCGTCCGTTTCATTTTCCATTTTCCTCTCTCTTTAATATTTAAATATCAGTATTTTTCGGGTCATTACATTCTCCCCTCCTTATAAAATTTCATCCTCGAAATTTACTATCTGTAGCCCCATCTATACACTCCTTCATTCGGTAAAGGAAAAAGGGTCTACTTATTTTATTACTTGCCCTCACTTATGGCGGAGGAATACCATGGTTACATACTATGTTTTGGGAAATTACACATATAGAACTAAAAACTATCTACTAATTAAAATCAATACATGTACCTGCAAAAGAAACACTATCTAGATACTATACTTTACCTGATTATCTCTATACCTCTTGGAATAACTGCGGGTATCTTTGTCTGATCTTCTCCTCGAGTTCCCAAGAAGCTTCCTCCATGGCGTGATTCCTCCACAAAACTTTTACTAACTGTATTTTTTTAGTGCGTAAAGCTGAACCTTTTTGTCCAAAATCTGTACCGATACTTCTTCATATGCCAATGAATCTTTAAGCTCTATCTCTGCATAGCTAATGATGTGGGATGGGTCTGGGACATATTTCCTTAACATAGCAACATGAAACACGTCATGAATTCGATCCAAAGCTGGCGGCAAAGCTAGCCTATAGGCAACTAACCCTATTCTTTTAAGTATCTCAAAAGGGCCAATATACCTAGGGCTCAACTTGCCTTTCTTTCGAAATCTCATAACTCCTTTTAAAGGAGCTATCTTCAAAAATACTCGATCTCCCATATCAAATTCTAACTCTTGGCAACGAGTGTCTGCATAGCTTTTCTATCGATTCTGTGCTGTATTGATTCTTTCTTTAATTAGTTGGACCTTGTCACAAGCTTGCTATGCTATCTCTGGACCCAAAACTCGTCTTTTGGCTACCTCGTCCCAGAAGAGAGGAGAACGACATCTCCTACCATACAATGCCTCGTATGGAGCCATGCCGATACTAGCCTAGTAGCTGTTATTATAAGAAAATTCAACTAGCAACATAAATTGAATCCAACTGCCTCCAAAATCAAGCACACAAGCACGAAGCATATCCTCTAGTGTCTAAATTGTTCTCTCAGTTTGACCATCTGTTTGGGGATGAAAAGCAGTACTAAAAGCTAACTGCATACCCATAGCCTCCTGAAAACTTTTCCAGAATTGTGAAGTAAACCGAGGATCTCGGTCCGAGACTATGGATACTGGTACTCCATGGACACGAACTATCTTTTGAACATATGTCTCTTCTAGTCTGTCCATGGAATAATTGATTTTAATAAGGATAAAATGAGTGGTCTTCGCCAAACGATCCACAACCACCCAAATCGCATTCAACCCCTGCTGCACTAGTGGTAACCTCATAACAAAATCCATAAAAACGTGGTCCAATTTCCATTTTGGAATGAACAGTGGCTGCAACTGTCCTACTGGCCTCTGGTGCTCAACTTTAACTTGCTGACATGTCAAGCATTGTTGAACAAATTCGGCTATCTCCCTTTTCATTCCACTCCACCATAAATACTCTCGCAGATCCCTGTACATTTTAGTACCACTGCGATGAACTGTGTATAGGGATCTGTGAGCCACCTCTAGTATAGTTCTTCTAATCTTGGTATCTGCAAGAACACATAGCCTAGTACGGAATCACAGAGCTCCATCATCTGATATGCTGAACTCCTCACCCTGACCATCACATACTCTAGCCATCACTGCTGCCAACTCTGCATCATCACTTTGAACTGCTTTAATCCTCTCGTAAAGCGTAGGCTGAACCACTAGACTGGAAATGACTGCCTGCGGACTCTCCTCTATTAACTCTAAACTGAGCTTCTCCAAATCCACTAAAATTGAATGTGGATTCCCCATAGCTGCCAGTACAGGTCCCCCTGATTTCCTGCTCAGAGCATCTGCTACTACATTTTCTTTTCCTGGGTGATAACTAATCGTGCGATCATAGTATTTAATAAGCTCTAGCCATCTTCTTTGCCTCATATTCAACTCTTTCTGGGTAAAGAAATATTTTAAACTCGTATGATTCGTGAAAATCTCACACTTTCCACCATATAAATAATGCCTCCAAATCTTGAGAGCATACACCACTGCAGCAAGCTCTAAATCATGGACAAGATAATTCTTCTCATACTCTTTAAGCTGTTTGGACGCATATGCAATGACCTTGCCGTACTGCATCAACACGCATCCAAGACCCTTCAAAGAGGCGTCACTGTATATTAAAAACCCATCCTCTCCTGAAGGGATAACTAGTACTGGAGCTGAAACTAACCGCTGCTTTAACTCTTGAAAACTCTGCTCATAGTTATCAATCCATTCAAATTTTACATTTTTCCTCGTAAGTCGTGTTAATGAACTTGATAGCCTGGAGAAACCATCTACAAAGCGTCAGTAATAACCTACTAATCCCAAAAAACTTTTGACTTCCTGAACATTTCCCACCCTTTCCCAACTCACCACTGCCTCTATTTTACTTGGATCAACTGATACACCTTCTTGAGAGATCACATGGCCGAGAAAAGTAACCTGTTTTAACCAAAACTCACATTTCTTGAATTTTGCATAAAATTTTCTTTCCCTTAATATCTGCAACACCAGTCTCAAATGATGCTCATGCTCCTCAAAACTCCTCGAGTAGACCAATGTATCATCAATAAATACAACCACAAACTGGTCCAAATACTGATGGAACACCCGATTTATCAAATCCATAAATACTACTGGTGCATTAGTCAACCCAAATGGCATCACTAAGAACTCGTAATGCCCATACCTGGTACGAAATGTGGTCTTCGAAATATCCTCTACTCTAACTTTCACCTGATGGTAGCCTGACCGCAGATCAATTTTAGAATAAACCTGGGTCCCTTGGACCTGATCAAATAAATCATCGATCTTAGGGAGAGGAAATTTATTCTTGACTGTCAATTTATTTATCTCCCTATAATCGATGCACAACCTCATGGTTCCATTTTTCTTTTTCACGAACAGAACTGGTGCTCCTCAGGGTGACACACTGGGCTTGATAAAACCCTTATCCGGTAATTCCTGTAGTTGATCTTTCAGTTCTTTCAACTTGACTAGAGCCATACGGTACGGTGCTTTGGATACTGGTGCAGATCCCAGTAACGAGTCTATAGTAAACTCAATCTCATGATTTGGTGGCAAACCAGAAAATTCTTCTAGAAATACATCTAGGAATTCCCTCACTACTGGTATGTCAGCTTGTCCCAATGCTTCTTTTGGAAATTATCTTATGTATGCGACATACCCCTGACAACCATCCTGTAGCAGTTTCCTCACCTGAATAGCCGACACCAGCTGTGGCGAGGCACGTACGTGTGAACCCATAAGTCTAAATTCTGGTTCACCCGGGGGGTCTGAAAATTACTTCTTTCTTATGGCAATCAATACTAGCGTGATAAATAGCTAACCAATCGATACCCAGTATTACATCAAATCCCTGCATATCTAGGACCACAAGATCGGCAAAAAGCACTCTCTCCTAAATACTTATTGGAAAATTCCAAAGTACCCTCCTGTATCTAATCACAGATCCCATCGGCATACCCATAGACAATTCTATATCTAATGGTTGTGTCTCCATTCTAGCTATTTTCACATATCCTGCCGATATAAAAGAGTGGGTGGCACCTATATCAAACAAAACAATCATTTTATATGGTAGAACAGTAAGAGTACCTGTGACCAAGTCTCCAGCCATCTCAGCGTCTCCTGGTGTCAATGTGTAGACCCTCGTCAGCGCAGTGTTCCTCTGTTGACTTCCGCGTGGTGCCTGATATCCACCTCGAAATGGTCTGGGAGGCTGTGCATAATTCGACGGCATCTAACACGATCGAGCTATGTGACCAAGCCTTCCGCATCGATAGCAAACATTTTCCCCCAGTCGGGACTCACTAGGATGCCTTTGTCCGCATCTAGGAAAAATGGCAAGAAGCTGTCCACCCTGAAATCCACTATGCTCTACCATCTGTCTCTGGCCTCTGCCAAATCTACCCCCTCTCCAAGGGCCTCGGCTAGGACCCGCCTGAAAACTCGAGGGCGTAGTCCTCTTTCTTTGACTCTGCATCTCAGTATCCCTGGGCAAACTTTCCTATGCTATAATAGCCCTGACAACCAGCTCTGAGAAGTCCTGGATCCTCAGTACTGCCACTTGCCTGTAAATATCATGCCTCAAGTTTCTCTCAAACATTCTAGCCTTCTTTGCTTCATCTAGGACAATATAGGGGCAGAAATACGATAACTCAATAAATCTCGTAGCGTACTGCTGAACAATCAACGACCCTTGGGATAGACTCAAAAACTCCTGTACTCGAGCATCTTTAACTGAAGAAGAATAATATCTATCAAAGAACATATCTCTGAATCGGGCCCAGGTCATTTGCACTGGTATCACTCTTTGCTCCTCCAACAGTCTGGTGGCTGACCACGATCTCTTGGCCTCCCCTGCCAGCCTATATGTAGCATATAAGACCCTCTGCTCATCAGTGCAGTGAAGTACTGTCAGAATCTTCTCTATTTCCTACATCCAATTCTTAGCAACTATAGGATTGGTCGCTCCAGAATAAGCTGGCAGATTCATCTTCATGAATTTCTCTATGGTGCATCCCTGAACTGGAGATAGACCTCCCTACTCTCTAGAACTCTGTGCTATCTTAGTCATAACTTGCTGAGCCACACTACGTAGCACAGAATCTGAATCCCCACCTACTGCACCAGAAGGACCAGCGCCATCATCCCTGCTGGCATGAGCGCTATTGCCTCCTGGGTCCATCCTGTAAACATATAGAACATCGTTTTCAAAATCCTATTTCCTACACATCAACTTTTCCCTTTAATCCTATCCCACAATCCAATCTTGCAACCTAAACACATGACTCGTCGACAGTTTACTATGGTTTTCCTGGAATCGTTACCCCAGGAAAAACACATAAACAATCATGAAATCTCGTATCTAGATCACAAAACGAAACCTTAAATCCTTTCCCTATATTCTGGTATTGCTTTTTGCTGCACTCTAAAGTCTACAGAACCTAGCAACCTAGGCTCTGATACCAAATTGTAACATCCTCAAAATTTTTACCATTTTTTTTATAATAATAAATTACTCCAACACCTGCATGTAATGGGCATCCTTATGCAGCGGAAAAACATAAATCACATAACCACATATACATGTATATACAATACCAAAATTCAGTATTTTTAACCATAGCTACATAATACATCTCTCTCTCCAGTGTCAACTACCCAAAAATACCCAAACCCTACACAAAACTTACCCTCTGAACCAGGGTAATCAATATACTCTCTATCTGCGAGCCTGATCTGCTCGCCCAGCTGTCTCACCTGAAAAATGGTAATGTAATGGGGTGAGTCAATGCTCAGTAAGTAGAAATATGCTATTACTAGTGTGTGGCGACCAAGTCATAAAATTATAATAATAATATTTTAAAATTGTATAATCTGGAAATTCTGTACAACACATGTATAATAACTTAAAACATTTGTATCATTTGAACTTTCTATCATTCATAGTGCTACATCATACTATATACAATAAAAGCTGTAAAGTTGTATACATATACATAGCTGTGTTCTTTCCCTGGGACTCTGTATGTCATGATTTGACCCCTTATGACAGGGTTGTGCGGCCCGTAGGCTAAACTTAACCTGGTCGGCCCTCCAGGTAAGTTAGTATACTCTACACTACCTCAGCCTGGCCAAACTGCATACTCTCCTAGGCGTGGGAATGGCTACCTCAGCTCGGTCGAACTGCATACTCTCCTAGGCGTGGGACTAGCTACTACCTCATCAAATCAGCCCCCTCAACCCAGCGAACTGGGGAGTTGCATACTCTCCGAGCACGGTTGATGGTACTCACACACTATCTGAGATATGTGGTTGCACTCTATCTATATCTAGCAACGGTACCGTGCTTTGTATTCTTTATCTGTACTGTATCTGTCTATAATCTTTCCATAGGGATCTGATACTATATATATACATACTATACTATTTTTACTATTTTCATTATATTTCTGAAATAACCATAACACTATATTGCTGTATTGTAAAATACTGTAATATCTGTAGCATACTGATGCTATAACTGTGTAATCTATCTGTACTTTCTTGCTATATAATTTGTCTGTACTTCCTTTCTGTATAATCTAAGTGTTATGGTATTTAGGAAAACATAACTTTCTATATACACTGAATATACTGTTTTGAATAAATATCTGTATACTGATATATATATATATA
This sequence comes from Malania oleifera, assembly GCF_029873635.1. NCBI lineage: Eukaryota > Viridiplantae > Streptophyta > Magnoliopsida > Santalales > Ximeniaceae > Malania > Malania oleifera. Next base: position 53,779,895 of record NC_080417.1, read on the forward strand.
TATATATATATAAAACTTTCTATGTAATCATCTGAAATACACTGTATATGTATACAAATTTTTTCTATATAAAACCTGCAATTCTATCTATAGCTGTATAACTTGAAATACTGAAAAACTACATAAAACTCCATATCAACATCATGTACTCAGGCCACACATACTTTGAAAATTCACATTCTATATAATATCTGGTATACATACATATATACATACATATATATATATATATATATATAATTTCTGATAACATAAATAAATCTCCTAGCATAGTATATTTCCTTTACCTTAACTTTGAAAAGCCCCTACTGTACTCTAACCCGATACCCGTAGGGCTCTCCACTCAACACCCTAAAAAAAAAATTTATTATTTCTTCATATATTGTATTTCTTATAAATGAGGGAAAGACAAATACTGAATAAAATGCCTTACCCTGTGATTGGGACGAAATCCAAACCAACTTTTCCAACGATCAGCTCTGGCAGACTTGCAGAGAACTTCACCAGAAGCGTCCTAGTAGCCTCAGATCTTCAATCCAGTGAGAAACAGGTCTGGAATCAAAGAGAGAAGGAGGAAGGGACGTAGAGAGAGAGAGAGAGAGAGAGAGAGAGAGAGAGAGAGAGAGAGAGAGAGAGAGAGAGAGAGAGAGAGAGAAGGCGGTTTCCTATGCTGAAATTTCATAAAAATCCAGGTTTCAGCTATTTATAGGGCTGGATTCGTTGATGAGACATGTCACCTCATCAATGAGTTCTTCAATAATTTCATCGATGAACTTCCTCCCTCGTCAACGAATTTCAAACTATCCCAAAAACCTCTCTCGGTATTGGTCCTCTTATATGCTCGTCGACGAACTCCCTGTGTTCGTCGACGAAACCTGCTGCCTTCTTCTGTTTCTGTTTCCATTTTCCTTTCTCTTTAATATTTAAATATTAGTATTTTTCGGGTCATTACATATTCCCTTCTTTGAATCAGACTTTCCTGAAATCATAGCTTTGTTCAAAGACATAAGATGAGATAAATTTATTAAACACCAAGCCAAAGGGTATTATCCTGATATGATCAAAATTTTTTATTCAAACTTGGTGAAGAAGGAGGTAGGTATTTCTACTGATCTCCTAGGACATACCATCACTCTTACACCGCACTCGTTAGGAAAAATTCTATGCATAAAGAGTGGTGAATTCGAGTGCAATTCCATTGAAAAACAATGGATTATGGAGCAGGGATTCACTCCACAAGAGTTCTTGCCACTTGTAATGAATGATCCTCGTATTTACTTTGGTAATCCTCCACTTTATAAGCAGCTAAATCTGAAAGCATTAATTCTTCACAAACTGATTGCCTACAATGTCCTTCCTAGAGTAGGATCATATGATCATATGTCCTTCTTGGATTGTTTTATAATGTGGTGCCTACTCAAGGGAAAGAAGCTAGATTTAACAATTTTAATGCTTAAATGGATGGTCAAGAAGTTGGATGCTCATAGAATTGTACTTCCCTATGGAGGAATACTCTCTTTGGTTTTTGCTCACTTTTAAGTCCTCACACCATCTTCCAAACTAGTAAAAAGAACCCATTATGATCTATTCTCCTCAACCACACTAAAATTGATGGGTTATAAGAAGTACACCGAAGGATGGTTGTATAGAGGAAATTGGATGCCCAATCAGAGCCTGGAGACCCTAATCTAACTTCTAAAGAAGCTGCTATGCCTGCATGGTTCATTCCCTTCTACCAGCATTTTTCTAGCTTTAGCTCTGACATGCGGACTGGTCTCACTTCACTTCAAGAAAGAGTCTCCACTATGGACACTAAATACTCATCACTGGATCAGCGTCTTGAAAAGATAGAACAACTTATCACTAGCGCAGCCCCCATGGATGTTAGTTCTGCAACTGCTAGCGATGCTAAATCTGATGAAGAATTAGAGAAAAGTGATGACGCATCTAAAGAAAAATCTGGTGATGACTTTGCTAAAGAGACTGAGGAAGAAGGAGAAACTTCTCAAGGAAACGGCTCCAAAGGAAAAGAAGTTGCTAAAGATAGTACTTCAGAATCTGATGCTTGATTATGCTTGTCCTTGTTGTTTTGTAGCTTTTAAAAACTTTCACTTTTGTTCACATTTTGCTGATGTATGGAACACTTGCTCTTTATATGTTTGTGTTATGTCCTTTTTGATTGATGTCAAAAGGGGGAGTATGTGGATAAGAAAAATATGGTTATGATGACCTATGGTATGTATATTATGGAATTATGGAATATATTATGGTTATGTCACAAAAGGGAGTATGCATGGTGATTAGTATGCATGATAATTATGAAATGATGAAGTATGTATGCATGATGATTAGTATGCACGATAATTATGAAATAATAAAGTATGTATGCATGATAATTATGAAATGATGAAGTATTTATGCATGATGATTAGTATGCATGATAATTATGAAATTATGAAGTATTTAAAATTATGCTTATATGTGATATATCCTTTGAGGATTTATGCTTATTGTAAGGGGGAGCCTTTTAAGGCTTACCTATCTTTTCTCCTTATTTTTCATCATAAAAAAGGGGGAGATTGTTGTCCTAACAAAGGCTTACAACTCTTGATTTTGATGATAATAAAGTAAGGTTATCTAATGTTCTTCAAAGTTGTGATATTTCAGATTTGAAAAAAAAGCATACTTCGTGAACAAAAGTGATCAATTCTGAAAGCTCAAGAGACCAACATGGAAAGACTCGAAGATCACAGGAACATTGAAAGCTCATATCAACACAAGTGATCAATACTAAAAATTCAGTAACTCAAAGCAACAACTTGATGAAGTTTTTGAAAAAGAGTTCAAGAAATGAAGAGAGTCTAATAGGACATGTTTGTAAGTACTTCAAGTATTTTCAAATTATGAAATTTCATTTTGAAGCTCATTAGGAATGAAGAGACCTATAAACCTTAATTTTAAAACTTGGAATATATTTTTTCAAAGAAAATAGATTAACATTCCAAGAATAGATAAGAAAATAGAGAAAGAGAATAACAAATATTTTAAAAGTCATATTTTCTACTTGACAGGCGCTTGACTGCACATGGTCAGTAGGCTGTCGCTTTAAAGGCTTTTAAAATACATAGACAGAAGGTTGTCAGGCTACTGCCTGGACCTTGACAGGTGCCTGATGAGGTTTTTTGAGAAGCCTATCTAGATTTCATCAGGCTGCTATCACCCTTCTGCCTATTTATTGAAATTGAGAAATTCAGTGACAGACGCCTGACCACTAGGTGACAGGAGACTGCCGCCCTACTGCCTGTGTTATTTATCAATGTAATACATTGACTGGCCCCTGACTAGAAACCCTTAAGCTACATTTTAAAATTCATAACGAACATATTTTTGAAAAATCAATTACTTGGGGCTCAAACTTGTTCAAACCTTGGACACTACTCCAAGTAAACTTAGGGATCAAGTTAAATACTTTTCTACCTCTATAAATACACCCAAGATAAATTAATTCAATTACCAAGAATCAATTATAGCGTTCAATCTCTCTAAATTGCTCTCAAACTCTCAAAGGCTCTTTTAATCTCAACTTGTACGAAAACTACTAAGGCTTTGCTAACTTCTAATCTCTAGCATTGTGCTACAATTCTAAATTCTTTCATCCATTAAAAGAATCCTTTGGTGACATACTCTTGGGGCTTCAATCTAAATTTCATATTTGATTTGCTTGGAAGTATATAGCTTTGAATTTTAACTAATCAGCTCTTTTGAGAGCATCTCTTGTACACCTTGTTTCAAATCTCGTTTTGTAGATTGATAGTTCAAGTGCTTGGATCATTGGACCAAACGAGAGAATATCGTTTGGAGAGGCGGGCTCTAGCCTAAGTAAGGAGTGGTTGTAACAGTGTTGTTCCACCCGACAAAGGAACTAATATAGTGGAATCCTTTGGTAGTTTGCCAAAGGCGAGGACGTAGGCTAGGGATAAGCTGAATCTCGTAAAAACGTGGTGTTCTTCTCTCTACTTTACTCTTCACCTTCTGCACGATATTTTCATTTGTTGAATGCATATTGTTGATTGTAGGGCTTAAGTAAAAATTCAAAGAAGACTTTTAATTTTAGAAAGTATGTTTTTAATTAACTGTTTGCCGAAACCCACAAGGGAGTACGTTGGTTAATTTAAAGAAATCTTGATTAAGAGAGCACATTACATATCAAAATCAAAACAGGGCTTACATATAAACACATGGCGCCTACCAAAAACTGAAAGCATCAAGTTCTTGAATGATTGGTTGATTTTAATATTGTGGTTGTTTGGATTGTTTAAATTTCAGTACTTTGTGGTGTGTTTTGGTTGTGATTAGAAATCGATTGATTGACTTATATTCTTGTTGTTGCACTAAAACAAGTAAGAAGTTAAAAAGAATTTAAAATTTTTAATTAACCCAATTCACCCCCCCTCTTGGGAACACTATTCTAATTTCATTTAGAAAGCAACCTTGAAAAAAAAAAAGCAACCTTGAAAAGTGAGCATATAGTAAATATGTAAAGCATATAAATCTTGGCATATAGCAAGGGGGAGTAAAAGCAAAAATGAACATAAGAACTTAAGAAAGAATGATGACATGAGCTAGAATGCAATATACTTGATTGTGACTTGTTTTTTTTTTTTGAACTTATTCATATTTGAAATCATCATTTTTCTCTCATCTTTACTCCTCATTTGTGATCATAAAAAAGGGGGAGATTGTTGGCCTAACATGGCTTTCGAATCTCATTTTGATGATTACAAATGAATGTTGATTTAACATGTGTTTTTTTTAAGTGATAATGTTTCAGGAATGTTTGAGTGACAAAGTTCAAAAGATCAAAGGAAATTCAAGTTCAAGATCACTAAGTACAATAAAGCTACACTCATCTTCAAAGTGATCCAAAGAAAGCTCAAATGGACCAAAATGATTCAAAGCATATGGAAACCTAAAGTTGGCTCAAGCTCACATCTAAGAGGATTCAAAGCAAAGACTCATATGAAGACTTCAAAGCTTGGAGTGTTTAAGGCTTTAGGATGAATTATGTAAGTACTTCATGCTAAATATCATGTGGAAATGTTTTGAAGCTCATTAGGGGTTATCATGGACTTAGAGACCTTGTTTTAAAAACCCCGAAAAAAAGTTTTTTAAAGTGAGAATGTAAGATGGCTAAGAATCTTTAAAAAATGAATAGAATAAATAGAACTTATATCTGTTCAGGCGACAGAAGAATAACCTCAAGCGCTTGAAGATTTTCCTGAGGAATTTCTGAAGATGCAGTGTAGGCTCAAGCAATTGACCCTGGTAACCTCAGGCGCCTGACCTTGTTTTTAGTTGAAAATTACACAATTTTAAGGAATCTCAGGCGAATGACCCTGAGACCTCAGGTGCCTAAACACTGTTAACGTGTATATTTTTTAAAAGTTTTAAAATTCAAATTTAAGTTTCTTGTGTTCCAAATTTTGTAAAAACTTGGGAAACACTCCAAGTAACTTGGTGATAGCTTTGGCGTATTCCCAAGAGGAGGGGTGAATTGGAATTTTAAAACTTATTCTTAGGTTAAACCAGATGTTAGAAAAATATCACAACCTAGGATCTTTCTATGCAATCCCAAATGCACAAATAAATATAGTATACGAAAATTTAAATCATGCGCATCATTCACACTATAACATACACGTGCGGTAAATATAAAGTGCGGAAATATAAATAGACACACGATATGTTATCGGGGTTCGGCCAACTGTGCCTATGTCCCCACCTCTAGCTTTGAAGCCCAATGACACCAATGCTCACTTAATGAGGGGGAGCAGTACCTAATACAACCAGGTTAATTAGCACAAGGTTGACCTCAACGGTTACAAACTCTCCTTGTGGGGTGGAGAAGGCCCTAGGTCAAATTCACAGGGCTGACCCTAACCTTTACGCAATCCTTACCAGGCTAGATTACCGCCCTCTCAGATGCCAAGAAATACAACAATATGTTCACTTAAATGGTACAATGATTATGCTTTCATGTAAAACAGATATGTACCCAATACGCGCAATCACATACACATCAACAATGTAGGTAAATGTAAGCTCAAAGATGTATATTTTTGTGCAAGCCACACTCAACAAGATATGATTGCTAATATGCTCAAGTGTTTTCTAATCAAGCTATTTCTTTGAAACAATATATATCAAATCTCAATAAAAATAAGGGTTTCAAAGATGCTGCAAATGTTTGAAACAACTCAAAATATTTTCTTCAATGTAATATGGTCAAAAGTTGCTTGAAAGAATAATATAACTTGTTAAAAATATTTTGCACAACAAAATCAAGCTATAGGGATCTTTGCAATGACAATGTAAAGATCCTTAAGCTACTAGGTTTTTCCCAACACAAGATTTATCAAATAAAATCTTTGGGAAAACCTTGCTTAACTCCCCAAAATCAATACCAATCAACCATGCAAAGTAATGAGAGTATAAGCAATACTACTAAGCAATAACCCAAGCAAGAACTCTCACAAAGCTAAGATTAATCAATGGAATGAAGGTATGAGAGTATTTGGAAGTATTATAGGCACAATGGGATTTTAGGTTTGAGAGAATTTTGGCTAATGATTTTCCTTAATCTCTCTTTAATCCACACAAATGAACCCATATTTATAGGCAAGGGTAAAATTATAACCGTTTGGAACTTGTTGGGAGTTATTAGAAAAGATTCAAAATATTTAAACGCACTTAACCCAACTTAACCCGATTTTACCGCAGTTAAAACAATTTTAACCACCGTGGTTCGGGTGGGTGAGCCATGGTTTGTTCGCCCTAACAGAGACAACTTTAAAAGATATTCAAATAAGTTTGGTCGCCCGTGTCATACTTCAGCAGCCCGAAACAAAGTCAGTATCCTTTGTTAGTGACTTCGGGTGCCCGGTCCTCGGTTCGATCACCCTAACTCTTGTGTTCGGTTGCCCGGGGATCATTTTGAACTGTACAGTTTGGTAGCCTAGGTTGGTGAAAAGCACTCTGATACGGGTTCGGGTGCCGGAGGAAGATACATTCAAAAAGCTTGGGTCGCCTGAAACCAAGTCAACCTGCTGACTTCCCTGCGGTTCGGGCGCCTGAGGAGTTTGAACTCCTGGGCTTCGGTCGCCCGACCTCTCTCATTTTATGGTTTATTTTTACTTCAATAGATTTCCTAGATATTATAAGTGATATTAGGGACATTCTTTTGTGCAAGTTCTAGGACCTAGGGTCTTTTCTAAGGTCTTATTGAGTACGCCAAAAACCTAGTGTCGGTCGACTGAAAGGTGCCCTGAGGTCATTCGGTCTCTATGGTCAGTCTATGGGATTTCTGAGCTTACAAATACCTACATGCATGACGTGCATAGATTATTACAGACCTATATCCTAATTACTATTGCAGACCCATATTACATAAAATGAATTACAACATGAAACGAATATTCAGGGTCTTAATGCTTTGCATTCATGTGCCATTAATTGATATGCTAAAATGAACCTCCACATACACTTGAAAGCCATCAAATACCTGAGTATTTGTCATTATCAAAATCAGGTGTGACCTATAAGGTCAACATTCTCCCCCTTTTTGATGATGACAAATACATAATGCAAAAAATGGGTATATCCTTAGAAGGCTCCCCCTAACAACGTGCATCATGTAGAAGTTGTAAAAGTACTATTTTCCTTAAGTCTTGCGACACAATTTTTTGCCTCTTATTCATCTCCCCCTTTTGGCAATAGCAAAAAGGGCCAAGATAAAAATTTAAGTATATATAGGCAAATAAGTGATAATTATTGTTCATATACAAGATATGGCTTGGGAAAATTTTAAGAAAATTTGGCAGCATGTCGTTTAAAAATAGAGCATTTTCCCAAAAATACCTGTATAGAAATGACCTGATTGAGTTTTAAATTTACAATATATCCACAACAATTAACTTAAATAGTTCAGTATTCTCAAAACATAATTATAACTATCAAGATGTAATAGATATGATAGTTATGCATTTCATAGCACAAACGAATTCATGGAGTATAAAGTAATGACAGATTTAGCAATTAAGCACACAAACTAAATAACTGGTCAATTAAATGATTTAAATGACATAACAAACGTAAGTAGACCAGCATTATCCACAAACCATAGCAATTTAAATCATATCATAAGACCCGTGAAAAATTTGAGTTAAAAGGCACACGACATATGATACTTAATAATAGGTTTGAGCATAAAAACGATCTAACTATTTCGCATGCATTATCATGTAAGATCCATGAACCAGTTATGCAACATCCTTTGTAAATTTTTAAACAAACGAAAAAAAAAAAAAAAACTTCATAACTTAAAATTTTAAAGCATAGATAGCACAAGTCATGAAAGCCTTTAGCACACAAGCAAGAAATAAAACATGTTTAATTTAAAAAGGCATTTCTTGCACTAATATAGTAAATATATATAAAATATATATACTTATATTAAAAATACATCTCCTTTCATATTTGCAAAAAGTATTGGGGGTTGCTTGCTGGAAAAATAAGATTTTAATTTAATGCAAGCAAGTACAAGTTTTCTGGTTTGTCCATTAAGCACATACTAAAATATAACCATAAAATCACAACCACAATGATCCTAAAGATGTCAAACAATTTAACTCAAGGATCACATGGCAACTCAAATGACTGTGGCACTAACAACACATTTCAAATTTATGATTTGCTATAAGAATAACACATTTAAGCACATGCCACTATACAACTTAAAGCACATCTAAGCTTAAAAATGGGCGAGCACAACAAGATTATGATTTTAGCTTAAGGTCTCCCCCTATGAATTTGAAGACTAGCTTTGATAAAATGAACAACTTATACTACTCAAAGATTTAATTCATTAAGCATGCCAAGCAGTATAAGCCATCATATTTAAGTCTTTTAAAAGGAGCATACTGGATTAAGATTTATTCATTTTACTATGCGTCCAGTATCATCCCTATAGGTTACAGATGCATCTGAGAATATGTGTTAAGGCATACACTAGAGTTCATGACCCAATAACTTTTCATATCAACTCATAGAGCTTCAAGGATTTTCAAAAGAGCCTCAATATTTTAAAAAGTGAAGTGATGCATATAAGTCATTTATGCGATTTCTGTAGGAATGGAGCTGAGCTGCCCTAATCATTGGATGATTATGTGAGGATGAAGTTTAATATTCAATTATTTTTCACTTTCCCTTTCAAAAATATTTTAACGTTAATTTTATCATAATCATCTTTAACACAAGGTTTTGGTTTAGGAAAAATCTTGTTGAAATTTTGGCAGCATGCCGTCTGTAAATCGAACATTTCCCAAATTTTCATGCACCAAAACCTAATGGATTCAAGCAATTATAATACAAAATAATTCAGTTTGAGCAAGCTAGAACCTATATCCACTACCATCATGCAATACACAACATACTGCATCAGCAATGCAGTTGGCATTCCATACAAGCATGCAAGTATATAAGCTTCTACAACAGCCTTGCAGATGGTACTCCATGCAATCCAGTATTATCAAACAATATATTCAATAATAGCTCACAATACTAGATAATCACATATCACTATCCATCAAGATATAATATGAACAATAAACAACAGTGGATAATGGACTACAATGTTGATTTCATAAAGGCATATGAACATAAAAGGTATGATATCAAGAGAGCATGTTAATTTATATATATGAAGAATAAAAGCTCCCTTTGAATTATGTACTTAACTCATTTTATGTCTTTTTCATTTTCTAGTCATTTAGCCAAGTGTTTTAAGATTTTTGATGATATATGCTTGGCTTTGGATGAATAGGCTTAGAGGACCAAAAAGTCACAATAGATATTTCTTTAAGTGAGCTAAGCCAATATTGCCTCTATTGATATGAATTTCAATATGTGTGAGAGGCATGAGTTCGAATGGCTATGAATTTCAAATGTATGTGCATAGGTCTCCTTAAAGTTTATGCTTTCATCTAGATTAAGACCTACTGCAATTAATTTACCCATTCAACTCATTTCAAAGGATATGAAGCTCTAAAGGATATGACTTAACTTTTTGAGAGCTATGCGTGTGAAGTAGATTAAATACTCTTAAGTTATAATTTTGTTAAGTTCGAAGAGTATTCAATATAAGTGGACATGATTCAAGATATTTTCATGGAAGTGGATATGTCCAACCGCTTAGGCAAAGAGCATTTATGAGTATGTAAATGTTCTTGAACAATGCTCTTTGGAGAATGGAAAATATCCTTTATATATGATCACTATTTTGAAGTAAGGATACAAACCAATGAGAGAATGAATCTTTACTAGATGTGATCATGATGTGGTAGAGCTTTTCCTATGGAGAAGAAGAACTAGAATCAGAGGATTTGTATTTTGAATTGCCTCTAATTTTGATTTCAAGGATGTCTTGTGAAAAGAACTTAATATATGTTGGTCCTTTATGGTCAATAGTGCTTTAAGCCTAGAATGATGACTAACCATTTTATTAGGAATTTCATAGTCAAAAGTGAGTTTTAGGGTATAGTGATATATGATATAAGATGGAACCCTGACACTCAATTTTGTGCAATGGACAACGGTGGCTTAACTTAAAGTATTATATTTAATCATGGGTTAAGCATTTGGAAATATTTACCTAACAATGATGCCTAGTCCATTTGGAAGTGAAGATTATTCAATTTCTTAGTATGAAAAAAGTATATAGTGAATGCATATACTAAGAATTTTCATTTTAAGCACAAACCACTTCCTAAGCCGAAAGTCATCGAAATCCCTAAACCTAGGAACTAAAGGAAGATTAAAATATTTATACAATTTCTATTGGAATTTGATCTTCCTTAGATCCTAAGAGATTCACCATCATGATAATCCAATTCATTTTATTATCTAGGCCTCTGGCACAACTAGATGGACATGAAGATAGAATGTGCCATTTCCTTTTACAGTGTAAGAAGGTTTTGTAAATACGTGAAAGATTATGCTTATAGCTCTTATTTTTGCTCAATGAGGCAAAAAAATAGCTATTGGATTTAAAGGTTGAACCCTTCTTGAAAATGTTTTTCTTTTTAATTCTTAAAGGTTTATTATGATTGTTCTTTTCAGTTTTAACTTCGAGTGTAGCTATAGAATAATCATCCATTTCTTTTTCTAAGTAGATAATTTTTAAGATCTTCTTAATCTTTCTCTTTTCTAAGATGGCATGATAATCTTTTATTTTTCTTAATTGCTTTGTCATGCTTTTATTTTTCTTTTTCAAAATGGATTTCTCCTTAGATAACTTCGCTAGAAATTTATTCATTTTCAATAAAGTTTTTTCTAGCTTTTCATACGAGTGCATGCTTTCATTTATCAAATTAGCACATGATTCATCACACAATTTGATGCAAGGATTATCATATGAATCAGTGCATGAATTTTCATCCAAAACATCACATGAGCAATCAAATGATTTGTCACAAGATTTTTCATAGTAAACATCACATGAACCATTTACAGTATTATCAACAGATGACTCAGTATATGACGCATCACAACATTCATCACAAGAATCATCAAACGGGCTAGAGTGAGAATCATATACCTCCTCGTTGATTTCTAGCTCATGATTTACCTCCTTCTAATCATTTGAGCTTGGAGCATTCATAGGAGTTACGATCTCCTTCTCCTGGGATTCTCCATGCTTCTTTTCTAGTTCATCCTAGATTTCCTGTGCACTATGACATGCCGTAATTTCATAAAGAATATCAGTATCTAAAGCACAGTACAATAAGTCCATGGCATGTGAATTTGCATGCAATAAATTTATATCATTTTCCTTACCTGGCATACAAATTCCATTTACAATCACCTGCCAGACCCTCCAGTTCATAGATTTTATAAACATGCTCATTCGGATTTTCCAATGAGTTGTAGTTAACTCCATAAAATAATGGAGGACTGGTGGGTGACTGTCCCACACCGAATGGGGATACACCAAATTGAGTCATTTCGATCTTTTTGCAAAAACATTTAAGTCTAGTGCAACGAGGCTCCGATACCAAATGATAGCTTTGGTGTGTTCCAAGAGGGGGGGGGGGGGTTGAGTTGGAATTTTAAAAATTTATTCCTAGGTTAAACCAGATGTTAGCAGAATATCACAACCTATGGTCTTTCTATGCAATCCCAAATGTGCAAATAAATATAGTATGCCAAAATTTAAATCTTGCGCATCATTCAAACTATAACATACACGTGGAGTAAATATAAAGTGCAGAAATATAAACAGACACACGATATGTTATTGGGTTTCGGCCAACTATGCCTATATCCTCGCCTCTATCTCACAAGCCTGAGGATTCCACTAATGCTTACTTAACGGGTGGAGCGGCACTTAATACAACCAGGTCAATTAGCACAGGGCTGACCTTAACCTTTACAAACTCTCCTTGCGGGGCGGAAAAGGCCCTAGGTCAAATTCACAGAGCTGACCCCAACCTTTACACAATCCTTATCGGACTAGATTGCCGCCCCCTCAAACCACGCCTGGAAATACGATAATATGTTCACTCAAATGGTACAATGATTATGCTTTCATGTAAAACAGATATGTACCCAATATGCGCAATCACATTCACATCAACAATGTAGGTAAATGTAAGCTCAGTGATGTGTAGTTTTGTGTAAGGCACACTCAACAAGATATGATCGCTAATATACTCAAGAGTTTTCTAATCAAGCTATTTCTTTAAAATAGTATATATCAAATTTTAATAATAATCAGGGTTTCAAAGATGCTGCAAATATTCAAAACAACTCAAAATATTTTCTTCAATGTAATATGCTCAAGAGTTGCTTAAAAGTATAATATAGCTTGTTAAAAATATTTTGCACAAAAAAATCAAGCTATAGGGATCTTTGAAATGACAATGCAAAGATCTTTAAGCTACTAGGTTTTTCCCAACACAAGATTTATCAAATAAAATCTATGGGAAAACCTTGCTTAACTCCCCAAAATCAATACCAATCAACCATGCAAAGTAGTGAGAGTATGAGCAATACTACTAAGTAATAACCCAAGCAAGAACTCTCACAAAGTTAAGATTAATCAATGGAATGAAGGTATGAGAGTATTTGGAAGTATTATAGGCAAAATGGGATTTTGGGTATGAGAGAATTTTGGCTAATGATTTTTCTTAATCTCTCTCTAATCCACACAAATGAACCCATATTTATAGGCAAGGGTAAAATTATAAATGTTTGGGACTTTTTGGAAATTATTAGAAAAAATTCAAAATGCTTAAACACACTTAAACCAACTTAACCCGATTTTACCGTAGTTAAAACAATTTTAACCCGTCGAGGTTCACGTGGTTGAATCGTGGTTTGTTTGCCCAAACATACACAATTTTAAAAGATATTCAAATAAGTTTGGTCGCTCGTGTCATGCTTCGACCGCTTGAAACAAAGTCAGTAGCTTTTGTTTGTGACTTCAGGTGCCCGATTTTAGGTTCGGTCACCCTAACTCTTTTGTTCAGTCGCCTAGGGCTTATTTTGAACTTTACAATTCGATTGCCCGGGTTGGTGAAAAGCACTCTGACACAGGTTCGGGTGCTTGAGGAAGATACATTCAAAAAGGTTTGGTTGCCTGAAGCCAAGTCAACTCGCTGACTTCCCTGCGGTTTGGGCGCCTACTGACTTCCCTGCGGTTTGGGCGCCCGAGGAGTTCTGAACTCTTGGGCTTCGGTCGCCCGACCTCTCTCATTTTATGCCTATTAGGTATAGTTTCACTTCAACTGATTTCCCAGATGTTATAAGTGATATTGGGGACTTTCTTTTTGTGCAAGTGATGGGACCTAGGGTCTTTTCTAAGGTCTTACTAAGTACACCAAAAACTTGGCAAGGTGCCTTAAGGTCATTCGATCTCTATAGTCAGTCTATGGCATTTCTGAATTTACAAATACCTGCATGCATGACATGTAGAGATTATTACAGACCGATCCTAATTACTATTACAGACCCATATTACATAAATTGAATTACAACATGAAACGAATCTTTAGGGCCTTTATGCTTTGCTTTCATGTGCCATTACTTGATCTTATAAAATGAACCTGCACATACACTTGAAAGCCATCAAATACCTGAGTATTTGTCATTATCGAAACCGGGTGTGACCTATAAGGTCAACACTTGGGCAACACGAATTAAACCTACTGACTTTTTGAGTCCGATCCTTGTTTTGATGCTGACAAAGCATAAGTATCTCATGTGTGCATTTAGTGTTTTTGAATAGGTTCATGATTCAACACACATATGAGATAAAAGACATGGAAGCCTGGAGGAATACAAAATCATATTTTTCTGGCGTATTCCAAGATGACTGAAGAGCAAAAGACGAAGACGTTAATTTTAATTTGTATATGCATTTGATTTTATATCTCTAGTCTGTAATAATGCATGCATCTGCCTGATGTGTTTGAATGCTCAGAATGACCATAGATAGAACCTAAGGACCAACACATCTCATCAAAAACCTTTTTTTCTAAAAAGATTAAAATAATACAAAGTTTTTGGAATAACTTTAGGGTCAAAATTGGGGCTAAAAGGAAGTTTACAGTCAACCGACACCATATTTTTTCGGTGTCTTCAAAAGGACCTAGAAATGACTCTAGGATACTTACCTATACACTTATATATGTTAGTCATTTGAATAGGGTGTTTTTTTTTTTTTTTTCTAAAACAGGACCGAAATGCACAAAGTGTGCACACTCGGTCGACCAATCATTCACGTTCAAAAGTTCTTGGTCAATCGAACCCGGACTAGGTCAACAGATTGACGATAGCCCAGTCGACCAAACTCACTTAGTTCATTTATACTCGATTGACCGGACTACCTTGGAGTCAACTTTTTGACCACCTGGTCAACCGAGCCCAAAATGTATTCCAATGCTTTGGTCGATCGAGGGTCCTCGGGAGATGCCCCAACGCCCTGGTTGACTGAACTTAATAGTTCAAATCTTCTCGGTTGACCAAACTGTGCTATTCAGAAAAATCGCCTTTGGGACCGTTGCTTGGTTGATCGAGCTTCCAGTTCAATTTCTACCTAGTCGACCGAACCTCAAGAACTTCGGTCGACCGAACATGTCCTAGTCGACCGATGCTCTCGAGTTGGAATTTTGTTTTAAGTTTTAAAAAGTCATTAAAACTTAATTAAACTTTTCCAAAATACCGAGCGTGTCCCTCAACGGTTAGATTTGTTGAAAATCTATAAATATCCCCTCATAACTCCAGATTAGCAACTTTGATTAACTCAAATTTTCTTTCTAATTCATTGTTAATCAAAGTTCCCCCAAAATATTTTTGTTGTTTTAAATCATTATTTTGGGGCCAAATTTTTATACAAAACTCTCTAACTTTCTTCCACTCTTTCATTTCAAAATTACTCTTGAAGAGAGCATATTTATAGTTTTGTATTTATTTTCACATGCTTACTCTCACTAATTCTTTATTCTTTGAAAATTGTTTTGAGAGTATAGCTTTGGTTTTCTCCCGAATTATTTCCTTGATAAATATATTTTGGGAGAAGTTATTCATTGCACAAATATTTTATTGAGCTTAACTCCTAGATTCTCCAAGTATTTCTAATTTGCATAAATCTTTGTTGGAGAATATAATACTCATTTTTCATATACATTCTATTTGTGCAAAAATCATTGAAAAAGAAAAACCTTGGTTCTGCTTTATCTTTATTGAAATACCTTTTTGGAGAAAATTTTTTATTAGGGTTTAAATATAGTTAAGCACCCTGCTTCCCTGAGCATTATTTCATATCATTGGAGTGCATACTTTTATTGAGTATTGTGTACATCTCTGCTTGTATTTTTTAGAAGCATTTTCATGTACAGGAATGGTTTTATTGTAACGGTTGGTTTCGGCCCATGAATTGAATTGGGGAGTCTCAGCCCCGTAAATGAGACCGATTCGTTTAAGCCCAGCATTGAACTGGAGAGTCTCAACCCTATAAGTGAGACTATTTCGACTGAGTCTAGTATTTGAGTTGGGGTTTTCCTCGCCCCGTAAGGAGAGGATGTAAAAGGCTTTTGCTCCTTCCGGTTAAGTGAGCAGGTATAGTGGAATCCTTGTGGGGCATGCTCAAGGTGGGGATGTAGGCTGGTTTGGCTGAACCTCGATAAATATGGTGTCGCTCTCTCTATCTTATTTAAATTCATGCACCTTAATTTCAGCATGTGTATGATTGTTTATTTAATGTCAAAGTTATTTGCATGCACACATTTGATTTAAATAAGATACTGCACATGTGTATGTTTGCTTTTATTGTTAAACTCATTTTACATGCATGTATACATGTTGAATGAGATATGAGCTGTGGTGAATTGGTGAAATGTTTTAAACTAGATGAAAAGTTTTAAATGTCTAATTCACCCCCCTCTTGGGATCACACCAATTACAACAATTGGTATCAGAGCCTGGTTGCAAAAAGCTTAACCGCTATTTGCATAAAGATTGCAACGACTCATTTTTTTGGTGTATCCTTGTTTTGAGGGTTATTCCTTTGCAAATCCTCCATGGTTTTATTGCATAGATTTTATTGTGTTAAATTCAAAAATGCTTTTGCAAAATCAAATGATTGGAGGATTTGGAAAGTGTTTTTCGTGCTTATTATATCCCATTGAAAATGTTTTCAAATTGCAAATTTCCCAAAATTTGAAAATGAATTGAATTTGCATGACATGTGTTTTAATGCATATCATGTGTGTGCCATGCATACTTTTTTCTGTGCCTTAGTCACTAATGCTTTTGTAAGTTTATTCACTTGAGTGCTAAGGCCCTTTGGGAAACAGAAGAGGTATAAGAAACCAAAAGAGAGATGAACAACAATCTGAGCTTAAATATCTAAGAAGGAGTAAGTGAAAAGGTATATATATTTCTCCTTCTACTTTATTTGATGATTGATTCACATGTTGTTTGTTTTATGCTTATTATTACTATGTGAATCTTGCGATGATTGCATACCATCTTATGAGGTGTACTTTTAGAGAACTCTTTTTATACTCATAAGATTTTAGGATAAAATATTTAAGAGGTTATATTGTTTTGAAAGTTTAAATAGTGTTTTTTGTTTAAACTCTAAATTTTAATGTACACTATCATCATACTATGAACCTTAGGAAGATCAAGCCAGTATGATAACTTTAGTGAAATATCCAATCCATTTGGCCTTAGGTATATGCATCATTATGATTTGATGTTACTTGATAATATTGGCTATAGCATGCTTATATAGAACTATCAATTCTTCATTCAAATGTCAAAAGCATGTTTAAATAAAACCCCATTCAAATGGGCAAATTGATTTTAAAATGTCATTATATTCGCAATGCTATATATATCTGCTAAAATTTCAAAAATCTTAAATGTAGCATGTTTTGTCCATCACACAGATTGAGGTTTAGGTAATCTATTATAGGATTATATATGATGCTACCCTAAACTCATCATGGAGCTTAAATGCTTAATCATATTCAAACACATTCATAAGCTCATCCTCCCATTTGAAAATATCAGTTATGCTAGATACTTAATTGAATATAAAACTCTTTAGTTGCATAAGTGAGGGGGAGCAGGAAATTTAAAATTCCAATAAACATCTTAAATTAGTGCTTGTACTAATTGGATGACTTTTGTTGAGCTAAA
This sequence comes from Malania oleifera, assembly GCF_029873635.1. Taxonomy (NCBI): domain Eukaryota; kingdom Viridiplantae; phylum Streptophyta; class Magnoliopsida; order Santalales; family Ximeniaceae; genus Malania; species Malania oleifera. The sequence goes on from NC_080417.1 coordinate 53,797,661, forward strand.
TGCAAATATCCATTTGTGCTAAATGAATACACTCTATGATGGATGGATATTGTTTAAATTTGATTTGATAAGAGCTAAACGCCTATGTCCATTCTTATTTAAATGACAATAGTTTCTCATGAATGGATAATTTGTTTTAAATAAATTCTTATATCCATCTTTTGATTTAAGTTCAATTATATTTGATGGATAACTTATTTGTATTGAATGCCACTATCCATCGATTGCCTAATGATTATATCATCATATGGATAGTTTATATTTTATTTGATATATTAATTGAACTACCTGATTGCATGCTTAGTCTAGAATGCCTCTTGCATGGTAGATGCAGTTAATGAGAATTGCATGCTGGTAGTGGAAATAGGTTTTTGCATACTTAAAATGGATTATTATTTGTTAATTGTGTGAATCTATGAGGTTTTAGGTACATAGAAAAATGGGAAATGTTCAATTTATAGACGAAATGCTACCGAAATTTTGGTAGAATTTTTCCCACAAATGAAACCATGTATTAGGATAAATAATTCAATGCATGCTATAATATTTTTGAAAGGATGAGTGAATCATAAAATAATTTTATTTTCCATCCTTCGTTATAGGTGCATGTTGAACCGTCTGCTGGTGCATGTTGAATTTTTTAAATGATATATGCTAAACTGAAAACCATGCACAATCTTCATACTTGTTTCCTAGGATAAATAAGTTGTACATGTATAAATCCAAACCTTTATATAAATTAAAGACATGTACACATTATGTTTTCCTAGGAGAGATTAGTTCATGGACACGATTTGGCCCAATTCATGGGTTATGCACTTTCATTCTAGACCCAAATGGTAAAACATCATCCTTGTAATCAATCATCAAATGTTTTGATGATGGTCAATAAATTATGAAAAATTGTATGGCCTAGGGGGAGTTTTTCATTTCACACACACTCATTGTGAATTTTGAGTTGTGTCATTCTTTTAATCCCCTATTGCATTACCTTTGAGTATAGTCTTGATTGACTATCATGTTGTTAAAATAAAATGCAATATGTCATGTTAGTATTTGCTAAATGCCTATATTTGCTGCATGCTGAAAATATTTTGAAAGGATGAATCTTTGAGGAATGCTCTTTAATGACTATCATCCTGAACTTAATGCAAGTATGTATGCATGCAAATATACAAGGGGAGTTTAAGCCCACTTTTAAGAAAAATGAACTTAATGCCTATAATTTCCTACATGCTAAGTAATATTTAGAAGGATGTACATGTGTTGAGTGTGCTTAAATGAAATCCATTCTTGAACGTTAATGAGGGAGGTTAAGCCCCATTCTTGAAAAAGGATAAAAATCACCTGACCCATGGACTCACATTATTTCTATTGTTTCTACTTTTTGAGTCTGAAGCCTTTCTAAATACCTTGAACATCATATCCTGTCTTTACTAAACATTTTTGATATGGATTGTTCCGGGTACACATGAACACCATGCATGACTTAGTACTTGATATTTAGCGCAAGTGTGTTTAGGGACATTTTATTGGTGAAATTTATTCGTCTAATACATATCCAGTAAAATCTGAAATTAATACTTATACTGTTTGGAATTTTAATGAATTTTCACAAATTATATCAGTATAAGTAGTTAAAAGAATCTAAGCATGCATTCAAATTGATAGGGGGAGCACCTAGAAATTATTTTTCTATCTTGTTGTGCTCACAACATTTCTAGCTTAGATTTGGTTTTTGAGTTCATTGTGGCTTGTGCTTAATTGTAATGTCTTCATTGAATATAATAAATGAAAATATTTTGTTTGCCACAGTGTTTTAGGTTTTTACATATGATCCTCATTCTTAAATTTATTTAATATACTTGGATTTATATGGTTGCATTTTTTTGGTACTTTGTGATTTGTGATTAAATGATAAACTAGAAAAATAATGCCTGCTTAAGTTTTAAATTAAAGTTTCTTTTTCAACAAGCATAAGCCCCCAGTGTTTATTGAAAATTTTAATTGAATATATTTTATACATACATATATATATATATATATATATATATACACATTTTCAAAAGCAAGATTTGAACTTATATGGAATACATCTTATCTCTTGCTTGTGTGCTTAAATGCTTTCATTACTTGTGCCTTTCTGTGTTAAAATCTTGTGTCATGAAATTTTTTAAAGGGGTGCTACATAACTGGTTCATTGATTGTTCATGAAATGCATATGAACTAGTTAGACCACTTTTATGCTCAAACCTACACTTTCTATCATATGTTGTTCGTGTTGAACTCAAATCTTTCATGAGTCTTATGATATTTTTAAATTGCCATGGTTTGTGGATAATCCTGGTCTGACCTTGTCTATTATATGCTTTTTAATTTCTTAATAACCAGTTATGAAAATTGTTCTGTGCTTAACAACCATATATATATTTTTGACTATAAGAATGATTCTCTCTGCCCATATCTCATGCCAAAAAGCGAGAGAGTTTTTATAAGAAAAATAATAATTATTTTAAATGGGGCGAGTTCTCTTTGCTGAGTCTGTATTAAATGAAAAGTTATTTTCTACTCAACTTAACCCTTTTTGCTGATGCCAAAAGGGGGAGAATATTTTTGAGCAAAATTTTTATGACCATAGGGGCAAATACCTTGAGGGGTGAAAACATAGGGGTAAATGTCTGAGCATGTGCTTTAAAGTTAAAACTGAATACATAATCTTTTGAAATGTCTGCTTTCGTGAATATATTTGAGCTTTAATGTTTATATTTTACTTTATGCATATTCTTAGGGAGAGCCTTTTCAGGCTGTACCCATTTTGCTCTAGTGCGTTTGTCATCATCAAAAAAGGGAAAATTGTTGACTTTTTGAGTCCGATCCCTGTTTTGATGCTGACAAAGCACAAGTATCTCATGCGTGCATTTAATGTTTTTGAATAGGTTCATAATTCAGCACACATATGAGATACAGGACATGGAAACCTAGAGGAACACAAAATCATATTTTTCTGGAGTATTCCATGATGAGTGAAGAGCAAAAGATGAATACGTTAATTTTAATTTGTATATGCATTTAATTTTATATCTGGTCTATAATAATGCATGCATCTGCATGATGTGTTTGAATGCTCAGAACGACCATAGATAGACCCTAGGGACCAACACATCTCACAAAAAACCTTTTTTGAAAAAGGCAAAAATCATACAAAGTTTTTGGAATAGCTTTAGGGTCAAAATCAGGGCTAAAATGAAGTTTACGGTCGACCGACACCAGATTTTTTTGGTGTCTTCAAAAGGACCTAGAAATGACTTTAGGACACTCACCCATACACTTATATATGTTAGTCATTTGAATATGGTATTTGTTGTCTAAAACAAGACCGAAATGCACAAAGTGTGCACACTCGGTCGACCGACCATTCACGTTCAAAAGTTCTTGGTCGAATGAACCCGTACCAAGTCAACATATTGCCCATAACCCGGTCGACTGAACTCACTTAGTTCATTTATACTCGATCGATCGAACTACCTTGGAGTCAACTTTTTGACCACCTGGTCGACCAAGCCCAAAACGTAATCCAACGCTCTGGTTGACCGAGGGTCCTCAGGAGATGCCCCAATGCCCTGGTTGACCAAACTTAATAGTTCAAATCTTCCTGGTCGACCGAACAGCGCTATTTAAAAAAAAACGCCTTTGGGATCCTTGCTCGGTTGACTGAGCTTCCAGTTCAATTTCTATCTGGTTGACCGAGCCTTAAGAACTTCGATCGACCAAACTTGTCCTAGTTGACCGGTGCCCTCTGGTTGGAATTTTTTTTAAGCTTTAAAATGTCATTAAAACTTAATTAAGCTTTTCCAAAATACTGAGCGTGTCCCTCAACAGTCAGTTTTGTTGAAAATCTATAAATACCCCCTCATAACTTTAGATTAGCAACTTTGATTAACTCAAATTTTCTCTCTAATCCATTGTTAATCAAAGTTCCCCCAAAATGTTTTTATTGTTTTAAATCATTATTTTGGGGCCAAATTTTTATACAAAACTCTCCAACTCTCTTCCACTCTTTCATTTCAAAATTACTCTTGAAGAGAGCATATTTATAGTTGGGCATTTATTTTTACACGCTTACTCTCACTTATTCTTTATTATTTTAAAATCGTTTTGAGAGTATAGCTTTGGTTTTCTCCTGGATTATTTCCTTGATAAATATATTTTGGGAGAAGTTATTCATTGCACAAATATTTTATTGAGCTTAACTCCTAGACTCTCCAAGTATTTCTAACTTGCATAAATCTTTGTTGGAGAACATAATACTCATTTTTCATATACATTCTATTTGTGCAAAATTTATTGAAAAAGAAAAACCCTATGTTCTCCTATATCTTTATTGAAATACCTTTTTGGAGAAAACTTTTTATTAAGGTTTAAATATAGTTAAGCACCCTTACTTCCCTGAGCATTATTTCATATAAATGGTGTTTATACTTTTATTGAGCTTATTGTGTACATCTCTACTTGTATTTTTAGAAGCATTTTCATGTACAGAAATGATTTTATTGTAACGGTTGGGTTCAACCTGTGAATTGAACTGGGGAGTCTCAGCTCTGTAAGTGAGACTAGTTCGACTCCGCCTAGTATTTGAGCTGGGGTTTTCCTCGCTCCGTAAGGAGAGGATGTAAAAGGCTTTTGCTTTGTCCGGTTAAGTGAGCAGGTATAGTGGAATCCTTGGGGGGTATGCCCAAGGCAGGGATGTAAGCTGGTTTAGCCGAACCTCGATAAATATGGTGTCACTCTCTCTACCTTATTTAAATTCCTGCACCTTAATTTCAGTATATGTATGAATGTTTATTTAATGTCAAATTTATTTGCAAGCACACATTTGATTTAAGTAAGATACTGCACACTTGTATGTTCACTTTTATTGTTAAACTCATTTTACATGCACGTATATATGTTGAATGGGATGTGAGCTGTGGTGAATTGGCGAAATATTTTAAACTAGCCAAAAAGTTTTAAATGTCCAATTCACCCCCCTCTTGGGATCACACAAATTACAATGAAACCTTTTTGAGCCTATAAATACATGTTTTCACTAATCAAAATCACATCAAGCATTGACAATATGTTCTCAAGCCAAAAAGCTCTCTTGCTCAGTTTTTCAAGCTGAGAATCGCTGAGTTTCTTTGAGTCTCTAATCAATATTCTCGAAGCTAAAACTTCTGAGTTGTTGATCCTTATCTAGAGAAGAAATCCGGTGAATTTTTTATTATGCTTCAATTCAATTTCTTTCGGTATTTGTTATTGAAGTATATTAGTGCCTTCAATTGTATTAACCAGCTTTATCTAAAAGCATTCTTTGTACAAAAGAAAATCGTTTCTCGTTGCTTATTTCTTTGATGGTTTAGGTCATTGAATTGTTGTAACTGAGCATGGGGTATTGCTTGGAAGGGGGCTCTACCCTAAAGAAGGGTTGTAAATGGTTTGTTCTACTTGCAAAGGAATGTGTTAAAGGAATCCTTAGGTGGTCTTGCCTAAGGCAAGGATGTAGGTTGAGGATAAGCCGAACCTCGTAAAAATCTCGGTCTTACTCTCTACCATGTTCTATTTAAATTTCAACATATACAATTTGTGTTTTAAAGTGCACAATTGCTGAAAATTGAGATTGAGAAGACCTTTTAATTTAAGAAAGTACGTTGGTTAAAGGAAGTACGTTGATTAATCGCTTGCGGAAATCTTAATTAAAAGAAGCACATAAAAATTCATTCATACATGGCTATAAACTAAAATTTGGCAAATGTTGAAATAAGAAAGTGTTGCAGCTCTTACAAGTTGGTTAAGTATTGTGATTGATTGATTGGTTGCCACTTGGTTTGTGATTGGTGTTGTGTTTGTGATTGTGAGTGATTTGTTTGAGTACTTAAAATAAAAAACCTTTCTTGTGTGGTTACTAAGTAAAAAAGGGAGATTGTGAATTTGTTAAAAAGACTTAAAAGAATTTTATAAACCCAATTCAGCCCCCCCTCTTGGGACTACACCTTGACTTTCAACTCCCAAGTATAAGAGTTTCACCACATAGTATTAGGGGAGCCCTTAAGTCATTTCCTCAAGGAACGGTATGCTTAAATCCCAAATTTAACTACTATAAAAAATAACGGAGAGTTATACCCTACTACTATTTACAATACTATTCACAATGAGAATGAGCTATTGGGCATAACCGAAATTGGTTTTTTTTTTTTTTTAAATTTTGTATGAAGTGGTGAAATGAATACTAAGTAAGCTAAAGAACCTATGAAGTCTAATCACAATGAGATCCATGATTTCGAAGGGAAGGTCCCACCATGGGGGTCTCAAAATGGGGGCAACGATAAGCGATTCCTTAAGGGTATCAAAAGATTTTTGGCACTCATTGGACCAAACAAATTCAACATTATTTTTTAAAAGAGTGTACATAGGTTTTGCAATAGAACTAAACCCTTTAATAAATCGTTTATAAAAACCAGCATGGCCAAGAAAAGAATGAATATGTTTAACTATCCTAGGGATAGGGAGTTTAGATATTAGTTTAATTTTGGCCTTGTCGACCTTTATACCTTCAGGAGAAACTATATGACCTAAAACAGTGCCATGAGTGACCATAAATTGGTATTTCTCTCGATTAAGAAAAATATTTTTTTCTTTGCATCTCAATAGAATATAAGTCAAATTATGTAAATAACACTAAAAATATTTTCCAAAAAATAGAGAAATCATCCATAAATACTTCACAAATATCCTCAATCATATTAGAAAAAAATACTCATCATGCATTTTTGGAAAGTAACTAGGGCATTACATAAACCAAAACGCATTTTGGTGAAAGCAAAAGTGCCAAAAGGACAGGTGATGGTGGTCTTCTCCTAGTCCTCAGGTGCTATAGACATTTGGTAATAACCATAAAATCCATCTAAGAAACAGTAAAATGCATTACCAGCCACACGTTCTAAAATTTGTTCCAAAAATGGTAAAGGAAAATGATCTTTCGTATTAGATGAATTAAGTTTTCTATAATCAATACACATCCTCCAGTCAGTGACCAGCCTAGATGGAATTAATTCATTTTTCTCATTTTTGGTAACCGTCGAACCTTTTTTGGTACCACTTGAGTTTGACTTACCCACTTATTGTATGAGATGGGGTAAATGACACCCACTGCGAGCAGCTTGAGCACTTCTTTTTTGACAACTTACTTCATAGTAGGGCTGAGCCTACATTAGGCATCTTGAACTGGTTTAGCATCATACTCGAGATGAATTTTTTGGGTACAAACAGTAGCATCAATACCCTTGATGTTGGCAGTGTCCATCCAATTGCGCCTCGATGCTTTCTTAAGACTTCCAACAACTGGGCTTCATATATTTGATTTAATTTCAAAGAAATTACCATAGGGAAAGTGCCTTCTTCAAGACCAAGAAAGACATATTTTAAATCTTTAGGGAGTGGTTTCTGTTCCAGCTAGGGAACTTCTTCCTTTAAAGATTTAAGTATGTCTGATGGTGGTAGAGTCTCAAACTGGGGCTGCCATTTATTTCTTGTAACTTGTACCTTAAGTGGTGAAGAAAAATCAGCACAACCGTTTAAAGCTTCAAGGAAATTTTCATCAGCATGGTTAGTTTTCTCATTAAGTGAAAATTTAGATGTCTAAAAAATAAACTCATCATCGGAGAAAGGAAGAGTTGAATAATTAATTTCTGTTGGTGTCAAGACTTTTACAACATTCAGATCACTTGTGTCATCAAAATGGCTCAGCATTTTGCAAGCACTGAACAAATTCAGCTCAAGTCCCATGTTTCCCATAGTAAGCTTCAAAACACCACTTCACCATAGGGGGACTCCACCCTATAAGGAATATATAAACGGTTTCTACTCCACCCGATTAAGTGAGCAGGGTTAGTGAAATCCTTGAGGAGTTTGCCTAAGGCGGGGATGTAGGCAGGATTCGCCGAACCTCGATAAAAATATTGGTCCCCTCTCTCTCTCTCTCTTTCTCTCTCTCACATTTAATTTCCGCACTTTAACTTCCGTAAGTGTATGTTTGCATTCATGGTTATAATGATTTTACATACACGTTTTAAATTTTAATTGCAATATTGATGTGGTGAATCAACTTGTTTTATTCCGCAAATTTTTAAATTCCAAATCACCCCCCTCTTCTTGGGATCACACCATTCCCCTCAATCCTTAAGTGTCGTAGGAGCTTGTTCAACCATGACGTTAACAAAAAAAGGATTTTCTAAATCAGTCGTAGAACCAAAATTAAGGTTAGAATCCAATTCAACACTTGACACACTACTACTTGGATTATGATTCACATGATATAGCCTGTTTGTGTCATCCCTAACCCACAATATCAAACATGAGTGCCAAAAATATAAAATGATTCCAAACATATAAAGTAAAAAAATTGCAATAATAGAAAAAAAAGAAAATAATAATAATAATAATAATAATAATAATAATAATAATAATAATAATAATAATAATAATAATAATAAAAACAAGCAAGTGAAAAATACAAAGAAGAGTCACAAGGCAAGAATATCATACCCATAATGAGTGCGACACGAAAGTTGTAACACCCTGATTTTAGACCCATTTTTTTTACATAAAATATTATTAGTCTAATAATACTATGATACCATGATACATAGTCAAAGTCAACTCGGACCCATAAGTATTGGAGATTTACCTGTTTATACATACATATTACCTAAGTAGCGAAACCAAAATACACTTTACATATATACAATACCAGAGTTTCACTATTCCTACATATACACATAAATATCCTAAACATCCATCATAAGACTGACCCGACTACTTACCTTGCACTTGGTAGTACTTACGAACCCCTTTATCACGGAGCTCGGTCCACTTGTTTGTCGGGATTTCTGGAAATATTTGCAATGCTGGGGTGAGACAACTCTCAATAAGGGAAATAGATTAGTATCAGTGTGTGGCAATGTGAGTTTTATCGTATTATAAACATATACTGCAAATTATATAATTGTAATATATCTTCAAGTTGTAACTGGTAACACATGAAAATCTGTACTTTTAAACATACTATATCATAATGAATTTTCATATCTTAAAATCCATCTCTTAAATCTGTATTTACTGAATTTATACCTTGGATGTAATTTTGTGTATCATGACTCCACCCCTCATGCTCCAAATTGTGCGGCCTGAATGCTGGACTTAACGCTGGCTGGCCTACCAGGTTAAGTCAAACATAACGTAATTATGCACGATTGCCCACCCAACTTGGCTTGCCCAGCCTACTACACCGACAACCTCTAAAGTCAGTAACACAGTGGATATCCTACTACATGCCTACACTTCTGGGCTAATCGGCCACCGACCCACACTTCCTGAATCTTATGGTTGCATTGTCGGCTATACCTAATCAGGTCCGCCTAGCCTACTACACTGATAACCTCTAGGGTTAGCACTCAGTGGGTATCCTACTATACCGAGCTACAGTACCGTGCTCTTAATATACGTAACCATCCGGGTTTTGTTACAATATAGGACATTTCACATAATATACTTTTGTTCATAAATAGCATTTTCATAATTCTGAAATCAAATTTAGCTTTTCATAATTTATGAATAAACTGCCATATAGAATTGATCTCGGCATCTACGCCAACTTATCATATCACGACATCTATGCCAGCTATCATATCATGGCATCTACGCCGGCTATCATATCACGACATCTGCGCCAGCAATATTATCGTAATATTCTGAGCATATAATTTTTGTACGATTTATAATTTTCTAAAAATAGACTATTGTCATATCATGCTTGTTTTGTGGAATACTTTAAATATTCTAACATGCTATTATTGCTGTAAAATATATACTTATGCCACACGAGTGAGTTCTACTCTGTATAATACTATAACATGCTATAAAATCTATTTTTTTCTGTTTAACATCAATATTCCCAAAAATACATTAATTCATCAATAAATTTTCAAAAATACCTAACTTAATCTATTTCCTTACATGTTCCCTGCAAAGTCTATTAAAAGCCTTGAATCATGCCTACGACATTCCAAACTCCAAACCCTGAAACCACATTCACCCCAATTCACTTAACTTAAACCCTAGTATATAATTATAATATATCTTCAAGGTGTAACTAATAACACATGAAAATCTGTACTTTTAAACATAATATATCATAATGAATTTCCATATCTTAAAAATTATCTGTTAAATCTGTATTTACTGAATTTATACCTTGGATGTAAATTTGTGTATCATGACTCCACCCCTCATGATTCGGGTTGTGCGGCCTGAAGGCTGGACTCAAACACTCGCTAGCCTACCAGGTTAAGTCAAACATAACATAACTATGCACAATTGCCCACCCAACCTGGTCTGCCTAGCCTACTACACAGACAATCACTAAGGTCAGTAACACAGTGGGTATCCTACTACACCGCCTACACTTTTGGGCTAATCGCCCTTCTGACCCACACTTCCTGAATCGTGTGGTTGCACTGTTAGCTATACCCAATCTGGTCTGCCTAGCCTACTACATGGACAACCTCTAGGGTCGACACTCAGTGGGTATCCTACTACACCGATCTGTTTAGTTAGTTACAGTACCGTGCTCTTAATATACGTAACCATCCAAGTTCTATTACTATATAGTACATTTCACATAATATACTTCTGTTCATAAGTAGCATTTTCATATTTCTGAAATAAAATGTGGTTTTTCATAATTTATGAATAAAATTCCATATAGAATTTGATCTCGGCATCTACGCCGGCTTATCATATCATGGCATCGGCACCAACTATCATATCACGACATCTGCGCTGACTATCATATCATGACATCTGCTCTGGCAATATTATCATAATATTCTGAATATATAATTTCTGTACGATTTATAATTTTCTAAAAATAGACTATTGTCATATCATGCTTGTTCTGTGGAATACTTTAAATATTCTGACATGCTATTATTGCTGTAAAATATATACTCATGCCACATGAGTGAGTTCTACTTTGTATAGTACTATAACATGCTATAAAATCTATTTTCTCTGTTTAACATCAATATTCCAAGAAATACATTAATTCATAAATAAATTTTCAAAAATACTTGACTTAATCTATTTCCTTACCTGTTCCCTACAAAGCCTGTTAAAAGCCTTGAATCATGCCTACGGTGTTCCAAACTCCAAACCTTGAAACCACATTCACCCTAATTCACTCAACTCTAACCCTAGTATATTAATATCAAACACATTTTCTAGGTTTGAAAATTCCAAATAAGCACATAAACCCTAAAATTACTTACCTTAATTTTGGGATAGTGCCTAAGATACTCAAATCAACATTCTGCTCCAGCTAAGTTGTAAAGAATCTCCCCAGGATCATCGTGGTAACTTCTGATCGTCAAAACGGGGAGAAAGAGAGCCAAAATCATAGAGAGAAGTGAGGGAAACTGAATTTCTATAGAGAGAAATAGAAAAGGAACAAAATTTCTTGTCAAAAATGTGATTTTTTCATATTTATAAACGGATGGCCACGTGGCTTCATCGATGAGACACTTGGACTCATCAACGAACCAAAGAAGGGAGTTTTTCGACAAAATCATGAACCTCATTACTGAAGCTAAAAGTTCTGAAACCCTACTCTGTATCTCTTCGTCAACGAGACACGTGTCCTTATCGACTGATCAAAGAAGGCAGTTCATCAACAAGCTCAGGGCGCTCATCGACGAAACCCTATAGTTTCCCTTTTTAAAATTTCTTTTCCTTATTTTATCCTTTCTTTTCTTTTCTTTACTCTTTTCCTTTGTTAATTTCTTGATTTAAAATTTTCGGGTCTCTTCATTCTCCCCTTCTTATAAAAATTTCGTCCTCGAAATTTACTATCTATGCTATACACGATTCTCTGAGGAAAAATTTGCTACTTATTTCATTAGTTACCCTCACTTATGGTGGAGGAATACCGTGGTTACAATTATGGTTATGAGAGATTACAATAACCAACCAAAATTCTCTCAAAATCCACTATATTCTATAAACCAAAACATAATTTATACATTCATTACTCTGCACTACATAAAATCAAATCAATACATTACTTACTTTACCTGAGCCATTTCTCCTCCTTTCTCTAACTAACGCTGATCCCCACCAAATAGATGAGGGTACCTCTGTCGTATTTCCTCCTCTAACTCCCATGAGGCCTCCTCCACTGCATGATTCCTCCACAATACTTTCATTAGGGGAATTTTCTTGGTGCGATACTCTTGTTCCTTTCTATCCAGTATCTGCACTGATATCTCTTCATATGTTAAGGAATCTTTAAGCTCCAACTCCTTATAACTAATTACGTGAGGGGGATCAGGGACATATTTCCTCAGCATGGAAATAAGGAATACATCATGAATCCTGGATAAAGCTGGAGGTAAAGCTAGCCTGTAGGCGACTGAACCCACTCTCTCAAGTATTTCGAATGGGCCAACAAACTTAGGGCTCAGCTTACCCTTTTTCCCAAACCTCATAGCTTCTCTTAGCGGTGCTACTTTAAAAAATACCCGATCTTCCACATCAAACTCCAATTTCTGACGGCGAGTATCTGCGTAGCTTTTCTACTAACTTCAAGCTGCATTGATTTGGTCTTTAATAAGTTGGACTTTATCATACACTTGTTGTACCAATTATGGTCCCAAAACTCGCCTTTCAACCATTTCATCCCAATATAGTGTAGAATGCCACCTCCTACTATATAATGCCTTGTATGGTGCCATCCTGATGCTCTCTTGGTAGCTTTTGTTATACACAAATTCAACCAGCAGCATATACTGGGTCTAACTACCCCCAAAATCTAGTACACAAGCTCGTAGCATATCCTTAAGTATTTGGATTGTCCCCTTTGTCTGTTCATCCCTTTGAGGATGAAATGTTGTGCTAAATGATAACTGAGATCCCAAAGCTTCTTGAAAATTTTTCTAAAATCTAAAGGTGAATTGTGGGTCTCGATCTAATACTATAGATACCAACACACCATGAGGTCGAACTATTTCTTGAATATATAATTTCGCTAGCCTACTCTTGGAATAGTTGATTTTAATAGGAAGAAAATGAGCAGTTTTCATCAGCCGGTCTACGATCACCCAAATGGAATTCTCCTCATGCAACGCCAGCGGTAACCCTGTAACAAAATCCATAGAGATATGATTCCACTTCCACTCAGGAATGTGGAGTGGCTGCAACTGTCCCGCCGGTCTTTGGTGCTTATCCTTTACCTATTGGCACATCAAAACTGTTCCAAAAACTCAGCTATCTCCCTCTTCATACCGCTCCACTAGAAAAATTTCTGGAGGTCCCGATACATCTTAGTGCTCTTGGGATGTGCTGTGTAAAGAGATCTGTACGCCTCCTCTATAATAGTCCTCTTAATTCTAGCATCTGCAAGTATGCATCGCCTGGTACGGAACCTTAGAGCTCCATCATCTGAAATGTTAAACTCCTCCCCTTATCCGTCGTACACTTTACCCATCAGTTCTTCTAATTCTTAATCATTCCATTGAGCAGCTTTAATCCTTTCATGTAGTGTAGGTTGTAGTACTAAATTAATAATAAATGCCTCTTAATCACCTTCTACGAACTCCACACTGAGCCTCTCCAAATCCATCTGAATCAGATGCTGAATCGCCCTTGCTAATAGTGCCCACTGATTTCCAGCTTAAAGCATTAGCCACCACATTTGCTTTCCCCGGGTAGGTGCTGATAGTATAATCGTAATCTTTAATGAGCTCCAACTATCTTCTCTGCCTCATATTGAATTCTTTACGGGTAAAGAAATATTTCAAACTTTTATGGTCAGTGAAAATCTCACATTTCCCACCATAAAGATATTGCCTCCAAATCTTTAGAGCATACACCACTGCATTGAACTCTAAATCATGGGTAGGGTAGTTCTTTTCATACTCCTTAAGTTGCCAAGAAGTGTAAGAAATAACCTTCTCATGCTACATCGACACACATCCAAGTCCCTTCAGAGATGCATCACTATATACAATAAATCCATCCTCTCCTGATGGAATGGATAACACCGATGCAAAAACAAGCCATTGTTTCAACTCTTGGAAACTTTGTTCACACTCATCGGTCCATTCAAACTTCACATTTTTCCTAGTGAGCCGTATTAATGGACTAGATATTTAGGAGAAACTATCCACAAAACTCCGGTAGTATCCTGCTAGAACAAGCAAACTCTTGACCTCCTGAACATTTATCGGTCTTGCCCAATTCACTACCGCTTCTATTTTTCTTGGATCTACTGATGTGTCATCCCCGGAGATCATATGCCCAAGGAAAGTCACCTGCCTAAGCTAGAATTCACATTTCTTGAACTTAGCATATAACTTATTTTCTCTTAGTACCTGCAATACTCGTCTTAGATGATCTTCATACTTTTCAGAACTCTTCGGGTAGACCAATATATCATTAATAAATACCACAACAAACTGGTCCAAGTACTAGTGAAACACCTGATTCATCAAATCCATAAACATTGAGGGTGCATTAATCATACCAAATGGCATAACTAAAAGTTCATATTGGTCATATCTGGTCCTGAATGTCCTCTTCAGAATATCCTCTGCTTTAACTTTCACTTAGTGATATCCCGACTGAAGATCAATCTTGGAGTAGACCTGGGTTCCTCGTAATTGATCAAATAAATAATCAATTCTAGTAAGAGGGTACTTATTCTTGATCGTCACCTTATTTATCTCTCTATAATCAATGCACATCCTCATAGTCCCATATTTCTTCTTTACAAATAGGACTGGTGCTCCCCAAGGCAACACGCTAGACTTAATAAATCCTTTATCCAACAACTCTTGCAACTGATCTTTCAATTCTTTCAGTTCAATTGGAGCAAGTCTATAAGGTGCTTTAGATAGCGGTGTGGTTCCTAGAAGTAAATCCACAGCAAATTCAATCTCCTAATCTGGTGGTAAGTTAGGTAATTCCTCTGGAAAAACATCTTGAAATTCTTTGACTACTGGAATATCAACTTGTTTCAATTCTTCCTTTAACATTTCCTTTATATAAGAAACATACCCCTGGCAACCACTCTGAAGTAGCCTCCTAGCCTGAATAGCTGACACTATTTGTGGCGAGGTGCACACTCGCTATTCCACAAACCTGAAATCTTGTTCTCCCAGGGGTATGAAAATCACCTCTTTTTTATAGCAATCAATGCTGGTGTAGTTAGCTGTCAGCCAGTCCATACCCAATATCATATCGAATCCTTGCATGTCCAACACTACAAGATCGGCTGGTAAGATTTTCTCCTGAATGGCCACTGGATAGTTTCTAAGTACCATTCCACATCTCACTATGGATCCAGTTGGTGTGGCTACTGACAAATTAGTACCTAATAACTGTGTCTAAACTCTAGTCGATTTGAAATATCACAATGATATGAACGAATGGGTGGCACCCGAGTCAAATAAAATAATAGTTTTATATGATAAAGCAATAATCATACATGTCACGACATTGCCTACAGTCTCAGCATCTCCCGGCGTCAACGCGTAAACTCTCTCCAGAGCTGTATTCCTCTACTGGCCGCCACCCCTAGGCACTTGGATATTCCTTCCATATGGTTTGGGAGCAGGATTAGTACTATACTACATATGACAGTCCCGTGCTACATGACCCGGTCCACCACATCGGTAGTAGACATTCCTCCCTACTCAGCATTCTCCTCTGTGTCTCTTCCCACATGTAGGACAAGCTAGATATGCATGCTCACCCTGAAACTCCCATCTCCCAGTCTTATGTCTCTGAACTCTGTCATGTCTATCTCCTCTCCAAGGACCTCAGCTAGACCCTTCTTGAAATCTCGGAGGCGTGGGCCTCTTCCTCTGGCTCGACGTCCCTACATCCATTTGACTGCTTTCCTCTGCCACTGTGGCCCCATCCACTAATTCAGAGACATCCTGCACCTTTAGGACTGCCACCTATCTATGGATGTCATGCCTCAAACCGCTCTCAAACATTCTCGCATTTTTCACCTCATCTAGGACAATGTAGGGTGCAAAGTATGACAGCTCGATAAACTTTGCAGCATATTTTTGAACCGTTAATTTCCCTTATCTCAGATTCAAAAATTTCGTTTTCTTGGCTTCTTTAATAGTGGGAGGAAAATAACGATCAAAGAAAATCTCCTTGAATTGGTTCCATAACATGGCCACTGGTACGGGTCTCTATTCCTCCAAAAACTTCACGACTGTCCACCATCTCTCAGCCACTTCTATCAACTTATATATAGCATATAGAACTCTCTATTCATTGGTGCAATGAAGCACTGTCAGTATTTTCTCAATCTCCTGCATCCAGTTTTCAGCCATTGCAGGATCAGCTCCTCCTGAAAACACTGGAGGATTCATTTTGGCAAACTATTCTATGGTGTAGCCTTGGTCTATTGCTAGTCCTCCCTACTCCCTAGAGCTCTGTACAATCACAGCCATAACCTACTAAGCTACACTACATAGAACCGCATTTGAATCATAATCACCCACACCAGATGGGCCTGCACCATCCTCACCATTGGTGTGAGTGCTGCTACCTCCAAGGTCCATCTTGAAAAGAAAATAAACATAGTCTGAGGACCCTATCTGCATAACATAACAAACATAGTTATCTAACTGACATCTTATATCCTTAATTAACCTAACGTCCTTATTATCAATTTAAGATTCAGTCTAGTAACTAAGAAACACGACCCAAAAATAGTTTACTATAACTAACCTGAAATTGTGACCCTAGGAAAAACACAGAAACCACTACCAAAATCCTGCTTCTCGATTACTGAACAAAACCCTAAATACTCATCTTAATTTCCTAGCATTGACTCTCTAAATTCCTAATCTATTCCTATACTTTGGTATAGTTTCCGTTGCACACTAAAGTCTACATAACCTGGCAACTTGGCTTTGATACCAAAATGTAATGCCTTGACTTTAGAACCATTTTTTTTTTTACATAAAATATTATTACTCTAATAATACTCTAATACCATAATACATAGTCAAAGTCAACCTGAACCTATAAGTACCGGGGATTTAGTTGTTTATGCATATATATTACCTAAGCAGCAGAACCAAAATACACTTTACATATATACAATACTAGAGTTTCACTTTTCCTACATATACGCATACATATCCCAAAAATTCATAATAAGACTAACCCGACTGCTTTCCCTGCACTAGGTAGTACCTACGAACCCCTCTATCATGGAGCTCGCTCCACTCGTCTGTTGGGATTTCCTAAAATATTTGTATTGATTGGTGGGGTGAGGCACCTCTCAGTAAGGGAAATAAACTAATATCAGTGTGTGGCAATGTGAGTTTTATTATATTATAAACATATACTGCAAAGAATATAATTGTAATATATCTTCAAGGTGTAACTCATAACACATGAAAATTTGTACTTTTAAACATACTATATCATAATGAATTTTCATATCTTAAAAATCATCTGTTAAATCTGTATTAATGAAATTTATACCCTGGATGTAAATCTGTGTATCATGACTCCAGCCCTCATGATCCAGGTTGTGTGGCCCAAAGGCTGGACTTAACGCTGGCTGGCCTACCAGGTTAAGTCAAACATAACATAACTACGCACGATCATCCACCCAACCTGGCCTATCTAGCCTACTACACCAACAACCTCTAAGGTCGATAACACAGTGGGTATTTACTACACCGCCTACACTTTCGGGCTAATTGGCCACCGACCCACACTTCCTGAATCGTGTGGTTGCACTGTCGGCTATACCCAATCTGGTCCACCCAGCCTACTACACCGACAACCTCTAGAGTCGGCACTCAGTGTGTATCCTACTACACCGATCTGTTTAGCTAGCTACGGTACTGTGCTCCTAATATATGTAATCATTCAGGTTCTATTACTATATAATACATTTCATATAATATACTTCTGTTCATAAACGACATTTTCATATTTCTGAAATAAAAGCTGGTTGTTCATAATTTCTGAATAAACTGCCATATAGAATCTGATCTCAGCATCTGTGCTAGCTTATCATATCACGGCATCTGAGTCGGCTATCATATCACGGCATCTGCGCTAGTTGCATTATCATAATATTCTGAACATATAATTTATGTATGATTTATAATTTTATAAAAAGAGACTATTGTCATATCATGCTTTTTTTGTGGAATACTGTAAATATTCTGACATGCTATTATTGTTTTAAAATATATACTCATGCCACACGAGTCAGTTCTACTATGTATAATACTATAACATGCTATAAAATCTATTTTCTCGGTTCAACATCAATATTCCCAAAAACACATTAATTCATAAATAAATTTTGGAAAATACCTGACTTAATCTATTTCCTTACCTATTCCCTGCAAAGCCTGTTAAAAGCCCTAAATCATGCCTACGATATTCCAAACTCCAAACCCTGAAACCATATTCACCCCAGTTCACTCAACTCAAACCCCAGTATATTAACATCTAACACATTTTTTGGGTTCCGAAATTCCAATTAAGTACATAAATCCTAAAATTACTTACTTACCCTGATTTTGGGATGGTGCCCAAGATACTCAAATCAACATTCTGCTTTGACTAAGTTGTAGAGAATCTCCCCAAGATCATTGTGGTAACTTCTAATCGTTTAAACGTGGAGAAATGGAGCCGAAATCATAGAGAGAAGTGAGGAAAATCGAATTTCTAGAGAGAAATAGAACAGGAACGAAATTGCTCGCTTAAAATGTGATTTTTGCGTATTTAAAGACGGATGGCCACGTGGCTTCGTCGACAAGACATATGGACTCGTCGATGAACTAAAGGAAGGAGTTCATCAAAGAACCCATGAACCTCGTCACCAAGCCTAAAAGTTCTAAAACCCTCCTCTCCGTATCTCTTTATCGACAAGACACGTGTCCTCATCTACTGATTAAAGAAGGCAGTTCGTCGATGAGCTCAGGGCACTCGTCAACGAACTCTTGTAGTTTCCCTTTTTAAAATTTATTTTCCTTGTTTTCTCCTTTCTTTTCTTTCTTTTACTTTTTTCCTTCATTAATTTCATAATTAAAATTTTTTGGGTCTCTACAAAAGTAAACAAAGAAAACTAAAGAAATGAATCAAAAGAAAATATAATAGAAAATTTTGAATTAAGCTAACCATTACTCAACAACGGCGCTAAAAACTTGATTCACTCTAAAAAACATTTAAAGACTGACTTTCAAGTATAAGAATTTCATCAAGTAGTATTAGGGGAGCCCCTAAGTCATTTCCTCGAGGAACAATTTGCTTAAATCCCAAATTTAACTACAATAAAAAATAAAGGAGAGTTATGTCCTACTAATACTTACAATACTATTCAAAATGAGAATGGGCTCTTGGATATAACTGAAATTGGTTTGTTTTTTCTTTTGTATGAAGTGGCAAAATGAATTCTAAATAAGCCAAAGAAAATTTAAATGCAGTGTGCTATTGAACTCAAATCAAATGGGAAAAAAACTATGTAACAAATTAGAATTTATGTTCCAATGCACCTTGACACTAACATTACTCTTTTCCATAAGCTGAAGGAATTTACGGACGTGTGTTGAATAAATTATGGTTATCTTTGCTTAAGGAGTTAAATCTAAATCATCAACATCATCTAATCCAACTATGGCCAACAATTAATAGAAAGTTATAATGATTATGCTCTAAGGGGGCGGCATTTTTTCAAACACGTTGTGCACAACTTGATTCAAGCAAATTTTCATTCTCCTGAGACTCAAAAGAGCCTAGCATTACTCAAATCAGAAATTGAAACAAAGAACAAATGCAAAAGAATGAAGCAATGGTTCTTGAAACAAATTTTAGTAGAATCTATTAGGACCAAAGGAACCCATGAGTGGCTTGATACACATGGGTGAACATCAACTTGACCCAAAAGTTTAAGCCTATTGAGTCTTTGATCCAACTATATATATAAGCACCCATCATCCATTCAATTTTTTCAATGTGGGGCAAACTCACAAGTAAAATTCTTAACAATCTCTCCCTCACTTGTGAGTTCCAACTGCTTCCCCTTGAACAGAAATCGTCTCTCTTTTAGGAGTAAGCCCAAATCTCCAATAGTTGTTCAAGTGGGACTTACCACTAGTGTCTTACGTGCCTTGGATTGCATTCCACGTGCCCCTGAGCCAATCCTACCTCCCACGTCTTGAGCCTATTTGGATTCATCTGCAGCCTAGATGATCCTTATATTATTGGCCTCGACCACAGACTTGGTCCTCGAACTGTTAGCAGGTCAAGAGAATTAGCTTCATGTCTCGACTTTTTACGATGTCGCTCACCCAGAGTTACAAACCGTCGGCTTTGATACCACTTGTTAGGACCGGAGGAACCCATGGATGGGCTTGATAGTGAACACCAACTTTACCCAAAAACTTAAGCTTATTGGGTCTTGAGCCCAACCATTTATATAAGCACCCATTATCCACTCAATTTTTTCGATGTGGGACAAACTCACTAGTGGAATTCTCAATCGAATCCACAATCATAAATCTAAAGATAACACAATGAAATTACAGAAATCTAAGCTATTCAAGTGATATTGGAAAATCATAACCAAAACAAAACAAAAAATGGAAAGATGAAGATGCAAGAAGGGGCCTCAGGTGCTGCTGTTTGGCTGGGAGCAGTATGCGAACAAGGATAGAAGCTTCTGTCTGCGAATAGAAAAAGCTTGGGAAACTACTGTCTCTTGGGAGCAATCTGCAAACTAGGGAAGCTGCTGTTTGCGAACCAGGGAAGCTGTGAACAAGAAGTGGAGTTGTGTGTTGTGATAAAAAAGGGCAGTTGCTATCTTCAAATAGAAGAGGGACTCGGGTGTTGCTAAAACTTGAATCCAAATCTAAAGCAAACTTAGAAATGGAAGGAAAGAGATGCTGCAAGAGGAAGGGCACTGTTGTTTGGCTAGGAGCAGTTTGCAAACAAGCAAAAGGGTCCCCAAAATTGTTTATGCCATTTCCTTTTCTCTTCCTAACCATGATTCTCCCCAACGACCTGGGCACATGTTTCTCCGATTCCCCATAGTTGAGATTCCCTCCAACCGTCTGGGGCACATGGGCAGTTGATCTCCAATTTCACTGAATTCTTGCAAAGGGGCTACTACTATTGGACTTGGACGACTACCTTTTGGGGACTTGAAGTAAATTTTGTTGTCATTTTAATGTGAAGAGAAAAATGAAATGGAAAACTGAATTTGTGGAAAATAAAATAAAATATAACTAGATTTTTTAACGCAAAATTTCCTTGAATTTTTATTAACGCAAAATTCTTTATGGGTTAGAGTTTTTAAAGCTAAATATGTGAAAGGAGGAAATATTGCTCTTTGCAGATCGCATGGATCAGATTCTTCCTTTTGGAGGAAAGTTCTACAGGGTATGCCTGAACTGTTAAGTAAATCTAAGTGGAAGGTTAGAGAAGGAGATGTAAAATTGTGGTATGATAAGTTTCTAGATTCGAGACCTTTTGTCCAAATGGTGCACAATCTCATATCAAATTAAAAGATTTGGTTATCAATAATGCGTGGGATGTGGAAAATTTACAGAGGATTCTGGGGTTTAGTAAAGCGGATGAAGTGATGGAAAAGGTAGGAAATCTTAGAAATTCTTCGGACATTCTGTTATAGCTCCTGGAAAAGGATGGTTGTTTTAATACAAAATCCGCATGGGATGTTATCAGAGTTAGAGCTCCAAAATTTGATTGGGCTAAGTGGGTTTGGAAAAAATGGTTACCAAAGAAAATTTCTATCTGTATGTGGAAGACTGCTTTTGAGTGCCTAAGTGTTGATGAAAAGGTGAGAAGAGTGGGGGTTTCACTTGTTTCGGCGTGTAATTGTTGTGCGATGAGGCAATCAGAAGATTTGGAGCATGTGTTAAATAAGGGAGACCTTGCTTCTGAGGTTTATAGGAAGGTTTTGGTGGAGGTAGGTGTTCCTTTCCTTAGGCAACAAAATCGGAAAGAAAGAGTCCAAATGTGGTTTAATAGGGCTTCCAGGTTCTCTCAACTGGGTTCATTGATGGGTTTGATTCCTTGTTTAGTAGTTTGGAGGCTATGGAGAAGGAGATGTGTGGCTAGAATGGGAGAAAAATTAGAGAGTAGTAATCATGTGTGGCTCTCCATTAAGTATTGGGTGGGGGTTTTGAGTAGGAACATGATAGAAATGGTTCAATTAAAGGATGCTGATTTTTGGGTATTGCAAAATCTAGAAGTGCAAATTGTGAATAAAAGAATTAAAACTATGCAAACTATGAGATGGCTAAAATTGAGGCAAGGGAGGTTGAAACTAAATTTGGATGCGAGCAGCCTGGGGAACCTAGGACTGGCGAGTGGTGGTCGCATCCTTAGAGACCATACAGGTTCTTTGGTGATTGGTTTTTCAAAATATTTTGGTTCTTGTTCAAATAATGAAGCTTAATTGAGAGCTGTGTTGGAGGGAATAAAGATTTGCAAACAGTTGGGCCATACCTATATCGATATTGAATGTGATTCGAATATTGTAGTTAATTGGATAAGAGCTAGGAAGTGCTCCTTGTGGTATTTGTGGGATTTTTGGGAGTAGCTTATTGGTTTATTGGAGGGAGTAGATTTTTCGATAAATCATTGGTATAGAGAAGGAAACAAAGTGGCAGATGCCTTGGCTCGACAAGCTGCTATGGGGAGGAATAGTTTGTTTACAAATAGCAGTCAACTCCCTGGAGTTAGTAATGGTTTGTATAAATTGGAGAAGATGGGTACGGCTTATATGAGGTATGTTTAGCTGACTTCCTTTTGGTTTTAGCTTATGCTTTATGTTGTTTATCTTTTGTTTTGTTTTGTTGTGTGAGATTTGTTTTGTAGGTCCTATTTTGTTTTGTTTTGTTTGGACTTGTAACCTGGTTTTTGTATGGATGTTGGTGTTGTTCTTTGGGACGTTTTTAACGTGTTGTCTTTTGTTATCTCCCTTTGATTGCCTTGTAACCATGGTATTCCTCCGCCAAAAGTGAGGGGTTATCAATAAATAAATGGAGGTGTTGCCCTTCTTAAAAAGAAAAAGTACTAAATATTTATAACCAGTTCAAGCTCCAAGAAAATAGACAATAAAGGGAAAACATAGTTGTTTCTCAAGACCCAAATTTAAAAATATTTTTTCTTTTCACAACCTAATTTCATCAATTATTAGTGAGCAAAACTATGATTGATGTAAATTAATGTGCAAAAAGATTGTAATATTATGGCTCAATCACTAGGCTGTGACCTTGTTGAAGAAAATATTTATATAGATTAAATGGAGGACGCTCTCTTTTAAACTCACTACCCAAATGCCTCCAAAACAAAAGTGAGATGTAGTTGTCTCTCTTTATTTCTTTCAACCAAACTTTGAATTTGACCTCAAAAAACAATTAAGAAATTCTATCCTTACCTCTAAGTGAACATGCTTACATTTTTCTCACCAGAGATCCTTTTATAGACCTCAAATGAGAAATGGAGGGAAATGTCTCTTAGAATTTGAATTTTGAAAATTCAAATTCAAAATTAACTATCATTAACTATCAATCACCAACTACTAATGTTGTTGTTTGACATGAAACAGCATTGGGATACATAATATGCTCAAATTCTCTAGCCAATCTCAAGAACACAATACAAATATTAAAAATTTCTTGGAGTCAATCAACTACCTAAATAAACTAGTCGATTGTTTATTTGGGGTGCCAAATAATAATGGTGGGAAAATAGGTTGATCAACCGCAAAAAGTGGTCGATCCACTGCCTCATGCTATTTTCTTTTCTTTATTCTTTTTTTTTTGGTAAAAGAGGGCGGCACCTCGTAACTTTATTAGAAAACCCCTCACTTATGGCGAAGGAAAATCGTGGTTACAATTTCGAGACTTTAGGACAACAAAAGCAAACTCCAAGACCCTAAAACTAACTTAACCAACATAAACCAAACCAAAAACCAAACACCAGCAACCAAAAAACTAAGAAACTAAACCAATAAAAGTGTAATAACACAAAACATCATGAGTGCAAAGAAGGAAAACCCAATAAGTCCAATTGAATCATTCCCCTGACTTGCTGAGGAAGATCATATTGGCAATTATATGATCGAGAAATACCAGATTCACCCTGTTTGGCAAAGAAATCTGCACTTTTATTCGCCTCCCTATAAACATGTTCCGCTTTGAACTGTATGCCTCTTAATGCTAGCATAAGTTCTTCTCACAATTCCCATAAGTTCCAAACCGAGCACTTCCCAGAATTTATCCACTGAACCAACAAAGCAGAGTCACATGCAATCTCCACTTGATCAAATCCGAGATCTTTGCACAGATTAATCCCTAAAATAATTGTCTTCAATTCAGCCATGTTATTTGTTCCATAACCCAATAATGAGGAAAAAATTGCTTTAAATAAACCTTTTTCATCTCTTATCACGCCTCCACCACCATAATTCCTTGGGTTACCTCTACAGCTCCCATCCACATTCAACTTAAGCCAACCTATCCCAGGTTTACACCATCTGACTACACGAGGAAGACGAACCCCCACATTTTTTACTTGAATATCCAAAGCACAAAGGACTGCAATATCCATGCAAGAAGCAGGTGCACATTTATTTAACTTGTCTGAAATGGATATCAGCAAATATTTAATATCAAGCCACACAGTTGTCACCAAATCATGAATTGATTCCATCCTGACTCTACATCGACGAGTCTAGAGTCTCCAAATGATGAGACTAGGTATAAGACCTACCAAAATGCCTAACTATGAGGCCCGTCTTACACAACTAAACCAGACATTAACTCTGTCTTTCCAAGTACTCGTTGCCATACAACTAACACCCAACGCCACTATTGCTTTTTTCCATACCTCTTTAGCAAAAGATCCGGTGCAAAACACATGGTCTAGAGATTCAATCTTGGCATTTGAACAACAATCACATCGAGAGGCCATCTGGACACCTACTTCTTTAATACGAGTATCAACTGGAAGACAAGCAAACCAAGACTTCCATATACAAATTGACACCCTTTTTGGCAACATAGGATGCCAGATCCATTTTGCAATTGAGAATTTCTCTTTATGCTCCCTTATAATTCCCAAGCACTTGTCGTGGTGACTTTCCCATCTGTTGAAGGTTCCCAAATTACTGTATCTAGACCCTCCTTACAAGAAATAGCATAGTCCATTACTTCCTCAGCCTGGTCTTCACCCAATAGATCCACTAATAAATCAACATTCCACCCATTTCTATCCCAACAATCTCGAGTTTGAGGGTTATGGTTACTGATTTCCTGAACCTTAGCACAAAGGGGGCCGGAGGCTAACCAACGATCAAACCAGAAAGAAGCCAACCCTTCTTTAATTCGAACATGGACATGCTCTAAAACTTCAGGAATCACATGAACAATCGATCTCCAAAATCTGGTTCCTTTCTCTAGTTTCATTCCTCTCAAGTGGTGTTTCTTATACAAATATTTAGCTTTAAAGAATTGAGTCCACATATTATCCTTAGTTAACAATCTCCACACAAACTTCATATGCAATGATTTTTTTAGCTCCTCCAAATCCCTAACACCCAAACCACCTTCACAAACAGGCTTACATATATTAGACTAGGAACACCAATTCCTTTTCCTTTTGTCATTTACTCCACTCCAAAAAAATTTCGATAACATAGAATTTCTCTTTTTGAAGACAGTAGTAGGAATGTCCAATACCACCAATTGATGAATGGCCATTGATGATAATACATGCTTAATTAAAATTAGGCGGCCCCCTTGAGATAAAAGCTTAAATTCCCAACCCGCTATCTTTTTCCTCAATTTATCAATTAGGGGCTCTAAAATACGGGCCGTAAGCCAACCCAATACCAAAGGAACACCCAAATATGTAGCAGGAAAACCTCCTTCCACAAAGCTAGTCGTCCTTAACAGAGATCTCTTCCGAGCAAAAGCTATTCTCTTTGACAAAAAAATACTTAAATTTTCTTTATTTATCAATTGACCAGACCAATCCTCATACTTTTTCAAAGTATTAATAAGCATTCGAATGAAACTTCTCTTGCCATTGAAAAAAATAAGAATGTCATCCTCATAGAGAAGGTGAGATACCAAAGGCGCACCACGAGGATGATAGTAAGCCCCTATCTTATTCTCCATAAAATTTTTCTTTAGAAGTCGAGAGAGAACTTCTTGTAAAATAATAAATAGATAAGGAGATAAAGGATCTCCTTGGAGAAGCCCTCGAGAAGGTTTAAAGAACCCTTTATAAGTGTCATTCATCATAATGGAGAACCAAGGAGAGGAAACACATTCCGCCACTAAACCATAGAATCTTCATGAGAAACCAAAGCTTTCTAGAACCAAGTTTAAAAAATCCCAATCGACCCTATCATATGCCTTAGCCATGTCCACTTTGATCATTACATTGACTTCTTATGCAGAGAATGAACCATTTCTTGTGCCAAAGAAATATTTTCAAATATACTTCTACCAGGAATGAAAGCTCCCTGTTCTAGAGAAATCAAAGTAGACAATAAACCTGTCATCCTTGCAACAATAATTTTTGAAAAAATTTTGTAGATAACACTACAAAGACTAATAGGCCTAAACTTGTCAAAACTTTGGGGATTCTAAACTTTTGGGGTTAGAACAATGTAAGATGCAGAATAAAATCTAGGAAGAGGGGACCTAGCAAAAAAATCTCTAATCTCTAGCTGCATCGATCACGTCTTCTTTTACAATATCCTAGCAATCCTGGAAAAAAGCCGAGCCAAAACCATCCTGACCTGGGCTACTATTTCTCGAGATAGAAAGAATAGCATCCCTTATCTCCACCTCAGACGGTTCACGACAAAGATCAATATTCTCTTCTTCAGAAACCATAGGAGATATTATATCAACAAGGTTAGCTGTTCGATTAGGTCCTACGCCTGTTAAGAACGTTTGAAAATACCTTACTGCACCCTCATGAACAGCTTCCATAGAATCCAACACTTCTCCATTTGGAAGTTTCAATGAATGAATCATAGTCTTCTTCCTCTTTTGGTTCACAAATGCATGAAAGAACTTTGCATTGTTATCCCCCGCCTCCAACCATTTCTTTTTGGCTTGCTGAGAAATACGAATCTCCTCCCTCTTTTCCCATGCTTCCAGCTCGAGTTTAGTAAGGAAAAAATCTTCCTCAATTTCTGGCGAATAGCTGAGCCTTTAGAGCCTCTAGAGCCTCCATACTTTCCTCCAATTTTTTAATGTTCTATTGTACATGTCCAAAAACCTGTATTGCAACTTTCATATGTTTCAATTTACCAGCAAGTCTAACTAAACTCGAACCATGAGACTCCTCCCTCTAGGCTTCCCCCACGCAAGACTTAAAAGACTGGTGCGTGCTCCACATATTCTGATACCTGAAGGGAGAAGGACCATACCAATGCAGATTTCTATGAAATCGAATAATCAATGGGTTATGATCTGAAGTCCTCATCTTTCCATACTCAAAATAAATATTTGGCAAAACTTG
This sequence comes from Malania oleifera, assembly GCF_029873635.1. Lineage (NCBI taxonomy): Eukaryota > Viridiplantae > Streptophyta > Magnoliopsida > Santalales > Ximeniaceae > Malania > Malania oleifera. Next base: position 53,825,315 of record NC_080417.1, read on the forward strand.
GAGAAGATTCGAATTATAGAGCACCCTATCCACTTTTGCCCAACACCGAGAATTTTCACTGTGACCATTACACCATGACATGTTGTTGCCAATACCAACCAAATCCATAAGACCACAGTTGTCCAAGCAATTGTTAAATTCCTCCATAGCTGATAACGACCTCATATGACCACCAATACGTTCCGAATATGAACGGATAATATTAAAATCTTCCGCCACTAACCAAGGGAAATCATCCCTCTTTACAAACTCCAAATCATTCCAAAGTTCCCGACGACCTGTTTGATGACATTTAGCATAAATAAAAGAAGCTAAGAAAATCTGGTCCACAGAACTAAAAACACCCGAAATAACTTAATTAGACATATGTTGTAACTAAAAGTGCACTTTCTCTTCCCAAAATATCTATTCATTTTGACCTAACTTTCCATATGTTTAGTTGAGTCAAAATTGATTTTTTTTAATAAAAAAAATGACTATCAATAACACTAAACCCATTAATCAATTTCTAAAAGTAACCAAAATAAAAAGCGGAGAGCATAACTGCAAAACACCAAACTGGATAGAACAACTGAATTTGAATTTTTTTATAATATATCACTATGCCTCTTCATTCCCATGCATAAACTATACATCAATTCAAAATAACATTGAAGAACTCCACACTGATCCTCAAAAAATGCGGATGCCGTCAAAAACGCATTAAATGACAAAAAAATTACTGTTGATGAGATCTCCCTACTGAGAAAGAATGTTGAGGAAGGAGACCCTTGTGTTGATCAAGTTCTTAAACAAGCACTCCAGAGCATTTTCTAGACCTTCAATGCTTCCTTCCAATGCCTCCAGCCTTTTATTTGCAGATTGAATCATCTCACTCTCACTGCCTTTGCTCGAACTCTGCGCCAACAGGTTGCCAAGTGCAACATCCAGACTTTCCAATTCGCTGATTCTCATCATCCTCTGGCCATCACATGCCACCACGCCTCTGTGCACCAGTCTTGAAACCAGTGACCATTTTGTAAGCTTCTTTGGCTTCAGCACGGGCACAGAGAGGAACAATAGCAGTGATCGGAAGACCGAAATGGTGATCAAACATGTTTTTCTGAGTGCTCGAACCACGGCAGAAATGTGGGCGTTTAGATAATCAGGAAGAGGAGAGGCTCCCAATTTGCTGTCAATTTGCTTCAGTGCTGCTAGAGACTTTGCAGTTTCTTTCTTCATCCTCTTTCTGGAGGAAACGAAGGTACTAAAAATATTGCTTCCAATGCTGAAATCCCCACCCTTTCTTCGGCGAAGAGCAGATTGAAGTTCTCGAACATCTTCTTTGAGAAGTAAAAGAGAGTCCCTAGTGTTGCTGCATATGTCCAAGAAGATCACTGATCCATCCAATACCTCATCGACCCATTTCTCATGTTGGTGTTGGGTTAGAGCTTTCTGGGTCAGTGGCAAATTTAGAAGATCCTGTATGCATCTATACAGAGCCCCCATGCCAGAAATGCCAGCAGAAACTGCCTCAGCAGATAGACAATGATCTGCTTCCCAGTTCTTTAGCTTGTTCAGCTCTTCTTCAGTTCTAAGTGTGGTGCGATCTGATCTGACCGGCAAGCTAATGGATCGAAGGTGGTAGTTACCCCTGTGCTTCGGGGAAAAAGCAGCCATGGTTGCAATTTTCATCACAAAATGGTTCAAATGCGAGATGGACTCAATTGAGTTCAGCACCAATTTAAGCCTATTTGAAGAAAATGGGAGTGGAGACCAGAAGAATCTTGGGCTGATGGGCATGTGAGGTGGTGTGGGTTTTCCTTTGTAATGGGGTTTTTCTTGTCAGTTCTTCCACCAGCCATGCCACGGCATAAGCATCATTAATTTAGTTCCATGGTTGCACAATGGGTACGGAATACGCTAACATATGATATATACTGGTTTTTTATTGCAGTACTTGGCTCCTGATTTTCATCACCCATGTACTCAATTTGTGTCCCCCATGCTCACCACCATCCCCTACTTAGATTATCTACGTGGTTCAATCTATGAAAGGTCGGTACCATAAAAAAATAGTTTGGTGTTTCAAAGTTGTCTCGGTGGGAAGAACCATGTATAAAAATTATATGCGAACAGTATTCTAGAGATTGAGATTCGGGGATAATCGATAACTATAGATATATATTAATATTGATGGGAATTCGTGTCAACGATGGGGAGGAAAGATGGAGATGATTGGTCGGAAAACTAAAATAAATAAAGGAAAAATATATATTGACACACGAGTGGCATGTTGTCCCAGTACAGCCTCTGTCAAGGTTTGCTATCTGCAACTGTATATGAGACATAACAGATCAGCACTTTGAGTACAAATGTTATGTACAGGTAATAATATGGTTTGTACTTGATCCGTGATTAGGATTACAGGGAATCAACATTTTGTCATCCTTCATCTTTTTATTATAAAGCTTATGTGGAATTAATGATACCTGCCTCCCATGCTTTCAGCTTGTCTAGCTCTTTTAATTTTTCTTCTCCCTTTTCCTTTACTCAAGACTGTAAAATGGCTCTCTCTCTCTCTCTAAATTTTTTGCGTCAGATTTTTGAGGTGGCACCAACTCCTGTGCACTGATTATTAAAATTACAGTGGAGGGGCCAATAATCTATTCCTCTTGATCAATTTCCGGAAAAATGAAAATTGGATGGGTGTGAGGCTTTGGGCTTAACTAACAAAGCACGAACAATGCTTGTCTTTTAATGTATGAATTGCCAATGAGTTACCACCCACTGCCTCCCCCCACATGGTACCATCACTGTCACCTCCTCATTTAATTACTCTTATGTTTTCAACTCAAGTATAAAAATATTGAAGCTGCTTCGTCCACAACAATGTTTCCTGTGATTCCCAGGTTATCTTATAGGAAGATTGAAGAGTCTCTAATCATTAACTAAGACCTATACACAATATTAATTAAGTATATATAACTCTTGATAAATATTTGAAACTCTACAGATATCAAGGTGTTGGAAAGAAACGAGATTTACCAAAAAATCACGGAAGCACAATCGGAAGTTCTTTCTCTCCCAATTAACAAAATCAGTTCTTATGATATATCAATAGCACAAAAAAAATATTTTCAACAACACAAAATCAGCCAAACAATAACCACAAATATCAATCACATGAGACACAATTTTATATGGAAAACCCCTTCAAATCAAATGGTAAAAATCATGGGACTTGAGAGTCAACTCAAAAACTTTACTATGATAAAAGTGCGGGTATAAGATCTCAATTTTAGACTATCACAATTAGTATATAATTCTATTTTTAGCTAACAGCAAGAGATCTTAAAAATCAAAGAAGAAAAGTTGAGAATTTCACAAAAAGCATAGTTACTATTCAAAATTTGATATGTGTCACTACAGTGTGTGGATGACCAATTAGATTATTCAAATTCTACATCTGCATGCCCTTTATGTATTGACGAAAAATCAGCTCGATTGGACCACAAATGATCTTCCAATTGGTGGTTGATGATCAAAATTGCACACGTACTACTGCAAAAACCCAATTTTTCTCAACGTAGTTATTACTAAAAAAGTTGATATCTGGTGCTATGGTGTTTGGATTACCAATTTGACTATTCAAAATCAGCATCTACAAGTTCTCTATCTACTGAGAAAAAAAAGCCCAATTGGAGCACGGAATGCCCTCCAACCGTCTAATGATCAAAACTGCGCACAAAAAACCAAATTTTCTCTTCTGCTTCTCCCTTTTTTAGCCGTGCACTCCCTCTCACTTTTCTGAGGGAATTCTACACTGCCAACCCTAATTTTATTTACTCAAATAAGGTTTAAAAAAGCCTCTAAAAGGCCCAAAGAAAATGGGCTAAAGGGTTGTATAGGTTTCTCCACATAGGAGGGACACTCAAACCCAACAAATTTCTCCCTCCCAACTGTGTGGTGTTGCTCACCATCTTGACAATCAAGAAACAATTTTCAAACTTTTCTCTTGGTAAGGCTTTAGTCACCCAATCAACACCATTATTATCCCGTGTCCAATGATACCATACACCAATATGTTTAGACTTAGCATGAAAGATCAAATTCTTACCAAAATGATTAACACTTTGGCTATTAAAAAATAACATGTACCTCTCCTGTGTAAAGCTAAGTGTAACGACCTGAAATTTATGTTATTTTTTTTTCCACATAATAATTATCATAATAACTCTGATACCATAATATACTAACAGAGTCAAAGTCCACCTAGACCCATAGGTACCGGGGATATACCTGTCTATACATACATGTCGTCTATACAACAGAAACTATAATTTACACAACCATAATATATATACAATACCAGAGTTCCACTAAGTCCATAAATACACATATAGTCATCCCCCAAACAACCATAATATCCTAGGGTCATAATCCTGAAAATCCATCCTGAACACAATCCCACAACTTACCCTTCAGACAGGGTAGTAAAGAATAGCCCTCTCTACCTCGGTGCTCGATCAGCTCTTCTATCGGGGTTTCCTAAAATATTTATAATGTTGGGGTGAGACACCTCTCAATAAGGGATATAAACTAATATCAGTGTGTAGCAATGTAAGTATCATTGTAATATAAATATATACTGTACTTGGTATACTATATCTGTTAAACAAGGAAAACCTGTACATAATTCAACCGCATTTAATAAATCTGATAAAACTATGTTGTATAAATATGAATAAATCATATTTCATATAACATCTGTATACATAATAATCATCTGCTATAACCGCATAATACTGAAATCACACCCTAGATGGATAACTAGTTGATGTTATGTATTAGCCCCACATGACTGAGTTGTGCAGCTTATAGGCGGGACCTAGCAATGACTGGCATACCTGCTAAGTCAACTAATAATTTTGTAAGTACGATTAGCTTGCCCAATGTTAGCATTGGTGCAATCCCAAGAGGGGGGTGAATTGGTATTTAAAAATTTTATCCCACAAGCCTAGGGTCAATCTATACAATCAATAAATAAACATACGTGCAATAATGGAAAAGTGCAGAAAGGTAAATAATACACGCGATATGTTAACGAGGTTCGGCCAAATTGCCTATGTCCCCGCCTTGGCTACACCAGCACAAGGATTCCACTATGACTCTTTTAAACAGATGGAGCGGCACCTAATACAACACGCCTTACCAGGGTGGCACACCTAGCTTTCCTAATCGGGTATAAACCAATCCGGGACTATTCCATAGGGCTAGTCTCCCTCTTCAGGCCTACGTTTGGAATACAAAAAATGGTATAAAATTTTTGTACACAAAAATGCACTTCTTTACAAGAAAAAATGTACACCAGTATTGCTCAAGCAATTATGCAAGCACGAATGATATGAAAATATGCTCAGTGCTCCAACGTGTGTTAAACACTCAATCAAGTATGATAATCAATCCAGATCTAGAGTGCATATCAAAGCAAGATTTGAAACGTAGTATGTGAATATCACAAAATCAGATCAAGGGTTCAAATATGCTAACTAGTTGATTCAAACAACTCAACAAGATATTTTTAATGTACTAAGCACAAGGAGTGTTTGAATGCAAACTTTGAAAATGATTTTTGCACACAAAAATATATGCTTAGGTAACTTGCAATGACAATGCAATAACCACAAGCAACTAAGTCTTCCCACACAAGATTTATCAGATAAAATTGATGGGAGAACTTAAACTTTACTCTCAATGTTAAAATCAGTCAACAATCAAGCAAATGAGAGTATTTAAGCAAATAGAGAATGAAGCACAAGCACTCTAAATACACTCACAACTCTTGGATAATCAAGGAAAATGAAGCTTTTGAGTGTATGGGAGTAGTATAGACTAAAATAAGATTTTTGAATTTGGGAGAATTTTGGCCCCAATCAATTTTGCTAATCCTTACTAATATAAGCAAATGAACATGTATATATAGACAAGGAGAAATTTTTGACCATTGGGGACTCAATGGGGATAATTAGAAAAGTTTTAAATAGGTTTAGAAAAAATTTACCCAGTTTACCACTTTTAATTTTTAGTAAAAATTAATTTACCCTATGAGATTTGGGTGCCCGATCTGAGGTTCGGGTGCCCGAATAGACTTACTCAAATAATCATTTTTTAAAGGTTCAGGTGCCCGAAATCGGAGTAGGTTGGCTGAACACAAGACATAATGTTTCTATCCATGATTTGGGTGCCCGGATACAAGTTTGGTAAGCCGAACTAGCAAGTTTGGTTGCCCAAGGGCTTTTTGAACGCGAAGGTTCGGGCGTCCGGGTTGGTGAAAAGAGTTCTGACACGGGTTCAGATGACCGAAGAAGATGTGTTAAAGTTGGTTCGGTCTAACGAACAAGAAGTCAACAATTTGACTTTGTCCAGGGTTCGGTTGCCCGAGGCATTTTAAACACCACAGTTTCAGTCATCCAAGCTCTCTCAAGATTTTCAATTAAAGTCAAATTTTGCCTTATTTAATTCTCCTGATTATGTAAGTGATATTGGGACTATTTGTCCATTTGTTTGGGTACCTAAAGACTTTCTATCCTACCAAAAAAATCCAGCGTCGGTCGAACGAAGGTCAACCGAAGGGTGATCCCTAAGGTCTTTCTATGGTCTCTATAGGTACCTAAAGTCCAACTAGGATCGATTTGAGCATACCTACCTATCATGTATGATACAAATTATTACATGCCATAGGAGTGTACAGTCCATAATAATATTAGATCCCAGAATGAAGAAAGTGAAAAATAATTACAAATACAACACAAACTTCTTTATTCTTCTACTTGATCATGCACGGCATCATGATAGGTCTTTGAGTTCGAGTACATGCGTAGGGTGAACTTGCATGCAAGCCTTAGTGCAACCATCAGTACCAAGAATATTTGTCATTATCAAAACTGGGTGTGACCTATGAGGTCACCAACTAACCTAGTCCGGACTACCAGGGGGCAACTACTCCCACACTGATGCACAATCAACTATCCAAATTCCCACACTCTATATGAGATGTGTTGTAGCACTGCCTGAACTGATAACTATGGTACCGTGCTCTAAATCTAAACTAAGCCATCCAAACTCTACTATCATATAATACATTTCTCATAATATAATTTTGTTCTTAAATAACATATTCATATTTCTAAAATAAAATCTAGCTTTTACATATTTTTGAATAAAAGCTGTCATTTCATAATTTTTGAATAGACAGTAATATTAAAATTGATCACGACATCTACGCCGAATAAATACCACAGCATCTGCACCGGCTGAACACACTACAAAAAAACTGGTTTTTAGTTACGAAACTATTAGTGATGGATTCATTTTCATCACTAAGAGTGAGTACTAGTGACAGTTTTATCAATTGTCACTAATACGACACTATTAGTGACGAATTTGAAACTGTCACTAATAATTTCATTACTAAAATCGGGAAAAAATCGAGGGAAAATATTTTTCGCGCATAAATTATCCCTGGAAAATATTAGCAGCAACTTCTGTAGTATTAGTGACGAATTAAATCTCTCACTAAAAGACTCTTATTAGTGGCGATTAAATAACCGTCACTACTATTATTTTAAAAAATTTAAATAAATTTATTTTAGAGTATTAGTGACGAATTTGAAGATTCGTCACTATTAGCCACATATTAGTGATGGATTTAGGAAGCATTACTAATACTTCTTTTATTTAAATAATAATAATTTCAGAGTATTAGTGATGAATTTAAAGATTCGTCACTATTAGACCATTATTAGTGACAGATTTGGGAACCGTCACTAATACCTCTTTAATATAAAATAAAATAAAATAAATTTATTTCAGAGTATTAGTGATGAATTTAAGGATTCGTCACTATTAGACCTTTATTAGTAGCGGATTTGAAAACCGTCACTAATGCCTATTTTATTTTAAAAAAAATATTTTAGAATATTAGTGACGAATTTAAAGATTCGTCACTACTAGTTCTTTTCTTTCAATAAATAAACAAATTTTTTTTAAAGCTAGTAGTGACGCTTTTTGGTATTCGTCACTATTAGTAGAGTTGTAGTTACAGTTTGGAGGATTCGTCACTATTAGTCGTTTTCTTAACCCCCCAGGTTTCCCCCAGTCTCCCTCATTTTCGCTCCATTCCCTTTTTTGTTTCCCTCATCTCCTCTGTTTCCTGCCTCCCCTCCACATCCTCCTCTCTCCGTCGCAGCCCCTCGCCGTTGCCCCTCGCTTTGCCATCGCCCCTTGCCGTCACCCCTCGGCTGAACAAAGGCCATCACCTCACCGTCGCCCCTCGACCGAAGAAAGTGGACTTTTGGAGATATTTATTCCAGGACTCCATTGTTGGATGCTATTGATCGTCCCTTCTTCGTATCATACTATGTATTTTTGCCCGCCATCTGCTTTTCCAATCAGGCTTTTAGGTTAAAGTTGTTGGTTTAGTATCTGCTATTTGTTTACAAATATGCGATCATTTGATGTGTTGTTGCCTGTTTGGTTGCTGAAAATGTTTAGGAAAAGAAAATAATTGTGGGGTTTGTGGAAAGTGCAATTGTCTACTCAGTTGAACCCAATGCAGGTATTTGGTTTATTGTTTTCTTTATTTTAATTTTATTTTTTAATGTAGTATTAACATTTCCATTACAAAACTTAATTCAGATTGAAATTTTGTCCCTTTACATTGTATCATTCATCCAATTATTAATGAGAATAAAGGGGCAGCAGTCTCTTGGTTAACATTGATTGCATTTCCATCCTAGACAGTCTTTTATTTTTATTTGTCACTAAATTTTCTCTCAATATAGAATACCATTTGAAATAAAAACTTGTTCTGATATGATTCAAAATTAAGAAAAACTAAATGCCAAGGATAAGTAAAATTAAAATGTTATTAATTGTGTGTTTTATTGTATATTTTTTTTATTGAAGGATATACATTCACATATTCTCTCAATATACATTAAAACTTCAAACTATCAAAATTTAAATAATTTTTACTCTTGATATACTATAACAATTAAAATTTTTTAAATTTATAAATTTTATTATTGCTAGTTATTATTTTTATCATACTTAAAGCTAATAGGTGATTACTAATCTACGAGCACATACTTATGCTATTGTCTTTGATTAAAAAAAAAAATAAATAAATATCAAGAGAATCCAATCTTAAGTATGCCGCTCTAAAAATGTTTCGTTTTGAACTTAAATCGTAGGGTTTCCTTTTTACTGGCCAATGCCTCTGCGAAGGAATCTTCGGGCAGCCTCAAAGCGGTAGAGGGTTCAGGACCAGCCAAGGGGAGAGTCTTCTTCCAAGGGTCAAGCTGTACAGACCGAGCACGAAAGGATTTCAGATGAGACGAGAGCACCAAGGGCGACTCTTGAGGATGTGCAGTTGCCCCCGGCATGTTCTGATGCGCCACCCATTAGAGACCAGTCCTCCAATGTTACCCCAGGGCTAACAGAGGACATGCCTGCTCATTCGGTGATATTTTGTATGATTAGGCCGACCATGTTGTATGATTACGATAATCCACCTTTGGCAGACATTCCTGACCATTTGCTGCCTCGGGCCCTTAGGCCACGCTCATACAAGGAACCACTAGCCTCCCCTCTTACCCTTAAATTGTGTAGTCTTCTGAAGGAAATGGCATGGGACCAAGACGCCACTAGAGCAGTAGCCTCATCTTGTTGCTCGTGTAGTTTCGATTCTGATTTTGACTCTGATTAGGATAGACTAAATGCTTGGGATCTTTTTATGTACTTTCTCTTTTGCTTATGTACTGTGCTCATGCACCCTTTACTTTTATTTATTTATTTTTCTTTTATTTATTTTTTATTGTATTATGTTTTACCATGCTTTTGAATGGCTATATGCGTGCTTCGATGTGTCTATCTACATTGTATTGCCTCTGAAAGTAATGAAAATACATGGAGCTTTTTGTTTCTACCTGTATTTTGTGTTTCACAATATCATTACATTTTTCAAGCTATTTTTGGAATTTATGTGGATGTTACTTACTCAGATAAGGTAGGCAGATAAGTGTTTATTTTTTTTTATCCTTATTGTGCATTCATTTGAGATTGTGCATGGTTAGAAAATCTTTGGAACAACAATGTATAAAATACAATGAAAGGCCAAAAACTAAATGCCATATGAAATAAACTGCCAAATTAATTACTGTCATTTCTTGTGTTCATTGAAGCTTAGACCTGCTCAAGAATGGTTACTATACATTCATGCCTTATCGTACATGTGAGACAAAATAATTATTGAAATTCAATTGATTATTAGTCATACTATGTTGACTAATAATCAATTGAACATGTTAATTATTTGTTTCACTTACGATTAGTAATGTTTGTATTTCAACCATTCTTGGATTTTCCATCGTGGATAGTTCAGGAAGTTGTATTTACGTTGTTGTTATCATTCACGCTTTGTCAATTGTCATTATATATTTCGAGCGCGTCTCTACTTGTGTTCTTTGGATGCATAGTGGGGTGTCATGTTAGTGATGGAAAACTAGCAACATGTTCACTTCTCCCATCTCGTGTACTTGGAGAGCCATGGGGAGATGCTATTGAAAATTATAATGACTACAACGAAGGAATTTGAGCGATTGATCGCAACGTAAGTGCAATATTCCTGAATGGGATAGGATTCATACCGTTTAGACAGAAGGTCGTTGATTATAGGATTCACGATGCATGCATCATAAACATTATGAGAATGTAATCAACACCATTTACTTGAACATGTTATAGGGTAATTAACGAACATGGATAAGAGTTGGATGAACGCTTAGGGTATGTTTTTTCCAGAATACGTGAAAGGGGTACATGATTTCATAAAGTTCGCGCATCCTCGTGCAGACAAAGCAAGTAGAATAAGGTGCCATTGCAAGAAATTCCAAAACATAACATTCAAACACATTGATCCGGTCCATTTACATTTATTAGACTTTGGAATGGAGAAAAGGTACACAAGATTGGTGTTCCACAGTGAAGATTATGCAGTTCAGAGCGATGATGATGACGATGAAGATGAGGGGGCAAATATTGTAGGTGGTGATACACTTTTAGAAGGGTTAATCAAAATGTTAGATGACTTGTAAAGGGGGATTGTAGTGGACACAGGCGATGTTAGTGTGTCGCATACTGGTGATGAATTTAGCTACTTCAGCAGGTACCATACCTTGCGATCCTAGTACGTTGAATCGACTCAGTAAACCATTTGCTAATCTCGTGAGGGATGCACAGGTGCCCCAATATCCAAATTGTAAAAAGTTCTCAAAATTAGAGTTTATGATAAAGTTGTTTCATGCAAGGATAATGCATGGGTTATCTCAGAGTGCATTCAACATGCATTTAAGCCTCATTAAGGTGGCACTGCTTGATGGTGAAACACTTTCGAAGTCTTTTTATGAGGCAAAGATATACATGCGTGAATTGGGTTTCGGTTACACTCTAATACATGCGTGTTGGTATAATTGTGCACTCTTTTATGGTGAACATGAAAATGTGAACGAGTGCCCAGAATGTGGTGAACCGAGGTATACAACTAATCAAAAGAAGGGTAAAAAGATACCCTAAAAAGTTTTGCGATATTATCCATTAATCCTGCGACTGCAACGATTGTACATGTGTAGAAAGACTGCTGTCAATATGAGATGGCATCAAGAGAAATGTCTTCAAGATGGAAACACCCTTATCTATCCAGCGGACTCCGAAGCTTAGGACGATTTTGATAAAATGCACTTGTGGTTTTCTAGTGATCCTCCCAACATTAGACTTGCCCTTGCTTTAGATGGGTTCAATCCTTTCAATAACATGAACGACCCGTATAGTATGTGGCCAGTTATGATGATGTAATACAATATGCCGCCATGGCGATGTATGAAAGAACCCTTCATTTATATTTCACTGCTTATTCCCAGAATGAGGGCATCTGGTAATGATATTGATGTGTATCTACGTCTGTTAATTGACAAGTTGATAGAACTATAGGAAAAAAAAGTGGAGAGAATTGGTGTGGAAAGCGGGACAACCTTTCAGATGCATGCTATAGTGTTGTGGACAATTAATGATTTCAATACTTATGGCAACCTATTGGGTTGGAGCACAAAAGGTTACTTAGCATGCCCAGTCTATAATAAGGATGCTAGGCCATTATCCTTAAAGCATAGACGCAAGTTATGCTTTATGTGTCATCGTCGTTTTCTACGACCTGGACATCCTTGGAGGACCTGTGGTGTCAAAAGATTTAATGGAAAACTTGAATGAATGTTGTAGCCAAAACGACTAAGTGGGAAAGAGATATTAAACTAGCTCAGGTTGCTCAGAGATGTGAAATTTGGGAAACCACCAACTAGTAGAAAAAGAAAATGTGCTGAGTGGGAGTTGAATTGGACAAAGAGAAGCATTTTCTTTGAGTTGTCATATTGGAAAGATCTTCCACTACACCACAACTTGGATGTCATGCACATAAAAAAGAACATTTGTGAGAATGTCATTTGTACATTTCTGGATATAAATAGGAAAACAAAGGACACCGCAAATGCTCACTGGGATATGGAAGATGTGAGAATATGGCCTGAGTTGCACCTGTTTCATGATGGGGACAAACTCCTCATGCCATCAGCTTGTTACACATATTCGAAGGATGAGAAGAATAAATTCTTCGAATGGCTGAAATCAGTGAAATTCCCTAATGGATGTGCATCGAACATAGCTCGATGCATAAACACGAAGGAAAGGAAGATGATAGGAATGAAAATTCATGACTGTCACATCCTTCTGCAATAGGTTTTACCTATTTTATTTCATGGACACTTGATCGAAGATGTTCGCTCGGTGCGAATTGAGCTGGGGATCTTTTTTCGAAGTTGTGCTCCAAAAAATTGAGCGTAAATGTACTTGAACGGTTAGAGGATGACATCCTGATCCTATTGTGCAAGCTAGAGAAAATATTTCTACCAGCATTTGTTGATGTGATGGTCCACCTAGCCATCCATTTACCAAGGGAGGTCATAATTGGAGGATCAGTCCAATATCGTTGGATGTATCCTATTTAGAGGTAAATTTTGAAGTCCTTCTATGATGGTCATGTTATTTCCTCATTTTTTTTCCTTTTTGTGTCTATAGGTCAATAATGCTACGTAAAATGTACAGGTTCTTGTCCACTTTGAAGGGGTATGTGTGCAATAAGGCACGGCCAGAAGGTTCAATCATTGAGGCATACATTAACAGTGAATGTCTTGCATTTTGCTCAATGTATCTACATGACATTGACACAAGGTTCACTTGCGAGGAGCGAAATGTAGACGTTCATGCGATTAATGTCAAAGATGAAGAATCGATGAGCTCTATATTTCAAGAAAATGTTCGGCCGTTCGGTGCACAGGTTTACAATTTCTTGGATATGCCCAACCTACAAAAGGCCCATTTTTACGTCCTCAATAATTGTGATGAAACTATTCCATATATCGAGTACGTGGTTCGAAACTCCTTACTTTGCATTATATTTACATATGCATATTTATATACTTACTTGACATTAACATGTACTATTGTTGCATATAGCGAACATAAAACTGAACTTTAGGCCCAAATTGAATGGAATGTCGACGAAAGACATAAGAAGAAATTTGTCAATTGGTTTGGGAGCCGTCTAAGTAACAAATACTGCCTGAGTACGAAGCAATGTACATTGTCAATGTTGATGGTTTACTCATCTAAACTCATGTTTATTTAATAGATGAAAGTCATGTATTACAATAAAGAACCAACGACAAGTTAAGATTTGTATGCATTGGCATGTGGCCCCGATCAATGAGTTAACTGCTACATCGGTTGCATTGTCAACGGGTTACGATTTTATACAAAATCCCTTGAACTGAATAGAAGAACCCAAAATTCTGGAGTTGCGGTGCTAGGCACAAAAGGAGAAGACGAAATTGACTACTTTGTTGGCCTAGTTAGGCTTACAAACTCTTGGTTTTGATGATAACGAAGTAAAATTTATTTAATATATTTTCAAATGATATGATTACAGGTAAAGATGATTTGCTCAAAATACATATACCCTGACATGAACGCTTACAAGGATCAAGGAACAAGGAGAGGTTCATGAGAATACCAAAGATCTATACCTTGACATGAATGCTTACAAGGATTAAGGAACAAGCAGCATTGAAAGAACTTAAAGCCAAGAAAATATCAAAACAGCTTAGGTCAAGGTCTTTGTAAGTACTTCTAAGTTTATTCAAATATGAAGTTTTCATTTTGAAGCTCATTAGGCAAAGCGACTTAGAGACCTTAATATAAAACTTGGAACAAATTTTTCAAAGTCAAAGAAGTTCATATTCCAAGATGAATTAAGCAAAGAAGAGAGAATTTAAAAATATATTGAAATGCAAAAATGTCAGTTGACAGACTACTGTTTGTTTATGGACAGACGACTTGCCAATTTAGTGTAGTTTAACTAAATATAGAAGCCTGACAGACGACTATCAAAATTTTGATAGATGACTCCCAAGTGCCAAGTGAGAAGTCTGTGAGTGTTCTACCAGACGACTGTCCACTCTCTGTGTACATTGAAAAATTTGATTTGTTCATGGACAGATGACTTTCACCATACAGACAGACGACTGCCACCCTATTGAGTTGTATTATAACTACATCATTCTAGTGACAGACGACTGCCAATCAAGGGACAGACGACTGCCACCTCTCTGCCTATGATTTTTATAGTTATAACATATGGACAGACGACTGCCAGGACTTCACAGTCATTTGGCTCACGGCATTTTTCAAATTTCCAACGGATATAATTTTTGAAATTCAAATTATTGGAATCTTAAATAATTTTAATATTTGGAAACAACTCTAAGTATTCTTGGGGAACAAGCAAGGAGGTTTTCTACCTTTATAAATACCCTCAAGGATCATTATTTTAAACACCAAGAAATCAATTCAGCTCTCATTCTCTCTCAAAGCCTACTGAAATTCTGAAAGTGTGTTATTGCTCTCATCACTCACAAAATTCTTTGAAAGCTTTGCTGAGTTTCTCACTGAGTTTGTGCATCAAGTTGTTGATTCTTTCATCCATTGAAAGATACCTGTGATGATAAGTTTCTAAGAGCTTCATTCTGAAATTCATGTTCTGAATTTACTGAAGTACAGAGTGTTTCAATTTGTACTAATCAGATCTTGGAGTAGCAAGTTCTTGTACACCTTGTTTTATATCTTTGTAACAAGTTAATTGACGGTTCGAGTGCTGAATCGTTGGACCAAACAAGGGGATATTGTTTGGAGAAGGCGGGCTCTAGCCTTACTCAAGGAGTAACTAGTCTTGTTCCGCTTGGTAAAGGAACGGTAATAGTGAATCCTTTGGTGGTTTTGCCAAGGGCGAGGATGTAGGCTGTTTTGAAGCTGAATCTCATAAAAACCCCGTGTTCTTCTTTCTTTACTCTACTCTTTATTTTTTAGCAAAAGATAATCTGTGTGGTTGCTTTAAAATTCAACTATGAATGTTTGGTTGATAAATAGACCGGAAGGTAATTCATTTTGGATTAATCAGCATTGATTGTGGAAACCAAAAGGGACTACATTGGTTGATCATCCTTGACCTATTAATTTGAAAGTTTATTTAAAATCTGAACATTAGGAAGAAGAAATATTGTGATACATGGCTTATAACAAGTTCAACAAATATTCACATATATACAGGGTTATTGTTACAAAGATTGAGTGATTGATCTTGTTGTGTTGATTGTGATTGTATTTAAATTTTGATTGTTGTCACAATTCAAAAGAACTAAAACTAAAGGGAATAAAATTTTTAAAACCCAATTCACCCCCCCTCTTGTGAAGCTATTCTAATTTCAATTGGTATTAGAGCCTAGTTATTGTAACTCCTAACAAGAAACTATAAAAAGGTCAAATGGCAAATATAGGAGTAGCACCCTTCGGTGAAGGCCAATCCTCAACCTGTCCACCAATTTTTTGTGGACATAATTATACGTTTTGGAAAAAGAGAATGCAAATCTATCTCCAACACATGGATTGGAAAGCATGGGAAGTAGTTATGGATGGATACCTTATTCCCACTAAAATAGTAGATGGAAAACAAATTCCAAAAGAGAAAAAGGATATGACTGATTCAGATTATAAAATGCTTCAAATAAATTTAGGTGCTATAAATGCTTTATACTATGCCTTAGATGCTAACGAATTTAATAGGGTCATGACATGCAAGACGGATAAAGAAATATGGGACAAATTAGAAGTGACATATGAAGAAACTATAGATGTTAGGGACAATAGGATAGATATGTTAACAAGCGAATATGAAACATTCAAGATGAATTTAGATGAAACAATATCAAGCATGTACACCAGATTTACCCACATAATCAATTCCTTAAGTGCCTTAGGAAAAACCTATACTACCTACGAAATGATTAGAAAAATTCTAATAGGCCTTCCCTTTATATGGGAACCAAAGGCTACAGCTATCACGGAAGGTAGAAACCTCAAGAACACTTCTCTAGATGAATTCATTGGTTCACTACTCACATATGAGATGGCTCTAAAAGAAAGGAATCCTGAACCCAAACATAAAAGATCCATTGCATTAAAAGCCTCTAATAACAGCTCGAGTGAAGAGGAAAGTGAATCAAGCAACTTAGATCAAGATGAATTAGCATTCATCGCTAAGAGACTAGGCAAGTTCTATAGGAAAAATAAAAGGTTTCCTAGAAAATTTAACAAAAAGAAATCTGAAAAAAGGAGAGATAAGTAGAAAAGAAAATAAAGGTAAGAATGAACCTCTAATATGCTATCACTGCAAGAAACCAGGGCATATCAAGTCGGACTGCCTGTTGCTCAAGAAAGACAAGAAGAAAAAGAAGGAAGATATGAAAGCCACATGGGATGATTCAAGCTCCGTCGAGATGGAAAATGAATCAAGTGGACAAGATATGACAAACATATGTTTCATGGCTAATGACGAAGAGGTAAACTTCTACTATTCCTCTACAAAATCTTACAATGAGTCGTGTGATGAGTCATGTGACAACATGCCTTCCTCTAAGGAATTGCAAGCTGAGTTGTTTTCTTTACATAAGAGATTCATAAAAATTTCTAAGAGAAAGACCAAAATAAAGAATTAATGAAGCAACTTGAATCCTTCAAAACTATTGAAAAGTTAAAGGACTCTTGTATTAAAAAGTTAGAAGAGGAAGTAAAAGAAATAACTCAAAAGCTAGGCAAAACTCATGTAGATGATTTGAATAAAAATAATTTAGAGATAAATGAACTTAAGAAATCAGTAGAGGATAAGGAGAGAATTATATATAACTTCACCAAAGGAAAAGATAATTTTGAAAAAATAATTGGACAGCAAAGATTACATGGAAATAAAGAAGGGATATGTTATAATGGAAAAAAAAAACAAAAAACAAAAAAAAAAAAAAGAGTAAATGATTATACATGAGATACTTTGTCAAAGAAGCCAAGCACTATGCTAGTACTCTTTCAAACAACAAACATGAACACACCACTTGCTACATGTGCAAGGCTAAAGGTCATGTAATATTCAACTGCCCTCTATAAAGAAAGTATGTCAGTGCAAGGAGAATGGAAAGTCAATAATGGAACTAAAAACAACACAAAGAAAGTTAAAAGAATTTGGGTTCCAAAGAGTAACAAAATGAATCCCTCATTGTAGGTATGCTTTAGAACTTCACTGTCAACAGATAAATGGTACTTGGACAGCAGATGTTCAAGGCACATGACCGGTGATAGGACCAAGTTCACTACTTTGAAACACAAGGATGGGGGATATGTCACCTTCAGCGACAATGACAAAGGTAAAATTATTGGCATCACGAAAATAGGTAAAGAACCTTCTCTTACCAGTGATAATGTATTATTGGTCGAAAGATTAAAACACAACCTTTTAAGCATAAGCAATTAAGTGAAAAAGGGTTCGAAATAACTTTTAAGAAAGAAAAATGTGTTATCCAAAATCCTAAGAAAAATAAAACCTTATTTATAGCTCATAGGATAAACAATGTTTATTGTATAAACCTTGAGAATCTAGTGAATGAAAACGTAACTTGTTTGGCAGCAATGAATGAAATAAGTTGGCTATGGCATAAGAAACTAGGACATGCTAGCATGGATCTTATATCCAAATTATCTAAGAAAAATGTTGTAAAAGGACTACCAAATACTAAATTCATAAAAGACAAGATGTGTGATGCATGCCAAAAGGGAAAGCAAGTTAAAACAAGTTTCAAAAAGAAAAAATGTACATCTACTAAAAGACCCCTAGAACTACTGCACCTAGACTTATTTGGTCCAACTAGAACTTTAAGCCTAGGAGGTAAACAATATGCTTTTGTAATAGTAGATGATTATTCAAGATTCACTTGGGTATTATTCTTAACAAACAAAGATGAAGCTTGTGACATGCTAATTACATTATGTAAGAAATTATAAAATGAAAAGGGCTATAATATAACAAACTTTAGAAGTGATCAAGGTAGAGAGTTTAAAAACAAAAATGTTGAAAAATTCTGTAATGAATATGGAATAAACCATAATTTTTGAGCACCTAGGACTCGACAATGAAATGGAGTTGTTGAAATAAAAAATAGAACCTTACAAGAAATGGCAAGAACTATGTTAAATGAAAAATAGTCTACCTAAATATTTTTGGGCAGAAGTTGTGAATATAGCTTGTTACATCATAAATAGAGTATTTATAAGATCTAGTATAGACAAAACACCATATGAATTATGGAAAGGAAGAAAACCCAATATTTCCTACTTTCACGTATTCGGATGCAAATGTTTTATCCTCAATACTAAAGATGATCTAGGAAAATTTGATGCAAAATTTGATGAAGGAACTTTCTTAGGTTACTCAACAAATAGTAAAGCTTATAGGGTTTATAATAAAAGAACTCTTACAATTATTGAATCAATACACATAACATTTGATGAATCAAATGATCATGTCAACAAAATTAAGATTGATGAAAAAGAAGATATTTCACAAAAAGAAGAAGATATTGAAATAAAAGAAGAAAATAATAATGAAGCTTCAAAAGAAAACACAACTGAAAAGCTAAAACTACCTAAAGAATGGAGATATGCTAAAAGTCACCCAAAAGACAAAATTCTTGGAGAACCATTAAAAGGAATAACCACTAGAGCCTCATTAAAAAACATTTGTAACCATTATGCTTTCTTGTCTCAAGATGAACCCAAGGATATAGAAGAAGTATTAAAAGATGATTCTTGGATTATAGCTATACAAGAGGAACTAAATCAATTTGAAAGAAGTCAAGTATGGGAACTTATACCTAAACCCAAAGATAAGTCAATCATAGGAACTAAATGGGTGTTTAGAAATAAAAAAGATGAAGCTAGGGTAGTTGTAAGAAATAAAGCTAGGCTTGTAGCAGAAGGTTACAATCAAGAAGAAGCCATTGATTATGAAGAAACCTTTGCTCGTGTAGCAAGGATGGAAGCAATAAGGATGCTTCTTGCCTATGCAGCCTATAAATGTAAGAACTCGAACCATGATAACTGGGTTTAAATAAATAAAAGAGGGAAAAATTGGGAATTTGGCATGTTTTGTTGACGAAGCCAGATTTCGTCGACGAAGCCTTTGTTCTTCTCGTCGACGAAATTCAGAGACTCGCCGACGAGGAGAAGCCGAGGAGTCTCGGAAAAACCGATGATCCCAGATTCGTCGACGAGGCCATCGATCCATTGATGAAGTCAGTGAAAGATTCGTCGACGAGAACACCATTTCACCGACGAAATTGCTCGGGGTCAAAGGCCTATAAATAGAAATTCCTTTACTTCCTCACTAAGAAAACTTAGATTTTATCTCTCTCTCTCTCTAGAACTCTCCCTACTCCCTCTCTCTCTAGATTTCTTCTTCGATCGTTGCTAGAATCAGAAATCTAAAGTTACCACGAGGATCATGGAAGGATTCTCTACAATTTCTATGGATCGGAATCTCGTTTCGAAGATTTTTGGGTTTTGGCAAAAAATTGAGGTAAGGCTCAGTTTTCAATTATGATCCGGTAGCTTTGTAGGTAACTGTCTTGTAAGCAGATTCTGTACTATGATTTGTAAGTTTTGGAACTCAGTTCGCTTTCTAGGGGCCTTGGAGTTTGGGATTTGTTTTCCGGGGAAAACGTAAGGGGAACTATGTTTATATTGGTTTATTTTTGAAATTGGACTCGGTGAAACTGTGGTTCATAGTTCTGCGTGTTTTTTGGCTATTCATTTAGGGGGATCTAATGGGAAAAACTATGGGTTTTTCATTATTACAGTTTTGGGAAAAAGGGGGCGATGGGCTGCATCCCTGGTTTTTTTGAAAACTGAGTATATGTGTGATTTATACTGTGATTATTGGGATGTTCGTGCCTTGACTTTGTTTAAACTATATTTGTTTGGAAAACCATGATTTAGATTACCAAATGGGTGTGGTTTGTTTGGTTATATAAGCATGCATGTGTGTGTGATATGTTGAAATGCTAGTAGGAACACGGTTCTGAAATTATTCCAGGTACTGAGAGTGTCCAACTCCATATCTGAGGGTGTGTGTTTATCGCCTGCCATGTAGGCAAGAGTGTCCGGCTCTATTTTCGAGGGCGTGTATTTTACCACCTACCATGTGGGCAAGAGTGTCCGGCTCTATATCCGAGGGCATGTATTTATCGCTTGCCATGTGGGCGAGAGTGTCTGGCTCTATATCTAAGGGCATGTGTTTATCGCCTGCAACATAAGCAAGAGTGTTCGACTTTATATCTGAGGGCATGAACCTATTCCAGTAGATCAGGCCGAAGGGTGTGGATCCACTAGTTATGCACTGTTACGATGCCATGGGAGTCAAGGACTAGCCATGTGTCGGTGGCGCCATGTTCGCAGGTTGGCTATGGGCCAACGCCGTATGTCGCAGTTCGGCTTCGGGCCAAAGGGTGTGGCGACACTAGGATTGCTAATCATGTCTATGTGTATGGGTGCGTGTGTGCACTGTGGAAATTAGTACGGAAATGCATTTAACTGCATGATAACCTGTGTTCTTCCATACTGAGAGGTGTCTCACCCCTACTATAGGTACATTTTTACAGGTCGTTCGAATAAC
The DNA here is from genome assembly GCF_029873635.1 of Malania oleifera. Classification (NCBI taxonomy): domain Eukaryota; kingdom Viridiplantae; phylum Streptophyta; class Magnoliopsida; order Santalales; family Ximeniaceae; genus Malania; species Malania oleifera. The sequence goes on from NC_080417.1 coordinate 53,846,514, forward strand.
TGGAACTAGCATCCTGGTGTAGGGAGCGTAGTGGCCGGTGTACTGCGATTAGCACTTGGGTAAGTGCTAGGACTGTATTTTTGGTGGGTTGTCATTTTGAGATGCATTTGGGCACCTGTTTGTACGTTTTGATAGAGCCATGTTCTGCTCTTGTATAAACTCTAGTATGGTACTGCATATGTGTATATAGATGACCTTTTTATGTTGTGTATATGTTTATGATTGGATGTGTTTAGGGTGCCTGACGGGGTTGGACCCTCATCCATTATACTGTATCTTTGGATGTTGTATCAGATACAAGGATAGGTTAAATTATATTTTCACCCTTGGGTCCCATTTCAGGGTTCGGGGTGTGACAGCTTGGTATCAGAGCTAACTAGATTACTAGATCTTGTAGACTTGGTTAGGCTTAGTTGTGAGTACATACCAGAGTATAGGATGCTGGACATGGGTAGAGTTGGTTGAGGGTTGTTCGGTTTCTGGAGTGGGATTTGTCGACGGTATTCTGTGTTTTTCCTGGGATGACAATTCCAGTAAAAGCAGGGCAGATCATTGATGACTTTCGTGTCGGTGTGATAGGACAGACCTAGACCTGGAAGGGAGTAGTTAACACGATTAGTGTAGATCATGGTGTTAACTGTATGTGTCGTAGGGATACTGATTCATACCTATTGTGCTGCAGAATGGAGCCCAGGGATAATAACCTGGGAAGTGGCTCCAAGGAGACTACGAGTGATGAGTCTCCTTCTATGCCTCAAGGTTTGACGAGGCAGGTGTTACGGGAGATTGGGTGGAGTGTGAGGAGATGCGAGCGCTCTTCTACTGTTATGGGGTGCACCATTGAGAGGTTCACACGCATGCATCCTCCGAAGTTCTTTGGAGGACCGGACTCAATGACAGCAGAGGGCTGGATGGAGAAAACTAAGAGGATTTTGGACGTCCTGCACTGCACGGATAGGCAACGAGTCCTCTATGCTACTTTCCAGCTGTCTGGGGAGGCAGGTCGATGGTGGACTGTGGTGAGTCTTTTGGAGAAGCAGAGAGCCGGTCCAGAGGAGATGTTATGGAGCCGTTTTAAGGAGGTTTTCTTGGACAGATACTTCTCAGCTTCTATACGTGATGCGAAGGCAGATGAGTTTTCTACTCTGAAGTAGGGGAGTTTGACGTTGCAGGGGTATATGGCTCGATACATAGAGTTGTCCTGCTTTGCACCATGTATGATCTTGAGCAAGTATGAGAAGACTCAGAGGTTCGAGGAGGGTTTGAGGGAGGATATCCATAGACTGGTGGGTATGCTTTAGATCCATGAGTTCTTGGTGTTAGTGGATAAAGCCACGGTGATTGAGATCGGCATCTGAGAGGACGAGGTGGATCGGGAATCGAGGAAGAGGGTACCTTCTGGTTCTTAGACAGGATCTCGTCAGGGATCGTGGAAGAAGAGGAGCAAGGGCTCAGGTAATTTTCAGAATACCGAGTGCAAGGATTCTCAGATAAGCCAGACTAGTGGTCATTGTACTAGGTGTCACAGGTGGCACAGGGATGAGTGCTGGTCATTTGGGGGTAACTGCTACAGCTACGGCCGATCTGGCCACATGTCTCGTGATTGTCGTGCACCGAAGCGAGATGTGCCTACATTCAGTGGGGACTGAGGGAGCAATAAGATACCTCAAGGAACCACTCAGATGAATACAGCTCTAGCTAGAGTATACTCTCTTGCTCCAACGGATGCTGAGCATGCAGGTAACATGGTGACAGGTACCTTATTATTGCTTTCGAATAAAGCTTCTGTTTTGTTTGATTTGGGTGAAACCCATTCCTTTGTTTTCGTGAATTTTATGGGACGGTGTGGAGTTGAGACCCGAGACATGAATGAGGTGTTATCCATTACTACGCCATCTAGGAGTGTATCTTTCTGTAGAAAGATGTTGGTAGACTGCCCAGTGGTTATTCAGGGGAAGCTGCTACCAGAGAATCTTATGGTATACGACATGTCGGGGTTCAATATCATTCTAGGGATTGATTGGTTGTTCTCTAGTTATGATTTGATCAACTGTCTTAGGAAGGTGGTAGTTTTCAGACCTCCTGGGGAGCAGGAGTACGAATTCATGGGTTTGTGTGTGCGTTCAGTGCTACCAATTCTGTCGGCATTAAAGGCGAGGAGGCTATTCTTGGACGAATGTCAGGGATACCTAGCATGTGTGAAGGAACCGCCATGGGATGAGTTGAGACTCGAGGACATTCGGGTAGTCAGCGAATTCCAGGATATGTTTCCAGATGATTTACCCGGTTTACCTCCAGATCGTGAAGTGGAGTTTGCGATAGAGTTGCTGCCCGATAAGGCACCGATCTCTAAAGCTCCGTACCGGATGGCTCCAGCAGAACTTCGAGAGTTAAAGGAGCAGTTGCAGGAATTATTGGACAGGGGATTCATTCGACCTAGTGTTTCGCCTTGGGGAGCTCCAGTATTGTTTGTAAAGAAGAAGGACGGCTCGATGCAGATGTGCATTGATTACCATGAGATCAACAAGGTGACTGTGAAGAATTGCTATCCTTTACCTCGTATAGATGATATCTTTGACCAGTTGCAAGGGACGCGGGTCTTTTCGAAGATCGACTTGTGGTTAGGATATCATCAAGTGAGAGTTAGAGTGGAGGATGTAGCGAAGACTGCTTTCCGAACTAGATAGTCATGCCTTTTAGGTTGACAAATGCTCCGGCGGTGTTCATGGATCTGATGAATAGGGTTTTCCATGAGTACTTGGATCGGTTTGTGGTGGTGTTCATTGATGACATTCTTGTATACTCGAGGAGTATGGAAGAACACATGGAACATTTGAGGTTGGTGTTATAGATTCTGTGGGAGAAGAAGTTGTAAGCTAAATTGAAGAAGTGTGAATTTTGGTTGAGTCGGATTGCGTTCTTAAGCCATATGGTTACTGGGGATGGTATATGAGTTGATCCTAGCAAGATTGAAGCTGTGGCCGACTGGGTAAGGTCGAAGAATGTGTAGGAGGTTCAGAGTTTTCTAGGACTGGCGAGTTACTATCGTCAGTTCGTAGAGGGTTTCTCTAAACTTTCTGGACCTCTAACACGATTGAACAGGAAAGGAGTGCAGTTTGAGTGGACAAGTGATTACGAGCAGTGCTTTCAGGAGTTGAAGCACCGGCTGGTTACTGCTCTAGTGTTGACCATTCCTTCGGCGGATGGTGGATTTGTGATTTATAGCGATGCGTCTCTGAAAGGCCTGGGATTTGTGCTTATGCAGCAGGGTAAGGTAGTAGTATATGCCTCTCGGCAATTGAAAGAGTATGAGAAGAATTACCCTACGCATGATCTAGAGTTTGCTGCTGTTGTGTATGCACTGAAGATCTGGCGACACTATCTGTAGGGAGTGCAATGTGAGATCTTCACAAACCATAAGAGCCTCGGGTATTTCTTCACACATAAGGAGTTGAATATGAGGCAGAGATGGTGGCTTGAGTTAATTAAGGACTACGATTGCATGATCACTTATCACCCAGGGAAGGCTAATATGGTGGCTGATGCATTGAGTCGAAAGTTAGAGCCTACGACTGTATCTGCAACTGTGACTTAGTATCATGTCAGGCAGGATCTGAAAAGCCTTGGCATGGAGTTGGTGGTTGGAGATCATCAGGCTTATCTTGCTAGTTTGGTGGTCCAACCAACTTTGTTTGAGCGTATAAAAGTCGCGCAAGCTAGTGATGCAGAGTTGGCAGAGGTTATGGAAAAGGTACAGTAAGGACTGGCTACGGAATTTAACATCTCTAAGGGAGGTGTGTTGAGGTTTGGGACTAGGATATGTGTTTCGAATGACGAAGATATCAGAAGGAAGATTCTAGAGGAGGTGCATCGTTCTATGTATACGGAACATCCTAGTAGTACAAAGATGTATCGGGACTTGCGCGAGACCTTCTGGTGGTCTAGTATAAAGAGGCATATTGCTCAGTTCGTGGAGTAGTGTCTGACGTGTCAGCAAGTGAAAGCTGAACATCAGAGGCCGGCAGGGCCATTGCAGCCTTTGCCTATTCTGGTGTGGAAATTGGAGCATATTTCCATGGATTTTGTGATCAATTTGCTACCAGCGCTTCACGGGCAGAATGCTATTTGGGTGATCGTGGATAGATTGACGAAATCTACCCATTTCATACCGATGAAGGTTGGCTATCCTTTAAGTAGGCTAGCAGAGTTATATGTTCATGAGATTGTGAGAATGTATGGAGCACCGGTGTCCATAGTATCGGATCAAGATCCGATGTTTACTTCTCGATTCTGGATGAGCTTGCAGGAGGCATTAGGGATGAAGCTTACTTTCAGTAAAGCGTTCCACCCCCAGACTGATGGATAGTCGGAGAGGACGATTCAGATATTGGAAGATATGTTGCGAGCTTGTGAGTTAGACTTCGATGGTAGCTGGATACAGTTTATGCCACTTGTAGAGATCGCTTATAACAATGGCACCATTCGAGGCTTTGTATGGTTGGAGGTGTTGATCTCCTTTGCATTAGGATGAGGTTGGTGAATGTCAGGTGTTAGGACTTGAACTCATGCAGCAGGCGTCTGAGAAGATAGGTTTGATCCGAGAGAAGATTAGATCAACTTAGAGTTGGCAAAAGAGTTATGCAGATGTTTTCCACCGTGATTTAGAGTTTGAAGTGGGAGGTAAGGTATTTTTGCGTATATCCCCGATGAAAGGGAAGATGAGATTTGGGAGGAAGGGCAAGCGAAGCCCGAGGTATATCGAACTATTCGAGGTACTTGAGCGTATGGGTCTAGTAGCCTATAGAGTTGCATTACCTCTAGCACTTTCGAGGGTCCATGATGTGTTTCATGTGTCTATGTTGAGGAGGTATGTGTTGGATCCTTTACATGTTATTAGTTATAATGAGTTGGAAATTGGGGACACTATATGTTAGAATTGGTGTATTCCGAAGAGGGGGTGGTGAATTGGAATTTAAAATTTTTTCTTCTAGGTAAATCTATCCAACTATAGTATATACACAACCTAGGGTCAGTCTATGCAATTTCCAAATACGTAGATAAATATAATGTGGAAATTAAGTCATACGCATCATTCATCCATAACATACATGTGCGGTAAATATACAATGCAGAAATATAAACAAACACAAGATATGTTATCGGGGTTCAGCCAACTGTGCCTACATCCTCGCCTCTAGCTCGCAAGCCCAAAGATTTCACTAATAGCTCACTTAAGGGTGGAGCAACACTGATTACAACTAGCTCAATTAGCACAGGGCTAACCTCAACCTTAACTAGGTCAATTAGCGGGGCTGACCTCAACCTACATGCCTTAACAGGACGACGCACCTAACTTTCCTAACCGGGTCTAAGCCAATCCGGGACTATTCTAGGGCTAGTCTCCCTCTTCAGGCCCGTGCCTGGAAATACAACAGAAGTATATTACAATCAAATGGTACAGTGATTGTGCTTTCGTGTAAAGCAAATATGTACCCAAAAAAGCGCAATAACATACACCACGGTATGATTCAATATGTAAGGTCAGTGTGGTCTAGACAGTTCAACTCTCAAAGGTGTTTTCTATCAATGTAATGCGTACGTGAGAGTGTCAAACAAGCAATCTTTGTATCACATGATATTCAATATAAATGCTCAAGCAAAGATATTAACCACACTCCATATATTTCAATCAACAGGTTTTCTCAATACATATATGTATATGAAGCTCAAGTAGTATATAGATTTGGTTTTCTAAATGAGATTAATCTTTTGTATTCAACTAAAGATATAAATCAATGAATATAGCAACAAAGATTTTTCTCACACAAACAAATACCTCTTTTAAATATTTATCAAGATAAAACACACTAGATATTTGAAAGTATTTTGAAAATATTTTGTAACTAAAAACAAATACAATCTTCTTAAGATATTGGAAAGAAAGTGCAAGCTTAGAAGATCTATCAAAGTCTTCTTAGGATAGACTTATCAACAAAGTCCCCTAAGAATCCTTAGGTTTGGCTCTCAAGAAAATCGTGTCAATCAAATAGAACAAGGAGAGCAAACCTTTCCAAACAAACACTCAATCGACTTATAAAGGGTTTAGACAATAGTAGCAGGTAAGTATGAGTGAATGGGGCTTAGATTTGAGTATTATGGATATTTGAACTTGAGAGAGAATTTTTAATCAAGTAGGCTAATCAAGTTATGAATCTTCCCAAATGAAGCGGTATAAATAGAAAACCCCTAAAATATGACCGTTAGGGATATAGTCGAGAATATTAGAAAAGATTAATGATGTCTTAAATATTTTAACCCTGATAAAAATAAGTTAACCATTTTCGGTCGACCAAACAAGTGACCAGTTATAGGAGGATTTTGAACTAAGGGCTAGGTCGACTGAAAGTGGGCGATTTCCCATTTCTCCGAGGTTCGGTCGACCAGACCGATGGGAATTTTCCTGAGGACCCTCGGTCGACCAGGTAGTTGGAGTACAAAAGTGGCTCAGTCGACTAGATGGTGAAAATGTTGACCTAGGGGGTTTCGGTCAACCGGGGCTTTTTGAACTACCTGGTTCGGTCGACCAGGACCTTGGTCAACAATTGACCCAGGTCTGATTCGGTCGACCATGCCAAAATGACTTGTCTTGGCTGTCGACCGAAAGTGCCCTGAAAAAAACCGAAAAGTCAACCCTACTCCATTTCGATACGGAGACAATTAAGATATTTGACTCAAAACCTTTAAAAACCTCAAACACTCATTAGATACGATGAGTATTTGTCAAAACCAAAACCAGGCGTGACCAATAAGGTCAACATTCTCCCATTTTTTTATGATGACAAATACGATTGGCAAAAGTATAGGGTTATGCCCAAGAAGACTCCCCCTCACAATATGCATCCAATGTATTTTTAAACTTTTTAAACAAAACCATTATTTTTTTTATTTTTTATTTTTTGCCCCTTTCCATCTCCCCCTTTTGTCAACAACAAAAAGGGCTATTTGAATTAAAATCCTAGGCAATGGACGATTATTACATTTATGCATGATGAATTTTGGAAAGATTTTTGAAAAATTTCACAGAGCGCCGTTTGTAAATCGGACTTTCCAAAAGACATCTTGTATAAACGTAACAGTTCAGTATGGTCCAATTATAGCAAATAAAATATCAATATGAACATGAATTGGACAAGTTGTGCAACACGGATGATAAGCAATATAAGCATGTAATAGAGGTATAAAGTGTGCACACAATCGATAATTATTTTTCACAAAGTCTAACGTAAGAAGAATAGTCAACAATAGAATTATTTGCTAAGACTTGGAAAATTTCCATGAGAAAGCTCCCCCTAATAGTATGCAAGTTGGTCCAATTCTTTTAAATATATATATGTGCACAATCAACCCAAAGTGTTTATCATTTCAACGCAAATGAAGTAACTGTGATATTTTTGGGCTCACACACAGAGGAATGTTTCAAACATTTTGGGCAAATATCTGTAGAAATTTTGGCAGCATGCCGGCTGTAAACAGGACATTTCCCAAAAAAAAGAATTTTATCTGCACAAAAACAGTTCTCAAACAGACATTATCATAGGAGTAAGGCATGCGAGAACCTATCATCTACCAGCAAGCAATCCTCAACAACTGCATCCGCCATGTAGTAGGCATTCTATACTACTCATGTATTTCAATAAAATAACCATTTAATCATAAACACATGCAAGTCAAGGTACTACTGATGTATGTCATAATCAAATAGGGTAATGTACCATAGTATCATGAGAATACAATATATAAGGATAAAATCTGTTTTTAGTACAGACCAAAAGAAATAAAATAGAATGAATCAACTTCACACAATCTGATCTGCAGACAACTCTGGAGTCTAGAACTCCCCTCCATCATCTTCTCCATCACCATCGTCGGCGGCATCAAATTCGAAGTCCATAGTCATCCAGTCTCTCTCATCCTGCATCTCCTGAATGTGGTCGTTCAGCTTATTGAAGCTGGCTGTCATGGATCGCTCCAAATCTGTAAAGCGACTAGCAGTAGAGATGGAGTACTGCTGGAACTCCTCCCGAAGTGCAGTGGATGATGATGCCAAGTCCTGCAAGTCTAACAGGACTGATCCTCGAAACTGTACGAATGAGTTAGACAAACTAGTGATGGCATCCATAAGATCCAAGTTTGATGGCTTCGGAGGCTGTGGTGGCTCCTGTGGGGCCTCTACTTGTGCTGCTACTCCCCTAGATGGCGCCCAGATGTTCCTAACAAGCTCGTACCCCATCAGTCTTAGGGTCACGCCAGAGAAGATGTCGGCAGGTTGTCTCCTCTTCAGTGAAGCCACATTTAAACGCGTCACTCCAATATTCCTGAATAGCTTGTTCAAAATGCCCCATATGGCATTATCACTCGGTGGCCAATCGTCTTGGCCATCATCCAATGGATTACTAAACTAGGCAAATCCAACTTCTTCCGAGCAAATAGACACCACATAATAAAGCAGTCCAAAAATGATACGTCCACTCTAGACCCCGCCTTGGGCAGGACATTATACGTGATCAAATGGTGCACAATCTTAGCTTCTAAAGTGAACTATCAGTACTGTGGAGGGTGGTTCTGGCTAGCAGTGCCAAGGTCAGGTTTGCGAATGTGGCTACTGTGAATTCCGGTTTGAAGATCCAGGAATTTACCACATTGGGGCATTCAAAGTCACCACGGTCAATATTGAGGGCATCTGAGATATACTGAGCGTCAAAACGCACATCTGTCCTTAGTACACCAGAGAAGTACCCGTTTTCATCATTACCCAAGTTGGCGTAAAACATCCTAACATAAGTTGGGTAATAACCCTCAGGCTGGTAGGAAATGAAGGTTTTCCACCCCTGATACTCGAACATGTCCATTACATTTCTAAAGTGTAGATTCATGAAGTCTAGATCGAGTATCTTACCTAATATTGCCTCTTTGGGATGAAATTCCTGTATGTATCTGACTTTGCACATCTCTGAGAGAAAATACTCATCCTCACCGTGTGCAATGTCATGAGCTTCAATGTGTGCCATGGCAGCGAGGATGTGAGGCTTGGATTGTTGAAAATGCAAGGAAGGAATGAAAAACTCTCTCAAGAATTTCGCACAAATGAGCTGAAAATGAAGAAAATGTATATATATACCGCAGCTCGGTCGATGAGAAGCCGATACGGTCAACTGATGCTTGAAATTCCCCAGGCACCGACACAGTTCGGTTGACCAAGAAGAAATTGAACTAGGATGGTCAGTCGACCTAAAGGGCGTACTGTAACCAAGATTTGGTCGACCGGGGGAAAACCAAAACTTTTGGTCGACCGTGGGAGTATGTTCACTGGGGTTTGGTCGACCATAATGGTCAAGGTCAACACTGTTCTGGTTGACCGAGGCACTTTATACTTGCATTGCTCGATCGATCGAGCATAGTGAATTTTCTTGATTTTGCCTGATTTTGATCCAAAGCTTTCCCTAAGGTCTAGATTTGATATATTAAAATATAGATATGATTCTTAGGGATTCTTGGTGAAGAGATATTGCTCAAATGAGGTGCGTACCAAGAATTGACTTATTAGCTTATTTTGGGCACCGAGCACTAAGGAGTATGAGGCTTTTCTTAACCTGTGCTCTGTGGTGATTGGAGAGTATCCTACAAAAATGATAACATAGAGGAGCAAGGATACGAACCAAGAAATGAGTGAAAACTCACCGAGTATGATCGTGGTTTGGTGAGAACTTCCTATGGATGCGATAAACCAGAATGAAAGGATTTGCAACTTAAAGGGACCAATCCCCTAGACTGTACCTCTAATTCGGTTACAGCTATGAGAAGCACTCAATATGCATTAGTCATTTATGATCAATGGTGCTTTAAGACTAGAGTGATGAATTGATTTTGATTTAGGCTTTTCATGTTTAAAAGTGAGTTTAGGGTATAGTGATATAAGATATAAGATGGAACCCTAAAACTCAATTTTGTGCAATGGACAATTGCAGCTTAACTTTATGATTTTCATGTCGTCATGGGTTAAGCATTTTGAATTAAGTGTTAGGCAAAGACGCCATGTCCTTTTGGAAGTGGATAAAAGTCTTAGTATGACTTATTGAGTGTGTATACTAAGAAGTTCGTTTTAAGCATCGATCACTTCCCAATCCTACAGTCGTCGCAACCCCTAAACCTAGGAACAAAGGAAGGATAACAAGAATGCATTTTCAATTTGAATTCGTTTTTCCTTAAGTCCTACGGGGTTTGCTTCGCTGATTATCCATTTCATTTCCTTTTCTAGCCCTCTATCATTTCTAAGTAAGCAATTAAACCACGTATGCCACACAATTTTTCAAAATAAGCAGGTATAGAATATACGTAAGGGATTGTACCTATTTATTCCATTTTTCTTCAATAAGGCTAGACTGTTGGTTCTATGTAAGCAACCTGAACCCTTTTTAAAACGATTTTTCCTTTCAGGTGCAAAGGGTTTATTATGATTATTTTTTATTTTTGGCTTTGAGTGTAAATCTAGAATAATCATCTATTTCTTCATCCAAGCATGCAATTTTCAAAATTTTCTTAATCTTTTTCATTTCAACAATAGCATGAAAATTTTCTAACCCCTTTAATGATTTGCTATTCTTTTGTTCTCACTTTTCAAAAATATTTTATGCTTAGAAATTCTAACTAGAAGCTTGTGCATTTTCAGTAATGTCTTTTCTAGTCTTTCATGCTACAACATGCTTTTAGCGTTCAATTCAACACATGATTCATCAAAGGGAATTAACACAATAGTTTTCATATGAATCATTGTATGCATGTTCAACAGTTTTATCATAAAGTGCAAAAGATGATTCATTCCATAATATACTGCAACATTCAATATATGAATCATCACATACAACATTATTAGAATTTTTATGATATTCAACAGAAGATCCAGCATTTGATACATCATATGAGCAAACAGATGATTTATCACACAATTTTTCATAGTAGACATCACATGAACCATTTATAGTATCATCGATAGATGATTCAACATATGACCCATCACAACATTTATCACATAAACCATCAAATGAGCTAGAGTAAGAATCATATACCTCGTCCTTGATTTCTAGCTCATGATTTACCTCCTCCTGAAAATTTAAGCTTGGAGCATTCGAAGGAGTTACCATCTCTGTTTCTTGGGATTTTCCATATTTCTTTTCTAGTTCATCCCAGATGTCCTGTGCAGTCTGACATGCCACAAACTTGACAACAATATCAGGATCTAACGCAAGATATAACATGTCCATGGCATTAGAACTAATCATATTAAAATCATTCTCATTTATTTGTACACATCTTCCTTTAGTAGCCACAAGTCAGGCCCTCCAGTCCGTAGATTTCAAAAATATGGTCATTCTAACTTTCCACATGGTGTAGTCGACACCACAAAATACTGGAGGACTGGAAAGTGACTGTCCCTCATCGATTGGGGATACACCAAAGTGAGCCATTGCGATCTTTTTGCAAAAAGGTTTAAGTCAAGTGTAACTTGGCTCTAATACCAATTGTTAGAATTGGTGTATTCCCAAGAGGGGGGTGAATTGAAATTTAAAACTTTTTCTCCTAGGTAAATCTATACACAATGATATATACACAACCTAGGATCAGTCTATGAAATTTCCAAATATGTAGATAAATATAATGTGGAAATTAAGTCATATGCATCATTCACCCATAACATACATGTGCGGTAAATATACAATGCAGAAATATAAACAAACACACGATATGTTATCGGGGTTCGGCCAACTGTGCTTACGTCCCCACCTCTAGCTCGCAAGCTTGAGGATTTCACTAATAGCTCACTTAAGGCTGGAGCAACACCAATTACAATCAACTCAATTAGCACAGGGCTGACCTCAACCTTAACCAGGTCAATTAGCGGGGTTGACCTCAACCTACATGCCTTAACAGGACGACGCACCTAACTTTCCTAACTGGGTCTATGCCAATCCGGGACTATTCTAGGGCTAGTCTCCCTCTTCAGGCCCGTGCCTGGAAATGCAATAGATGTGTATTACAATCAAATGGTACAGTGAGTGTGCTTTCGTGTAAAGAGTATATGTACCCAAATACGCGCAATAACATACACCACAGTATGATTCAATATGTAAGCTCAGTGTGGTCTAGACAGTTCAACTCTCAAAGGTGTTTTCTATCAGTGTAATGTGTACGTGAGAGTGTCAAACAAGCAATCTTTGTATCACATGATATTCAATATAAATGCTCAAGCAAAGATATTAACCATGCTCTATATATTTCAATCAACAGGTTTTCTCAATACATATATGTATATGAAGCTCAAGTAGTATATAGATTTGGTTTTCTAAATGAGATTAATCTTTTGTATTCAACTAAAGATATAAATCAATGAATATAGCAACAAAGATTTTTCTCACACAAACAAATACCTCTTTTAAATATTTATCAAGATAAAACACACTAGATATTTGAAAGTATTTTGAAAATATTTTGCAACCAAAAACAAATACAATCTTCTCAAGATATTGCAAAGAAAGTGCAAGCTTAGAAGATCTATCAAAGTCTTCTTAGGATAGACTTATCAACAAAGTCCCCTAAGAATCCTTAGGTTTGGCTCTCAAGAAAATCGTGTCAATCAAATAGAATAAGGAGAGCAAACCTTTCCAAACAAACACTCAATTGACTTATAAAGGGTTTAGACAATAGTAGCAGGTAAGTATAAGTGAATGGGGCTTAGATTTGAGTATTATGGATATTTGAACTTGAGAGAGAATTTTTAATCAAGTAGGCTAATCAAGTTATGAATCTTCCCAAATGAAGGTGTATAAATAGAAAACCCCTAAAATATGACCGTTAAGGATACAGTCGGGAATATTAGAAAATATTAATGATGTTTTAAATATTTTAACCCTGATAAAAATAAGTTAACCATGGTAAAAATGCAGGGCAACCCGAGAGGTCCGGTTGACCAGAACAAGTTCGGTCGATTAGGACTAACATGGTTCGGTCGACTAGGAGGATTTTGAACTAAGGGCTTGGTCGATTGAAAGTGGGCGATTTCCCATTTCTCCGAGGTTCGTTCGACCAGGCTATTTTGAACTGGCTGGTTCGGCCGACCAGATCGTTGGAAATTTTCCTGAGGACCCTCAGTCGACCAAGTAGTTGGAGTACAAAAGTAGCTCGGTCGACTAGATGGTCAAAATGTTTACCTAGGGGGTTTCGATCGACCGGGGCTTTTTGAACTACTTGGTTCGGTCGACCAGGACCTTGGTCAATAGTTGACCCAGGTCTGATTTGGTCGACCAGGCCAAAATGACCTGTCTTGGCTGGTCGACTAAAATGCACAATGTTGCATTTTGGTCCCATTTCGAAACATAAAAACCCTATTTAAGTGCCTAACAAACATATGTGCAAATGTGTGTGTCCTAGGGTCACTAGGGGTCCAAAATTAGATACCGAAAAAGTCTGGTGTTGAAGGGAAAACCCTAAGGTCTTTCTAAGGTCATTTCTCATTAACGGTTTGTTTGAGCTTACGTAATAAATCATACATGTGATGTGTGTGAGCTTATTACAAACCAAAGCCCTACTTACTATTACAAATCAATTTTCACAAATGAATTATATTACAATTAAGATCAATAATTGGTCTTCAGACTTTACTTGCTTTATGCCCATCTTGATCTTAACAATCTTAGTTCCTACACAAAACCTCAAACACCTATTAGACACGATGAGTATTTTTCATAACCAAAACCGGGCGTGACCATTAAGGTCAACACTTTAGCGTATGAGGAGATACCTGTTCAGGTTCTGGACCGTAAAGTTCAGAAGTTTTGTACCAAAGAGATATCATTAGTGAAGGTATTGTGGCAAAACCACGAGGTTGAGGAAGTTTCTTGGGAACTGGAAATGGAAATATGCCGGAAGTATCCACAGTTGTTTTGAGCACTTGTACATGATCCTACTGTGGGTTAGGATAGGTGGTTAGTCATCGAGAGTGTGTGTGTATTGTGAACTCTTGAGACAGTTGTATATGTAACCATGGTATTCCTCCTCCATAAGTGAGGGTATATTTGTGTATGTATATGATGGGGCTACGCTGTAGTGGTCGCCAGTTTTGCTCGAGAATGGTGTATATGTGTTTGATTGTATAAATGACTTTGTGAATGAGAGATGGCAAATTTTGAGGACGAAATTTTTGTAAGGAAGGGAGATTGTAAGAACCCAAACCGTGATAACAGGGTTTAAATAAATAAGAGGGACAAATTGGGACTTTGGCATGTTTCGTCGACGAAGCTAGATTTCATCGATGAAGCCTTTGTTCTTATTGTTGACGAAATTCAGAGACTCGTCGACGAGGAGAAGCCGAGGAGTCTCAGAAAAATCGGTAGTCCCAGATTTATCGACGAGACCATCAATTCGTCGACGAAGTTAGTGAAAAATTCTTCGACGAGAACACCGTTTTGTCGATGAAATTGCCCGAGGTCAAAAGCCTATAAATAGAAATTCCTTTACTTCCTCACTAAGAAAACTTAGATTTTATCTCTCTCTCTCTCTCTCTCTCTCTCTCTCTCTCTCTCTATAACTCTCCCTACTCTCTCTCTCTCTCTCTCTCTAGATTTCTTCTTCGATCATTGCTGGAATCAAAAATATGTAGTTACCACGAGGATTGTGGAAGGATTCTCTACAATTTCAACAGATCAGAATCTTGTTTTGGAGATTTTTGGGTTTTGGCGAAAAATCGAGGTAAGGCTCGGTTTTTAATTCTGATCCAATAACTTCGTAGGTAACTTTCTTATGAGCAGATTTTGTACTGTGATTTGTAGGTTTTGAACTCGGTTCGCTGTGTAGGGGCCTTGGAGTTTGGGATTTGCTTTTCAGGGAAAAGGTAAGGGGAACTATGTTTATATTGGTTTATTTTTGAAATCGGACTCGGTGAAACTGTGGTTCATAGTCTCGTGTGTGTTTTGGCTACTCATTTAGGGGGATCTAACGGGGAAAACTATGGGTTTTTCATTATTACAATTTTGGGAAAAAGGGGGTGATGGGCTACATCCCTGGTTTTGTTGAAAACCGAGTATATGTGTGATTTATACTGTGATTATTGGGATGACCGTGCCTTGACTTTGTTTAAACTGTATTTTTTTGGAAAACCATGACTTAGATTACCAAATGGGTGTAGTTTGTTTGGTTATACGAGCATGCACGTGTATGTGATATATTGAAATGCTAGTAGGAACGCGATTCCAAAATTATTCCAGGTACTGAGAGTGTCCGGCTTTATATTCGAGGGCGTGTGTTTATCACCTGCCATGTAGGCAAGAGTGTCCGACTCTATATCCGAGGGCGCGTATTTTACCATCTGCCATGTGGGCAAGAGTGTTCGACTCTATATCCGAGGGCATGTGTTTATCACCTGCCATGTGGGCAAGAGTGTCCGGCTCTATATCCGAGGGTGTGTGTTTATCACCTACCATATAGGCAAGAGTGTCCGGCTCTATATCCAAGGGCATGAGCCTATTCCAGTAGATCAGGCTGAAGGGTGTGGATCTACTAGTTATGCGCTGGTATGATGCCATGGGAGTCGAGGACTAGCCATGTGCCGGTGGCGCCATGTTCGCGGGTTGTCTATAGGCCAACGCCATATGTCACAGGCCGGCTTCGGGCCGAAGGGTATGACAACACTGGGATTGCTGATCATGTGTACTATGGAAATCACCCCTGCTGAGAGGTGTCTCACCCCTGCTGTACGTACATTTTTACAGGTCTTTTGAGTAACCGGAACTAGCATCCTGGTGTACGGAGTGTAGTGGCCCGTGTACTGCGATTAGCGCTTGGGTAAGTGCTATGATTGTATTTTTGTTGGGTTGCCATTTTGAGATGTATTTTGGCACTCGTTTGTACGTTTTGATAGAGTCATGTTCTGCTATTGTATAGATTCTGATATGATACTGTATATGTCTATATAGATGACTTTTTCCGCTACGTATATGTTTGTGATTGGATGTGTTTAGGGTGCCTGGGAACCCCATGGGGTCGGATCCTCATCCATTGTATTGTATCTTTGGATGTTCTATCAGATACAGGGATAGGTTAGATTACATTTTCACCCTTGGGTCCCATTTCGAGGTTTGAGGCGTGACAATAAAGTCTTCAAATTATACCATATGGATGTAAAAAGTGCATTCTTAAATGGCTATATTAATGAAGAAGTTTACGTTAAACAAACTCTAGGTTTTGAAGAATCTAAAATTCCAAATCATGTATTCGAGCTAACTAAAGCCTTATATGGATTGAAACAAGCTGCTAGAGCTTGGTATGGTACGATAGACTAAGCAAATTCCTACTCCAAAACAATTTTTCAAGAGGAAAGATAGATAGAACTTTATTTATAAAAACCAAAGATAATGATATGCTTATAGTAAAAATTTATGTTGATGATATTATATTTGGAGCAACTCATGAAAACTTGTGTAATGAATTTGCTACAACTATGCAAAGAGAATTTGAAATGAGCATAATGGGAGAGTTAAATTACTTTCTAGGATTACAAATCAAACAAGGTAAAAATGGAACTTTCATAAATCAAACTAAGTATATTAAAGACATGTTAAAGAAGTTTGATATGGAAGAAAGAAAACTTATAGGAACTCCCATGAGGACCTCAACTAGTCTAGACAAGGATGAAAAAGGGAAACAAGTAGATACCAAGCATTATCGAGGCATGACAGGAAGCTTACTTTACTTAACAGCAAGTAGACCAAATATCATGTTCAATGTGTGTATGTGTGCTAGGTTCCAATCGGCTCTTAAGGAATCACATCAAATAGCAGTGAAACGAATCCTTTGATATTTGCTAGGCACACTAGATTTAGAATTATGGTATCCAAAAGGAACTAATTTTGAAATGATAAGTTATTCAGATGCAGATTATGTGGGATGCAAAAAAGATAGAAAAAGCACTAGTGGGACTTGTCACTTCTTAGGACACTCACTAGTTTCTTGGTTTTCAAAGAAACAAAATTCCGAAGCATTATCTACAGCTGAAGCAGAATACATAGTAGCTGGGAGCCGTTGTGCTCAAACCTTATACATAAAACAACAATTAAGGGACTTCAAAATTCAATACCAAATAATCCCTATAAAGTGTGATAATACAAGTGCGATAAACATTTCAAAGAATTCAGTATCATATTCAAGAACTAAACATATTGATATATATCATCATTTCTTAGGAGATAATGTTGACAAGAAAGAAATAGTACTTGAATTTGTTAATACTCGTGATCAATTAGCTGATATATTTACCAAATCATTAGATAAGGATCAATTTGTATTTATCCGATGAGAATTAGGCATGTTACATATAAGAGAAGTTAACTAAAAGAGAAGAAGAACAGTTGGTCAGGGCAAACGATTGCCAGAGAGCTGGCAGGTGACTGGCAGGCTACTGTCTGTGTAAAAGACAGTGGATAGATGACTGTCAACTTAGTGATAGACAACTGTATCACGGTGGGTCATGTTTATTTCACATAAAAACACTATTTTAAAACCCCCCCAGACATCTTTCCATTCATCTACCCATCTCAAAATCAACTCCTCTTCATTCTTATCAAAGTTCTTTCTCTCCTAAACGCCTCCCAACAACCATCCATCATAACCCTAATCCATTCACACCTAGGGTTTCCTAAAAATTTAGCTTCATCAAAATGGTTTGTACCAAAATAGTTGGGAAAAAGGACAAAGCTTCCTCGTCTTCTGCAAAGCCTACAAATAATGACGACATAGAGAAATGGCTGGTTTCTTCGCATGCGAAAGCATTATATCAAAATCACATTTCGACAATCGATCCAATGTTCTACAAGGTACTAGATGTTACTTTCTTTGAAGAAAATTTTCCTGAAATTATCTAAATGTTAAAAAATATAGGATGGGATAAGTTCATTCTTCACCAAGTTAAGGGGTATTACCCAGATTAGATTAAGATTTTTTATTCAAACTTGGTAAAGAAAGAAGTTGGAATTGCCTAAAATTTATGGCCAGAAGATAACTCTTACCCCACACTCTTTACGGAAAATTCTTCGCATCAAGCATGGAAATTTTGAGTGTACTCCAGTTGAAAAACAATGGACTATGGAACAAGGATTTTCAACACAAAAATTTCTGTCTCTTGTGATGAACGATGCACTTGTTTATTTTGGACATCCTCCACCATATAAATAACTCAATCTTCAAACACAAATCCTGCATAAGATTATTGCGTACAATATAATTATGAGGTCTGTATCCTTTGATCATGTGTCGTTCTTCAATTGTTTCATAATGTGGTACTTACAAAAAGGGAAGAAATTAAACTTATCCAGCATTATACTGAAATGGATGGTTATGAAGAGAATCTTCTAGAATTGGGCTTTCGTATGGCGGCATTCTTTCCTTGATCTTTGCTCATTTTCAAGTCCTCTCTCCATCTTCAAAAATAGTGAAGCGAACCCATTAACATGTCTTCTCATTTACTACATTGAAGTGAATGGGTTACAAAATGTATACCAAGGGATGGATGTTTAGGGGCAATAGACCGGCAAGACCTACATAAGAAGAAAGGAATCCAACTCCTAAAGAAGCTGATATGCCACCTTGGTTTGTTATGTTTTATCAGAATTATACCAGTTTTAGTTCTGAAATGCGAGAAAAATTTTGCTTCTCTTGAGGATAAGATCTCAACCATTGATGACAAATATACCTTGTTAGATAATCACATTGCTAAAATAGAGCATCATGTCACTAAAAATGAAACTGATTTAGATAACGAGGGTAATGAAAATACTGATGAGGAAGAAGCTAAAAATAAAGAAGGAGAAGATGAAGAAAAAGAAGCAGTTGAAAATGAAGAAGAAGAAGAAGAGGAGGAAGAAGAAGAAGGCATTGCTGCAAATAATGACACTGATTCTGAAACATAGACTTTTGATGTTGTTTTTGTATGCTCCACATACTTAGTTTCTGGTTGTATTTTGCCTTTTTGTTGATGTCAAAAGGGGGATTATGGGTGTGAGCAAAGTCTATGAACTTATGTATGTATTTTTATGTATTTTTTTATGTATTTCTTGTTGTGCTTATGTATTTTCTATTCTGAAATTTGAACACGTGTTTGTATTTCGAGATCTATAATGTGAAATATGGCTATAATCCTGGAACTTATCTTCTGAACTTATGCCTTATTGTGTCTTAATGACATTATTTTAAACCTATGCTTATTGACAGGGGGAGCATTAAGTTTAATTTTTATATCTTTGCTCGTTCTTTGTCATCATCAAAAAGGGGGAGATTGTTGGCCTAGTTAAGCTTACAAACTCTTGGTTTTGATGATAACAAAGTAAAAGTTATTTAATATATTTTCAAGTGATATGATTACAGGTAAAGATGATTTGCTCAAAATACATATACCCTGAACGCTTACAAGGATCAAGGAACAAGGAGAGGTTCATGAGAATACCAAAGATCTATAAATGAAAGCTAAAAAAGAAGTCTAATATTTTGAAGAGCAGCATTGAAATTACTTAAAGCCAAGAAAATGTCAAAGCATCTTAGGTCAAAGTCTTTGTAACTACTTCTAAGTTTATTCAAATATGAAGTTTTCATTTTGAAGCTCATTAGGCAAAGACACTTAGAGACCTTAATATAAAACTTGGAACAAATTTTTCAAAGTCAAAAAAGTTCATATTCAAACATGAATTGAGCAAAGAAGAGAGAATTTAAAAATATGTTGAAATGCAAAAATGTCAGTTGACAAACGATTGTCTAATTATGGGCAGACGACTCGCCAATTTAGTGTAGTCTAACTGAAGACAGAAGCCTGACAAATGACTATCAAAGTTTTGACAGACGACTACCAAGTGCCAAGTAAGAAGTCTGTGAGTGTTTTTCCAGACGACTGTCCACTCTCTGTGTATATTAAAAAATTTGATTTGTTCATGGACAGGCGACTGTCACCATATGGATAGACGACTGCAACCCTACTTAGTTGTATTATAACTACATCATTCTGGTGACATACGACTGCCAATCAAGGGAAAGACAACTGCCACCTCTCTGCCTATGATTTTTATAGTTATAGCATATGGACAAACGACTTCCAGGACTTTATAGTTGTCTGGCTCGTGGCATTTTTCAAATTTCCAACAGACATAATTTTTGAAATTCAAATTATTGGAAGCTTAAATAATTTTATTATTTGGAAACAACTCTAAGTATTCTTGGGGAACAAGAAAGGAGGTTTTCTACCTCGATAAATACCCTCAAGGATCATTGTTTTAAACACCAAGAAATCAATTCAACTCTCATTCTCTCTCAAAGCCTACTAAAATTTTGAAAGTGTGCTATTGCTCTCATCACTCATGAAATTCTCTGAAAGCTTTGCTGAGTTTCTCACTGAGTTTGTGCCTCAAGTTGTTGATTCTTTCATCCATTCAAAGATACCTATGGTGATAAGTTTCTAAGAGCTTCATTTTGAAAATCATGTTCTGAATTTACTGAAGTACATAGTGTTTCAATTTGTACTAATCAGCTCTTTGAGGAGTAAGTTCTTATACGCCTTGTTTTATATCTTTGTAACAGGTTAATTGATGGTTCAAGTGCTAAATCGTTGGACTAAACAAGGGGATATTTTTTGGAGAAGGCAGACTCTAGCCTTAGTCAAGGAGTAACTGGTCTTGTTCCGCTTGGTAAAGGAATGGTAATAGTGAGTCCTTTGGTGGTTTTGCCAAGGGCGAGGACTTAGGTTGTGTTGAAGTCGAACCTCATAAAAACCCCGCGTTCTTCTTTCTCTACTCTACTCTTTATTTTTTAGAAAAATATATAATCTCTGTGGTTGCTTTAAAATTCAATTCTAAATGTTTGGTTGATAAATAGACCGAAAGGTGATTTGTTTTGGATTGATCAACATTGATTGCGAAAATCGAAAGGGTCTACGTTGGTTGATCATCCTTGACCTATTAATTTGAAAGTTTATTTAAAAGCTGAACATTAGGAAGAAGAATAATTGTGATACAGGGCTTATAACAAGTTCAACAAATTTTCACATATATACAGGGTTATTGTTACAAAGATTGAGCAATTGATCTTGTTGTGTTGATTGTGATTGTATTTAAGTTTTGATTGTTGTCACAATTCAAAAGAACTAAGACTAAAGGGAATAAACTTTTTAAAACCCAATTCACCCCCTCTCTTGGGAAGCTATTATAATTTCATACTTTGGTGTCTTCGATGACATTATAGAGCTTAACTATGGAGCCAACAGACTTGTCCACCTATTCAAGTGCACTTGGTGAGACATTGGCAATAAAAAGACTGGGATAAACATGGATGCCTACTTTACCAGTGTCAATTTTAGCTAGACTTAGTATCAAAATGACCCTTTTGTGCTAGCGACGCAGGCAGAACAAGTGTTTTACCTTAAAGACACCAAATTGAAGGGTAAATGGCAAGTGGCCCAAAAGATTCCTTCCTAAAGTTTGTATGCTGTTACAGATGTTGCAGATGGGGAGAATAGTGCTAGTGAGGCTGCATTCCAAGAAGATGAGCCATCTATCAATGCAACAGTTCAATCTGCTTTCAATGTTATCGAAGAAGGAGCCGATCCTATACCATTGAATAGGGATGGGGCCATGGTAGAACACGTAGGGACTGCTGACATTACAATTGAACCTTATGTAGACGTTCATTTCATTGATGATGAGAAAACTGATGGGGAAGATGAAACAAGTGTAGAGTACTGTAGTGAAGAGGAAGACACTTTAGAAAGTGTGGATAATACTAATATTGATGAGGTATATGGGGGTAAGCATGTTATGTTTGTCACTATGTATCTGACATGTGTAAATAACTAAAAATATATGTATTATGCATCCATCTAATATTCGTACTTCTTGTATTTACTTGTCTAATATTTTTCAAACATGGCACCAGGAGGTCGATGTGACCGACTTCCTTCCAAGAACTCGACTACATCACATGAGGATGATCCGACATCCTCGAGTTCGGAGAAGCCGGTCAATCCTGATGCGGCGACACCATTGTCTGAGCCATTGGCACCTCATCCAGATGTGGATACCTCAGCTCGGGATGACACGTAGGGTGAGTTGCCCACCATGATCAGCAACGTTGGTAAGGTTTTCTTTTATTTATTTCAATGTAAACTATTGATTTTTATTCACGTGTATGATTAAAATATTGTTCTTAATTTTACTCTTCTTTCAGCATCGACATCAACTACCAGGTTAGGCCGTGGTGTCGCGAAGAACATGGCGCTGAAGAAGCACCTACAAAGGATGAGGGAACACATTAGGATCGACATTCCTTTAGACTTCACCACCCCGCGTGATGATTGGTGTCCAGCGTGGACCCGAGAGCTTAGCATTATATGCCGACAGTAAGCTTCAGTCACCGCCTTCAGCTGGTCGCAGGTGACTTGAAAAGCAAGGTGTAATCCTAAGAGGGGGGTGAATTGGATTTTAAAAATTACTTTTAATTCCTTTTGAGAATTATTAAACTTCTTTTATTTCTTTTAAACAATTCTCCACTTGTTTGTTTAACTCTTTAATCACAAAAGAACTTAGATTCTTTTATCTAATCAACAATACTATTGCTTGGCCAAACAAGTAATTAATCATTCAACTAAATAGCCAAGCCAATCAATTAATCACAAATTAAAAGTAAACAACTAAACCAAAATTAACACATACACCACTTTGGCAATGTAAGCACTTAAAATAGTTTGTTTGTTTATATAAGCCCTATATATATGAAATTTGTACTTGCTGATATAAAGCCCTGTATTGATTGTTTTGCTTCTTTAATATGATGTGCAATATAACAACCAATAAACACAATATCTATACTCTTCTAAATATTCAGAACTTAACTAAACTCTCAGTTAATTTATCCTTGGATTGTTAACCAAGTAACGTACTCCCATATGGTTTCCGCAAGGTATGACCAACGTACTCCCTTTCTGTTTCTGCAACCCAAATCAAAACTAGACTTCAAGTTTACTTGATTTCTATATTACGTAGTCTATATTATTATCAATTAAACCATCCACGCAATTTAAATATGCTGAAAATAAAGAATAAGGGAAAGAGAGAGTGAGATGGGGATTTTTACGAGGTTTAGCTTATACCCAGCCTACGTCCTCGCCTTTGGTAAACCACCAAAGGATTCACTAAACTTGTTCTTTTAATGGGTGGAACAAACCTTTACAACACTCCTTGGTTAAGGCTAGAGCCCGCTTTCTCCAAACAATATCCCCTCGTCCGGTCACTCCTTAACTAGGCTAGAGCCCGCCTCTTTAAGCAATATCCCCTTGCTTAGCCAATGATCCAAACAATCCTTGGAATCTTCAATCTACAAGAAATAAATCAAATAGATGTGTACAATAACTTGCTCACACAAAGAGCTGATTAGTACAACAATTTAGAAACTAATATACTTCAAAGTAAATAACAATATGGAATTTAACTTGAAGCTCAATGAAGTATATCACCAATTAATTCTTTTAATGATTGAAAGATTTAGAATTTGTAGCACAAGATTAGTGATTGAATCAGAAAGACCTCAGAAAATTTCATAGACAAGATGAGAATGAAAGAGCCTTTGAGTGTTGAGAGCAATTGAGAGAGATTTTGAATTTTTGCTGAATTTGAATTCTTGCTGTATTAATTCAATGATCTTTTAGGCCTATTTATAGACTTTAAAAAGTATGTAACTTGATCCCCAAGTGACTTGGAGTATTCCCCAAGTTTTTACAAAGTTTTAGCCCCAAGAAAACCATTTAAAAAATGTTTTCGTTGAGTTATTTTTAAAATTCTGTTCGTGCCAGTCACCTGCCACAATATGGAAGTCACCTACCATGTTATTTTTAAAGGAGTAGTAGGGGTAGTAGGGTGGCAGTTGCCTGCTAGGACACAACTAGTCGCCTGCTTGACCACAGAGGCGCCTGTCCTGGTTCAGGCAGTCTACTAGTTGCTGTCAGCTTCGAGTATGCTTCTATTTTTTGGTTATAACGTTTTCTGTGTAACTTCAAATTTGATGATCGTGGTATCAAATGAAATCTAAGATAAAATCCTACAACTTTCATGTTGAACACTTTTTAAAATAAATATTTTTTGATAGAGAAATATATACCTCATTGCAGATGTAGAAAAATTAACAGCATTTTGAAAATCCTCTTTTTGATGTTTTTTATTTCAAAAATGATTCTATCCTTTTTGAAATAATTTTTGACCTTATAAAAATATTTTCCAAGTATGTTAAAAGGTATTTAGGTCTAATAAATTAACCTAAGAGTTTCATGTATCTATATTGAAATTATTTGAAGTACTTACATGAAATTTCCTACAAACTCTTTCAAATTTTCAATTCTTGAATTCCATAAGGTCTTTATGCTTGCTTCATATTTATTTTAAGCTTTCATCAAGTTCTCTTTAATCCTCATGCTCTCGTGACCTTCAAACTTTATCTTTAAATCCATTTTTGAATCCATGCTTTAAGCTCCAAGCTTGATATAAATTACCCTTCTTTGAAATATAAGCTTTCATGAATTCTTTAACCTTGCATTCATCATTGAGTCCTGAAAAGACCTCACTTAAACAAAGCATGTTAAGTTCTACTTGTTTGTTAGCATCAAAATAAGATGTTAAGCCTTGTAAGGCCAACATGACTGAAGTGCAGCGCATGGAACTTTAAATGCGCATCTTGGTAAGTAATCCCAAACCTTTTTTTTTTTTTTATAACTTTTAATAAAATAGCCAAACAACTGTCTAACATTCTAAATGTATTACCTATGCTGGAGGAGTTTGATATGGACATTCTCCACGTGGACCATGTGAAGAGGGTGGTGGATGTCCAACTTTGCAATAAATTTAATTCCTATCATGCAAAAATGCATGAATATTTTCGTGTGATGGGAGATGAAGCACAAACCCACACATACAATAAGATATACCAAGAGGATTGGGAGGTGGTGTAGTGTCTCCATTTCTGTCACTCACACTATTAGAGGATGTGTTTGCATTATAATATCTACTTTAAGCTTTGTTGTGGCTAATAAGAAGTCTTGATATCATTTTTGTAGGTTGTATGTGTAAAAAATGCTGCAAATCGCAGCAAACTCCTGACAACACATTGTGGTGGGTCGAAGTTTTTCGTAAATCATCGATGGGTAATTGCTATATATAACACTATTTTAAAAATATGTACACAATTAATATTAATGATGTTTTATATGATAATGTAGCGTGATCCTGCAACTGGCACCGAGGAGCCGCTGCCAAATCTTTATTAGAGAACGCACCAATAGCGTTTGGGGGAGTGGTGCGAAGGTGCGCAGTGCAAACATGTACGTCCAATTAAATATGTAGTTTATAATTTGATTCAAAACATCGAAGTTGTATTCTCATTTCTTCCTTTTTATTATTTTCATGATTGAAAATATGCGCGGATGGTCGAGCTGAGAGATGCACCTGTTGAAGAGGGGAGCCAGCAATTGACGAATTACCAGATAACCACTCAGGTGCTTGGGGAATGAGTGGGGGGGCTGGGTGAAAGGGCTTGGAAGTGGATACATCACCCCCACAACATCGTCTTCAATGGATGTGGCGGCTTGTGCTGAGCTAGAATGAGCGCGTTGATAGGCTGATGCTTGAACGGACGAGATGGATCAGCGGGTGCAAATGGTGGAGCTGGAGAACCAAGAGTTGAGACACTTGGTGTCTAACGTCACATTGGAGAACCAAATTTTGAAAGAAAAGGTGTCTACCTTTGAAGCCACGCTCGCAGTTATGATGAACAGGCAAGCGCAGTTCGAAGAAATGATGCGCCAATCTCGATCAGATGATGCAGGTGGCTCCTCTCATTAGAAGGCATGTCATTGTTCTATTCTTGTGCATTGAAAATTCTGCATTTATACCTTATAGAGTAGGAATTTTTAGATAATAATCTAATACATGGATGTTTGAACTGATAGGTAAATCCGTCCAGAAGCATGTTTGAACTGATAGGTACAAAAATTTATTTCATGATATATAGCATATTCTTGCTGCATATTAATTTCAAAGATTAACTTAATTTTATATGCAAGTTGCTGCATATTCTCCTGCGCATTAATTAGGCATCTCACTATACATAAATATATTCATCATCACATAATGATTTGGAATCACACTACACATAATTTATTTGCATAGTGTATGTGTGCATATTTATATATTTGTAGAAGCGGTCTTGAACTTTTAACTATTTTATGACAAGGAGCTTCAAACTTATACATGAAATAGATGGGTATGCTAGTATGTGTGTCCTTGCAAATTAATATTAGAATTTTTTTTTAAAAAAATCCATTTCAAATATGTTGTGTATACTTAAAAAAAATGAATAAATTTTATTGGTTATCAAAACAGAGATGAAAATTATTTTGTGTTTTTTGGGTAAATGAAGAAATGAATAATAGGTACAAGTCATATCCTTTGTTAGATGGTAATATTTATATTCTTTGTTACATTATTAGTACTTCATCGGATGTAATAAATGAGTCCATTGTAAACTCACTATGTATCGACATCATTAGATGCATTTTCTCATTAGATGTGCAAGTTTTACGAGCAATAATAAATTGTGTTTCAATGGTTTCCTGGTAATATTTTCTTGATGGATGGTATTATGTTATATGAACTGTAAATTGAACTACTGAAATACATGCTTGTGTTGAATGCCAACTGCATGGCTGATGCAGTACATTGTGAATTGCAAGCTGGTAGTAGATTTAGGTTCTAGCATTGCTCAAACTCATTGGTATCTGCATGATGTGAATTATTATGATTTGTTTGCTTGAATCTATCAAGTTTTAGTACATGAATTTTTTAGGAAATGTCCAATTTACAGACGGCATGCTATCGAAATTTTGGTAAAGTTTTTACAGAATAAAACCATGTACAAAGAAACGTATGCATGATCAGTAAAAACTTAAAGTCATTCTAACTCGCACCTCTCATGTGTTGATATTCATAAGAAAGGAGGCAATCTTAGGCTTATCATTTAAAATCTTAAACACTTAGTTAAGAACAACAATGTATAGAATACAGTGAACGATCAAGAACTAAATGTCATATAAGTAAGTGAAAGCCACTTATGAACATTAAAACCCATTAAAGAATCACAACTCGAAACTTCCTATATACTGAAAAATTTTATAGTCAAACTCAAGTTAGAAAATTAAATTCTAAGGACCAAAGACAAGCTAAAAAATCTCCAACAAAGCAAATGCAATCTTAAAACCTTCTAAACTAGGATTCCACCACTATCACTGAATAGAAAAAAAAAAAGAAACCATAATCCATTTCCTCAATCTATAACCAAAGCTTTTTATATCCATAACTGAATCCAAGAAACCGCAACTCAATCTATCACAAGTCTTCTCACAATCTATGTAACAACTTCATGCACAATTCAAGCCGCATCAAGAATGCTTGAGAAGCAACCTTTTGGACAAAACTAGAAAACCTTGGTTGAATTGTATTTTAACGTTTTCCTCGGAATATTTTCTTCATGGATGGTATTATGTTTTATGAATTGTATATTGAACTACTGGAATACATGCTTGTATTGAACGCCAACTGCATGGCTGATGCAGTACATTGTGAATTGCATGCTGGTAGTGGATTTAGGTTTTTGCATGCTTGACATGTTTTATTTTGTTAAAACAATCATGTTTCAGGTATAAGATTTATAGGAAAATGTCTAATTTATAGACGGCATGCTACCGAAATTCTGTTAAAATTTTTCAAAAATCACCTCGTATAAAGATAATTATGATAAAATGAATGTTAAAATATTTTTGAAATGATGAGTGAAAGTTAAACGGAAAGTCATTTCATTAAGTCCTAAATTTGCATCTATTAACATACATGGCATATTTTTCTTCCTGATTATACTAAGCGTTAGCTCTCCATTATGTTCCCCATTTGTATACTAAATTTTTTTCATGATTCTTAATTTGTAGGGTTCGTTGATGTCATAACATCAGCATGATGTCATGCATGCACTACAGTCATCAGATGCAACTTTTGATTATTTCTTTGTAATTTCTATTTTTATTTGAACAAATATAATTTTTGTATTTTAATTTGAATTTGTATAATCTATTTGTATTTGAATTTTGAATTTTTTGAAAATTTTTTTCTCATCTAAACAGATGTTATTTTTTTTTTTAATTGAATTTGTATTTGAATTCAAAATTTTGAATAATTTATGAATTTTGTAGTAATTTTGGTTTCAGGTTATGTATGCGAAAATATAATTTCAGATTTTTACAGGAATTGATGATTCAAAAAAATTAGTAATAAAATTTTTTTTTAATTTCTTAATTATTTGTGAAGGCTTCAAATTTGTCATTAATTGTATTAATGACGAATTTGAGTTAAGACGATGTAGAATTTATAGTGACGGTATTAGGGTTTTAGTGATGGTTATAATCCATCACTAATACCCTATTATTAGTGACAAATTTTAAATTCAATAGATATAGCAACTAGTAGTTAGTAGTAACTATAGATATTGCAACTAATTTAAAATTGTCACTAATACCCTGATTTTTTGTAGTGATAATACGACATCTGTACCGACTGAATTTTATAATATACGTGAAAATACAATTTCTGCTCTATTTATAATTTTTCTGAAAACGGTCGTTAAAAACATGCTTGTTCTATATTTATATGAAATATTCTAACATGCTATTAATTGCAGTAAAAATCTATACTCATGCCACGCATAAAAGAGTACAATTCTATAACATATTATATGGCTTGAAAACATTTATTTTTTGACGAAAACAATATTAGATCTGTTTTTCAAATTTTACCCAATTCCATTTCAGCATTCCTAAAACTATACATATTTTCTGAATTAAATACTATATATTGAAGAGTGTTTTTTTTCTGAAAATACCTGACTTAATTTATCCCCTTACTTGTTTCTCATTGAGCCTGCTGAAACTCTAAATCTACGCCCCACGGCGTTCGGAGTTCAAAACCTTGAAATTATATTTTTTCCCAAATCAATCAATTCAATCTCCAAAATATTATCATTTAATATTCCCTTGGCCCCAATACTCCAATTTAACCATTAAAGCCAATATTTAACACCCTTACCTCAGTTTTGTAGTAGTGTCCCGAAACCCCTAATTGAAATTCTGTTCCAGCAAACTTGTAAAAAATTTTCCGAGTAACCTCATGGTGGTTCTTGATCGTCAATTCCAGCTTAAATTGGAGTAGAACTATAGAGAGAAGGGAGAGGTGGTTCGTGGGTTTAGAGAGAGAGAGAGAGAGAGAGAGGGAGAAGAAATAAATATTATAACCAGGTGAAGCTCGTAGGATTTTTATACTCTCAGCATTGCCAGAAGAAACCATCGATAGTTTTTCTGGGTGTCACAAAAACCGTTGACAGTTTGGTCTTTATCCCAACCTTTTAACCGTTTACTTGTTACCGCTCTATGGTAATTTCCCATAACCGTCGAAAGTGCCAGTTTTCTCCTTCCCTAGCCAAAAATTCTTTTTTTTTTTTCTAATTTCTTTTATTATTATATTTTTCAAGTCTCTACATTTTCCCCTCCTTTTAAAAATTTCGTCCTTGAAATTTTTTGATTATATATGTACCAACCTTTAAAGGAAAATTTGTTGTACTTTTATTAATTACCCTCACTTATAGCAGAGGAATACCATGGTTACATTTACGATTTTGGGTGATTACAATAACCGAACAAAAAATTCTCCCAAAATCACCACAACAGAAACCATTACATACACTGATTAACGTGCATAAAACAAAATCTATTTACATAATTTCCTTGCTTGTATTATTATCCTTTTCTAACTGATGCTGGACCCATTAAAACAAATTTGGGTATTTCTGGTGCATCTCCTCCTCCAGTTCCCACGATGCTTCCTCCACTGCATTATTCCTCCACAGGACTTTTACTAGTGGTATTTTCTTAGTGCACAACTCATGTTCTTACCTATCTAGAATCTACACTGGAATTTCTTCATATACTAAAGTATCTCTAAGCTCTATCTCCTCATAACTGATCATGTGGGAGGGATTTGGGATGCATTTCCTCAGTATAGAAACATGGAATACGTCATAATCCCTGCATAGTGCTAGTAGTAAAGCTAACTTGTGTCTTGGACCCACTATCTCAAGTATCTCGAATGGGCCACTATACCTAGGACTTAGTTTACCCTTCCTCCCAAACCTCATAGCTCTCCTCAGTGGTGCTACTCTAAAAAACACATGGTCTCCCACATCAAACTCCAACTTTCAATAACGAGTATCTGTGTAACTTTTCTGCCAACTCTCGACTGCACTGATTCTATCTCTAATAAGTCGAACTTTATCATACGAATGTTGTACCAATTTTGACCCTAGAACTTGTCTTTCCCCCATTTCATCCCAATATGATGAAGAACGACACCTTCTACTATATAATGCCTCGTAAGGAGTCATCCCAATGCTGGCCTAATAGTTGTTATTATATATAAATTCAACTAGTGGCATAAACTAGGTCCAATTGCCCCCAAAGTTCAACACACATGACCATAGCATATCCTCAATTATTTGGATCATCCTCTCCATCTGCCCATTAGTTTAAGGATGAAATGTTGTGCTGAATGCTAACTGAGACCCTAAAGTCTCTCGCACATTATTCCAAAATCGTGATGTGAAACATGGGTCCCGGTCTGAAACTATAGATACTAGCACTCAAAGGGTTCGAACTACCTCATGTATGTATAACTTTGCCAATCTGCTCATAGATCAGTTGACTTTAATATGGAGAAAGTGAGCAGTCTTCGTCAGTCGGTCTACAACCACCTAAATGGCATTCTATCCATGCAACGCCAGCAGTAACCCTATAACAAAATCCATAGATATATGATCCCACCTCTATTCAGGGATATAGAGTGGTTGCAACGGTCTTGCTGGTCTCTGGTGTTCAACCTTTACCTGCTAGCACGTCAAACACTGCTTCACAAACTTGGTCATCGCCCTTTTCATGCCGCTCCACCAAAATGACTCTTGGAGGTCCCAATACATCTTAATACTGCCAGCATGCACTGTGTAAAGGGATCTATGCGCCTCCTCTAGGACAATTTTCTTAATCTCAGCATCTACAGGTACGCACAATATGGTATGGAACCTTAAAGCTCCATCATCTGAATCATCTGAAATACCAAACTGCTCTCCCTGATCGTACCGCACTTATCCATTAACTCTACTAGTTCTGCATCATCTCTTTGAGCAGCTTTAATCTTTTCCTACAGGGTAGGCTGTAGTACTAATTTGGAAATGAATGCCTTGTGATCATCCTCTACTAGCTCCATACCAAACCTCTCCAAATCCATCTGGATCGGATGCTGGATTGTCACTACTGACAATGCTGCTCCCATTGATTTCTGGCTTAGAGCATCAGTCACTACATTTGCTTTCCCTGGGTGGTAGCTGATAGTGCGATCGTAATCCTTAATATGCTCTAACCATCTCCTCTTCCTCATATTAAATTCTTTTTGAGTAAAGAAATACTTCAGGCTCTTATGGTTAGTAAAAATTTCACACCTACCTTCATAGAGAGAGTGTCTCCAAATTTTTAGCGTGTAGATCACCGCTCCTACTCCCAATCATGGGTAGGGTAATTCTTTTCATACTATTTAAGTTGCTGAGACATATATGCAATATTCCTCCTCGTGTTGCATCAACACACAACCAAGTCCCTTCTGGGATGCATCACTGTACATAGCAAATCCATCCTCTCCTAACGGAATAGATAACACTAGTGCAGAGACAAGCCACTGTTTTAACTCTTGGGAACTCTACTCACACTCATCGGTCCATTCAAACTTTACATTCTTCCTTGTGAGTCGTGTTAGTGGACTTGACAACCTCGAAAATCATCCATAAAATGTCGATAGTACCCTTCTAGTCTTAGGAAACTTTGGATCTCTTGATCATTTCCCGGTCTCACTTAATTCACTACTGCTTCTATCTTATTTGGATCTACTAATATGCCATCCTCGGAAATCACATGTCCAAGGAAAGTGACCTGCCTCAGCCAAAACTCACATTCCTTGAACTTAGCATATAACTTCTTTTCTCTCAGTGTGTATGGTACTAATCTCAAATGATCTTCGTGCTCTTCAAAATTCTTTGAGTAGACCAGTGTATCATCAATAAAGACAACAAAGAACTGATCCATAAACGTTGCTGGTGCATTAGTCATACTAAATGGCATAACTAGAAACTCATAGTGACTATATTTGGTCTTGAATGTTGTCTTATAAACATCCTCAGCTTTAATTTTCACCTGATGATATCCTGACCGAAGATCAATCTTGGAATAGACCTAGGTCCCCTGAATAGCCAACACTAACTATGGTGAGGCACGTACACACGATCCCACAAATTTGGATTCCTACTCTTCTGGTGGTATGAAAATCACCTCTTTTTTATGGCAATCAATGCTGGTGTAGTTAGCTGCCAACTAGTTCACACCCAATATTATATTGAATCCCTACATATATAATATCACGAGATCGGCAGGTAATATTCTCTCCTGAATACCCACTGGATAGTTTTTAAGCACTCTTCTACACCACACTACTGATCCAGTCGGCGTGGCTACTGATAACTCAGCATCTAACAACTAGGTTTCTACTCCTTATAGTTTGATATATTTAGAAATATAAACGATTGAATAGCTCCTAAATCAAAAAAACACTAAAACTTTAATTAAAAGAAAAATATAAAAATTTGTACCTGATTATTTTCCTAGAACTATCTCGAAGTAGGTGCCATCCTGTACTACGCACTACAATCTCGCGCCAAGTGCTCCGGTCTACCACACCGATAACAGACATTCCTTCCAAATCGAAATTCTCCTGAATGTTTCTGATAACACCTTGGACAAAGAGGGCGTGATAGATTACCCTGTCCAGTCCGATCTCCCATTCCCTGTCTCAAGCCTTCACTGCCTCCATGCCTTTTCCAAGGCCCCTGACTTGTACTTGCTTGAATTCTAGGAGGCGTAGGACTCTTCCTATTGTTCAAGTTTATAAACTCCTCTATCTGGTCATCCCTGGTGGAAGAGTGAATGTATCGATCATAGAAAATTTCTTTAAAACTGTTCTATGTCAGGGTTGCTGAATCTGGCCTTTGTTCTTCGAGTAGTTTCACTGACATCCACCAACGTTTAGCCTCCCTAGTCATTTTAAAAACAATATACAAAACCTTCTGCTCATCTGCATAATGGAGACTTGCCAATATGCCCTCCATCTCTTGAATCCATTTTCTCGCAATGATTCTATTAGACCCTCCCACAAAAGTCAAGGGATTCACATAGGTAAATTACTCGATAGGGTAGCCAAGGTCAGCGGGTGGCCAGTTTTGTTCCCTAAAGTTCCACACAATACCTGCCATTACCTGCTGGCCTACTGTACATAGCATCTATTCAGAATCATTGCCATCCATGCTGAAAGTCCCTACATTGTCACTACTTCCAGTATTCATGTTGCTATTCCCAAGGTCCATACTGAAAGAAAATAAACATAGTCCAAGGACCCTATTTTCTTAACATAACTAGTATATATTTAGCTGACTAAAATCTCTGATTATCAATTAATTTAACTTCCTTACGCCCAATTTAAGATTAAATCCTGCAATTTAGAAACACAACCCAACAAAAATTTACTATGGCTTTCCTGAAATCATCACCCTAGGAAAAACACAGAAACCACCACAAAAATCTTATTTCTAGGCTGTAGAACAAAACCCTAAATTCTCTTCTTAACTTTCCAACCTTGACTAACTAAAATTTCTCTTCCTATACTCTGGTATTGTTTCTATTGTACACTAAAGTCTACAGAACTTAGCAACCTAGGCTTTGATACCAAAATGTAATGACCTGAAGTTTTTGCTATTTTTTTTTCACATAATAATTATCATAATAACTCTGATACCATGATATACTAATAGATTCAAAGTCCACACGAACCTATAGGTACTAGGGATATACCTGTCTATACATACATGTCCTCTATACAGTGGAAACTATAATTTACACAACCATTATATATATACAATACCAATGTTCTACTAAGTCCATAAATACACATATAGTCATCCCTAAAAATAACCATAATATCCTAGGGTCATAACCCTGACAATCCATCCTGAACACAATCCCACAACTTACCCTTCAGATAGGGTAGTAAAGAACAACCCTCTCTACATCAGTGCTCGATCTGCTCTTCTATCTAGGTTTCCTAAAATATTTGAAATGTTGGGGGTGAGACACCTCTTAGTAAGGGATATAAACTAATATCAGTGTGTGGCAGCGTGAGTATCATTGTAATATAAATATATATTGTACTTGGTATACTATATCTGTTAAATAAGGAAAACTTGTACATAATTCAACTACATTTAATAAATCTAAAAAAGCTATTTTTTATAAATCTAAATAAATGATATTTCATATAACATTTGTATACATAAAAATCATCTGCTATAATTTCATAATAATAAAATCACATCCTGGATGGATAGCTAGCTAATGTCATGTATTACCCCCACATGACTTGGTTGTGCAGCCCGTAGGTGAAACCTAGCAATGGCTGGCCTACAATGCTGATCGCCAAAGGTATCACTAGATGGGAGAGTTGTAGGTGAATTGTGGACGGGTTTTGCGATAGACTACTCGAGTGTGAGTGTATGTCTACTGGTGCACTATTTTAGTGATGGAGGATCTAGGCTTGGTGTTATATATTTGGGCAGTACATCTTTCTGGGGTATAAGAAAGGTGGGTGCAAGCTGGGTGATCCTGTGTCAAACAAAGGGGTGATCGAGGACATGACTTTTGGTGATAAAGTCATGGGGCAACGTACTAAGGTAAAGGAAGAGAAACAAATTCCTGAAAGTTGTGGCAGCAATGAACATGTAGTTTTGGTGGAGTTAGATGCTCAGGGAAAAAATGCAAGGAGTTTCATCTTAGGTCAACAGTATCACGGTATGAATAGGCATGTGATGTAGGTGGAGCAACAAAGTCAGGGTAGAGATGACATTGTTCATATTGCAAGGAGTTTTAGCTTGGGAGACCAACTGGTTCACAGTGGGCCCAAATGCACTATCAGACCACCATTGCCTTATTTTCTTGCTGCAGTTGTGGGATTGTTCTATATTCACCATTTAGATTGTTGCATTGTGTGTTTGATCTTTACATACAAATATGTATTTCGTTGCGCATGTTTGTGGGTTTTTTACACAACACATGTCTTCCTTCCTTTTTTATGTGGAAGGACTTTGTTTGACACTCAGTCTAAAGTGTGTAGCAAGAGGAGTGCTCACCATATTAGCTTTGTCCATATTGAACTTTTGAAGTACTTTTTCAATGTACTTTCTTGTGATAACCATAACTTCTTGACCTTTTTGTCATGTGTTATCCTTATACGAAGGATTTGATTTGTTGGTCTTAAGTTCTTCATTGCAAATAACTTACTCAATTCTTGCTTCAATATGCCAATTCTAGAAGCATTATTATCAACAATAAGCATACCATCAACATAGAGCAATAAAATAATAAAATCACCATCAGATAATTTTTGAATAAAAACACAATGATCTGAAGTAGTCTTCTTATAGCCATGATCCCCCATAATAGACTCAAACTTCTTATACCATTGTCTCAGAGCCTACTTCAAACAGTACAAACTTTTCTTCAATTTGTACCCTCGGTCCTCTTTTCCTTGGGTACTAAAATCCTATGGCTTCTCCATGTAAAGCTTTTCTTCCAAGTCACTATAAAGAAAATCAGTGTTCACATCCATTTTTTCTACCTCTAAATCATTGTAAACTGCCAAACTCAATATAGTTATGATAGAGGACATTATTACAACTGGCGAGAATATTTCCTCAAAATCAATCTCCCTTTTTCTGATTGAAACCCTTAACGACCAATTTGTCTTTGCATTGTGAATTTGAAGAATTCTTGTAAAAACCCCCAAAAAGAGATATAAAAGATTAGTGGAATGATTTCAAAAAAATAAAAAAAATAAAAAAATAAAAAAAATTAATAATTAGTTAATCAGATTTAAACAAATAAAAAAAAAGAAGAAAAAAAAAGGAAATAAAAAAAATAATTAAAATTTATTTATTTTTATTTAATAAGATATATTATTAATATTAATTAAATATATTATTATTATCATTATATACCTTCCTGAAGGATTCAGATCCTTCAGGAAGGTTTGAATTGATGGCAAACCCCCCCCCAGCTTTTCTTCTTCTTCTTTTATTTTTTTTTTTCTTTTCTCTGCTATTCTCCTGCAACTCTCTGAACTCTCTTTCTCTCTCTCCTCACGTTCTCTCTCCCTTTCTTCTCGATTTCGTGACGAATTTTCGCCTGATCGAAAATCCAAAGATACCACTGGACTCCATTCGCTGCTGCCGTCATTTCTACCGGAGCGGATCGGTGGTAGGAGCGGCGTAAGCGTATTCCATAGGGTAAGTCATTTCCCCCTTTTTCTTTAATTTCTTGCAAAATATAAGCCCAATTGACGAACGGATACCACCACGAGAATCTAGAGATGATTCTCTACAAGTCTAGTGGGACGGAATTCTCATGGGGCTGTCGGGCCAAAACCCCAAATTTGGGGTGTGGCGATTATTAAGGGGCTTATTTTTAATTAATTAGCATTAATTTAGAAATGCTAAAATATTAAGCATCTGAGACTGAAGTAGGATTTCTGAAATTTAGGGCTCGGGTGAGCGCCACAGGTGTAATTTTGGGACCCGCAGGTAAAATTTGGAAAATTAAGTAGGGATATTAAATAATAGTTTAAATATTAATTTGAGGTATATGGAGCCTAAGGAAGGCTAGATGAGTATTATTTTGGAGAAATAGATTAATTAATCTGGGGAAAAATGTAAATTTCAGGAGTTGAATTTCGGGCACTAAGGGCGTAGGATTTGGGTCCTAAGGAATTTCTCAATAGCCAGGTAAGGGAATAAACTAAAGCAGTAATTTTCCATACAAATTATTATTAATTATGAGTAAATTTATTTTCAGAAAAGCATATGTTATATTGTGTATTACGAATGAAATGTACGATTGGGAAAATACTGCTATGATGATTAAAATGTATATGTATGTATGAGATGTAAGGAATTCACGATTTTAGAATATGAAGTATGACTTTTAACAGCATATGTGTGGCATGAATATTATTTTATGTGAAATGTATTATGATGTGAAAGATTTTACGAACCAAGCATGATTTCAGGCATTATGAAAATATGAGTTATGTTGTGATGGTTTGGACGATTATGTGATAAATGATGTATTTTCAGTATATATATACCTGAAACAATTTTGGCGCGAGGCCATATATTTATGTTATCGGCACGAGGCCGTATTTATGTTTTTGGCGCGAAGCCATATATTTATGTTATCGGCACGAGGCCGTATTTATGTTATTGGCGCGAGGCCATGTATTTATGTTATCGGCACGAGGCCATATTTATGCTATTGGCACAAGGCCGTATTTATATTATTGGCGTGAGGCCATATTTACTATGATTTTGGCGCGAGGCCATATGTATGATTTCGGCGCGAGGCCGTACCTATGTTTTCG
The DNA here is from genome assembly GCF_029873635.1 of Malania oleifera. Taxonomy (NCBI): domain Eukaryota; kingdom Viridiplantae; phylum Streptophyta; class Magnoliopsida; order Santalales; family Ximeniaceae; genus Malania; species Malania oleifera. The sequence continues at coordinate 53,884,292 of NC_080417.1, forward strand.
GCACGAGGCCGTAATGATGTTACGTATGATCATGTATTATATGTTTTCACAACCAGGATGTTAGTTTAGTTCAGACCAGGAGCTCGGTACCGTAGCTATGGGTTAATTTTGGCACGAGGCCTTATTAGTGCTACCGTCCCACGAGGGGATGGGAGATGGATAGTCAATGTGGCTTTCAGTAGAGTGTAGACGTCCACCTGACAGTCCGGACCAGGGTGTGGCGGGCTCATCATACGTACAGACATATTTGATTCGGCAGTGGTCGGCCGACCATTGTCGGGTCCCGCCTTCGGGCTGCACAACCCGTCATGAGGGGTAATACATGACACCAACTAACTATTCATCCTGTGTTTGTTTTCAGTACTACAGTTATAACAAATGATTTTATGTATGATATGAATTATTAATAGATGTGAAAATATATGTTTACCCAGTACGATATGATGATGTTTATGGAATTATGCAATGTACTATATACGTATAAATGCATTAAATATTCATGTTGCCACATAACTGTATTTAGTTTATTTTCCCTTACTAAGAAGTGTCTCACCCCCAAACTTAATTAATTTTTCAGGAGCCCCTGAGAGACCGGCGGGTCAGGGCCGCCGTTGAGCTAGTGAGATTACCCTGTGAAAAGGGTAAGATTTTGTAATAGGGTCAGAGTTATTTTGTGTTTGACCCTATAGATATTTTGATGTATGTGAGGCTGTATAGAATGCTCTGGTATTATGTCTTATGATTGAATGTTTGAGATTTTATATTTACTGCTGCTAGGTTTTCCGCTGTGTTTGACAGGTGTCCCCGCTACCCACGGGTTTGGGTTGACCATTTTATTTATTATGTGATATTTTATGTTAAGAAATTGAGGGACGTTGCAATTCTCATCTTGCTTCAACCTGTAAACCCACTGATTATTCAAAGCTCTCTTACCTTTAGGTTGTTTCACCAGCTGAAATATATTGTTGTCATGCAAAGATTTTAAGTTCATCTTTCATAGCATCAAACCACTAATCTTTGTAGTAACTTTCTATAGCCTCTTCATAACACTCTAGTTCTACTCGACCAATTAAAAAAACATACTGGTCATAAGAATACCTTGTAGAAGGCCGCTAGTCTCTAGTAAGCCTTCGAAGTGGAACTATTGCTGGATTCATAGGTGCTTGGGGTTGATCATCTACAACATCATCTATGGGAACATTAAGTTCACCTATACCCTGTTGGTCATCATCAACATCTTCTTGCATGTCATTTTCAATTGGATTTTTCAAAGGTATTAAAGGAATTGGATCCATAAAATCTGTACCCAAATTCATCTTTACCATAACCAAGAAAGACACACTTACGAGTCTTGGCATCTAACTTTGACCTCTCATCCTTTGGAACATGTACAAATTCCTTGCAGCCAAAAAAACACAAGTGATCATAACAAACATCCTTGACAGACAAAACTTTATTTGGAACATCGCTTTGCAAAGGAACACTAGGAGACAAAGTAATCACATGTACCACTATATACAAGGCTTTAGCCCAAAATGATTTAGGCAACTTTGCATCAAAAAGCAAACATCTGACTCTCTCAATCAATGTCATGTTCATTCTTTTAGCCATGTCATTTAATTATAGTGCATTAGGAGGTGTCTTCTGATGTCTAATTCCATGCAGTCTATAGTACTCATCAAATGGTCTACTATATTCACTGCCATTATCAAAATGAATACACTTTAATTTCTTCCTTGTTTGCCTCTCAACTGAGGCTTAAGACTTTTTAAACACATCAAGTACTTGATCTTTTGCTTTCAAGGCATAAACCCAAATTTTTCTTGAATGGTAATCAATAAAAGTCACGAAATAAAGTGCACCACTCTGCGACCTTACCTTCAAAGGACAACAAACATCGAAATGTACCAATTCTAGAAAATTTAATTTTCTTAAAGAAAGGTGACTTTTGAATGAGAATTTTTTTTGTTTTCCAGCCAAGCAATAAGCACAGTTCTTTAGTGTAGCACTCTTCAAACATGAAAGTTGATACTCACTAAACAATTAAGCCCATTTTCACTCATGCGACCATAACTCAGTTGAGTTTTCATTTCTTTTCACATTAACAATGCCTCTAGAAATTGAAGCTTGCATCAAATACAAATTTGAACACTTCTTTCCTCGAGCTATAACCAAGGAGCCTTTAGTAAATTTCCACTAACCCTCATTGAAGGTGTTACAAAATCCCTCATCATCAAGCTTTCCTATTTGAAAAAAATTCAAACGAATATCTGGTGCATGCCTAACATTTATGTGCTTCAGCTTTGTTACATTGTTAGTCTCCAAACTGGCATCTCCCATGCCAACAACCTATGACAAGTCATCATTACCCATCTTTAGTACCCCGACATTACCAAGTGTATAAGATGTGAAGAATTCCTCTTTTGAAGTGACATGAAGTGAAACACTAGTATCTATTACCCAACTTGTCTCATCGCATGCTAGGTTGATCATATTATTATCATAATCAACCACCAAATCATCAGAGGTAGCAATAGCAACACGATCGGTACTTTCGGGATTTTTTTCTCTTGTTTAACACTACCACCGTTCTTCTCTCTCCTCCATTTGTAATAGTATTTCTTGATATGGCCCATCTTACCACAATGATGACACTCAATATTTTTGTGTCTTATTGTAAACTTACTTTGGCTTTATCTCTACCTTTTTTGCTTCTGTATTTACTTCTCCCCTATTTTCAGTAACTAGAACCTTAGATAGTGATGAAGAACCCTAAGACCTCCTTCTCATTTCTTTATTTAACACACCATTCTTGGAAAATTCCATAGTCACAACACCATTGAGAGCAGAATTGATAAGTGAAATCTGAAATGTTTCTCGAGAATCCAGTAGCGTAGCAAGCAACCAAGGCCCTATAATTTTATCATCAAAAGTAATGCCCATACCAAGTAATTGATTCATAACTCATTGAAACTCATTCATATGATCAACCACATATGTCCCTTCTTTATATTTCAGGTGCATCATTCTTTTAAGTAAAAATAATTTATTATTGTCATTCTTTGAAGCATATAAGTTTTAAAGTTTGTTCCACAGAGTACGTGCATATGTCTCTTGACCAATGTGATTGTAATTATTTTCCTCAACAAACTGCCAAATAAAACCACACACCTGTCGATGCTTGAATTCCGATTCCTTATCAGTCTTAGATTAAGGCTTTTAAGTAGCAAAAGAAGGAAGATTCAAAGCCTTAAAAAATGAAAGTTCTTTCATTTTATTCTTCCATGGTTGCTAATTTGTGCCATTCAAAAGAATCATTCTACTGGTGCTAACATTTATAATTACACAAGAACACCGAACCTTGCTCTGAAACCAGTGTGTTAGGAACAAACGAGACTTATCGAAAAATCATAGAAGCACAACCAGATGTTCTTTCTCTCCAAATTGACAAAATTAGTTTTTATGATATGAAAATAGCACAAAAATATATTTTTTCAACAGCACAAAATCAACACCAAAATAATCACAAATATTAATCACATGTAACACAAAATTTTACATGGAAAACCTTTTCGAATCAAATGAAAAAATCCCAAGACTTGAGAGTCAACTCAAAAGCTTCACTATGATAAAAGTATGGGTACAAGATCTCAATTTTTAGCTATCAAAATGAGTACGTAACTCTATTTTTAGCTAATAACAAGAGATCTTAAAAATCAATGAAGGAAAGTTGAGAATTTCACCAAAAACGTGGCTATTGTTCAAAACCAGATATTTGTCGCTATAGTGCTTGGAAGACCATCCAACCGTTCAAAATCAGAGTTTATGGGTCCTCTATTTTACTGAAAAAACATCAGCTCAATTGGACTGCAAATTACGCTTGAATTATTGGTTGATAAAATATGCACACTATTGCAAAAACCCAGATTTTCTCAAGGCAGTTACTGCTCAAAAGCCAATATCTGACTCCATAATGCTTGGATGACCAATCCAACCATTCAAAATCAAAGTCATGAGTCTCTTATCTACTAACAAAACTCGGCTAGATCAGACCACGGATGATCCTCCAACTTTTGGTTGATTAAAACTACACATTATAGTAAAAACCTATATTTTCTCTTCTGCTTCTCCCTCTTTTGTTGCATACTCTCTTTCATTTTGTATTTTTTTTTATGGAAGTCTACGTTGCGAACCCTAATTTTGTTGACTTAAATGAGGTGTATAAAGGCCTCTGCAAAATCCCAATAAAAATCCTAAAGAAAATGGGCTAAAGGGTTGAACTAGTGTGTTGGGAAGAAACATGACTTACTAGAAAAACATGGAAGCACAACCGAAAGATTTTTCTCTCCCAATTAGTAAAATCAATTCTTATATGAAGTGATGATAATATATATATATATATATATATATATATATATGTGTGTGTGTGTGTGTGTGTGTGTGTGTGTGTTTTCAGTAGCAAAAAATTAGTCAAAAAATAATCACAAATATCAATTACATGAGACACACAATTTTTCGTGGAAAACCCTTCAAATCAAAGAATAAAAACCACAAGACCTGAGAGTCCGCTTAGAAATTTCACTATGATAAAAGTGTGAGTACGAGATCTCAATTTTTAGCTATCACAATGAGTACATAACTTTATTTTTAGTTAATAATAAGATATCTTTAAAAACAAAGAGGGAAAGTTGATAATTTCATGAAAAATGTGGTTACTGTTCAAAACACGATATCTTTCGCTACAGTACTAGGACAATGAATCCGACCATTTAAAATTAGTTTCTATGAATCCTATATCTACTGACAAAAAATAAGCCCGATCAAACCACGGATGCCCCTCCAATTGTCGGTTGATCTAAATTGCACACTATAGTAAAAACCTAGATTTTCTCTTCCGTTTTTCCGACTTTTTGACCCACACTCTCTCTCACTTTTCTAATGGATTTCTACACTTCCAACCCTTATTTTATTTACTTAAATAAGGTGTAAAAATGCCTGTAAAAAATCCCAATAAAGAGCCTAAAGAAAATGGACTAAAGGGTTGAATGAGTTTCTTCACATAGAAGAAATACTCAAAACCAACACAAGGTATATGCATACATTCCATTGGTGGCCATTTCATTTATTATTTAGATGAAAGATGCATATTTCTCATAAAATTGTAATTGCCTTGAATCTGTCAAAATAAATGGTATATGATTGCATAAATTAGCGAAAATTGATTTATATAACCGATCCCACCTAGTGGACTTAAGGTTCGGTTTTGTTGTTGTTGTATATTTATTTTTAGTTTTTCAATATTCGGGATAAATTTTTAGCCATTGTAATGCTATATTACGTGTCAAGAACGAAAAGGGCAAAGTACTCCTTTTTCTTTTCTTTTCTTTTTAAAAAAAAATTTCTTAGTCTCTTGATTGTGAATTAATAGAGGGAAAAATACTCAATTTTATTTTATATAAGTGCGCGATGTGAGATTTTTTAAACTTAAGGGAGATCTATATATTCTTGAAACGTCCAAGAACTAAACACACGATTAAAAATATTAATTCCTAATATATTTTGTAAGAGAGATATCAATTTTTGAAACATTAAATGAGGTTGACATACTAATGTCAGATCATATAAGAGGTAATTAGTGTCTATTTGCACCCGTTCCTCGAGTCCCCCCCACCCCCGGCTCCTTTTTTTTAAGTAATATGAAAAATTAATTTTCATTGTTGGTCTAGAAGTTAATTTTTCTCCTAATATGCTAATCAAGCATATAATTCGTCACTCCTATAATAATGAGCAAAACTAGATTAATACCATCAAAGTTTAATCTTGGTAATGATGGGTGGAGGGAACTCACTCAATCACTGGTTGTGATTGAAATTCAGTGAGAATTGCACACGAATACAAAATAATTGATTTCAATCTGGAAAAATACAGAGACGAACTCAAGATATAAATTTCTTTCTTCTCACTGGTTATTCACCCTCACTCACACACAAACATCTATTTAAGGTAGAACAAGTGAAAATTAAGATAAAAAATTGTGGGCTGGTTGGTGAGTTTGGTGGCCGACTCTTGCCCAAATTCAACAAAAGTGGGCTGCCAACCATGTTTTACTGCCACCATCAAGTTTACTCTTCAACAAGTAAATGTTTTAGAATAGTCTAAATTTGATCATGCATTGATTAAAATGACCTGACATTGGATATTACTCCAATTCGTCCAACAAGCTAAACCCATTTGATGGTTAAAATTGTCTTGGTCATCTTAGGCCAATTACCAAAAACAAACAAGGCATCATGCGACATGTTTGGGGCTGTGTACTTATAGAATGAAGATGAAGACGAGGAGGATTAATAAATTAATAATGCATCGTTGATATTTGAAAGTGCAAGAGTGGCTTGTCTTCCCATGTGCTAGATGCCTTAAACATGTCCAAAATTATAATTCGGCCAACGTTCTCTGCCTCTCAGTGTGTCAAGAACAGTTCTGGGTTTAGGCAGGAGAAAATTTGTAAAACCGACATTCATGCTGCACTTGTGAAGACACAACAATACTAGACATGGCAGAGAAAACATATTGTGGGGGTGGCACCACGTTGTGGTAGAAGAAAGAAATGGCATGCACAGGACTAACATCATATGCCTCTCCCAACCAGGAAATATATATAATTGAGTTTTTAAATTAAATTTGTATGAGTTTGAAAATGGTAAAATGTAAAACTATATTATTTTATGTTTAAAAGCTTGGGATTGAAACATTAGGTTTGATTTTATTATGATTTAAATAGAATATAATATAAAATTACAATGAAGTTATCCAAATCCATAAAGATTCAAATTTGAAGTAGCAAATTTATGCTTTCAAAAAAATACCGTAGAGTTATTTTTTAAGACACATAAATTGAAATTTCAAAACTTGGAATTTATGATTCTAATATAACCTACTTCAAAATGGTCCTAAATGAAATCCAATGTCAATTGTTTATGTTTACAATGAATGATCTTTTGCCTTACCAAATTTCATGCAAATCAAGGAAAAAAAGTTAAAGATTTTATAGGCACTTTGAAACTATATAATATATTTTTCCAAATTTATTCAAAATATGTGCATCATACTTTGACAAGGACCCAAATTTAACCCAACTAGTTGAAGAAACGCCCAATATTGGATAGCACCCAAATTTGGTTAGTAGGTTTACTATAAGCTCATTTAACTATCAAGATTCTTATTATTGTCTTTATATCTCATGTCCCAAAAATGAAAACGATGCTAAATTTGACATAACTCAAGCTTGATCCTTAGATGACCAGCAACTCGGCAATCAATTTATTTTTCTTGCAATTATAAGAAAATGGCATTTAGGAGCCATGACAGCAGTACTTGAGGACCCTCTATGATGCCTATGTTGATTGACTTGTTAATATTTGCACAATTATAAAGAATTCAGAGCTTCATTTTGAGATTTACTTTAGATTATATGGGTAAGTAATCATGTTAGTTACAATAATTCAATTGTACTTAATTGGTCATTGCGTTCGTTATGATTGTTTGATGTTACTAATAATTATGATTGACTCTTTGCTATGTTCTTTAACATTTATGAGTAGTTAAGGGTATTGACTATGTGAAACTTTTTAGTGAATTTTTGGTTTGCTTGGCCTCCCAACTTTTATGCCCAAGCTAAAAGTTGGATATAAAAGTAGCATCTTATTAGGAACTATTAATGGGTCTTCACTTAGGTTGGAAGTTGAAAATTGATAATAAGTCTTCACAAACTCTTTTTACCTTTAAGTTAGGATATGAACCTTAACTCAGAAGTAAGAGCTAACGATAGGTATTGACCATTTTCTAGTAATTCTTTTCACCATAAGGTCAAATTAAAGTAGGAATTGAGAGCATATGCTCATTAATTTCTTTTACCTTTAAGTCAAGACCAGGAAGTTGCAAATAGCCCTTAACCAACCTCTTTTATCCTTAGTCGAGAGGCCACCTTAGCTTGGGAGTAAGAATAATTAAGAGTATGCATTTTGCCAATTTCTTTTACCCTTAAGTCAAACTTAAATGTCAAGTTTTAAAATGTGCATATGGGCGTACATGTGTTGACTAATGAAGCAAGCTAACTAGCTTGTGGCAGGGTTAAGTTGAATTGAGGCCAAATTGATTGAGGTTGGTTGAGAAAGTATTTGATTGGGATTTAGATGACGATATCGAATCTATTTTCTCTATTGATGATAAAAAAAATTAAGATTCTATCCTCGTTTTTTAGCAGAGATATGTCAACATCTTTCCCAAAAGTATCTCAACTAGGGATTCACTCATATCCATATTGGTGCAGTCAAGTTGTACCTTATCTTCCATGAGGGGAAAGATCTTCCTCTTTGCTCTAGGATTGCTCTCCTTTATTCAAAATTTTGTAAATATGATCATGTTTGTATTGCCATTATGCAGACAATGTTGAACACATAGACGGTTAGCTTTACCGTCTTCCCCAACTTTTGCTTACACTTATATGATCCTAATATGAAACTGCTATGAAAGTCCAAATCTAGATTTTTGAAGCTCTCCAGATCTTTCATTCAAGGATAACAAACTATTATGCTTCAGCTGGCAAGAGTTGCTGTGAATTGAAGGGAAAAGCCTTGATGGTCTCTTTGATGCCTCTCGGCCCAATAAATTTTTTCTTTAGAAGATTTAAAGGATACTTGGTTTTGTCATAGACATAGTATAGATTTGTAATTTGGGCACTCTTAGTTTGAGGGACAAGGCTATCTTCTGGTACATACTCTACTTTATACATATGATCAAGACGATCTAGGCTTAATGCAGATGAAGTTCTTTTGGGGGGGGGGGGGAGTTAAAGGACGGGGATGGAGTGATCATGGCTTTAAAAGACATGACATGACTACTTGATTGAAATGTTTAGAATCTCCTCTCACAATCTAAGAATAAACATATCTATGGAACATCCTATAAAGTAAGTTACAAAATTAATCAAAATATTCATGTTCCTTATCAATCACTCAAGAAGTTAGCTTTACTTGACCAAAAAATAGCCTTCCATGGCCTTCCAATAGGTCAAGGACACCTTAGTTCTTATTCTTTAATGACTTCAAAAGGAAAGGGATGCTTGGAATGAAACATTTAGTCTGGATTTGTTCATAACTATTTTGATGTGGACGATCCATATAGGATGTGGCAACCATAAAGCATACTGGGTTAGAACAATAACCTCTAATGGGGGCGAAGAGATCCATCACTCAAGGGGTAATGGAGGCTTTGAAGGAGTCTTTAAGCTACCATGGATCTATTACCAAATGGGCATTCAGTGTACGATCAATAACAAGAAAGAGTAGAATAAGAAAGGATAGAACAATAAACATACTGAAAGATATTTCATTGATGGTATCTCTTTCCAAATGGCAATGATTAAAATCTTCCAACTCCTTCTCTATTATACCCTAATCTACTTTGATGATATTCTTTTACTTTTCAAAAGATATAGCATCCCATGCTAAGATCCTAAATCAATTCATAGAGATTGTTGTATGATATGGAATCATGTTGTAATGCCCCAACCCGTTAGGTGGGGCCCAGGGTGTTGGGCTTTTGTGGAGCCTAGTTGCGTTAAATTTGGATGATGACCCTACTTTTCTTTAATGAGAGAATTCTATCCTATGGCTTAGTCCATGGATAATAAGAGCCCAAGCCGCAACATATAAAATGATTGTTTTTGGGTGATTAGGGTAAGCGGTCACACTTCGTGAGAGAGCGAGAGAAAGAGCATTGTACCGTCTCACTCTCTTTATTTTCTTCCTGATAATAGTGAAATCCCAACAACTCCATGGACATAGGCAAAATTGCCGAACCACGTAAATACTGTCTTGTGCGTGTGATTGATTTTTCTTTGGTGTGTATTCTTTTACTATTTTGTTTCTCACAGGTTTCGAGAATTTAACATAGGGTGCCACTTAAGTGATGTCTATGTTCCTAATACCATATTTAATATAAATGCAGCGAAAATAAGTGATACATTCTCCAAAAAAATAACCAGAGTTTTAATTATTATTATACATAAATGTCTCCAAATATCTATATTATAACCCATAATACTGTACAAAAAGAAAACTCAATTCATACACACTACACACATAGAATTTACAACTAGCTCGGCCCCTCTAGCCCTGCTAGACATTATCCCTGGTGTTTCCTGAAAAGATAATTTGTATATTGGAGTGCAACACTTCTTAGTAAGGAAGACTAAATTAAAATCAGTGTGTGGCTAGTATGAATTTTAGTGCATACAGAAAATAACCAGTTTTCCATTTAACCAAAAATCGTATGCATGTAACATCCTCAAAATTTCTCCTTTTTTTTTTATTTTTTGTGTGTATCTATATAACCATACCTAAGCAGTGGAAATATAAGTCATACAACCACATATACTATACAATACCAGAATTCTGTACATACAGACCATATCCATATACAATAACTCCCTCCAGTATCATCTACCCAAAAAAAAAACTCTGTCATAAACTCACCCTAAAACTAGGGCTATCAAGAAATCCTTCTATCTGCGAGCCTAATCTACTCACCTAACTGGCTCACCTGAAAAATGGTAAAATAATAGGGTGAGACGATGCTCAGTAAGTGGAAAATGTTATTACTAGTGTGTGGCGACCGAGTCGTAAAACTATAACATTAACATTTATATACATATATAACTTTATGATCTGGAAAATCTATAAAACACATGTATCGTAACTTAAAACATTTGTATCATCAGAATTTTGAATCGTTAATACTGCTATATCATACTATATACAACAAAAGCTGTAAAACTGTATACATATAAATAACTATGCTCTTTCCTTGAGACTTTGTATGTTATGATTTAACCCCTCATGACAGGGTTGTGCGGCTCGTAGGCAGGACTTAACCTGGTTGGCCCTCCAGGTAAGTCATCATACTCTACACTACCTCAGCCTGTCCAAACTACATCCACTCCTAAGCTTGGGACTGGCTGCTACCTCGTCTAACTGGCCCCCTCAACCCAGCGTTCTTGGGAGCTGCATCCTCTCTGAGCACAGTTAGATGGTACCCACACACTATTTGAGATATGTGGTTGCACTCTATTTGTATATAGCAACGGTACCGTACTCTGTAAACTGTATCTATATGTAATATTTCCACAGGAATCTGATACTATATAAGTATATATATATCTTTGCTATTTTCATCATGTTTCCAAAATAGTTATAATGCTATGATTTTGTACTGTAAATACTGAAATATCTGAGTAACTATAGGATCTTGATGCTATAACTATATAATTTGTCTTTATAAACTGTTTGTATAATCTGTCTGTATAAACTGTGTTATGGCATTTAGGAAAACATGATATTCTGTAAATACTATAATATACTGAACTGAATAAAATATGTATAAATCTGTCTGTTAAATATCTGTGAATATCTGTATATATATATATATATATACTATATAACATGATATGTTGAAACACTGTATAAATTCTACATCAGGTAAATTTCTACTCAAGCCACACAAATCTCAAAACTCTTATTTTATAAAAAACTATATAATAAACTGGTATATATGTATCTATGAAATCTCTGTTAACATTCTTAAAACTCTTAGCATAGCATATTTCCCTTACCTTAACTCTGAAAAGCCTCTCACTGAACTTTAGCCCTACACCCGCAGGGTTCTCCACTCAACACCCTGAAAACAACATCCCTCAGAACAAAACATTAGTATTTTCTTACTTACAACATTTCTTATAACTACAAGGAAGGCATAATCTAAATAAAATATCTTGCCCTGGATTTGGGATGAATTCCAAACCAACTTCTCCCACAATCAGCTCTGGCAGACTTGCAGAGAACTTTGTTAGGAGCGTCATGGTAGCCTCAAATCTTCAATCCGGCGAGAAACGGAGCTAGGATCGAAGAGAGAAGGAGTGAAGTGCATTTTAGAGAGAGAAATGGAGAGTTTGCACTGGAAATTCGTCCAAAAATCCGAGTTTTCACTATTAATAGAGCTAGATTCGTCGATGAAACACATCACCTCATCGACGAGTCCTTATGTAATTTCATTGATGAACCCTACCTCCTCGTCGATGAAATTCAAACTGCCCAAAAACCCCTCTCGGCATCTTCTTGTCAATGAGGCGTGACTTCGTCGACGAGGCCTACTTATGAGCTCATCGACGAATTCCTTGTGTTCGTCGACGAGGCCATGTGTAAAACTTCCGGGTTATTACGTCCAAAGTGCAACTTCATCAACGAACGCTTCTGGGTTATTACGTCCAAAGTATAACTTCATCGACAAATGCTTTGCGTTCGTCGACAAAGCCTGCTGCCTCCTTATGTTTCTGTTTCCATTTCCCTCCCTCTTTATTATTTAAATGCCAATGTTCTTCGGGTTGTTACAATGTAAATATATGTTCATTATACACTGTTAAAAAATTGTCCTTTTCCTCTCCCACGGTAAAAACTAGTTCAGTAAATATTTAACACAATTTACATAAAATCAACAGATATGCATAAAAGATACTCCCTGTGACTAACACCAGTTACTTCTCTCATGGTACGGGTTGTGTGGCCCAAAGGTTGGACTAAAAAAAGTTAAAATATCCCTCTGCAAGTTCGTCTACTGGCATCCACAGCCAAGCTGCAAGCCCGATGCCCTTACTTCGTCCTTGGGCAGGCTATCGGTTGAGACCACCCTACACTTCTATCCAGAACAGTGTGGGCATACATGATATAATAATCAATCACTAGCAACGGTATCGTGCTCACAAAACAACTAGTCCATAGGGTTCCCAAAGCATATCATGCAATTTAACTAATTAAAAATTGTAGTTTAGATCATTTCGTTTCAAGCTGCCATGAAATAAAAACCTGGCCCCCAGCCGTCAAATAAGCCTCGCTCATAGGTGTCAAATAAAACCTGGCCCCTAGCCATCATATAAAACCCAACTCACGATCGTCATATCAAATCTTTGTATTATTCACAAGCAATTCCAGTATATCTTACCAACAGTTCCACTATATTTCACAATCATTCCCAAATTCGATTACATGATAAATCATATAAATTTATTGACCTGCCACAAAAGTTCAATATTCAAACACGATCCAGGAGAAAACCAAGAAAATACTATATTTTTAGTTTGTAAGATAAATCATATTTTCCACCGTTCATATTACTCAAAATATCGTATCATATATTTTAGGTTTGTACAATCTCTGTTGAACGGTTGGTTTTCAAAATAATCTTTGAACTCATAAATAAATAAAATATATATATATATATATATATATATAACAATTTAATAAGTTCATATTCAATGAAAATCCTGACTTAACTTAATCCTCTTACCTCTTTACTGAGATATTTCTTGTGAAGACCCTTACACCAAACCCATGACGCTACGGAGCTCCAAAACCCTGAAACCACATTTTCCCAGTTCCATCAGCTCAACCCCAAAATTATAATTTCCTTAATATTCCTAGGCTCATAAAATTCCCAATAACTATTTTAACATTTCCTAACACTACAAAAAAATTGGTTTTTAGTGACGAAAGTATTAATGACGGTTATAAAACTGTCACTAATAGTGTTGGATTAGTGATGGTTTTATAACCGTCACTAATACTTTCGTCACTAGAAACAAAGCGGTAAATAACTTTCGCGCGAAAATTTTTTCGGGAAAATATTAGCGCCGATTTTGGGGTATTAGTGATGGATTAAATTCGTCACTAAAAGCCTCTTATTAGTGACGATTAACAAAGCGTCACTACTAATAGTTATGAATATATTTAAAACATTTAGTTAATGGTATTAGTGACAGATTGGGATATCTGTCACTAATATGGTGTATTAATGACGATTTTGAAACCGTCATTTATTTAAAATAATATAAAAAAATTAAATAAAGGGTATTAGTAACGAATTTTGAGATCCGCCACAAATAAGATGATATTAGTGACAATTTTGAAACCGTCACTACTAGTTTTTATTTAAAAAATATAAAATAAATTTGGTTAATGATATTAGTGATGGATTTAAGAACCGTCACTAATAATTCTTTTTTTCAAAACAAATTAAAAAATTTCAATTCAGAGTATTAGTGACGATATTGTATGTTCGTCACTAATAGAAGACTAATAGTGACGAATCTAGAAATTCGTCACTAATAATTCCTTTTTTTAAAAAAACTTTAAGTTCATAATATTAATGAAGAATTTATAAAGTCGCCACAATTGTTGTATTATTAGTGACGAATTGCATTATTAGTGATGAATTTGGACGGTCACTAATGCTTTGTTATTTATAAAAAAAAAAACATATAGTAGTAGTAATAGTTTTGAAACCGTTGCTAATGTCCAAAACCCTTATTGGTTTCCGCGGGATATTTCCCTCCTTCTCCAGCTGGCTTCTTCCCCTTCCCCTCCACCTACATCTTGCAAAGCTCTGTAGCTCCCAATCGATCTCCCACTGCTCTCCGCTGCAAGCCACCATGCCAGCTCCTCCTTTTCCCCTCCTACTCTGGCGATCCTCTCTCCTAGTCTCCCCTACTCTCGATCAGCCGTAAGCGACTGCTCTAGCTCCCCCTCTTCCCTAGCCTCATCTTGCTCCGGTGATCCTCTCTCCTAGTATCCCCTTGCTCTCGACGGCAAGCCACCCCTCTTGCTCCGGCGATCCTCTCTCCCAGTCTCCCCCTGCTCTCGGCCGCAAGCCACCCCTCCTGCTCCGGCCATCCTCTCTCCCAGTCTCCCCTCTGCTCTCGGCCACAAGCCACCCCTCCTGCTCTGACGATCCTTTCTCCTAGTCTCCTCCTGCTCTCGGCTGCAAGCCACCCCTCCTGCTCCAGCGATCCTCTCTCCCAGTCTCCCCCTGCTCTCGCTCGCAAGCCACCACCTGTGAGTCGCCGTGGCTGTCACAAGGATGTAGGCACATTGTCGAAACTTGTAAAAAATCTCAAGGTTCTTCTTTCCCTTTATCTTTTTACTTTCAAGCATATATTTCTTGATTTTATCTACTGTGAGTATTTAAATCTAATTTGGGAATGTGATCGAAATTGATTTGTGAATGAGTTGAATGATTTAAATTTCTATTAAGATTTAATGCTGCTATTGATTTAATTTGTTGGTATTACTTATTTTTGGTTGATTAATTGTTCAAATACAAGAATAATATTTGTTTGTGTTTATTGAATACAAAGTTTGGGCATGCTCTATGATCGCCAACTATCTTGTTAAGTTGACTTTACTTAATGGGGATTGAATCAATAATTAGAATGGAAAGAATTAGGCCGTAATTTGATGAATTGATTTGATGCATTATTTATGTTCGATTTTGATTGTTGCTATTGTATTGCTTGAATGGTTCTTTTCTTACATTGCATGGATGTGTTTGTCTTCTATTATTAAGTACTATTTTGTTCAGTGGTTTGTGCCCAATGGGGTAGAACTGGTTGGTGATTTCTTATCAATAATAAGGGTTACAAACCAGCACTTCGTATTTAAACTGTGGAAACCAACAAATTTAGGTGCAAAAACCATTTTTGAAGGTTTTATTTTATTTTTGGCCACTGTTAATTCATTCGCCACCTGAATTTGTCATGTGCGTGGGTTACATTACCTTGATGCCTTTGTTTTTTTAATCAAGATTGTATGCAGGAATGTCATTTCGATGCAATTTATAAACAATTAGGGATATTATTAAGAGACTCCCCAATGAACTCAACTGAAGTTTGGGTATCGAACACTAGTGTAAGTTCAATATACAATGTGTTAGGGTAGTGCTAGAATGACACTATTAACCTTGTATCTTTACTGATTAATAATGACTCATGCCTTAACCCTGTGTTTGGGAGTAGATTTTGCGAATTAGATTTGAATTTTTGTAGATTTGAAGAAAATGTCGTGTAATATTGTGTTGAGTTTACTTTAAGTCACACATCCAACTCCAAATCCTGAATTCCATCCTTCTGAATACTAACCTAGAGCTGACCAACTATGCATGACATCAATCAAGGAACTATTGTACAAGACATGAGCAGTGTTGGGGATGGAGTTGTGAATGTATGCCTCAATTGCTGCAGAGCTAGTAGACGAGGAAATTTGCGACCAACAGGTGGTTATAATTTTACATAGTTTTGTGTAGGTGGAGTTCAAAACCTTGGCTTGCCACACGGTGATGAATTCATTTGTATTGTGGTTGATTAGATATATTTATTGAGGCTTGAGAGGGTTTCATTTAGATTGATAAAGTTGTTCTTTAGTGTGGCCTAGTAATCGTGCTAGCTTCTTTTGGTGGAAAAGCAGCTCCTCTAGGTGTTTTGCATATTGATATGGGAATCAATGTGTATTGTTTGGGGTTCAAATCTTGTAAGCTTATCTGAGCATATTGATTATTTTAGAATTATACACCCACCACTTGATGACAATTCGACAATATATCAAAATTTAGGAAGTCGGGCATTTAATATCCTATCCCAAATTCAATAGGTATCTTCACAATAGCCCTAAATTTAGTTCTAAATGAATTTGCAAGTTTGTAAAACTCTCACTTTGTCCAGGGAAGTCTCATGGGATTGGGAAACTAATTTAATTGAACTCTCATTTATCCTATTTTTGTCACCATGTATCTGACTTGTGTAAATAACTTAAAAATTCGTACTTCTTATATTTACTTGTCCATTAATTTGTAGAGATGGCACCAGGAGGCCGACGTTGGAGAAATCCTTTCAGGCACACGAGTACATCGCATGAGGATGAACCGACATCCTCTGGACTAGCAGACCGCGTCGGTCTTGATGCGGCAGCACCATTATTTGAGCCATCGACACCTCGGCCAAACATGGATACCACTTATGCGAATGACACATAGGGTGAGTTGCCGACCATCATAAGTAGTGTTGGTATGGATACGATTAATTATTTACATGTCAACTGTTGATGATAGTTATTCATGTGTATGATTATAATGTTGTTCTTAAATTAACTCTACTTTCAACATCTACGTCCACGGTCAGGTCAGGTCGTGGTGCAGTAAAGAACATGTCGCTGAAGAAGCACCTGGATAGGACTAAACAGCGGATTCAGATCAACATTCCTCTAGGATACACCGCTCCACTAAACGATTGGTGCACCGCGTGGACGAGGGAGCTCGGCATTATATGCTGACAGTATGCTCCATTCACCACATTCAATTGGCCCCAGGTGACTCAGGAGCAGCGCATGGTCCTTTACATGCACATTTTGGTAAGTTCCCTAACCCTACATAACTGTTTTTAATTTAAATGTTTTTTTACTTTTAATATACTAGCCAATTAACAACTGTCTAACATTGTAATTGTATTACCTATATATGTAGAAGGAGTTTGATATGGACATCCTCGAGGATGACCATGTGAGGAGGGCGGTCGACATCCAATTTTGTAATAAATTTAAGAGCTATCACTTGAAATGCACTCCCATTTTCGAGCGATGGGAGATGATGCAGAAGTGCGGCCATACGATAAGATATCCCAACAAGATTGGCACGTGGTGTGTTGCCATTTCCGCGACCCGCGCTATCAGGTGATGTGTTTGTATTATAATCACTAATTTTTCACAATGATGTTGCTAATATGTCGTCATGACATCTTCCTTGTAGGCCATATGTGAAACAAATGCTGTGAACCGTAGCAAACTCCCTACGATGCATTGCGGTGGATCGAGGCTATTCGTAAGTCATCGCCAGGTAATTACTATATATAAAATTATCTTACCATTACATGACATAATACTAATGATGACTTATATGATAATGTAGCGTGATCCTGAGACTGGCACAGAGGAGCCGCTACCGGATCTGTATCAGAGAACACACCAACGGCGATCAGGGGAGTGGTGCGAGGGTGCACAGGATCGACGTGTAAGTGAAGCAAAAGATTTAGTTTATTACTTTATTCAAAACATCAAAGTTGTAGTCTTTCTTATTCCTTTTTGTCATTTTCATGATTGAAATTAGGCACGGATGGTCGAGCTGAGGGATGCACCTGTTTCAGAGGGGATTCCGCACATAACAAATTTCGAGATCACTCCCTCTTATAATAAAAACAAGCAAATGAAATGTTTGATTCATTTGCAAAGAAAGTGGGCATATTGCTCAAATTTACAAATTTCGATAGCGTGAACCTAATCCTTAGCCAAAATAGTTGAGGAATTGTTTGCGACACTAATTACAGACATAAATATGGTTCATATTATTAAAAGATGGTAGGTAGTCTTAGATTCTAATAAACACGTTTTCTACAGTAAAACTTAATTCACGGTGTACATTTTTTTAAGGAACCTAAAACCATTATACTTGATGATTCTCATATCACCCCAAGTGCTTGATAGTGGTGAGGTTGAGTTGAAGTTTACATCTGGAAGGGCATCCGTATTAAAATATGTGCATTATACTTCTTAACAAGGTTAGGTTTAAACAAACCATGGAAATGTAATTACTAAGAATGAGATATTTGTGGCCAAAGGTTTTGTTTGTGATGGGATGTTTAAATTAAGTATTGAGAATAACAATAAAGCATCCTCAAGTTGTATTTACTTACTGTCTTCTTTAAATTTTTTGCTTTCTCATTTATGTCATATTAATAGTAGATATGTTTGAATCATAAGTAATTTAGGATTAATCCCAAATGGTGGAAAGGATTTTTAAAAATGTGAGTCATGTAGTAGAACTAAAATAACAAAAGGGCCTCACCAAAGAGTGGGGCCGCTCTCTATAAGAATTGAGCTTATTATTAAATATGCTCATAAAATTAGGATTAGCACAAGGTCGAAACGTGCTGGCCCTTAAAACTTATGTCAATATCTGGATAATTTTGTGTGAGCAATAATACTTTATTTCCTTTAGACAGTCATAATTCAAGTTTGAGATCACTACTGACTCTAGAGTAAAGATTATTGTTCACTAAGTGAAATTTCAATATAGCGCACACTTTTATTATGCATAATTATCCCTATTTGGTTGTCAAACTCTCTACATACATGTTGCATATAAAACATTAAAATAAGGGTGGGGGAATTGTTAGTTTATTTTAGTATTATATTATCAAAGTTGATTAATTATCTTAGAAATAGCATGTACCTTGGAGTTAGACTTAGTTTAGTTTAATATTGTATTATCAAAGTTGATTAATCTTCTTGGAAATGACATGTACATTGGAGTTAGATTTTATTTAGTTGAGTTGTTGGGAGTGGCATGTACCTTGAAGTTAAACTTTTATTCAATTAAGTATTTGCAAATAGTATATACCTTAGTGTTAGATATCTACTTATGGACTTTTAGAGATTGTTTTAAAGTCAATGCTTTAGGGTTTCTATAAGCACACAAGACCAAAAAGCTTGAATTTAAGAAAAACTACACACAATTCTCTTCCTGACATTCTTCTATCATCCAAGTATAATGAGTTTGACAACTTAAGAAAACTATTCTTTGTGGAGCTTTGAACTCTTCCATTTTTACATAATTGGAGAGAGTCGTATATATAGTTCAAATTGAACTGTTGTATCCTATTGGGGACAAGTCAAAGTGAAGTTCTATTGCACAAATTCAAGGGGCTAAGTCAAAAAAACATGCAAGGCCTAAATCTCCTCAAAGAAAGAGAGATAATTGTGTCTTAGCCTAATTATGAATTGCGTTTGTATTTGATTTGTGCTCAAGTTTTTTTTTTTTTTTAAATATATATTTGCATTATATTCCTAACAATTTATAACATATTTCAAGTGGATAACCCCTTTGAATATAAGTCATAACTCAACAACTAATTATAAGTATGATCGACAAATCGTTACATTCATCTTAACATATATGATTAAGAGTAATTGTTCACATATTTAAGCTCAAGAGTACTGAGTGGCTTACCTTCTATGTATTGACTGCCATTTGCCAAAAACATGTCCAAAATTTTATTTTCATCAATAGTACCTACCATTCAGTGTGTCGAGAACGATTTGGCCCCATTTGAAATTTGTAAAATATTAGGAAAATATAAAGGAATTTTTATTTTCATGTTTGGTTATCCTAGAAAAAGAGAAAGAAAAATAAAAAATATATATACCAAATTTATGAATGAAATTTGATTTCACATGTCATAAAATTGTGTATTTTTCTTTTTAATTTTAAGTCATATTAAAATAAACTTTCATTTTATATAGTATTTAATAGAGATGGAAAATATTAGGGAATATAAATTTCCTCCTTACTTTTCTTTTCTTTCCTTTTTTCACATAAAATATTTGATCCAAATGGACCCCTTATATTTTGAGGAGGAAACTTATAGAAGCAGCATTAACTTAATGCTACACTTGTAATGGCAACACAAAAATGGCAGATAAAACTTGCAATCGGGGTGGTAGCATGTTGGTGGACTCGAAAGAGAACCACAATTTATTCAAATTATGGAATATACATGCACAAGTGAATCATATGCTTCATTCTATTAGCACCACTATTATTTTAGAAGAAAGGGGACACATTGCACTGGCATTATATATATAATGTCATTGCATATATATACACTCACAAACACACATATTTTGATAATTTATGTTCTTATTAACAATTTATTTCTAAGTTATTAGATGTGCCATACCCTTTTTATTGTCACTAATAGTAATTGGTTTAGTCTTCTTCATTCATACACCATTAGTTGTACACATGGTAGATGTTCAAACTATCCTACAATTGTTATGCCTAACCTATAAAAAATACTTTCATTTCTAAATTTATCTTTTAACATTATGCTATTTTAGTAACTTTAGGGGTTGTTTGGTATTGTTGTAAAAAAATATGAAAACAGAATCAGAAATGAAAATAAAAAACAAGAAGCATAAACTAAAAGCTGGAAACAAGTAACATATTTGGTTAATATTTTTAAAATAAAAACAAATAAAAAACTTAATTAAGTTGATGCTCATTAGTCTTTGAGTAAAATAACAACAACAACAACAAAAACAAAACCAAGCCTTAAGTTCCACTAGGTGAGGTTGGCTATATAAATACCTTTTCCACAAATTTATGTGATCATGAATCATTTCTTTTGAAAAATTCAGTGCTATTAAATCCTTACTCATTATCTCATTCCAATATATTTTAGGTCTACCATTACCCTTTATACTGTCCCCCATATAGTAACTAGCTCACTCTTTCTCACTGACGCACTATGTGGCCTACATTGCAAATGCCTAAACCATCTGAGTCATCCCTCCTTTATCTTATCTTCTAAGCTAGACCTAACTTACCGCAAATATGTTCATTCCTTAATTTATCTTTTATTGTTACTGTTGACTCTATGAGTCTAATCCTGTTTTGATAATGATAAATCACTTGGTATTTGACCTGTGTAGTTGAGTTTGTGAACAGGATCATGATTTAGAAGCCTAAAGTACATACCACTTGGTTCAATCCATGGATCTAGAAGAATAAAAGAATGAAGAAGCAAGCGTCAAGTTCAAGATCTTCAATGGGAATGGGTATTTAGAATTAAATGTATTTACATATTTCATACGATTTAATTCGAAGCTCAAATATACCTTAGACAGAAGTTAAAACTCATGCATTTCAAGAAAGATTCATTTACATTAGTTCTAGGTTGAATGAATTTTTAAAGGCCTCATCGATGAACCCCATGGCCTTGTCGACGAACTCTTGAAGGCCATACAGCGATGAACAGTGTGGTCTTATCGATGAAAAAATACCGAGAGCCTAAAATGTTCAAACAAGTCTCTCATTGACAAACTCAGGTTCACGTCAACGAACAAGTGTTGATCACTCATCGACGAAGGCGTCCTTTCGTCAATGAATTCCTGGTGCAGAACAGAACCTCAGCAAGAAAACACGTGGATTGTTTACTTAATCTAACTGATCCAACGGTTAAGACTTAACCTAAGACTGAGATTACTTATAAAAACAGCCTCTAAACCCTAGAGCAGTAGTTTTTCGCCTGCACTTTGAGTGATTACAACATACAAGCTTGCACTTCAGCTTATTCACATCAAATCTGAGCTTGTATTATGTTGATTTTCAAAAGGCGATAAAGCATATATTTTGCAAACTACTTGGGTATTGAGGTTTGAGTATTTTAAGCATTCAGTTCTTATTTTTTGTTTCCCACGCGCATTATATTTAATATATTTCTTGGAAGCAAAAATCATACTCCTTGTATTTTATATTCATTGATTGAATAAAATACTTGAGAAAAGTTTTTGTTTAAAACTAAAATCTTTGAGATAGTTTTAAATATATTTTCATTCAAAGATTTACTATTTGGTTATTGCAAAAATTATTTGTTTGTAAATACTAAGAGCTTCTAAATGTATATTCTTGAGAAACATCTTTTGAAAAATATTGTTTAAATATTTGCAATATTCAAAGTCATATATTTATTCAAAGATTCAACTTTACAAATTATTTGATAGCAAAAACATAGATCTGCACATTATTCAAGATCATTTTTGAAAGGATCTTATTTTCTATTCTTGCAGAAAGTATTCTGAAATCGAACCCTAAGATCTCCAAAGCTTTTATGTATAAGAAATTATTTTTGGGAGAAATTGATTAAAGGGTAAATTTTTGGCGCAAATCATTATTCATATAATGATTTTATCGTTGCATACATATAGAGCTTTAAGTTTTATCATATTGAATATGTGCTACATTTCTATTGTACTCACTAGTTTTTTATAGAAGCATTTAAGTTTTTGCAGAAATTGTATTCTTATATTGTATTCATGGTTCAAACTGTGAACCGGGGTTGAGGAGAAAGCTACGCCTTTTGTAAGCAGTGGAGTAAGAGGAAGTTTTACCTCTTGTAAGCAACAAACTATAAAGGAAGCTCCGTCCCAGTTAAAGGAGCATAAATTTAGTGGGATTCTTGAGTGAGTTGCTCACGGTGAGGACGTAGGCTGGGTTTGCTAAATCTCATAAAATCGTGTTTGCATCTCTTTTACCCTTAACTCTTTTCAAATTTTTGCAATTGCACTTAAATTACTATGCATTGTATGTAATTAAAACATAACTTAGTGTGTGTGTAACTGAGCAGTGTTAATTGCTTGACAAAGAAACACACTAAATTAATAAATTGTGAAACACTGAACAAATTATCAAGCTTGTTGTAATTGGGTAATTGTACGTTTTCAAAATTAAAACTTGAAGGACTTAGTTTTTAAAAATACTAGATTCACCCCCCCCCTCTTGGGATAACATTGAAATTCACATTTGGTATTAGAGCAGGTTTACATAGACTTAACCGTTATTTTTATAAAAGATCACAATAACACACATCGGTGTAACCCCATTTGGTGAGGGACACTCGTCCACTAGACCACCAGTCTTTTGTAGTGTAAATTACACCTAATGGAAACGAAGGATGAGTATATATATTTTAAATGTTGATTGGAAAGTGTGGAGAATAGTTTCTAAAGGAAACCATGTTCCTATGAAAGTAGTTGATAAAGTAAATGTACCTAAGGCTGAAGATGAGTATACTAAAGATTATTGGAAATCTGTTCAAATAAATGCTACTACTATAAACCTTCTATAATGTGCACTAGACGTCAATGAGTTCAATCAGGTAATGGCATGTAAAATTACTAAAGAGATATGGGAAAAATTAGAAGTAACATATGAAGGCACTAAGGAAGTAAAAGATAGTAGGATAGATATGCTTACTAGTGAATATGAGGATTATTTTAAAATGATGTTGATAGGCTTCTTTCCATGTACACTAGATTCACACACATCACGAATTCATTAAATGCTATTGGTAAATCTTACCCTACTTATGAGTTGATCAGGAAAATCCTTAGCGGACTACCGACAGTATGGGAAGCTAAAGCTACTACTATAGCCGAAGGAAGGAATCTAAAAGAGATGTCAGTTAATAAACTAATCGAATAGCTCATCACTTATGAGCTAGTAATAAATGAGAGGGAAAATGAGCAGAATAAAGCAAAAAGAGTTATAACTCTCAAGGCATCGTCTTTTGACTCAGAATCAAAAGATACATCGAAGGGAGACACGCAAACAGGCGGAAAGTTCCTACACGAAGGATAAGAAGGTTATAGAAAATTTCAGAATCCGAAATAGAAAGAGGAGAGTCTCGCAAGAGGCAACGAAAGGAAGAGCCACCAAACTTGTACAAATTGCAGAAGGTTGGAACGCATCAAGCTGAATGTCTAAACTAATTAAAGCCTACAAGAAAAAGAAAGAAGGATCCTAAAATTGTGGTTGGGACACGACACAAAACAAGGAGTTCAAACACTGAGTCTAGTGATGATCTGGTTAGCCCACTGTGTCTACTGGCATGATGACCTTGAGGTTACACTAATCGTTCGAAGCAATCTTCTTATGATTCCAGTGATTTGAAAACGAAAATAGAAGGTCTTCTACTAATGAGGTTGCAAAAATGATATTGTACAATCTTAAAATGCTTGAGAAGGAAAAACTAAGAAAATTTATGATTGAAATGTAAAGTAAAAGAGACTATCAAAGCTATTGAAAAATGAAAGGAGTTCATGCATTTTGTGATTAAAAGATAAGGGATTTAGAAAATTAAGGAATCGGAAAGAAATTGAAAGAAATTCTATAAAATTATTATAAATTCACAGGGGGCCAGGGTAACTTTAAAAGACTTTTTGGGGCCACAGATAAATCCTTTGATAAAGAAGGACTTGGTTTTAACGGAAAAAGGAGGAATTGAACAAACAAACCCTCTTTTTATGGGTCTTATTTATAAGAGAATCAAAAAGCTTATGCTCCGTTCCAAAAACATCTTTATTTAAATATACTACATGCTATAAATGTAAAAGGATGGGTTATAAAGATTGATTTCCCTCTTAAGAACTCCAAATATGTCTCAAGAATTGATGAAAAAGTATGGAGAGTTAATGAAGATTCCATCCTACTGACTTAGAGGGACGCCAAGACAACACTGGTACCAAAAACAGTAATTAATGTGAATTGCAAGGTATGCTGAGATAAATGCTCCTCGAAAGATAGATGGTATATGCGGCAACCGAGGTTCACGTCATATGACTTGGGGGATAAAGCTAAATTCGCCTCCATCACCACCAAAGGAGGAGGATTTGTCAACTTTGGAGAATAATGAAAACGGATTGATATAGGCATGTGTGGTAAAGTTGGTAACAATCCATCACTTATATAGATGATTTTTTACTAGTTGATGGTTTTAAAACATTAACTTACTAAGTATAATCAAATTGTGTGATAAAGCCCCCATCTTACAAGTATCTTTTGCCATTAGGAAAAGGGGAGGGGTTGAATAGAAAACTTCCGGGAAAAAATTTGATTCACTGTCGAGTATGCATGAAAAAGGATAACCACTAGTTTTGATAACTTAACTTCTCAACGTGTGATATGTTTTTCTTCTATGAATGAAACTAGTTGAATCTAGCATAGGAGACTAGGACACAAAAACGTGGACTTCATATATAAACTAGTTAAGGAAGACTTAGTTAAGGGATTGCCTAAGACAAAATTCGTGAAAGACAAAATCTATGATGCATGTCAACTAGGAAAACAAGCAAGATATAGTTTTAAGAAGAAGAAGGACAGAAATAATCTCCACTACTCGCCAATACAAATGCACACATAGTTTATTTGTCCAAATCCAACTAAAAAGTTTAGGAGGACAATAATATGCATTGTTATCGTTGATGATTATTCTAAGATTATATGAGGTACTATTTTAGGTGGTCCAAAGATTAAGCGTGTGAACAATTATTAAAATTTTGCAAAGAAAAATTAAAAATGAAAAGGGATATACTATCACTAAAATAAGAAGTGATAGGGGTAGAAAATTTTAAAAACAAGGTATGGAAGAATACTGGATTCACTAGGAATATCTCATAAACTTTCAGCTCCTAGAACACATCAACAGAAGGAAGAGTAGTAGAGAGAACGAATAGGTCTTACAAGAACTGGCCAGAACTATGCGTTAACGACAAAATACCTTAGTACTTCTGGGTTTAGGCAGTAGTAAATGCTGTCTGTGATGTTCTAAAGAAAGTCTTGGATTAGACAATCTCTAAATAAGGACTCCATAGAAAAACTATGGAATGGCCATAGAACCAAACATCTCATATTCCATGTCTTTGCTATGCAAAATGATTGTATTAGAGAAAGATGAACATTTAATAAGTCTTGATGTGAAATCTGATGAAGGTATTTTTATAAGAATGCCTACGATAGTAAGCCTACATTATATATAATAAAAAACATTAACCATTGTAGAATCCATTATGTTGTATCGATGAATCCAACCATTTGCTCAAAAGAATGATGAGGATGAAATTGAGATTAATAAGAGAAATTTGTAAAAAATTAATCTAGTGAAGATAACTCAGAAAAGAGAAATGAAAGTCAAGGAACATCTTCTAAAGATAATCAAGTTGAGATGAAAAAAGAGACTAATAAAAACCTAGAGAATGGAGATTACCTAAAGAACCATCCTCTAGATAAAAATTATAGGAAGAACATCACGTGAGTAACTACAACTTCCTCACTCTTGAAATATGATTAGTCATTTTGCTTATCATCACAAGAAGAAACCCAAGAATGTGAAGTGAAGCCATGGAGGAGAATCATGTGTAAGATCTATGCAAGAAGAATATTAAACAAGTGTGAGAGAAATAACGTCTGGGCATTAGTTCCTAGACTTGAGGATAAGGACAATTATTGGAACAAAAAGGATTATTATAAGAACAAGAAAGATGAAACATGAAATTGTTGTTAGAAAGAAGGAAAGAATTGAGGGTTAGCTCAGGACCATTATACACCAAGAGGAAGGAATAGAGTTTGAGAAACCTGCAGTGTAGCCTTAGAATGGAGAAGCCATTCGAATGTTGTTCGCCATGCAGATTTAAGGATTTCTAAAGGTATATCAAATGAATGGCAAAAAGCGCAGTTTGTTAAATAGCTACTAAATGAAGAAGAATATAAAGAAGAAAACCCCAGGTTTTTGAAAATCATTTAGCATCAAAATCACGTTATAGACTAAACCTTAAAACCTTGTATGGTGTAAAAGCAAGCTCCTTAGAGTTGCGTCTGAAGGTTTAAGCGGCTTTCTACTAGAAAATGGATTTACTAGAAGAAAGATTGACACAACACTCTTTATAAAAGCTAAAGATGAAAATTTGCTCTTAGTACAAATATACGTAAATGATATCATATTTAGAGTAACAAATGAACAGTTGTATAATGAGTTTACAGAGTGTATGCAAAATGAATTTGAGATAAGCATTATGGGAGAACTTAACATCTTCCTAGGACTTCAGATCAAACAAGCAAAACATGGAATTTTTATAAATCAATCAAAGTACATTAGAGACTTGCTCAAAAGGTTTAATATGGAAATGGTAAAATTCTAGGAACACCTATGAGCTTTTCCTTAAAATTAGACAAAGACAAATAAGGTATACCGGTAGATGTTAAGCTCTATCATGGGATGATTGGCAGCTTACCATATCTGAATGCCAGCAGGCCTAATAGAATGTTTAGTGTATGTTTATGTGCAAGATTTCAGGCTGCACCTAAAGAGACACATTTATTAGCTGTTAAAAGAATACTTAGATACCTTATTGGAACCATTGAATATGGATTATGGCATCCTAAGTATACCTCCCTTGAGATCATTAGTTATTCGAATGCATATTTTGTTGGTAGTAAAGTGGATAGAAAAAGCACGAGCGGCACGTGTCACTTCTTTGGACATTCTTTAGTATCTTGATTTTCAAAGAAGCAAAATTCAATTGCTCTTTCCATAGCCGAGGCAGAATATGTAGCAGTTAGAAGTTGTTGTACTCAGACGCTTTACATGAAACAATAACTTATGAATTTTGGATTACACTATGACACAGTTCCTATAAAATGCGACAATACGAGTACAATAAACATCTCAAAGAATCCTATATCACATTTACAAACTAAATTAGACATCATTTTCTTCATGACCATGTGCAAAAAGGAGATGTGACACTTGAGTTTGTATGCACAGATGAACAATGGGCAGACATATTCATGAAACCACTTTCAGATGATAGGTTTATCCAAATTAGACGTGAATTAGGTCTTATGCATAGTCGTGATGTTGCTTAGAGTTACATTAGACTACATGATTAAGGGGGAGCGATTTTAGTTAAAATTAACATTTGGTTAAAATTTTCACATTTATTATCACATTTGGCAATTTTATTTTATTTTTTTACTTTTGGTATTAAATTTAACGAATGGTTATTGCATGTTAAATTTCTTATGGATACGTGACACATGTTGATGCTCACATAAACTTTAGGACTTTAATTGACTGATTTGCTTATCCATGTTTATGTAAATTGAAATACTGTGTATGTTCTCATTGAAATTTGATTCAACAACATAGATATTCCTTAGAAAGAGGAAGAAGTAAATGAGTAACACAGGAAGCTATATTCCATAGTACAATTTTGAAATAAAAAGGTTGAATTGTATTTTGATTGCAAAGATGAGATATATTTATGTCAAAACCCTTTTTATATACCTTTTTGTGGATGTCAAAAAGCGGGAGAAGTTAGCAAGCAAAAATGATTTTGCTTTGTCAAAAAGGGGGAGAAGTAAGCAATTTTTTTCTTTTGAAGTAAAGGGGGAGAAGTATATAAAATTATATACTAGAGAAAATATTGAATATTCTACAATGTGTATGAACATCATTGTGTGTAAACTATATTGTTATATTGCTGAATTCTAAATTATACATTATCTTAGGGGGAGCCTTGTTAGGGGTAACCCATTTTTTCTCATGTGTTTGTCATCATCAAAAAGGGGAGCCTAAAGTACATATCACTCAGCTTAATCCATGGATCTAGAAGAATAAAATAATGAAGAAGCAAGTGTCAAGTTCAAGATTTTCAATGGGAATGAGTATTTAGAATTGAATGTATTTACATATTTCATATGATTTAATTTGAAACTCATATACCTTAGAAAGACCTTAGGACTCATGCATTTCATGAAAGATTCATTTACATTAGTTCTAGGTTGAATGAATTTTTAGAGGCAAATTTTTAGAAGCGTCGACAAACCTCGTGGCCTCGTCAATGAACTCATGAAGGTCATTCGGTGATGAACAATCTTTTCTTGTCAACGAAAAAATACCAAGTGCCTAAAAAGTTCAAACAGGTCTCTCGTCAACGAACTCAGGTTCACGTCGACGAATAAGTGTTAATCACTTATCAACGAAGGCGTCCTTTTGTCAATGAGCTCCTGGCGCAGAATGGCGCTTCATCGAGAAAACATGCGGATTGTTTACTTAATCTAATTGATCTAACAATCAGGACTTAACCTAAGCCCAAGATTACTTATAAAAACAACCTCTAAACCCTAGGGCAGTAGTTTTTCACCTGTATCTTGAGTGATTTGAACATATTGCAATATACAGGCCTGCATCTTGAGTGATTACAACATATAAGCCTGCACTTCATCTTATTCACATCAAATCTGAGCTTGTGTTGCATTGATTTTCAAAAGGCGATCAAGCATATATTTTGCAAACTACTTAAGTATTGAGATTTGAGTATTTTAAGCATTCAAATCTTATTTTTGTTTCCCACACACATTATATTTAATATATTTCTTGGAAGCAAAAATCATACTCCCTGTATTTTATATTCATTGATTGAATAAAATACTTGAGAAAAGTTTTTGTTTAAAACTAAAATCTTTGAGATAGTTTTAAATATATTTTCATTCAAAGATTTGTTATTTGGTTATTGCACAAATTATTTGATTGCAAATACTAAGATCTTCTAAATACATATTCTTGAGGAATATCTTTTGAAAAATATTGTTTAAATCTTTGCAATATTCAAAGTAATTTATTTATTCAAAGATTCTTTACAAATTATTTGATAGCAAGAACATAGATCTACGCATTATTCAGGATTATTTTTGAAAGGGTCTTATTTTCTATTCTTGCATAAAGTATTCTGAAATCGAACCCTAAGATCTGCAAAGCTTTTATGTATAAGAAATTATTTTTGGGAGAAATTGATTAAAGGGTAAATTTGTGACGCATATTATTATTCATGTAATGATTTTATGATTAAATACATATTGAGCTTTAAGTTTTATCATATTGAATATGTGCTAGGTTTCTATTGTACTCACTAGCTTTGTGTAGAAGCATTTGAGTTTTTGTAGAAATTGTATTCTTATATTGTATTCACGGTTCGGGCTGTGAACCAGGGTTGAGGAGAAAGCTACACCTCTTGTAAGCAGCGGAGTAGGAGGAAGTTGTACCTCTTGTAAGCAGCAGAGTGTAAAGGAATCTCCATCCCAATTAAAGGAGCGGGGATTTAGTGGAATCCTTGAGTGGGTTGCTCAAGGCAAGGACGTAGACCGTGTTGGCTGAACCTCGTAAAATCGTGTTTGCATCTCTTTTACCCTTAACTCTTTTTAAATTTTTGCATTGCATTTAAATTACTATGTATTGTATGTGATTAAAAAGTAAATTAGAACGTGTGTAACTAAACAATGTTCATTGCTTGATAAAGAAACACACTAAATTAATAAATTGTGAAACACTAAGCAAATTATCAAGCATCTTGTAATTGGGTAATTGTAGGTTTTCAAAATTAGAACTTGAAGAACTTAATTTTTTAAAATACCCAATTCACACCCCCTCTTGGGATAACACTGAAATTCACAGTTATATCACTCATCCATCTAATCATTCTAATCTCGACAACTTTTAATTTTTGAATATTCTATTTCTTAGTCACCCAACATTTTGATCCATATAACATAGTTAGTCTTATAGGCATACTATGAAACTTCCCTTTTAATTTTAAAGGTATTCTACAATCACAAGACACACTTGAAGAACTTCTCCATTTTACCCAACATGCTTTAACTCTATGCATTACACCATTTTCAATTTCACATTCGGCCTGCCTAATAGATCCAAGGTATCAAAATATATAAGTGCTATTTATTTCTTCGTCATTAAGTTTAACTTTGTCTATAATATTGGTTAATCCTCCCAGTCGAGAGTATAAAGAGTTAGAGGGGGGTCAATGGGCTCTTTTCATGTATTTTCAATTTTCTCTACAAAACAAAAGTCCTTGGTAAGATTCAAGAAATTATATCACAATATTAGAATGTAAATCATGCACAAGACAAATAATAAAGAGTATAGGGAGAGAAAGCTTAACACCGGAGTTTTAACGTGGTTCGGCACCAAACCTACGTCCGCGTCATAGCACCATGCGAAGGACTCCACAATCCACTATAAAACTCCTTCACCGGTGGAGTAAGCCTTAAAACTCGGGTACCAAACCCTACACTCGGGAACAAATCCCTACTGCACTCACCAAGAGCCACAAGGATCACCATGATGCATTGTAAGTTCGATTCACAAAGAACCTTCACCAAACAATTCACAAAGAACCTTTAGAAGAACATGGAAGTTCAAAGTAAAGCTCCTCAAATAAGCTAATATCATTTACAATCAACTCTTCACACTACTCTCTCAATGAATGATTCAAATAAGATTAGAGAGCAAGAAAGAATGAGCACTTGAAATGAATAAACTAAGATGCAAAGTGCTAAGTTTTGAATTCAAAGATCTTTTTCACTATGAACTTTTATAAATCGTCAAAATCATACTAAACAAGTTTATGGACTTGTATTTATAGCCAAAAATCCTTATTAGCTATTATTGGACCGTTAGGAGCAATTCCCAAAAGAAACTAGCTGTTTTCTAGCCATTTGTGCACTGTTCACGATGCATCTTGTTGACTAGTGGCCCCCATTCATCGACTAGTGTCCCAAATCAGAAAAAGTCATCAATATGAAAGTTGTGGGATTTTTTCTTAGCTTTCCATAGACCTTAAGATCGTTCTTTTTGGACTTTTCTAGCAAAATGTATGCCCAAAATACAGAAGGATGTTCAGGAAATTTGATAGGTGCATAACAAAGGTTTTAAACCCAACTAGGACAAAGTTTGTAAAAGATTATAACACTAAAATAATTTAAAACTTTTCCTTATGAAATTTATTTTAAATATAAGATATCTTATTTATGAAAACATATTTGCAAGCTCATTTTGATATCTTATATGCTAAGTATGTCCTTTATAAAAGTATACTTGACTTTCTTGAGGCTTTAGGAAATAAAACATGCTTATGACACAATTGGGACTAAGTATGAAAATGTTTATGAAACCAAGATGTTGAAAACTTTTCCCTTTCAAAAATATATTTGAGTTTAGGATTTATTTGACAAACTCTTTGATTTCACTTTGAAAACCATGAATGTGGAGTTCATGACTTAAGTGAGATCCTATAAACTCGTATGTCCTAGTATGCATGTGCTTGATCAACTCTTGCTCAGAAATCCTGTATGAAATAAAACCGCAAAAGTTACAAAATAAACTACCTCAAACATACACCCCATTACATATGATACAACATTAAGCTTCCTTTGGTGTGCTTGAGTCCTTCCGAGTGAGTGCCCTTTTGATATTTCCTTCTCAGCGTCAACTCGGTCCGATCTTTGTCTTTGATCCAGTACTTCATATGTTCATCACATGAACCTGTACTAAACATGATCTACAAAGATGGAATGCACTAGGGACAACATATAGGTTAATATCATCAAAACATATAAACCGTGATTATGTAAGCCCCAAGGCTAACAATCTCCCCCTTTTTGATGATGTCTAAGCTATTGCTATTTGACTTAATCTTTGCATTTGTGTTTATACTTACTATAGCTTAACATGCAAATATTAGTATACCTAGAATCACTAATGAGTTGTTATCATCAAAACATGACCATTGAGATTATGTAGCCACCAAGACTAACAATATTCCTTCTATCGTTACTGAAATTACATTTCATACATATATTTTATCTCATTTCTACTTATCTTAAAGCCTCTAGGTTCCAAATCTTCTCTCCTTAGCCTCTACTCAGCCCCTAGTTGTATCAATCAATACAATATCATCTGCAAATAACATACACCATGAAATCTTATTTTGAATGCTCTTAGGCAGTTGATCCATCACTACAACAAAAAGGTAAGGACTCAAACTAGATCCTTGATTGTACACCTATGGTGATTGAAAATTCTCTAATTTCAAAATCTATAGTCCTTACACTAGTCATTACTACATCTTATAGATATCCTTAATGACATCAATGTACCTACTACATACACTTTTATTCTCTAAAACCCACCATAGAACTTCCTTACGTACCCTATCATATGCTTCCTCTAAGTCAATAAAAACCATATGCAAGTCCCTCTTCTTTTCCCTAAAATTTTTCATTAATCTTCTTAAAAGATATATAGCTTTTGTGGTAGATCTCGTAGGCATAATAACAAATTGATTTTCTAAGACATTCGTTTATAGCCTTAATCTTTGTTCAACTACCCTTTCCCGTAGTTTCATCATATGACTCATAAGTTTAATTTCACGATATTTATTATAATTTTGAATATCTCCTTCATTTTTGTATATAGGTATTAATATGTTTTCCCTCTATTCATATGTCATTTTCTTAGTTTATATAATTGTGTTAAATAAATTAGTTGACTATATAATTTTGTTATCACCTAAGCATTTCCAAACTCCAATTGGGATGTTATCTGGTCCTATAGCTTTTCTAGTTTTCATCTTATTTGAGTGTAAATTTAACTTCCTTTCCTCTAATTTTGTAAATAAATCTCATATTTTTAATCTTTTCCTTATTTTTTAATTCTAAGTTTAAGCCTTCTATTTGTTTTTCACCAAACAACTTACTAAAGTAACTTTGCCACCTATCTTTTATATCTTTGTCCTTAACCAAGGCAATATCATCCTTACTTTTTATATATTTTACATTTCCTAAATCCTTACTCTTCCTTTTTCTAGATTTGGAAAGTTTAAATATATCATTCTCCCCTTATTTTATATCTAATCTATCATACAAACTATTAAATGATCTGTGTTTAGATTCACAAATAACCTTTTTTGCATCATTTTTTGTCTCTTTATACTTTTGAAAGTTATCCATGTTTTTACATTTTTGTCACATTTTATATCAAATTATTTTGGTCTTTATTACTTTTTGGACATCTTTATCTCACCACCAACTTTCTTTGATATTTTAGATTCTTCCCTTTGATTCATTTAAAATCTCTTTTGCTCTCTTTTTAATAGAGCTAGCTAATATACTCCGAAGAGTATTTCTACCTATACTATCCTCTATAGTCCAATGCCCATCTATGATCATTTTACCTTTAAATTTTATTATATTTTCTCCCTTTAGATTCTACCACCTAGTTCTATTACACTGGTCTATTTTATCATTTTTTTTCTTCTATTTTTAATATGTATACCTAACACTAAGACTATATGTTGTGTGGCTAGGTTTTTACCTAGAATAACTTTACAATCCTTGCATAACAAATGATCTACCCTCCTAATTAAGAAAAAATCTATTTTACTTCTATTGTGTCCACTTTTAAAGGCTATCAAGTGTTCTTCCCTCTTCTTAAAATAAGTATTCATTGTGATAACATCATATGACATAGCGAAGTTTAAGATCATCTCCCTAGGTTCCTTTTTTGATTCCATATCCATATCCTTTATTGTTGGGGATGTATATTCAGAGCGGATCACATGTATTGGAGAGAGCTATGTCAAGGAAGGGACAATTGCATGAGAGGAGTCTGCACATTAGAGGGCAAACAGTCGATAGATTAGGCCCTAACCGTCAACAGTTTCAAGTAGAATGCAGAAGACATTTTTCTCAGCACCAAATTGTCGACGATTTGGTCAAACCATTGATGGTTTCAATTGGCACAAATTACGTAAATTGAAATCGGGGGCTTGTAGATTGAGCTAGTTAGAAGGATTTCCTCTTGGGGGGGGGGGATCGCTACAGATATAGATTAGATATACTAGAACACTTTTGTACGCATTGTGTTCATACTTAAATATTATTGTAACCCAAAGATTGTAGTTTTGACATTGATCATAGTGAAAACCTAGGTTGCTGGTCCTGTGGATGTAGGCTATTTCCAAACTACGTAAATCTTGTGCATTCTAGTTGTGTTTTTGATTGTTCTTATTAATATTTGCTTGTTTCTTGAATATATTTCATCATCGAGTGATTGCATTGGTGGTTGTTGATTGATTCGTGTGTGATTGTGTGCTTTTGTTGCGCATATCCAGTGAGCGAAACAACAACAAGTGGTATCAGAGCAATTAGTTCAACAATGGCTGAGGTTTTTTCAATTACATTTGATGTGAACAAGTTCGATGGAATTGGTAATTTTGAGATTTGGCAATGTAGAGTGAAAGTTCTAGTAGTGCAACAAGGGATGGTGAAGGCTTTGTACGGAAAGAAGTTAAATGACATGAACGAAGCAACTTGGAAGGAGCTAAGAAAAGGCAATTTCCACAATTTGACATTGTCTGGCCGATGACATTATATACAACTTCATGGATGAGGAATCGCCGGCTGCGATTTGGTCAAAGTTCGAAGCTGGTACATGTTCAAGTCGCTTACGAACAAGTTGTATCTTAAGAAAAAGCTTTATTGGCTTAAGATGGAAAAGAATTTGGACTTTTCTCAGTGCATCAAAACTTTCAACCGAATCATCATGTTGATGTGAAGTTTGAGGAAGAGGATAAAGCACTGATGCTACTAAATTCCCTACCGACATCTCCCATATACGAAAACCTGGTTATAATGCTAACTTGGGGAAAGGAACCCCTAGAGTTAAAGGACATCACGAGTGCTTTTTTAGGGTTCCACCAAAGAAAGAAGGCTGGCGACGAAGGTTCACATGATGAAGGGCTCATGATGAAAAGGGAATTAGGATTGTGGGAGGAGCGGTTTTCAGAGTGGATCAAGTGGCCATTAGGCTCAATTCAAGTTCAAGAAATAGAAGGATGTGCGGTTTGGTGTTTTAAGTGCGGCAAAAGAGGGAACATAAAACCCAAGTGTCTGAAAAGGAAGAAGGGAGTTTCTGAAAGCAAGGCAGTTTCATCAACAATGGCGAATATAGCTAAAGAAGGAGACTTTGGGAACGGTGACGGTGATATGCTCTGATACCAACTGTAATATCCCAGACCCGAAGTGGTACCGGGCTAACCTGTTCATCACATATATCTAACCATGCTACGGAATCAATATCTCAAATACAATACGAGAGTTCTAAGATCACCATAATTACATAGATATCTCCTCAAAATGTTATACAACCCATAGTAAACCAAAACATAACTATATACAGGCATCTCACCAGTACTTACTTCAAAACCAAACACTATCTAGACTCGCCCCGAATCCTCCTAAGCTTGATTTCTGGTATTTCCTGAAATATTAAAATATTATTGGTGTGAGAAACCTCTAATTAAGAAGGAATAATTTACTATCAGTGTGTGGCAAATGAGTTCTTAGAAAGAGTAAAATATATATAACCATTAATTTAGTTGTAAAGAAACTACATTTAAACTATAACTCCCACCTATAATTGAAAATATATTTATCTTCTACTCAAACGTATTTTAACTTAATAAATAAACATGTTTTCATAAATTTGCATAAATATATTCATAGTATAATTTATTTTCTTTCTTTTGTTGATGGTTCTGGCATACTATCATGAATTAACCCAGCATGATTAGGTTGTGCAGCCTGAGGGCTGGACTTAACTATGGTTGGCCTACCAGGTTAAGTTAAACAAAATATAACTATGCACGATTACCCACCCAACTTGGTCCACTCATCCTACTCATTGCAACACTTATTGGATCGGCACACAATGGGTATCCTACTCGCCGCAACACTTCGAGGCTAATCGGCCTCCGACCTAAAACTTTCTAAATAGTGTGGTTGCACTATTGGCTAAACATCCAACCTAGTTCTCCGGTCCTACTCACCACAACACTTCTCGGGTCAGCACACAGGGGGGTTACACCGCCTGATCTAACTAGCTAGCTACAATACCGCGCTCTATACTTACTTAATCCATCAAGGTTCTTATATCATATAGTACACTTTATATAACATAACCTGTAATAACCCAAGAAATTTTATCAGAGCCTCGTCAACAAACACAGGGGATTCGTCGATGAGGGTACAAAAGGGCCTCGTCGACGATGACATGTTTCGTCGACAAGAAGATGCTGAGAAACTGTTTTTACAAGTTCTGAATTTCATCAATGAGGAGATGGTGTTCATCAACGAGCCTTCTTCTTGACGTCGTCGATGAGATGATGTGGCTTGTCGACGAAGTTAACAGTATAAATGGTGCTAAACTCATATTTTTAAGCAGAAATTTCAGCGAAAACTCATTCTCTCTCTCTCTCTCTCCTACGGTTCCTCCCTCTTCGCTCTTCGATTTCAGCCCGTTAGTCACGGATCGACGATCAGAGGCCACCACAATGCTCCTGGGAAAGTTCTCCCTAAGTCTACTTGAGCAGATCATTGGTGGAATGAAGTTGGATTTCATCCCAGATCCAGGGTAAAGTCTTTTTGTCAAAATTTGGCTTTTCAGCAGTTATAGGAAATGTAGTAGGCGAAAAAATGGTAATATTCTATTTTGGCAAATATTGTTTTCATAGTACTGAGTAGGGAGCTCTGTGGGTGTAAGGCCTATTACAATAGGGGGATTTTAACAAGAATCAGGTAAGGGAAATATGCTATGTTAGGCAACTCTAGCATGTTTTCAATATAAATTATACGCTTTTACCAGATTATCATTCATAGTAGGAATTTATACAATTTATCAATTGTGTTTAATATGTTTTAAATTACTGTGTGGTTTGAGAATATAGATACAGTCTAGAAACATGTTTTACAGTATTTTCAGGATTATGTTTTATAAAATATACAGACAAGAAACATGCTTTATAATATACCATGATTATACAGTTTACAGTACCATGACATACAGATTTATAGTTAATTTCAGAAATACAGTTGATATAGTTACGGTTTACTTCAGCGTCATGGTTAATACAGTTATTACAAAATCATGGTAAAATAGATTGTTGTATATAGTGATGTATTATATAGTATCAGACCCTGATGGACCATTATAGATACAGTTTACAGAGCACAGTACCATAGCTCTATACAGTTCAAACTGCAACCACGTATTTAGATAATACGTGGTAGATAAGTTGATCGTGCCTATGTTGTGGAAGCCACCATGATCAGATTTTGGCTCCTCCCTCTTCTCTCTTCGATTTCGGCTCCATTAGTCACTGAAGCGCGATTAGAGGCCACCACGACGCTCCTGGGGAAGTTCTCCCTAAGTCTGCTGGAGCAGATTATTGGTGAGACGAAGTTGGATTTCATCCCAAGTCCAGGGTAAGGTCTTTTTTTTTTTTTTCAAAATTTGGCTTTTCAGCAGTTTTAGGAAATGTAGTATGCGAAGAAATAATAATATTTTATTTTGACAAATATTGTTTTTGGGGTACTGAGTGGGGAGCCCTGTGAGTGTAAAGCCCGTTATACTAAGGGGATTTTAGTAGGAATCAAGTAGGGGAAACATGCTATGCTAGGCAACTCTAGTATGTTTTCAGCATAAATTATACGTTTTTACGAGATTATCATTCACAGTAAGAATTTATACGGTTTATCAATTATGTTTAATATTTTTTAAATTACTGTGTGACTTGAGAATATAGATACAATCCAAAAACATGTTTTACAGTATTTTCAGGATTATGTTTTATAGAATATACAGACAGTGAACATGCTTTACAATATACCATGATTATACAGTTTACAGTACCATGACATACAGATTTATAGTTAATTTCGAAAATACAGTTGATATAGTTACAGTTTACCACAATGTCATGGTTAATACAGTTATTACAGAATCATGGTAAAACAGATAGTTGTATATAGTGATATATTATATAGTATCAGACCCTGATGGACCATTATAGTTATAGTTTACAGAGCACGGTACTGTAGCTGTATACAATTTAGAGTGCAACCACGTATTCAAATAATAAGTGGTAGATAATTCGATCGTGCCTATGTTGTGGAAGCCACCACGATCAAATTTTGGCTCCTCCGTCTTCTCTCTTCGATTTCGGCTCCGTTAGTCACTGTATCAACAATCGAAGGCCACCACGACGCTCTTGGGGAAGTTCTCCCTAAGTCTGCCGGAGCAGATCGTTGGTGGGATGAAGTTGGATTTCATCCTAGATCCAGGGTAAGATCTTTTTGTCAAATTTTGGCTTTTCAGCAATTGTAGGAAATGTAGTAGGCGACGAAATAATAATTTTCTATTTTGAAAAATATTGTTTTCAGGGTACTGAGTGGGGAGCCCTGCGGGTGTAAAGCCCGTTACAGTAGGGGCATTTTATCAGGAATCAAGTAAGAGAAATATGTTATGCTAGGCAACTCTAGTATGTTTTTAGTATAAATTAAACGTTTTTACGAGATTATCATTCACAGCAGGAATTTATATAGTTTATTAGTTATGTTTAATATTTTTTAAAATTACTGTGTGGCTTGAGAATATTGATACAGTCCATAAACATATTTTACAGTATTTTCAGGATTATGTTTTACATAATATACAAACAAGGAACATGCTTTACAGTGTACCATGATTATACAGTTTACAGTACCATGACATATAGATTTACAGTTAATTTCAGAAATAGAGTTGATATAGTTACAATTTACTACAATGTCATGGTTAATGCAGTTATTACAGAATCATGGTAAAATATATCGTTGTATATAGTGATGTATTATATAGTATCAGACCCTGATGGGCCATTACAGATACAGTTTATAGAGCACGGTACCGTAGCTTTATACAGTTTAGAGTGCAACTGCGTATTTAGATAACACGTGGTAGATAAGTTGATCGTGTCTATGTTATGGAAGCCACCACGATCAGATTTTGCCTCCTCCCTCTTCTCTCTTCGATTTCGGCTCCGTTTGTCACCGGATCGACAATCATAGGCCACCACGACGCTCGTGGGGAAGTTCTCCCTAAGTCTTCCAGAGCAAATCGTTGGTGGGACGAAATTGGATTTCATCCCAGATGTAGGGTAAGGTCTTTTTTTTGTCAAAATTTGGCTTTTTAGCAGTTGTAGGAAATGTAGTAGGGAAAGAAATAATAATATTCTGTTCTGATAAATATTGTTTTCGGGGTACTGAGTGGGGAGCCCTACAGGTGTAAAGCTCGTTATAGTAAGGGGATTTTCGCAGGAATCAAGTAAGGGAAATATGCTATGCTAGACAACTCTAGTATGTTTTCAGTATAAATTATATGTTTTTACGAGATTATCAATCATAGTAAGAATTTATACAATTTATCAATTATGTTTAATATGTTTTAAATTACTATGTGGCTTAAGAATATAGATACAATCCAAAAACATGTTTTACAGTATTTTTAGCATTATGTTTTACAGAATATAAAGACAGGGAACATGCTTTACAGTATACCATGATTATACAGTTTACAGTACCATGACATACAAATTTACAATTAATGTCAGAAATACAGTTGATATAGTTAAAGTTTACTATAGTGTCATGGTTAATACAATTATTATAGAATCATGGTAAAATAGATAGTTGTATATAGTGATGTATTATATAGTATCAGACCCTAATCGACCATTACAGATACAATTTACAAAGCAATACCGTAGCTGTATATAATTCATAGTGCAACCACGTATTCAGATAATACGTGGTAGATAAGTCGATCGTGCCTATGTTGTGGACAGGCTCCCCATCAGATATGGGTTGAGGAGGGCCGACCTGACTGATGAAGTATAGTGGTTTATCCTGGTAGGCCAAGCAGTGGTAAATCC
The DNA here is from genome assembly GCF_029873635.1 of Malania oleifera. Taxonomy (NCBI): domain Eukaryota; kingdom Viridiplantae; phylum Streptophyta; class Magnoliopsida; order Santalales; family Ximeniaceae; genus Malania; species Malania oleifera. Next base: position 53,925,223 of record NC_080417.1, read on the forward strand.
CACCTACGAGCTGCACAACCATGTCATGAGGGATTAAATCATGACATACAATTATCCACAGGGAAGTTTTTGGTACTTATATATATATACAGTTTATAGAATAGAGGATGTACTTACGTATATTAGAAGTATTATGAGTAGAAAACTTATAAAGGCAGTTATGTTAGGCAACGTGAACAAGGTAGTATTATATATTATTTGTAACTGTATTCCCAGATTCAGTTATTCCTGATTGTATAGAATCAAATTTTTATAGGAATGTAATTCACTTGCCACACACTAGCAATAGCATATTTCGTCTTACTGAGCGTCGTCTCATCCTATTATATTAACATTTTTCAGGTGATCTAGTTAGGCGAGCAGATCAGGCTTACAGGTAGAGGGACCACTGTACCGCCCTGTCAGTAAGGTGAGTCTTTTGGGGTAGAAAATATTTTTGTATAGCCCTATCCAGTTATATACGTGTAACTTATAGATAATCTAGCTATTTGGTATTGTAAGATATTTGTGTACGGCTATGGGTATAAGACTATAGCTTCTCGCTGCTTTGATGGATAATTAGACCTAAAATAGAAGGTATCAGAGCAATGTAATTTTAGCTTATATGTGAATAACAGCATATGTGAAAAAGAAAATAATGAATCAATTTAAATTATAGCATATCATTACATAACTGTTCATGTTACCATATCTCATAATCATCATTTCATAAGTCTATATAAATCACATTTTATTATCATATCATATTTGTCATATCATAATCAGTATAATAAAAATCGTCATATCATAGCCATCTCGGTACAAAACCGGCATATCATATCATAAATCTATCATATCATATTTCTGCATAAATCTGCCATATCATATTTTCATCATATTCATAAAATTCTAAAATCAGTATAATTTCATATACATAGCATTTTTTGAGCTCTACACAAAACCATAATCTGATGTATATCGTCACAAAATATTCTAATTATAAGCATACTATCATTTTTCATGCCACACAATTTGAGTAATAATTCTTAATATAATAATTACCCAGGAAAAATAATGGTTTTGCTGAAAATATATATATATAACCCTTTCTAGGGTTTTCTCAAACTCATAATATCAGGTTTTTCCCAAAAATCTAATTTAATCAAATACTACAATTTAATAAATAAATCATAATTTTCATACCCATAAAATTACTCAGAAAACCATATACAATATTCGAGTAATTATATACCATGATTTAACTAGGCAAATTTCTAAAATAACTGATATAATTTATTCCCCTTACCTGTTTCTTAAGAAATGCTTGCAGGGATCCTAAAACAATGCCTGTGGCGTTCACACAAAATCTTGTAACCATATATTTTAGCTTAATCAACTAAATCCAGAAATAATTACTATCCTAACATCCCTAGGCTCACACGCTCTCGTTAATAGGTTAAATTATTAATAAAAAAAAAATGCAAGTGTGATCCACTTCCCATATGTAAATTTAATTAGTAACATATTTTAAAACACCAATATGATGAAGTTTCTACAGTTTATTCTAGTTCCAAAATATTCCAAGCCCAAACATATATTTAAATCACATAAAAATAATTAAATTCATATATTCATATTTAATTGGGAATATTTTAAGATATACTTGATATAATCTATTCTCCTTACCTTATCCCAAGAGTGGTGCCTAGGAAGCCCAAACCTAAAATCTGCTTTGATTAACTTGCTAAGGATCGAAGCCGAGACCTCGTGGTGGTGTCTGATCATCGATTCGGCTGAAAATTGGGAAGAAATCAAAAAGAAAAAGAAAGAGAGAGAGAGAGAGAGAGAGAGAGTGAGGGCATGAGGAGAGAGAAAGTTGAGAGAGCTTGTCGTGGGGGGGGGGGGAGAGAAAATGAAGTATCTGGACATTTCAATTACAAGTGAAATGTTCTTGTTGATTCTAGAGACTTATATATATATATATATATATATATATATATGTATATCTAATGTTATATTATTATATACATACATATATATATATATATCCATTATATTATTTATTTACTAAATTAGATTTAATAATATTTAATTAATTAATGCATGCATATATGTATATATATATATATATATATATATACACTCCCAAACATATCATTTTCTAAGGGGTTACATTCTTCACTCTTTATAAAAAATTCGTTCTCGAAATCTGTTAACAATCACTTATTACATTATTTGTCCAACTCTGAGTCCCCATAAACAAGTGTGGGTACCTCTGGCGCATTTCCTTCTCTAGTTCCGATGATACTTCCTCAACTGCGTGATTATGCCAGAATACCTTTACCAGTGGGGTTTTCTTAGTATGCAATTCCTGCTCTTTCTGGTCTAAGATCTTAACTAGCTCTTCATTGTAAGATAGAGTATCTTTGTGCTTTGGTGCCTCATAACTTATTACGCGTGACAGATCCAGGACGTATTTCTTCAATATGGGCATGTGAAATATGTCGTGGATTCTGGATAACAATGGGGGTAGCGCCAACCCATAGGCAACTGGACCAACTCTTTCTAGTATTTCGAACGTTCTAATATACCTAGAACTTAGCTTATCATTCTTCCCAAATCTCATAACTCCTTTCATAGGTGCAACTCTGAGGAACATTATCTCCTACACCAAACTTCAGCTTCTATCAATGGGTATCTACGTAACTTTTCTCTCGATGCTAAGTTGTTTTAATTCTTTCTTGAATAAGCCTAAGTTTCTCAGAAGTTCGTTGTACAATCTCCAACCCTAAAATCTGTCTTTCACCAACTTCATCCCAATATAGTGGAGTTCGGCACCTCGAACTGTATAATGCTTCATACCATGACATTTCAATATTAGTCTGATAGCTATTATTATAAGCAAACTCCACCAGTGGCAAGTATTGAATCCAGGTGCTCCCAGAATCTAACACATAAGTCCGTAGCATATTTTATAATATTTGGATGGTTCTCTTTATCTGTCCATTGGTTTGGGGGTGAAATGTCATGCTAAAAGTCAACTGGGATCTCAAGGCTCTCTGTAAGCTTTTCTAAAACTGAGAAGTGAACCATAGATCCCGATCTAAAACGGTGGACATGGGTACTCCTTGGAGTCTAACTATCCTCTAAATATATAACTCTGTCAATCTACTTATCGAGTAGTTAACCCTGATTGGAAGAAAATGGGTAGTCTTCGTCAAACGGTCTACGACTACCCATATGACATTTTTCCCACGTAGTGCCGGTGGCAACCCTGGTAGATCCTTTAGGAATACACCAGAGAATTACCCCACAATTGGAATATCTTCTAACTTAAAATCTCCCTCGGGTGCTTCCTTCACACAAGCTAGGTATCCCTAGCATCTCTCCAAAAGTAGCCTCTTTGCCTATATAGATATTAATATCTATGGTGAAGAGCTTACACCCGAACCAAGAAACCTATACTCCCACTCACCAGGAGGTTTGAACACTGCCTCTTTCTTATGACAATCATTAATGGCACAGTTGAAAAATGACCAGTCCATCCCCAAATTGACATCAAATGCATGCACATCAAATGCTATTAGATTGGCTAATAACATTTCCCTTGAACATTCATTGGATAATATCTAGCCACTTTTCTACATATCACTATTGTCCCTATTGGTGTGACTATAGATATTTTGGCATCAAGCAACTAAGTTTCTACCCCTCATAGTTTGATATCTCTAGAAATATAAAAGAATAAATAGCTCATAAATCAAATCCACAATGAATTTACTTGAAAATATGAAAAATGGTACTTGATTACTTCCCCAGAACTATCTAAGAGCAGGCGTCTTCCTCCGCTACGCATGACAGTCTCGTGCAATATGGCCTAGTTTACCGCACTAATAGCAAACATTCTTTTCAGCTCGACATTCCCCATCATGCTACTTGTTATATCTAGGACAAGTAGGGTACACTCAACACCTCATCTCTTGTCTCTACTCCCCAATGTTTCTATCTCCCCTCCACGGACCCCAGCAGGTACCTACCTAAAAACCATGAGGCGTGGGCCTCTTCCCTTGACTCTATACTCCTGTGCCCCTCTGCCGACTCACCTCTGCTACAGTGGCTTTATCCACCAGCTCTGAAAAATATCGTACCTGCAAAACTGCCACCTGCTCATATATCTCCTGTCTCATCCCTCTCTCGAACCTCTGCGCCTTTTTGGACTCATCTGGGATTATAAATGAAGTGAAACGAGATAGTTTCATGAACTTAGCAACATACTGCAGCAATGTCAGCTGACCCTGGGTCAGATTCAGAAATTCCTCCATCTTGGTATCCCTAATAAAGGTGGGAAAGTAGCTGTCAAAGAAGATCTCCTTAAAATGTCCCCAGGTTAGTGTTATAGGTACTGGTCTTTGCTCCTCCAGGAACTTCACTGCTGTCCACCGTCACTCGGTCTCACCCGTCAGCTTAAATGTTGCATACAAAACTTTCTGCTTGTCAGTGCAGCACAGTACTACCAAAATCTTCTCTATCTCCTGCACCCAATTTTCTGCCACAATTGGATAGGCACTTCCTAGGAAATATAGGGGTTTCTTCCAGGTGAACTACTCTATAGTGTAGCCCTAGTCAACTGGTGGCCAACCTTGTCCCCTGGAATTTCGTGCTATTTCTTTCATAACTTGTTGAGTAAGACTTTGCAGGACTTGATTTGAGTCACTAGCACCCAAATTGGAAGCCCCCATATGGCTACTGCCTCCAACATTCGCGTTATTCGTTCTAGCGTCCATCTTGAAAATATGAGAGAACGTGATCTTAGAATTGATATTAATGTGACAGGTACTATTATCTAACTAAGGAAACAATTTAACATCCATAAAATTTTCAGCCTATTCAACCCATTAACAACCCAAGTGTCAGTTTCTTTACTTAGAAACAAAAACTGTCAATGGTTTGCCAAAATTTTCCAGAAACCATTGTCGCACGAAAATCACAGAAGACTGTCAATGGATTCCTACTTCCAAGCTTCGAAACCAGAACCCAAGATTCTATCTTAACTTCCAATAATGACTTGCTAAACTCCAAATCTACCCATTTTCTACCCTCCTCAAGATCCATTTCCATACTCTAGTATTGTTATCCGCTGAAGTCTATAGAACCAAGCAACCTAGACTCTGATACCAAACTGTAATGACCCAAAAATTCTTCTATATATATTTCCTACATATAAAACTCCGATACCAACTGTAATATCCCATAGCCAAAGTGATACCGAGCTGACCTGTTCATCACATATATCTAAACCATGCAGCGGAATCAAACACATAACATTTGAGATACAACACAAGAGTTCTAAGATCACCATAATTACATACATATCTCCTCAAAATGTTATACAACCCATAGTAAACCAAAACATAACTACATGTATGCATCTCACCAGCACTTACTTCAAAACCAAACACTATCTAGACTCACCCCAAAACTTCCTAGGCTTGATTTTTGGTACTCCCTGAAATGTTAAAATATCATTGGGGTGAGACACCTCTCAGTAAGAAGGAATAAACTATTATCAGTGTGTGACAAATGAGTTCTTGGCATGAGTAAAATATATATAACCATCAATTTAGTTGTAAAGAAACTACATGTAAACTGTAACTCCCACCTATAATTGAAAATATATTTATGTTCTACTCGAACATATTTTAACTTAATAAATACACCTATTTTCCTAAATCTGCATAAATATATTCTTATTATAATTTCTTTTCTTTCTTTCCCTGGTGGTTTTGGTATACTATCATGAATTAACCCTCTATGATCAGGTTATGCAGCCCGAGGTCTGGACTTAACCATGGCTAGCCTACCATGCTAAGTCAAACATAACATAACTATGCATGATTGCCCACTCAACCTGGTCCACCCATCCTACTCGCTGCAACACTTCTTAGGTCGGCACACAGTAGGCATCCTACTCGCTGAAAAACTTCGGGGCTAATCGGCCTCCGACTCAACACTTTCTGAATAGTGTGGTTGCACTATCAATTAAACACTCAACTTGGTCCGCCTATCCTACTCACTGCAACACTTCTCGGGTCGGCACATAGGGGGTTACACTGTTTGATCTGGCTAGCTAGCTATGGTGAGTACTTAATCCATCTGGGTTCTTATATCATATAGTACACTTTATATAACATAACTGTTCATGTAACCATATCTCGTAATCATAATTTCATAAGTCTATATAAATAATATTTCATTATCATATCATATATGTCATATCATAATCGGTATAATAAAAACCTTCATATCATAGTTGTCTCGGTACAAAACCGGCATATCATATCATAACTATGTCATATCATATTTCTGCGTAAATATGCCATATCATATATTCATCATATTCATAAAATTCTGAAATCAATACAATATCATATACATAGAATTTTCTAATCTATGTACAAAATCATAATCTTCTGTATATCATTATAAAATATTCAAATTGTGATCATACAGTAATTTCTTTTGCCACATAATTTGAGAAATAATTCTTAATATAATAATTACTCAGGAAAAATAAAGGTTTTGCTAAAACAATATATATTACCCTTTCTAGGGTTTTCTCAAACTCATAAGACCAGGTTTTTCCTAACAATCTAATTTAATCAAATACTAAAATTTAATAAATAAACCATAATTTTCATATCCATAAAATTACTCAGAAAACCACATACAATATTCCAATAATTAAATACCATGATTTAACTAGGTGAATTTCTAAATTAACTGACATAATTTATTCCCCTTATCTAATTCCTGAAGAAATGCCTGCAGGGATCCTAAAACAATGTCTGCGGCATTCACACAAAACCCTTTAACCATATATTTTAGCTTAATCAGCTAAATCCCAAAATAATTACTATCCTAACATCTCTAGGCTCACACGCTCTCGTTAATTGGTTAAATTCTATTAAAAAAATTGTGGGTATGATTCATTTCTCATATTTAAATTTAATTTCTAACATATTTAAAAACACCAATGTAATCAAATCCCTACAGTTTAATCTAATTCCAAAATATCCCCACACTCAGGAATATATTTAAATCACATAAATATAATTAAATTCATATATTCAGATTTAATCGATAATATTTTAAGATATGCCTAATATAATCTATTCCCCTTACCTTATATCAGGAGTGGTGCCTAGGAAGCCCAAACCTAAAATCCACTCTGATAAACTTGCATAGGATCAAAGCCAGGACCTCGTGGTGGTGTCTAATCGTCGATTCAATTGAAGATTGGAAAGAAATCAAAAAGAGAGAGAGTGAGGGCGAGGAGAGAAAAAGTTAAGAGAACTTGCCATGGAGGGGGGGGGGGGGGAGAAGGAGAGAAAATGAAGTCTCTGGACATTTCAATTCCAATTGAAATGTTTCTATTGATTCCAAAGACTTATATATAGATAACGTTATATTATATATATACATACATATACATATATACATACATACATATATACGTATATATATATATCCATTATATTATTTATGTAATAAATTCAATTTAATAATATTTAATTAATTAATCCATGCATATTTATTTTTTATTTATTTTTTGTTACACTCTCAAGCATCTCATTTTCTAGAGCGTTACACTGGTCAGTTCTAGTTCCGTTTTGATTGGGAATGATGCCATATGCAAAGTGATCAGGATGGGGAATATCAGAATGAGGATGTGCGATGGTGTGGTGAGGATGTTGTGTGATGTGAGGCACATGCCAGAGTTGAGGTAGAATCTAGTTTCATTAGCGACCTTGGATTGTAATGTGTACAGTTACAAGTCCGGAGGTGGGGTAATGAAGGTGAGCACGGGAGTTCTGACCATGATGAAGGGAAAGAGAGTTCTGGTTAATATTTACACACTGTTCAGTATAACGATTATAGGTGGAGCTACACCCGTAGAGTATGAGTCTGACAGTACTTTTCTGTAGCATATGCATCCAAGGCATATGGGAGAGCGTAGGATGTAGGAACTTCATAAGAGAAATCTTATGAAAGGGGTAAAATCATGTAATCTGGAGCTCTACAAGTACTGTGTGCTTGGGAAGTAGAACTGGGTATAGTTCATGATGGCCACGCACAAGATAAAGGAAGTATTGGACAACATTCATTCTGACGTTTGGAGACTGGAGAGAGTGGCATCACAAGTGGGACATGTGTATTTCGTGAGTTTTATCAACAACTACTCACGAAACATCTAGGTTTACTTCATACATCACAAGTCAGAAACGTTTGCTAGGTTCAAAGTGTGGAAAGCTAAAATGGAAAACCAGACCAAGAGAAAGATCTAATTCCTAGGGACAGATAATAAGACTACGTATTCCAAACTCGATATTTAGAGAGCTTTATAAGCAGCAAGGCATAAGAAGGCAATCTATCGTGCGTCGAACCCTAGAGCAAAATGGTGTGGCAGAGAGGATGAACTGAATCCTGGCTAAAAGGGCTCGATGCCTCAGGTTGCAGGCTGGGCTCGCTATGAATTTCTGGGTCAGGGCGGTTAATATGACATTTTTCTTGGTAAACCAATCACCTAAAGCATCCCAGAATGGGAAAGTTGTTGAGGAGATGTGGACCGGTGAGAAGGTAGACTACTCTGGACTCAAAGTATTTGGGTGTCTGGCCTATGTGCATATTCCCAGTGCTAAGAAATCTAAGCTTGAGGCTAAGTATAAAAAGTGCATCTTTATCAGATATTAGAAAGGCATGAAATGGTTAAAGCTATGAGATTCAGTGGCTAGCAAGGTGGTGATCAGTAGCGATGTATTTTTCGATGAGAAAAGTATGTTATGGCGTACTCAAGAAGAAGCATACAAACAAGAGCTAGAAAATTGTAACAGCAATGAGCATGTGATTCAGGTGGAAGAGACATAGGGAAGACATGCAGGAATCTTAGCCTGAGAGATCAGCCAGTGGTGCGGGTGGAGTCAAAAACTCAGGGTGGAGATGACACAGGGAGTTCCAGCTTAGATGATTAACAATCACGTTGGAGCATAGCTATAAACATACCCAAACGCGTCGTCAGGCCACCCCTAAGATACGATTTTGACAATATAGTGTATTATGCACCTATCACTAGCAACGAGGATCCTACTGCCTATCAACAGGCGATGCATAGCCAAGAGAAGGGTAACTAGATAGGCACTATAGTGGAGGAGATGGAGTCATTACATAAGAACTAGATATGGGACTTAGTAGAGCTTCTAGCTGGGAAGCGAGCAATTGGATGCAAATGGGTATACAGGAAGAAGGAAATAGTTTTAGAAAAGGAAAAAGAGAAGTACAAGGCTTTCTTGGTAGCGATGGGGTACTCACAGAGGAATGGAGTAGATTATAATGAAATCTTCTCCCTTGTGGTAAGGAACACTTCCATCAGAGTAGTCTTGGGATTGGTGGTGCAACATGATTTGCATTTGGAGCAGATGGATGTAAAGACGACGTTCCTCTATGGTGACCTGGAGGAGTTGATTTACATGACAACCAGAATGGTTTAGCCAACTTGGATAGGAGCACTTAGTCTGCAAACTGAAAAAGTCATTGTATGAGCTAAAGTAGTCTTCGAGGCAGTGGTACAAAAGGTTTGATGCCTATACAACCCATATTAGTTACAAGAGGTGTGAATATAATTATTATGTCTATGTGAGGAAACTTATGGACATGTCTCTTATATTTCAACTGATATACATTAATGATATGCTGATTGCTGCTAAAGACATGATTGAGGTAAATCGGTTGAAAACTCTGTTGGGAGAGGAATTCAACATAAAAGACTTGGCTACAGCCAAAAGGATACTTGGCATGGAGTTTTGCAGGAATAGAGCTCAGGGAGATTATGGTTATCTCAGGGCGGCTATGTGGAGAAGAGGCTGGAGAGGTTTAGCATGGTTAATGTTAAGCCAGTAAGCACGCCTTTGGTGAGCCATTTCAGGCTGTCTACAACCCAATGCCCAAGTATGAATGATGAGGTTCGGGATATGTCGAGGGTCCCCTATGCTAGCATAGTGGGGTGTCTAATGTATGCCATGGTGTGGACAAGGCTAGACCTTACACATGCTGTTAGCATGCTGAGCAAGTTCTTCTCGAATTCGGGTCGAAAAAATGGGGATGCTGTGAAGTGGATTCTTAGGTACTTAAGGGGTACAACCAGGTATGACATAGATTTTAGTGCACAACAGAGTTATCCGTCGGTAGTAGGGTATGTGGATGTTAATTGTGTCATGCCTCGAACCCCATAATGGGACCCGAGGGTGAAAAAGTAACCTAACCTGCCCTTATATCATACAAAACCAAGATGCAGAACAATGGATAAGGGTCCGACCCCGTGGGGTTCCTAGGCACCCTAAACACATCCATACATATCACAAATATACAGCGGAAGACAAGTATTTTTATACACATTCTGTACCATACCAAAGTCTATACAAAGGATTCAAACTCCACAAAATATAGCACAAACCCGGGTGGCAGCTAAAACTCCCAAAAGACCACCCAACACAAGCTTAGGACTTACCCTAGTACTTCCCGCAGTACACCGACCACTACACTCCTACACCAAGAAGCTAGCTTCGGTTACCCGAAGGACCTGAAAAATATGTACGTATAGTAGGGGTGAGACACCTCTCAGTAAGGAAGAAATAGGTTATATCAGTGTGTGGCATTTGAGTGTTATCATGACTGTAGACACCCCATTTTTACCCAAGCCTAATATTATTATTAGTATTATTATTATTTTAATATTATTATTATTTTGCCATTATTATTATTATTTTTATTACTATTATTAATAGTATGATTATATTATTATTATATTTTTTATTATCTTTTATTTTATTGATTATGAATTATTATTATTATTATTATTATTACTATTATTTGTTATTATTAGTTTTTACTCATTATTAATATTCTATTAATAACATATTTAGTATTAATATTATTATTAATTTACTTAGTAGGTAGCATTATTATTATTATTATATTGTTTTGCTATTATTATTATTTTTATTATTATTGTTATTATTATTTTTAAATATTATTATTATCACTTTATTATCTTGCTATTGTTATTATTATTATATTACTATTATTATCATTTTTATTATTATTATCTTTGTTATTTTTAAATTTCATTATTATTATTTTATTACCATTTTACTATCATCATATTTACTATTACTATTATTATTATTATTAGGGTTTGGGGTGGATTAAAGCCCATAAAAGGCTAGCAAACACACAAGAACTGGGGGGGCGCAGTCCAGCGCTGGCAGCGGAGGCCAAACACAGCCAGAGCCAAAGCAGAAAAAAAAATAAAAAATAAATATAAAAATTGCTTCTCCTTCATCGTCTTCTTCTTCTTCCTCTTCCCCTGCACCACCTCCTATCCCCACCGGCGAACACCATACCCGCCTCAGCAACAGAGCCGCGAGCCACCACCTCACGACCGCCATCTCCTTCATCATCTCCATTCCCTGGTGCTCTACCATCCTCCTCCACAAGCAGCAGAGCCGCGAGCCACCACCGAAGCCAGCCTTCGGCTATCTCTGCAACGTCTCTCGGACCAGAAACCTCAGACGCGCAATCCGAAGCCAGCCGCGCCAGTCACAACTCCGGTCATCCCCATTGTCTCCGGCCAACATCTAGCCTCCCACAACCTCACCGGCGAGCCCCTGCAGCAACTGAATCTCCTCCATCGACCTTCACGGCCATCACCGCTACACCGGCACCCAACTCCGGTGGTACTCCCATCTCTGTAAGTTCCCCCGTAAACCCACACACTTAGCACACACACATACTGTTTTCTTTTTTTTTTTATTTCTCTTTTGAATTTTATTTCTTTATTTTATCATTATTGGGTATATTAAAACTGTTATTAAAGGGTTTGTTCTAATATTCAATCTTCATATTTTTGGGTTTATTGAAATTGTTATTATAGGGTTTTATGGTTGAAATATCTATTTTAGGTTTTTAATGTGGTTGGTTATATGTTTTGTGTTTACTGTATAATCTTGTTATGGTTTTACGTTTGAAATACTTATTTTAGGTTTTTTTACTTATGTTTATATTTTTGTTGTATATTAAATGTGCAATTTTGTTATTATAGGGTTTTTATTTTTTGCTCCGATTTAGATTTTTGTGGTTTTCATTGCATATATTTAATTTCAATATTGTTAGTGTATAATTTTTATTATTGTTCAATTCTCATATTTAGGGTTGTGGTTATTGTTATATTTATTTAATGTGTAATATTTAGATATTAAGTTTATTTATTTATTTATTTATTGCTGTTATATGTTAGGGTTTGTTATTTGATAAATGTTTAGTACTTGTAATGTTTAGTACATGTTTAGCATCAATTATTTTTTTTAGTATATTAATATAGTTAGCATTAATTATTAGTATCTTAGTATTTTTAGTATTAACTATTTTTAGTATGTTAATGTGTTTAGTATTAATCATTATTAGAATCTTACTATATGTAGTATTAACTATTTTTAGTATATTAATATATTTAGTATCTTAATATATTGAGTATTAATTACTCTTAGTATATTAATTTATCTAGTGCCACCTATTTAGTGTCTGAATATATTTAACATTAACTATCTTTAAAATATCAATAAACTTAGTATCTTAATATATTTAGTATCGACTATTTTTAGTATATTAATGTATCTAGTATTATTATTCATTTTTAAAAATGTTTAGTATTACATATGTTTAGTATATTAATATTTCATTATTTACTATAGTGTTTTTTCAGTATATATAGAGTCATGTATTCTATTATTAATATTTTATTTTATTTTAGTATTTTAGCATTACTTATTAGGGTATTAATATTTATCATTATTTTTATCGTTATTATCTTTGTATTATTTTTACTATTACATATTTGTATTAACTTAATTATTTATTATTATTATTGTTATTTTTATTATTTATTTTCTTAATTTTATTGATTTTATCCCTATGATTTTAATGTTAGGGTATGAGCCTTCGGGTTTTTACGTACCTTTAGTTCTGAGGGAATATGTAAATATTTAGATTTTACACATATTTTTGTATTATTTATTTACTTATTTATTTATTTATTTATTCACTTTGCACGTGCATTTATAAATTCATAAAAGGAGTAATTTAAAGACTTTTTAAATTAACTTATGGATAATTCTAAATTAATTAGGTACCGTTTGTAAGAATGGGCGCGTAGGGGGTGCACGTACCTTCCCCTTGCGTAACCAAACTCCTGACCCTACCTTTGGTAACGTAGACCCATTCTACCCCTAACGGGATAGTAATCATGTGTTCTAACCACACTAAAAGGTTAGTGGCGACTCCGACATTCCCTATTTTTCCTTGAAAATTAAAATTGATTTTTATTTCGTCGTCCGGGGCACACGCGCTCCCGTGACGTCGTGACAATGACCGAAAACTATACACAATTAAATGCAGTTCTAGTACTAGTTTCAATACAGTGCATACATGCACACACACACATGATCAAGCACTCTGGTATCGTCACACCCTTCGGCTCGAAGCCAGCCCGCATTACACGGCGTCCCCGGCACATGGCGAACCCCAGGCTCCTACGACATGGTGTCGGAACAAACAAGTGTATCCACACCCTTCGGTGATTAGCCGGTAAGGCTCACGCCCTCAGATATAAAGCCGGACACTATTGCCAAACATAGCCAACGATTTCATACACCCTCGGATATAGAGCCGGATACTCTCAGTACCTAGAACAACTCGGAACCCAGTTCTTATTGCATTCCATCAAAACACAACCATGTATGCTCATATAACCAAACAAACCACACCCATTTGGTAATACAAAAATCATGATTTTTCAAACGTACACAGTTTAATAAAGTCAAGGCACGACCATACCTAACATTTGCATAACATAGTATATCAAAGGTTTCCCAATAAAACCAAGGAATGCAGCCCAATACCCCCTCTTTCCCGAAAACTGTTACAAGAAAAACCCACAATTTTACCCATTAGATTCTCCCAAATGAGTAACCAAAACGCGTATAGGACTATGAACTACAGTTCTACCGAGTCCGATTTAAAAAAAAAAATCGACATAAAATGAATCCCCTTACCTTTCCCCAAATGGCGAATCCTGAACTCCAAGACCCCTAAACAGCGAACCAAGTTCCAAAACCTACATACCACAATACAAAATATGCTCACAACCCTATTCTCTACACAACAACTGAATCAGAACTAAAAATTGAGCCTTACCAGGATTTTGAGCCAAAACCCAAAAACACCCAAAATGGAAATCTGCTCTGTAGAACTTGTAGAGAATCCTTTCTTAATCCTCATGGTAACATCGGATTTACGATTCCCGCTACATACGACAAAGAAATCTAGAGAGATAGAGAGTAGGTTGAGTTTCTAAAGAGATAGAGAGAGAGTTTGAGTTTTCTTAGTTGGGAAGTAATGAAAATATCTATTTATAGCCCTTTGACCCGGCCACTCCTTGTCGACGAATGACGTCTTCATCGACGAGACCATATAGACAGCTCGTCAGCGAGATGATGGCCTCGTCAACTAGCCTGAGATTTCTGGTTTCTCGAAACCCCTCGACTTCTCCTCATTGACGAGCCCCTAAATTTCGTTGACAAGCAGCATCAGGCCTTCGTCGATGAACTCTGACTTCATCGACGAAGCTTGCTTAATTACCATTTTACCCATCTCTTAATTATTTAATTCCCTATATCACGGTTCATGTTCTTGCAACCTCCCCTCTTTACAAAAATTTCATCCTTGAAATTTGCTATCTCTTATTCATAAATCAAATTTACACTCGACTTTAGAAAGAAAACCGACAACTACTATAACGCAGCCCCGTCGCAATATATACATACCATCACTTATGGTGGAGGAGTACCATGGTTACAAACATAAACCATCTTAGGGGTTGACAAATATACACACTCCCCAAGTTAAACCACCTATTCTAATATAAAGTAGGGTAATGTACACAACTCAGAACAGCTGTGGATACTTCTGGTGTATTTCTACTTCCAATTCCCAAGAAGCTTCCTCAACCTCATGATTCTGCCACAATACCTTCACCAAAGGTATGTCCTTGGTACGTAGCTTCTGAACCTTATGCTCTAGAATCTAAACAAGTATCTCCTCTTATACCAAAGTATCCCCAACCTCCACATCCTTGTAACTAATAACATGTGAAGGATTCAGCACATTCCTCCTCAACATAGATACGTGAAACACATCATGGATCCTCAAAAGTGTCGGGGGTAATACAATACTATAGGCTACCAGACCCACTCGCTCAATAATCTCGAATGGTTCGATATACCTCGGGCTCAGCGTGCCCTTTTTCTCAAATCGCGTCATCCCTTTCTTCAGAACGATTCTCAAAAATACCTTACCCCCCCCCCCCACCTCAAACTCTAACTCACGGCGGCAAACATCTGCATAGCTCTTCTGTCGACTTTGAGCTGATTTAATCCTTTCTCGGATCCAACCCACCTTCTCATATGCCTGTTGCACAATTTATTGTCCTAACACCTGATGTTCACCCACCTCACTCCAACACAAAGGAGATCGACACCTCTGACCATACAAAGCCTCGAACGGTGTCATCCCAATACTAGCCTAGAAGCTGTTGTTATAAGCAAACTCCACTAGTGGCATAAACTGTAACCACACACCACCAAAGTCTAACACACAAGCTCACAACATATCTTCCAAGATATGTATCGTCCTCTCCGATTGTCCATCAGTTTGGGGGTGGAACGTTGTACTAAAAGTAAGCTTCATCCCTAATACTTCCTGCAAAATCATCCAAAATCGAGAAGTAAACCTCAGGTCTCGATATGATATACAATGGACACTAGTACTCTGTGCATTCTCACAATCTCACGTACATATAACTCCGCTAACCTACTTAAAGGGTAGCTAACCTTCATCGGTAAAAAGTGAGAAGATTTTGTAAACCTATCTACGGTCGCCCAAATAGTATTTTACCCATGAAGTGCTGGCGAAAATCCGGTCACAAAATTCATGGAAATATGCTCCCATTTCCACTTCGGAATAACTAAGGGCTATAACAGCTCTGTCGGCTTATAATGTTCAGATTTCACCTGCTGACACGTCAGACATTGCTCCACAAACAAAGCAATCTGCCTCTTCATACCACTCCACCATAAGGTCTCACGCAAATCCCGATACATTTTCGTACTACTCGGATGCACTGTATACAAAGAGCGATGTGCTTCCTCCAGAATTATCCTTCTGATTTCGTCGTTGTTCAGAACATATAACCGAGTCCCAAACCTCAACACACCTCCTTTAGAAATGTTGAATTCTGTAGCTAATCCCTGCTGTACCTTTTCCACAACCTCTGTCAACTCTACATCCCTAGCCTGCACGACTTTTATACGCTCAAACAAAGTCAGTTGAACCACCAAGCTAGTAAGGAAAGCCTAACGATCACCATGCACTAACTCTATACCTGAGCTGTCCAAATCCTGTCTGATATGATGCTGAGCTACAACTGTAGACACAGCCGCATGTTTCGACTTCCGACTCAACATATCGGCTACCATATTAGCTTTCCCAAGGTGATAACTGATGGTGCAATCATAGCCCTTGATCTACTCAAGCCATTGTCTCTACCTCAAATTTAGATCCTTCTGCGTGGAAAAGTACCTGAGACTTTTATCAGTGAAGATCTCACACTGCACACTATATAGGTAGTGTCTCCAGATCTTTAGTGCATATACAATAGCAGCTAACTCCAGATCATGCGTAAGGTAATTCTTCTCGTATTCCTTTAGTTGCCAAGAAGAATACACTACTACCTTACCCTGCTGCATAAGAATACATCCCAAAACCTTCAGAGACGCGTTGTTATAAGTCACAAACCCACCATCCCCCGAATGAATGGTCAAAACTGGAGCAGTAACTAGCTGGTGCTTCAATTCCTGGAAACACTGCTTGCAATCACTGGTCCACTCAAATTTCACCCCCTTTCTAGTTAATCGAGTTAGAGGCCCAGATAATTTAGAGAAACCCTCCAAAAACTGACGATAATAACCTGCCAGTCCTAAAAAACTCCGAACTTCCTGCATACTCTCCGGCCTCACCTAGTCAACTACAACTTCGATCTTGCTAGGATCATCTGAGATAGCGTCCTTAGCCACCACATGGCCTAAGAATGTCACCAGATTCAACCAGAATTCACACTTCTTTAGTTTAGCATACAACTTATTTTCTCATAGAATCTGTAATACTAACCTCAGATGACTCTCATGCTCTTCCAAACTCCTCAAGCATACCAAAATATCATCAATAAACACCACTACAAATTGTTCTAGGTACTCAAGGAAAACCCTATTCATAAGATCCATGAACACTGCTAGAGCATTCATTAACCCAAATGGCATGACTAGAAACTCGTAGTGGCTGTATCTGGTACAGAAAGCAGTTTTTGTTACATCCTCAGATTTGACTCTCGCCTAATGATACCTTGACCATAGATCAATCTTCAAAAATACCTATGTCCCCTGTAGCTGGTCAAAGAGATCATCAATACGAGGCAAAGGGTAACAATTCTTCACAATTACCTTAATAATCTCACGGTAATCAACGCACATGTGCATCGACCCGTCCTTCCTTTTCAAAAAAAGTACTGGAGCTCCCCAGGGCGAGACACTAGGTTGAATGAAACTCCTGTCCAGTAATTCCAAAAACTGCTCCTTCAACTCCCGAAGTTCCATTGGAGCCATCTGGTACGAAGCTTTAGAGATTGATGCCTTACCAGTCAGAAACTCTATCGCAAACTCCACTTCACAATCCAAAGGTAAACTGGGTAAATCATCTAGAAACTCATTGACTACCCGAATATCCTCAAGCCTCAACTCATCCCACGGCGGTTCCTTCACACAAGCTAAGTACCCCTGACATTCATCCAAAAGTAATCTCCTTACTTGCAATGCCGATAGGATTTGTGGTGTCGAATGCACACACGATCCTAGAAACTTATACTCCTGCTCTCCAAGAGGTCTGAACACTACCACCTTCCTACGACAGTTGATCATAACATAACTGGAGAATCACCAATCCATCTCCAATATGACATCAAACCCTGACATGTCGTATACTACAAGGTTTGCTGGTAGCAACTTCCCCTTGATTACCACTGGGCAGTCCTCCAACATCCTTCCACAGAATGATATACTCAAAGATGGTGTGGCTATAGACAATCCCTCTTCCATGACTTGGGTCTCCACCCCAAAAATTTTCACAAAATTAATATATATAAAGGAGTGGATTGCACTCAAATCAAATAAAACCACAACTCTATTTAAAAGCAACATCATAGTACCTATCACCACATTCTCTGCATGCTCAGCATCCACTGGAGTAAGTGAGTACGCCCTCACTGGAGTTGTGTTCGTCTAATGGGTTCCCTACAATATTTGATTACTTCCCCGATGCTGACTCGAAGAAGGTGTACCCTCTTTGGAAAGTGACAATCCCAAGCCATGTGACCTGACTGGCCATAGTTGTGGTAGTTACTGTAATACCCCAACCCCGAAGGATCTAGGATATTTACTTTTTACCATTGATTTACAGCGGAAGTAAATAAACTCAATTATTATTAACCAGAGCACTAATTAACCGTATTACAATAATTTATTTTCAAAATAAGAAAAATTAAACAATAGATAATCATTTGGCATCATACTAATATTTCTAATCAAGTTCTATTTTTCTATCCTATTCCCACCTGCATGCTTGCTATGCCTGATTTTCGATATGTCCTTCAGAGTTATCTGAAATATAAAAATATGATTGGGGTGAGACAACGCTCAGTAAGTAAACAAGATTATTGTTAGTGTATAGCCAAAATGAGCTTTTAAAATTCCGTAAAATAATATTTAATACTATAACTTCAAAACTGCTTCTAAAATAAATGTAAATTTAAAAATTTCTACATAAAACTTTTACCATCAACTATAACAGTAAAATTTAATAACCATATACTATGACTGTTAAATTAAACTTTTAACTTTAAAACTGTAAAAAAAATATTTAATTATAAACATATATAAATATATATACTTTTGCTTATATGTTTCCTTTAGATCATCATTTGGGCATAAGAATAGCCCTTTTCATATAAACATATAATTTTCCTTCAAATCATCAATAACTTTGTACACGTAATTAAATATGTATAAACATATATTGTAAAAACCACCCTTAAGCCTGTTAGTCATAAGTCATGTTTACCCCCATGACTGGTTTGTGTGGTCCGAAGACTAGACTTAGCTAGTTGGCTGACCAAACTAAATCAATGTACATAATCATTAAGTGAGATTTTCCTTATTAAGTCCTGGTCCGGAACTAGGTGTGCACTCAGGAGAAATCCACTAACATATAAAACCACTCTGTAAACAGTGTGGGTGCACTTTGATCTATTTAAACTTTAAGCTACGGTACCGAGCATCTACAACTTGAAACTTCCTTTGCCATAATGGGTTTCAAAACTATCATATTATAATTTATGCAATTTAAAATAATCTCGTGAAAATCTCATTTTTACTCATATTTTCATGAAACATGCAGCGTAGAAATAAACTCATGCCACACAATTTTTGTGTCAATATATATATATATATATATATATATATATATGAAAAATTAGTATAATTAAATATGCGTAAAAATAAATTCAGGGGAATTTTATGAAATTAAGTAACATAATCAAAATTTACTTACAAATAAACTCTGGTATAAATTTTAAATGAAAATCTAACATAATCAAATTTACTTACCTCTTCTTTTACCTTGTTCTACGAACACAATGACTATTTCTAAGAAATGAGATCGGAAAGAGTGGGTGAGTGGGAATTTAATTATAACCAAAATTTTTCCTCCACCACTAATTCTTTCACTCACTAATCCTTCTCTTCCTTGGAAAATTTTTATGAAAAATGAAGGTTGAGAGCTTCGTATTTATAGGAAAATTTTAGGGAAGAAATGTAATTTATAAAAGTGTGGGGAGAGGGGTGAAATTATAATTTTTTTTAAAATTAAAGAATGGGCATGAGATGGTCTAGGTATGGGTTGAGTATGGGATGAAGATGAGGATCATGTGGGGGAAATGGGAGTGCTTGCCAACACTCCCATTTTATTAATTTCTAATTAATTTACTTAATTAATTAATTAATTTTTAAAAAAAATTAATCATTATTATTATTATCATTGTTATTATTTTTATGCTATGATTTAGTTTTTTTTTTTTTTAAGAATTAAGTTCGAATTTCAAAAACTCATGTGGGGCCCACATGGTCTTGTGAGTCCCACACAACTTTGAGACCCAAGTGGGTCCTATGTAACTCTCATAGTCCTCATACGGTTTTATGAGCCCTACACAGTTTCAAGACTCATGTGGACCCACACACAGCTTCAGAACTCATATGGGCCCCACACGTTCTTTTGGGCCTCGCATAGAATACCTATATTATTATTATTTTATCATATATTTCTACAAATTATGTCATTCAAAACATTATTTTATGTACTTATTTACGTATACAAATAATGTCTATCCTGTTTTATCTTATGAAATTCTACTTTGACCAGGCTGACCTCCAGGGAGCGATTGAGCCGCAATGGTCTTTGAGCACTCGCTTAGACAAGGTCTTTTTTAGGCATCAAACATGGAATCAAGGATCCTAACAGAGAAACACTTTCGTTTTGATACTAACTAAATGACAATTATTATTATTCTACACTTTTTTTTTTTTGGGTTATTACATCATCCCCTACTTATAAAAATTTTGTCCTTGAAATTTACAAAAATTAAAATGAGTACCTTATATAATGTTGTGCTTTTATCTGATCCTACTATCGTCGAAAAGATGTGGGTATTTCTGGCGTATTTCTGCTTCTAGTTCCTATGATGCTTCCTCAATGTCATGGTTGTGCTAGAGCACTTTTACCAATGAAATCTTTTTCGTGCGTAACTCCTTATCCTTCTTGTCTAAAATTTGGATTGGTACTTCTTCATATGATAGAGTGTCACTAAATTTTAATGACTCGTAACTTATCACATGAAAAGGGTCTGGAACGTACTTCTTTAACATTGAGACATGGAATACATCATGAATTCTCGATAGTGCAGGAGGTAGGACAATTTTGTAAGCGAATGGACCAATCTTCTCCAATACCTCGAATGGTCCAATATACCTAGGGCTTAGTTTGCCCTTCTTCCCAAACCTCATGATTCTTTTCATTGGAGCGACTTTTAAAAATATATGATCCCCTACTTCAAACTCCAACTCACGCTAATGGGTATTTGCATAGCTCTTTTGCTGATTTTGAGCGATTTTTATTTTGTCCAGGATGAACTTAATTTTCTCAGAGGTCCTTTGTATAATCTTGGGACCTAAAATTCATCGTTCGCCAGCCTCATCCCAATATAATAGGGATCGACACTTTTGACCATATAACGCTTCATATGGTGTCATCTCTATGCTGGACTGATAACTATTATTATAGGCGAACTCAACTAACGGCAGATACTGAATCCAACATCCTTTGAAATCCAGTACACAAACTCTCAACATATCCTCCAATATATAAATGGTTCTTTCCGATTGTCCATCAGTTTGAGGATGAAATGTCGTGCTAAAAGTAAGTAGTGATCCTAAGGCTCTTTACAAACTTTTCCAGAATTATGATATGAATCATGGATCTCGATCTGATATGACAGACATGGGCACGCCATGTAGTCTAACTATCTATTAAACATACAACTCTACAAGCTTGGTTATAGAGTAGTTAACTTTGATCGGAATAAAGTGAGCGGTCTTCGTTAGACGATCAACCACCACCCAGATGGCGTTGTGTCCATGGAGTGCTAGAGGCAGCCCAATTACAAAATCCATGGAGATGTGCTCCCATTTCCACTCGGGAATGTAAAGTGGTTGCAATGGTCCTACTGGTCTCTGATGTTCAGCTTTTACTTGCTAACAAGTAAGACACTGTCCCACAAATTGTGCAATCTCCCTCTTTATGTTATTCCACCAAAAAAACTCTCTCAAGTCCCGATACATCTTCGTGCTTCCTGGATGCACTATATAAAGAGATCAATGAGCTTCTTCCAAGATTGTTCTTTTGATATCTTTGTCATTAGGTACACACAATCTAGTTTGGAATCTCAAAACTCCAACATCAGAGATTTTAAAGTTTCCCTTCAGTCCACTTTGTACCTAACCCATAATCTTCACTAGCTCTACATCTTCCATCTATGCAGCCTTAATCTTTTCTGGTAAGGTCTATTGGATTACCAGATTAGCAATGAGAGCTTGATGATTTCCTTCCACTATTTCCACACCAAATCTTTCTAGGTCCATCATGATTTGATGTTGGGTCACCATTGCCGAGACTGACACATTCATTGACTTTCGACTTAATGCATCTGCTACCACATTGGCTTTTCCCGGGTGATAGTTGATGGTGCAATCATAATCTTTGATTAATTCTAACCATCTTCTCTATCTTATGTTTAATTCATTTTGCATGAAAAAGTGTTTGAGACTTTTATGGTCTGTAAAAATCTCACACCTTTCACCATACAGATAGTGTCTCCAGATCTTTAGTGCGAATACCACAGCTGCAAGTTCCAAATCATGTGTTGCATAATTCTTCTCGTACTCCTTGAGTTGTAAAGAAGCATATCCAATGACCTTCCCCTGTTGCATTATTACACACCCGAGCCCTTTCCGAGATGCATCACTGTAAATCACAAAACCATCTTCTCCTAATGGAATTGTCTGCACCAGGGCAGTGATGAGTCGTTGCTTTAAATCTTGAAAGTTCTGCTCACATTCATCAGCCCACTTATACTTCACATTCTTTCTTGTCAACCTCATCAGAGGACCATATATTTTAGAAAACCTTTCCACAGATCGACAATAATATCCCGCCAGACCTAAGAAACTCCTGATCTCATGAATATTCTTCGGTCTCGCCCAATCCACTACTGCCTCTATTTTACTTGGGTCCACATAAATACCATCCTTAGATATCACGTGCCCTATGAATGCAACTCTTTCTAGCTAGAAATCATATTTCTTAAGTTTGGCATAGAGTTTCTTTTCTCTTAGTACTTTGAGTACTAGCCTCAAATGGTTCTCATGTTCCTGAGGGCTTTTTGAATAAATCAAAATATCATCAATGAAGACCACCATAAATTGATCTAGATATTCATGAAAGACTTTGTTCATAAAGTCCATAAATGCAGTAGGAGCATTGGTCAATCCAAATGGCATGACTAAGAATTCATAGTGACCATATCTCGTTCAGAATGCAATCTTTGGAACATCTTCTGATTTGATTTTCACTTGATGGTACCCTGATTGGAGGTCAATTTTAGAGAAGACTTGTGTTCCTTGGAGTTGATCAAACAAGTCATCTATGTGAGGTATTGGGTACTTGTTCTTAATTGTTACTTTATTTATTTCTCGATAATCAATACACATTCTCATTAATCTGTCTTTCTTTTTAATGAATAGTACCGGGGCTCCCCATGGCGACACGTTGGGTCTGATGAATCATTTGTCCAGCAACTCTTGTAATTGTTCCTTCAGTTCTTTCAATTCTACCGTTACCATTCTATATAGAGCTTTGGATATTGATGTCGTTTCTGGTAGTAGGTCGATAACAAACTCGATTTCACGGCTAGAAGGTAGCCCAGGTATATCCCCAAGGAATACATTCGAAAATTCCCTTACTATTGGGATATCCTCAAGCTTTAATTCTTCCCTTGGTGCCTCCACCACACATGTTAGGTACCCCTGACATCCATTCAAGAGTAATCTCTTTGCCTATATAGCCGATAATATTTGTGGTGAAGGGCATACACGAGTTCCATTGAACTTGTATTCTTGCTCTCCAGGAGGTCTAAACACCACCTCCTTATTATAGCAATTTATACTAGCATAGCTAGAAGCTAGCGAGTCCATCCCAAGAATTACGTCAAACCCGTGCATACTAAATACTACCAAGTTAACCAATAGTATTCTTTCCTCAAAACAAATTGGGTAACCTTTAAGTATTTTTCTACACACTATCGAGGTTCCCATTGGTGTAGCCACAGATAACTTAGTTTCTAATGGCTGAGCCTCTACCCCATATATTTTAACATAAGTTGTAGATATAAAGAAGTGTGTGGCTCCAGAATATAATAATACTACCACTTTCTTGGAGAATATGAGAATAATACTTGTCACCACATCATTAGTATTTTCTGCATCTCCTGGAGTGAGGACATAGACACGTGCTTGAGCGGTGTTGTGTTGATTGTTGTTTCGAGGTGCCTAGTTTCCTCCTCTTTTTTGATTTGAGTTATAGGAGTTTTTTGTGGGCATTCTCAATTGCAGGTGACCAGGTTTACTACACTGATAACAGACCCCTAATCTGGACCAACACTCACCCCCGTGCATTTTGTTGCATTTTGGACAAGGGGTGCTTTATGCATTATTTGGATTTCTCGCTGCTTGCCCTTGCCCTACATTATTGTTCTTGTTGTTTTTGTTGTTGCTCCTTTTCCAAGGTCCTTTATTTCTACCAGAGTGAACCCTTGTGGCATGGGCCTCTTTCTCTAGTTGGATATTTCTGCACTCCTTTGTAGACTTTCTTCTGCCTTCGTTACTTTGTTTACCAATTGGGAGAATTCTTCGAGCTTGAATATTATTACCATTTCATAAATCCTTGAGTTCAAGCCTTCTTCAAAATTTCAGGCTTTCTTTGATTCATTCGGAACCAAATATGATGCAAACTGGGATAATTCAATAAATTTTGCTACATATTGTTGTACGTTCATATTTCCCTGTTTTAACTCCAAAAACTCCCTAGCCTTAGCATCTCTAGTGGTTTTGGTGAAAAATCGTTTAAAGAAGACTTCTTTAAAATGCTCCCACATAAGGATTGTTGGATTTGGTCCTTTCTCTAGGAGTAATTTTTTCGAGTTCCACCAGCGTTTGACACCCCAGTCATTTTATAGGCAGCATATAACACCTTTTGTTGATCCGTGCAATGAAGGACGCATAGTATTTCCTCCATTGATTGCATCCAATCTTCTACAACAATTGGATCAGCTTTTCTCTCAAAATTCGGAGGGTGCATCCGATTGAACTGTTCCACCGTACAACCTTCATGGGTTGGTAAACCATTCCGTTTCTTGGAGTTCGGTAGAAGTTCCGCCATGACTTGTGTCATATCACGCAACACCGTAGTAGCATTGATGTCTTCACTATTGCAAGTCCCCACATTATTCTCGTTTCCTTCAACACTTACATTGTTGTTCTTCGGGCCCATTTTGAGGGAAAGGACTAGAGTTATTTTAAAATCATAACCTTATCTTTAAAGTTTAATCAAAGTTATAGGTAAAAGAAAAACATCCTAATTTACCCGATCTTACCCACATCATGGTTATGCCTATGCTCTGGTAAAATTATTTCTTAAAGTCTACAAAACCTATAATCTATTGCTCT
Source organism: Malania oleifera (assembly GCF_029873635.1). Taxonomy (NCBI): domain Eukaryota; kingdom Viridiplantae; phylum Streptophyta; class Magnoliopsida; order Santalales; family Ximeniaceae; genus Malania; species Malania oleifera. Next base: position 53,950,809 of record NC_080417.1, read on the forward strand.
GATACCAAATGTAATACCCCAACCCCAAAGGATCTGGGATATTTACTTTTTATCATTGATTGCGGAAGTAAATAAATTCAATTATTATTAACCAGAGTGCTAATTAACCGTATTACAATAATTTATTTTCAAAATAAAAAAAATTACATAATAGATAATCATCCGGCATCATACTAATATTTCTAATCAAGCTTTATTTTTCTATCCTATTCCCACCTGTATGCATACTATACCTGATTTCCGATACGTCCTTCAGAGTTATCTGAAATATAAAAATATGATTGGGGTAGATGACGCTTAGTAAGTAAATAATATTATTATTAGTGTGTGGCTAAAATGAGCTTTTAAAATTTCGTAAAACAATATTAAATACTACAACTTCAAAACTGCTTCTAAAATAAATATAAATTTAAAAATTTCTGCATAAAAATTTTACCATCAACTATAATAGTAAAATTTAATAACCATGTACTGTGACTATTAAATAAAACTTTTAACTTTAAAATTGTAAAAATATTTAATTATATACATATATATATACTTTCCCTTATACGTTTCCTTTAGATCATCATTTAGGCACAATAATAGTCTTTTTCATATAAACGTATACTTTTCCTTCAAATCATCAATAATTTTGTACACTTAAAAAAATATGTATAAACATATATTGTAAAAACCACCCTTAGGCCTGTTAGCCGTAAGTAATGTTTATCCCCATGACTGGGTTGTGTGGTCAAAAAACTGGACTTAACTGGTTGGCCGATCAAACTAAATCAATGTACATAATTATTAAGTGAGATTTTCCTTATAAGTCCTGGTCCGGAACCAAGTGTGCACTTAGGAAAAATCCACTAACATATAAAACCACTCTGTAAACAGTGTGGGTGCACTCTGATCCATTTAAACTTTAAGTGACGGTATCGAGCATCTATAACTTAAAACTTCATTTGCCATAAGAGGTTTTAAAATCATCTTATTATAATTTATGAAATTTAAAATAATATCGTGAAAATCTCATTTTTACTTATATTTTCATGAAACATGCAGTGTAAAAATAAACTCATGTCACACAATTTATGTGTTAAATATATATATAGAAATGCTGAAAATTTACCCGAGTGGATTAGAACATTTCTTAATCAAAAAATAAATGCAAGAATATTAAAGATTAAAATTTGTATAATTAAATATGTGTAAAAATAAATTCAGAGGAATTTTATGAAACTAAGTAACATAATCGAAATTTACTTACAAATAAACTTGGGTATAAATTTTAAATGAAAATCTAACATAATTAAATTTACTTACCTCTTCTTTTACCTTGTGCAACAAACACAATAACTATCTCTAAGAAATGAGATCGGAAAGAGTGGGTGAGTGAGAATTTAATTATAACCAAAATTCTTCCTCCACCACTAATTCTTTCACTCACTAATTCTTCTCTTCCTTGGAAAAGTTTTGTGAAAAACGAAGGTTGAGAGCTTCCTCTTTATAGGAAAATTTTGGGGAAGAAATAGAATTTTGAAAAGTCTGAGGAGAGGGGCGAAATTATAATTTTTTTTAAATTAAAGAATGGGCATGGGATGGATTAGGTATGGGTTAAGTATGGGATGAAGATAGAGATTATGGGGGGGAAATGGGAGTGCTTGCCGACACTCCCATTTGATTAATTTCTAATTAATTTACTTAATTAATTAATTAATTAATTTTTAAAAAAAATTTAAATCATTATTATTATCATTGTTATTTTTTTCAAGCTACGTTTTAGTTTTTTCTTTAAAAAAAAAAAAAGAATTAAGTTTGAATTTCAAAAACTCATGTGGACCCCATATGGTCATGTGGGCCCATACAACTTTGAGACCCAAGTGGGTCCTACGTAACTCTTATAGTTCTCATACAATTTTATGAGTTTTACACAGCTTCGAGACTCATGTAGACCCCCACACGGCTTCAAAACTCATGTGGGCCCCACACGATCTTGCGGGCCCCATATAGAATACCTATATGATTAATATTTTATCATATATTTCTACAAATTATGTCAGTCAAAAAATTATTTTTTGTACTTATTTACATATACAAACAGTGTCTACCCTCTTTTATCCTATGAAATTCCATTTTGACCAGGCTGACCTCCAGGAAGCGACTGAGCCGCAATGGTCTTTGAGCACTTTCTTAAACAAGGTCTTTCTTAGGCATCAAACATGGAATCAAAGATCCTAATAGAGAAACACTTTCGTTTTGATACTAACTAAATGACCATTATTATTATTCTACACTTCTTCTTTTTTTGGGTTACTACAGTTACCCCCAAACAGCTGACACTCACTGCTATGCCATCTGTGGCACCTGGTACAACGATCACCCACCTGACTCATTTGAGAACCCTAATTTTAGGTATTCTATCGATAACCCGAGCTCTGTTCCTCTTCTTCCATGATCCCTAATGAGATCCAGACTGAGAACCAGAAGGTACTGGCCTCTTTTTCGACTCCTGGTCCACCTCGTCCTCTTGGATACCAATCTCAATAATGGTGGCTTTATCCACCAAAATCGAGAACTCACGGTTTTAAAGCATACCCACTAATCTACAGATGTCCTTCCTCAGGCCCTTCTTGAACCTCCGATTCTTCTCGTACTCATTCGAGATCAAACAAGACACAAATTGGGATAGCTCTATATACCGAGCAGCATACCCCTACACCATCATACTCCCCTGAGTCAGCACAGGATACTCATCTGCCTTAGTGTCACGTACAGAAGCCAGGAGGTATCTATCAAAGAACACCTCCTTAAAATGGCTCCAAGATTGTAGCCTAAAGATTGTAGCTTTGACATTGATCATAGTGAAAATCGAGGTTGCAGCTCCCATGGACATAGGCTATATATTGTCGAACCACATAAATCTTCTAGCTGTGTTTTTTATTCTGCTTATTACTGTTTGCTTGCTTCTTGAGTGTATTTCATCATCAAGTCATTGCATTGGTGGTTGTTGATTGATTCGTGTGTGATTATGTGCTTCCACTCTGCGTATCTGGTGAAAAAAACAACAACTATGTATCCTCTCACAACCTTCATTATCTCTTCTAACGTGTCAATTCAGATCTCCTCTTATGCATATTTTTTCAGTCTCTTGTATGCTTTGTATAATATTATCCATATCTTCCCAAAAATTGCCTCTTAAGATTTTGTACTAAGCTTACTTGAGGAGCCTAAGTACTAATGATATTTATTACCTCTTGGCCTAATACCATCTTGATTTTTATAATTTTATCATCTACTCTGTTTACATCAACAACGCTATCTTTTAAGTTTTTGTCTATAATAATTCCTACTATAATCTTATGTTTTTTTTTTTTTCCAGTGTACCAAAGTCTAAATCCTGATTTATAAATTTCACTACCTTTCTCCCCACTGACTTAGTTTCTTGAAGGAAAATTATATTAATATATATTCTAATCACTGTATCCACAATTCTAATGTTTTTATCCGTAAGTGTCCTTATATTTCAAGTTGCTAATCTAATCTTTATTTCCTAAACTAGTTTCTTTACCTGCCCACATCCAAAAATGATGCAAGAACCCTCGCATATTTGACATACCTTACTCGGGCACTAACGTGGCATGTCACTTGGGGTGACAACCTAGCCCACCCTCGCCCACTTTTCGCTACTCCTGGGTGGTACAAGTGCAATACATCATTCGTATGGGATGCCCCAACAAATATTCAATAAGGATTCACATCATAGTGATCTGAAAAATTTTATATTGGCTATCAACTACCTAACACAGCCCTCCTCCTTTAAGGTAAATTTTGGACTGTGTGACAAAGTTAGGACATTAAGTGCATCATAGAAGAAATTAGAATAACAAATAAAAATATATAATTAAAATAATAAAAGAACAAAATAATACAAATAAAAAATACTATAATAAAAGTAAAAATTATTATAATTATTACATTTCAAAATGAAAATATTATTTTACATAATAGTTGAAAAGTAGAAAAAATATTTTGTTAATGACATTTATCATTTTTTTTATTTTTTAAAATAATTTACAATATTTTTTATTCTAATTATGTTTAAATTCATATGATTATTTCATTTTAATTTTAGTTAAAACGTATGTATGAAATGAATTACTTAATACAAAAAGATAGATCCGGATACAAAAATATTCTGACAATAGGTTTTCAAAACAATTGAAAATCATAAAATATGTTTTTTTTATTTTTTCAAAAAAAACTAAAAATCAATAACAAAAACTGAAAACTAACAACTTAAAAAAAAGTATTTTATAATTTATTTCTTTTACTATAAAAATAAAAAAAATAGAAAACAGAAAAGAACAACAATACTAAATTGATCCTTACTTTTAACTTATGTTGTTTCTTGGATACTCAACGCTCTGATACATACAACATAGATAGTGTTATAGTCATCTTATAATTTTTTAAAAATATTTATAGGTATTCAATGATAACACAGCATGCCACTCTAGATGTAAAATATTTTCTTCAATTTCTGTTTTAATTTTCATAAACGATATACAGACCCTATTTGTGTAAGGAGCCCATGATGGTTAAAGTTTACTTATATTAGTATTTAAACAACAACGAGAGGTGATATTTGCGCCCTAATTTTAGCGTGTGTAGTTGCTTGTCAAGTCACACATTAAGAAAACGAGGGTATGTAGCAAACACTCCTCACAAATATGCACAAAGTTTATTTCGAATTGAAATAATAGAATCCATAGTGTATTTTACATTGAAAATTATTGTTGTCGTTCCAAAAAATGTATCATTTGTGTTCCCCATGCTCACCACCATCCCCTACTTTGATTATCTACGTAGTTCTCAATCAATAAAGTCGGTTACCATAAAAAAGTGATGTGTAGGTGGGAAGAACCATGTAAAAAAATTATATGCAGACAGCATTCTAGAGATTGAGATTCGGGGAGAATCTGGACTGCGCATAAATATTAATATTAATGGAGATTAGTGTCAACGATGGGGTGAAGATGAAGATGTTAAATGGTTAGTACGAAAAATAAAATCAAGGTTTATAGGACATAAAATATATGTCGACGCACGAGTGGCGTGCTGTGTCAAGGTTTGCTATCTGCAATTAGGTATGAGACATAACAGTTCAGCGCTTTGATTACTATATATGTTACAGATAATATGGTTTGTGCTTGATCCGCATTTAGTACGACAGGAAATCAACATTTTGTCATCTTTCATATTTTTTTATTATGAAAGCTTATACGAAATTGGTGGTACCTCCCTTTCTTTCAGCTTGTCTATCTCTCTCTCTCTCTCTCTCTCTCTCAAAATTTGAATTTTGAGGTGTCACCAACTCCATACTTTTAAAGATTTTTATTGAAAATATAAAAAATAAATAGTTTATTTAAATGTGTAAAATTATTTTAAATTTTTTTATTTCTAAATTTCTAGATAAACACAAATAAGACAACTTGTGTTTTTTTTTTATTTGTCAAAATTTAAATAAGATAATATATAGACTTATGAATTTTAAGGCTTGAATTTGAATTGTTGTGCAGGTTAGAAGAAATTGTATATATAACCTGTAATGACCCGAAAAATTATAATGATTAAATAAATAGGAAAAATAATAAATGGGATAGATAAATAAAGAATAAGGGAAAAAAGAAGATTTAAAATTAAAGAATAGTAGACCTCATCGACGAATGTTCTATCCTTGTCGACGAGTATTCTTCTAGAAATCGTCGACAAAGTTCAGTCCCTCGTCGACAAAGAGATTCTGAATGAGTGAAGTTCGGATTTTAAGTTTCATCGATGAACACATCCTCTCGTCGATGAAATTCCTTCAGTGACTCGTCAACGAATCTTATCTTCTTGTTGACAAGGCTACATGGCAACTTCGAGTATAAAAGGGACCAGGGAAGCTTCCTTGTGAAGAAATCAGTTTTTCTCCTTTTTCTCTCTCTAGAAAACGTCCTCTCTCCCTTCTCTCTTCAAATCTGGCCCGGATTCATCAAGAACTCATAGTGCTCATATCTGGTTCGGAATGATGCCTTCAATACGTCCTCCGCTTTAACTTTCACCTAGTCATATCCCGACCGAAGGTCAATTTTGGAGTAGACCTGGGTCCCTTGGAGTTGATCAAATAAATCATCAATTTTGGGAAGATGATATTTGTTCTTGACTGTCACTTTGTTTATCTCTTTATAATCAATACATATCCTTATAGTCTCGTCTTTCTTCTTTACAAATAGGACCGGTGCCCCCCAAGGCGGCACGCTAGGTCTAATAAACCCTTTATCCAACAATTCTTGCAACTGATCTTTCAATTTTTTTAGTTCAGTTGGAGTCATTCTGTATAGCGCTTTAGATATTGGTGCAGACCCTGGTAGTAAATCTACAGTAAATTCTATCTCATGATTCGGTGGTATACCAGGTAATTTTTCTGGAAAAACATCTGAAAATTCTCTAACTACTAGAATATCAGCTTGTTTCAATTTTTCCTTTGGCATTTCTTTTATATAGGCAACACATCCCTGGCAACCACCCTAAAGCAGCCTCCTCAGCTAAATAGCCAATACTAATTGTGGTGAGGTGTGCACACCTGATCCCACGAATCTGAATTCTTGGTCACTCAGAGGTCTGATGATTACCTTTTTTTATGGCAGTCAATGCTAGTGCAGTTAGCTGCCAGCCAGTCCATACCCAATATCATATCAAATCCTCGCATATCTAATATTACCAGGCCGGCTGGTAGCACTTTTTCCTGCATACCCAATGGAAAGTTTTTAAGTACCCTTCAACACCTCACTGTTGATCTAGTCGGCGTGGCTACTGACAACTCAACATCTAACAGTTGTGCCTCCATTCTAGATATTTTAACATATCCCAACGATACAAAGGGATGGGTGGTACTTGAGTCAAACAACACAACAATTTTATATGTTAAAGTAGTAAGTGTACCTGAAACAACGTCTCCGATAGTCTCAGCATCTCCCAGGGTCGGTGCATATACCCTTACCCGAGTTGTGTTCCTCTGTTGGCCTCCACGAGGCGCCTGGTAACCACCCCGGAATGGTCTATAAGCTAGTGCATGGGTCGATGGTTCCTGACATGATCAAACCCTATGATCGGGTCTCCCACACCGATAGCAAACGTTCTCTCTCATCCTATACTATCCTAAATGCCTCCAGCCACATCTCATACAGATGGGGTCTGCTCACCTTGGAAACCTCGGTGTCCTGTAATCAACCTTTGACCTCCACTATACCAGTCTCCTCTCCATGAGCCCCGATTGGCACCCCCCCTGAAAACGGGAGGGCACAAATCTCTTTCTCTGGCTTGATGCTCCCACATCTCTCAGTTCGCTCTCCTCTGCTACTGCGGCCCTTTCAACTAGTTTAGAGAAGTCCTACATCTTTAGAACTGCCACCTGTTTATATATTTCTCGCCTCAAGCCCCTCTCAAATATTCTTGCCTTCTTAATCTCATGTGGTACTATATATAGAGCAAATCGTGATAGCTTAATAAATTTTGCAGCACACTGCTGAACTGTCATCGTCCCTTAAGTCAAATTCAGAAATTCTACTACCTTAGCCTCTCTGAAGGTGGCAGGAAAATATCTGTCAAAGAATACCTCCCTGAAACGGCTCCAAGTCATCACCACTGGTATGTGTCTTTGCTCCTCCAATACTCTCATAGCCATCCACCATCTCTCAGTCTCTCTTGTCAACTTGTACATGGCATAGAGGACCCTCTGCTCGTCGGTGCAGTGGAGCACCATCAGTATTTTCTTGATCTCTTGCGCCCAATTCTTAGTAACTGCGGGGTCAGCTCCTCTTGAGAATGTCGGAGGGTTCATTTTCGTGAACTACTCTATCGTACACCCCTGGGCTACAGACGAGCCTCCTTGCTCCTTGGAACTCCGTGTAATCTCAGTCATAACCTGCTAAGCTACATTGCGTAATACAGCATCTGAATCCCTGCCTTCAATGCCAAAAGGCTCTGCTCCATCATCATTGCTAGCAAAAGCACTACTACCTCTAAAGCCCATCTTGCAATAACACCAAATTATTATGAGAATCTGAACCTCACAATGCTATTCTTACATTAATCTAACTAAAATACCCTCATGTTTTCTATTACTAATTTAAGGTTTAGTCTTACCATATGGAGATAGAAACCGATCATAGTTTACTATGGTTTTCCTAAAATCGTCATCCCAGGAAAAACACAGAAACCATCCCCGAAATTCCTACTTCCAGACTACAAAACAAAATCCTAATCTCAATTTAATTTCCCAATATTAACTCACTAAAATTCTACTCTATCCCAATTTCTATCTTCCTCAAAATTCTATTCCTATATTCTGGTATTGTTTTTCACTGTACTCTAAAGTCTACAAAGCCTAGCAACCTAAGCTCTGATACCAAATTGTAACGACCTGAAAATTCATACCATTTTTTTTTAGAAATTAAAATTACTCTAGTACGCCTGTATTATCTATTATAACATCTCAGGCCCTAGGTGGACACTGAGAAAATTCCTGTTCACAAGATAACATTCCTATGCAGCGGAAAACATAAAGTCATACACCAATATTTACAGTACCAGAATTTAGTACTTTCACAAAACATTAATACATACATATCTTTCTAAAAATCCCCTACCAGTTCCCCTTATAAATTGCTAATAAATACATCTTCCCAAAACCACTTACCCTTCTGATAGGGTAGTATAACTATCCCTTCTACCTTCGAGCCTAATCTACTCTTCTAACTGGATCATCTAAAATATGTTAAATTACTAGGATGAAACAACTCTCAGTAAGAAGAAATATACTATTACTAGTATGTGACAACTGAGCATACATAAATGATATAGTAATAAATAACTGAAACTGAGATAGTTTGTAAAATAATATACAGTATAACTCACACCTATTTGGCTTAAAATACAATTGTAATATCTAAGCTTTTTATTTATTCATACTTATAGTATTATAGTATATCTTTTTTTGTTCTATAAATTTGTATACATATAAATAACTGTGACAACTTTCCTAGAAAATTGTATGTCATGATTTAACCTCTCATGACAGGGTTGTGCAGCTCGTAGGTAGGACTTCACACTGGTTGGCCTACCAGGATAAGTCAACTAAACCTCTATCATCAGACCGGCCACCTCAACCCAGATTATTGGGGAGCCTGCAATCCCCCCAAGGCACAATAACGGATACCTCCTTCGTTAAATCGGTCACCTCAACTCAGAATAACGGGGAGCCTGCAATCTCTCCCAAGGCACGGTTGACTACTCACAAATCCACACACTATCTAAGATATGTGGTTGCACTCTGATCTGAATTAGCTATGGTACTGTGCTCTGAATATTGATCTGAATCTGATCCATCAAGGTTTGATACTATATAATACTAATATATATAATTATCTTACTGTTTTACCATGATTCTGATACAACTGAAATAATCATAACATTGTATAAACTGATAAGGTGGGGAATTCATCATGAGACAAACCCCATATGTATAAGATCCTAGGGTGGGGGGTGCCTAAGGAGGCCACAGTCGACAAAGCACCATTAAAGATCCAATGGTACGAGGGCGAAGCCGGCCTCAACTAGTCATCGTCGATGACGCTGACTGGGAACACTGTAGAGATGATAGCTAAAAGGTCACATTATTAGAGGAGAGTAGTATTGAGTTTTTTCCTCCCCGAATTTATGTATTTTTCACCAATATATCGATATAAATGTAGTGTTCACATTTTAAAGCACTTGCCATAAGACAATCCCATTCCCATTTCATGAATCGGGATGTTATGCGTCCTAAGTAACATTTTTCCAAAAGATCCCTTCAACTCCTTTGAGTATGGCTGTTTGGATTAGCAATGAATCCTCAAAAGGCTACTTAACAAAATTGAACTTCAAATTAAGTGGCAACCCAACCCATAATGAGGCAGAGTACGAAGTACCATTTTGGAAAAATTAATCTTAAGAGCACCATTTCATAGTTCTTTGGATTCTAAGTTGAATTACAATTTTGGGAAAATCCGAAGTATATGTCATATGGGGAAAATCAATACATATTCATGTTGTTTATTCATAGATGCTGAATTCATCTATTTACATTCTTGGTGGGAAAGTTAGGTCCAAACTCTAAGTTCATTCATTCATTAGAATTTGTATGCATCTATTTGGTTTATAGTTATTAGTTATTTCGTCTCATTTACACATCACTTATACATACAATTTTGTCTTGCGTAGGTTTGTTTTATTTCCCGATCGCCAATCTAAATGACAGGAAGCTCAAGCAGTGATCCAGTCACGGTATTTTTATATATAGGGGGGAACATTATAACCGCATTAGATGGTGTTAGGTATAGTGGTCGGCCAGTTCGACTTATTCGAATTGGCCGTAGGTGTAAATTAAGTAAATTATATATGAAGATATATAAATATTTGCATATTGATCCAGATCAATATGCATTGCGGGTGACCGCAAGATACCCTGCGCGAGAGTTAAATAATACAGTGTTCTACGAGGCTGTTCCGATATTAGATGATTATGGGTTGCGCATTGTATTGGACGCATACTGCGTCGGTGAGACATATTTAATGATGCAATTGTATGTCGAGACTATTCCTCAAGTGGGTGTAATTGCAGTTAGGCAACATGATGAGCCCGCGAAGCAATTGGGTGAAGTCGGTGAAGACACCGAACAAACACATCAGTTCGATGTTGGTGGGAAGGTTCGTGCTATGTCCACGGTCGATTTTAACGAATATCCGGAATCGTCATTCCAGCCGTCGGAGTACGAAGCACCTGTTCCTTACACGTTTCTGTAGGGAGGTTGCGAAGATGTCCCAACTGCGGTACCAGCATCGTTGTTTGCCATTGCGAACGACGCATTGGACGAGGGCATGAACATTACGAATGATGTTCATATTGAAGACAAACACATGCACGAGTAGGAAATGGGTGAAGGGTTAAATGATGTCCCCCGATGATGTGAACTTACCTCACCATGACACGGACGACGCAACGTTTGACGCGCAATTGATCGGTGAGCTTCCAATGTATGGTCATATTGACCTAGCTGCTGCAGATTTAACTGCGGTCGATGAGCTTCCCATATGCGTCACTCATTGGGAAGAATCCTCTGAGTTGAGTAAGGGGATGCTCTTCGGTTCGAAGGATCAGCTGATCGCCGCAGTGCGAATATATCACGCTCGCACCCACCATGACTTCCATGTGGTGCGATCTACTCCTGAGTTGTGGGTTGCTAGGTGTAAGGACCACGATTGCGCGTGGAGATTGTGTGCCATGTATCGGATGATACACCGTTTTTTCGAAATCACCCAATATACTGGTCCACATACGTGTCTGAATGAACTTATATCACAAGACCATAACCAAATCACGTCGTCCCTCATTGCTGGGGAGATAGTGAATATGATCAGGGGAGATGCGTCGACGTCGATCGCTACATTGAAGGAGTTCATTGATCGTCGATTCGGGTATTCAATATCTTATAAGAAGGTTTGGTTGGGCAAACAGAAGGCAATAGCCCAAGTCTTCGGTGATTGGGAGAAATCGTATGAAACGTTACCGAAGTGGATGGAAGCGATGCGCGCGTACAATCCTGGGACTACAGTCAGGTGGAGGTCAACTCCGGTTCCAGGTAGCACTAACAGCGCAACCTTCGTATCTGTATTTTGGTCATTTGTAGCATCTATTCAGGGTTTTTGTCACTGACCTCCTGTTATATGTGTGGACGGGACACACTTGTACGATAAGTACAAGGGCAAACTCCTTATTGCGACGTGCCCCGATGCAAATACGCAAATATTTCCCCTTGCATTTGCTATTGTGCAAGAGGAAAGCCTCGACACATGAAATTGGTTTCTGTGTTCTCTGCATTTGATTACCGACAGGGACGACATTTGCCTCACATCAGATCGATATCCAGGGATTATCGCTGCGGTGCAGCACAATCCTGATTGGCAACCACCACATGCGCACCACCGATTTTGCCTTCGACATGTCGTCAGCAACTTTAATACAAAAGTGCGGAGTGTCAATATGAAATGAATGGTTGTGCGAGACGGAAGGGAGCATCAGGTGAGGAAATTTGACACCTAGATGGAGAGGATATTCGACGAGGGTGGAGAGCCAGCCAAGTCGTTCTTTGATCAGATCCCTCCTCATATGTGGACTCAGTGCCACAACGGTGGAAAGAGGTATGGAAACATGACCACCAACCTGGTCGAATATTTCAACGCCGTCCTAAAAGGCGCATGTAGCCTTCCCATAACGGCTCTCGTGCAACTAACATTTTATCGCGTTGCACATTACTTTAATAGCCGAAGGGAGTCTGCTCGTAACGCAATATCTAGAGGAAATACGTTAACTCCGCATATATTGCTAGTGATGGAAAGAAGGAAGCTGAAGGCGACCGGACAACGAGTCACGATGTTCAACCGATTTAGGGGTACTTTTAGCATCACGACCGTGCAGCGGGGACCCCATAAAGGAAACAATGTCCAAACTTTGAGCATCCAAAGGCGCGAATGCTCCTACGGGAAGTGGCAATCTTTATACTATCCCTGCTCGCACCTTCTTGCAGCCTGTGCTGAGACACGGCTAAATGCGAGCCAATTTGTTGAGACATTTTGGAGCACTGCCGAGCACTATGCAACATATGCTGCAGAATTTTATCCAATCATGCATGAGGCATATTGGCTAACTTGCTCGTTGCCAAACTTGCAAGAAAATCCTACATACGCTCGACATAAAGGTCGGCCTAGGAGCTCACGTATACATAACGAGATGGATGCTCGAGAAGGTCGGAAACATATCACGTGTAGCATATGTCGTCAAGAAGGACATAACCGCACAAGACGTCTGAGAAGGACCTAACGTGGCGATGCAGCTGGAGCTTCGCACTGACGTATAACTTATAGGTTATCCGAGATTTGCGTACTCATACTCCTCGCGTCACGACAAGTTTTCAGCTGCCATTCTATTCCTTCCTTCTGAACAATATGTTTCCAAATGTTAAATCCTCAGACCACTTTCATTTTTCGGTGAACACGCGAATGCTCCATGCTCAATTTGTCTCTGAGCAATTGAGTCACTGTGTCCATCAATCGAGAATAGTGTATGTTCAGATGAAAACTTGGTGAGACATTTTCATTTGTACACATATAGGATAAACCTTAAGATTTTTGTTCGGTTCCACCATACAAAGCACCGGGGACAGATACTCAATTCTTATGATTTCTATGTTAATGCTTTCAATATTCTGACTTGTTTGTAGGATCGATCCAGGGCCGTCCGATACTACTGTACTGTGTATGGGCGATCGGCACCGGTCCAGTCGGGCGTGGACCGATTCACATGCTGACGTGTTATATTGCCGAGGGGGCAGTCAGAGCGTACAGGATAGGATAGGCGCAGACCCTCGCATTATTGATTGGATACGTGACACTGGTTTTTATGGGATATATAAGATTGGTCATATCCAGTTGGATTGGCATCTTGTGACCGCGTTGGTTGAGTGATGGAGGCCAGAAACACACACTTTCCACTTGCCGCACGAGGAGGCGACTATCACATTATAGGATGTCGCGGTGTTGTTCGGGCTACCGATTGATGGGTTGCCCGTCACTGGTCTTACAACTGGACCAGTACAGGATGGAGGTGTCGGTCAGGGGGGAGGACTTCGCCGTATGTGCAAGAGATTGTTAGGAGTGGTGCCTCCAGATGGTGAGCTTGTTGGTGCCCGCATTCGCATGCGGTTTCTAGAGGGGGAGATGTTTCACCAGCTTCCGGCTGATGCTGATGATCAGACTATAGCGTGTCACGCACGTGCCCACATTTTGCGATTGATATGTGGCACGCTGTTCTGCGACCTATCGGGGAGTTATGCACACTTGATGTTCCTTCCACTGCTCACGGAGCGAAGAGAGATATGCCATTATAGTTGGGGTGCTGCGACGTTAGCCTGACTGTACCGGGAGATGTGCCGCGCCACTGACGTGTCGCACTCACAGATCGGAGGAGCACTTTGCTTATTGCAGGTTTGGGCGTGGGTGAGATTCACGTTGTTAGCTCCTACGCGCCGCGGTGTCCGACGTCTTATTCAGAGGGACGAGGATGGACGACCGATTGACCCAGCTCCACTCACGTGGAGGTTAGTAACTCAACTTAAAATCATTTCCTTCAGTTGTAGTATGTAGTCGTGGTTACACCTTGCTAACTTACGTTTTATTGTGTATAGGTGGAGGGATCAGTTGTTGGCGCCTAATGTTGCGCAACACATGCTGCCCTGATATAGATTCGAGTTGGACATGCACCGGGAGCATGAGGTAGTCTCGATTATGTGTATTGATAGTATTTTTCAAGATTTGCATACATTCTCGTCCCACCTTTGACATTTACTATATGTATACGTGCAGTTCGTATGGGCGCCCTACACTGATGACATTGTTGCCGACCTACCACCTGGTTATGTAGTTGGGTCGGACCTCTGGGTTGCCCAAGTGCCACTCATATGTTTTCATATTGTCGAGTGGCATCTCCCAGACCAAGTGATGCGCCAGTTTGGCTTTCGACAGGGCATTCCCGGTCGCTTCTGTACTTCGGGAGTCGATGTACGTGGGGAGGATTTGCACGAGATTGATGGTCGCGGTCGGGGGAACACAGATTGGGCTGCGGAGCACGCCATGTACATGAGTATGTGGGTACATAGGCGTGACTACATTGTCGAGGGAGTGCGGGTAGATGGCCCGATGTGTCTGGAGGGTCCGTATTACGTGTGGTACAGGTCGATCACACGTCGCTTCGTAAATAGGACTGCGGTGGTCTACATGAGCCTCGTACGCTTACTCAAACGTATACCTAATTTGTTACCGTTTACATTAGTAGTTCAATGTTTTAACCACTACTTTCGTATGCTGCAGGCTGACGTATTACACCAGGTTGACTCGCTATCATCAGACCCCGCTGTGAGTGATTTAGCGAGAGTTGGTTTGGACATTGTCTACGAGGATGGGCAACGGATCCCTACCCCACACCGGACCCCGACCCCACGAGATGGTTGAGCAGCTCTAGTACGAGGGGGTCGAGCAACTACCTCTAGCCGTCTATCGAGTCCGGCCTTCTCACCGCCCATTGTACATGAGGAGTATGTGTTTGGGCCGTCCGCACCGTATGCCCTATCGACAGCTGCTGATTTTGCGGGACCCTCCAGTAGACCGGAGGATTATCGATCTGACTCTGCCGCGACGCCGTCCATGTCGTACTTACTAAACAACCCTCTCGATGCGGAGGAGGTGGACGCACCCGGCTTGCCAGCTCGAACTCGTCCAGAGACTACATACGACATAGCTCCCCGTCCGCTTCACCTAGAGAGGGATTATCCAGTACGTATGGGCGAAGACGACAGACATGTAGCCCCTCGACGTGACCGGACGCCAGACGCAGATGAGCAGCCAGGTGAGGGCAGATGCAGACGACAACCACCCCGACACCGGAGACGACCTCCATGCGGTACCGAGTAGCCGATATATGTATTTGTTAATTAGTTCATACTTTCATTTGTACATCAGATATATGTTTACAGCTTCATTTGTACATAATGTATTTATTAATTATTCATTTGGGCATAATGTATTTATTAATGACTTCATTTGTACAGCATCTATTTGTATAGAATATATCATTTGTCCTTTATTTCTACTTGTTTGGAGTATCATTTGTACATAATGTAATTGTTTGGAGTATCATTTGTACATAATGTAATTTTCTTAATTCTGAATCTATAGAGTAGCAATAGGTAAAGTGACAAGAAGGTATCATTTAGTGTACTAATTTGATATGTTGAATGTATACGAATCTGATGAATGTAATGTTGTGAACATATTGGTATCAACTGTATTTGAAGAATGTTTTCTTTGCACAGGTGCGTGGATGGATATGCTCAATTTGTAAACAGGATTCTGCTGAAATTAGTATAGTATTTTGATAGGTTCAATGTGTACGATTCTCCAAACATGTAACGTTGTGAACATACTAGTATCAACTGTATTTGAATAATGTTTTATTTGCACAGGTGGATGGATGGATATGCTCAATTTGTAAACAGGACTCTGCCGAAATTAGCATAGTATTTTGATAGGTTCAATGTATACAAATCTCATGAATGTAACGTTGTGAAATATAATTTAGTCTCTCTATGTATGTTTCTTAGGTTTTATTTCTACTTTTAATTTCACAATATTGAAAGTAACACCAAACGGGCCCCCGAGGAAAAAGGAAAGAATTCAATTAGGTGCAATTCAACTTGAATAGGGTTGAAATGTATACTCAGTAAAAGAGCTGTATGATATGATGATTTATCTTTAGAACTACCAAAAAAAATATAATCCTAAAAAGTGTATACCGAGCCATTTGTATTTCTACAACAGTTGGTTCGTGGCATCATTGTATCCTTCGACTATCTGATGCTTCAGAATTGTGTTACTAAAGATACAAAATTTTCATGAACATAAGAATTTTAATGTTTTGACCACAAACATATTGCTAATAGATTCCTTCGTATGGAGCATTAATCTTTTGTTCATAATAAGATTGATATGGAAAGGAGGGTATGTCTTCTTATTTTACATATAAATTAAGATTTTTTGTTAATTAATACCAAGTTGTGAATTTAGATATGAATGAACAGTTTCATTGAAATGGAATTCGAACTAAACGAGGGAAAACATTGGAATACTTTGGAATCATTGAATGCACAAACCAAATGCTAAGCAAAGGCACAATAGAACCAATCATTAAATCAGAAATGTGATGACAATCCAAAATGTAGAATGTTAAACATGAGCTAGACGAAAATAATAACTTATGATCTGTAAAGGAGGAAGTTCTATTAACTCCTATCGATAATGGATACATATATGATGAAGAAGTAAAAGTTAAAAAACATTAAATGTAGGATAGTGTTGTCCCAATTCTATATGCTAGAACATGTTAATAACATAGAAGAAGGAAATAATTTACAAATTTTAGCTCATTTTGTATGATTCTTGAAGGGTGAAACCGTTTAACATTCGGAAATGTGAAGACAATCCGAAGGGGGATTGTCGTCTGAAGGAGAAGCAAAATCAGAATTCACCTTCTCTCAACTCCT